>NC_086125.1:4750386-5350386 GCF_963921235.1 Mobula hypostoma
AAGACTAGACATGATTCCAGCGGTGTGTGTTTCCTCCCTAGTGCCATGGTCAATGATATCATAAAGCAGCTTTACACCAATTTGGTGAGGAGGATCAACAGCCGGAGGTAACCTCCATATCAGTTCCAACTAAGTTGGTGGAAGATCGGGATGGAGTCCCATAATCAGAATTTACAGGACTTCATCCTCAAAGACAATCATCTGTCAGTTCAGATAGAAATTATGAAAAATGTTAAAGTGGGACATTTAAGGAACCCTGGATTGGAAGCAGGCAGAAGACCTGATACACAGTGGTAGGAATGCACTATCTTCAGAACAATGTCTACCACCAGCCTGCCTCATCGGGCACTCCAGAATCTGTAAAACTGGAGTGGAAACATGTCGCCCGCAATCCCTAGCTCTGCCCAGAGAAAATAATATGAGGACTGGGCACAATTCACATGAATATATAAAAGGGAAATCAGGTTTGAAGTTGTAACTCACAGAATAGATGGGGAGTTGGTTTATCCAGTGGATGTGCTCCACTTGGATTTCCAGAAGGCCTTTAATATTTTGAGTTCCACTTGGAGGGATATTAAACAAATGTGATTGGGATATTATTCATGTGTGTTCTGATTGGTTAGCAGACTAAAAACAGTAGGAATAAAGGGGTTTTTTGGATTGAGAGGCCATGATTTAATAGGATGTAGTGGAAATCAGTGGTGAGATGCTAACTGTTAACAATCTATTTCCAATTACCTGGAAGAGGACATCAGGTGTCCTATGTGCAAGTTTGCTAACTATACAAATCTGAGTGCCAGAGTACGTTGTTAAGTGGATCCAGGGAGGATTTAGATGGGCCATGTAAATGAGTGAAGCTATGGCAAATGAGGAATTTAATGTGGAAAGAATTTTGAGTAGAAAAAATAGAAAAATTAATATTTTTAAAAAATGAGGGATTGAAAGGTGTTGGTGTTTAGATTATGAAGACACTCAGCTCTCTTTTAATGTCATTTAGTGATGCATTCATTAAGAAGTGATACAATAGTTCCTCCGGTGTGATATCACAAAACACAGAACAGACTAAGACTGAGAAAACTAATAAAACCACATAATTATAACATATAGTTACAACAGTGCAACAATACCATAACTTGATGAAGAAGTCCATGAGCACAGTAAAAAGTTCAAAGGTCTCAAATGTCCCACATCTCACGCAGACGGAAGAAGGAAGAAAAACTCTCCCTGCCATGCCTGACCACAGTCCGACTCTGAGTCATCCGAAAACTTTGAGCCTCCGATCAGCTCTCCGACACCGAGTACTGAGCGCCATCTCTATCCGCGCGATTTGACCTCAAATCTCAGTTGCCAACAGCAGGCTAAGCCGGGGATTTTGAGGCCTTCCCTCCGGAAGATTCCGAAGCGCGCAGTAACAACAGCAGCGAACTGGCGTTTCAGAAATTTCTCCTCCATCAAAGGATTTGTTATATATATATATATATATATATATCCAATGTTTGAATTGAAATTTGACCTGCAAATACTGCGAACAATTGGGAAGAAAAATGTGTGATGGCCCCAGCTGAGACTGCATCTGCAATATTGTGTACAGAATGGTCTCTGTATCAAAGTAATGATACACTTGTGATAAGGGGAATCCAACTAAAACTTACCAGATTGGAGGGGGGTGTGTGTGTGTGTGTGTGTGTGTGTGTTGGTGGGGAGTTGGGGGAGAGGAAAGTTAGTATCTAGAGGGGAGTTTAAGCAGATTCTACATACTCTGTAAAGAGTGTAGAAAAATGGGAGTGACCTTGTAGAAAATAGCAAAACTCTCAAAGATTTTTACAGGGATCGTACATTGTTGGTGTCTAGAACCAAGGGTCACAGTCTCAAATTAAAGAGTAAGCTGTTCATGATGGAGTGGAGAAATTACTTTGCTCAGAGGTTGAGTGATTGGAATTCCCCTACTTAAAAAGACAGTATTGCACTAATTTATTTTTGGAGCTGGCTTAGATCTCATCTGAGTTCATGCGGTGAATTATTGTTTTTGGTTCTCTACCAGTCAGACCATCTGGTTTATACCAATACAGAGTAGATCCACAGCACAAATCTCCCTACTGTTGAGTCCAAATTAGTACAAAGAAGACAAGCTTAGTGAAGGAGGACTCAATTGTGATTGGATTAAGGAATAGAAATTTAACAGTAGCCCTGTACAGCAATGCATTTGTGATTGAGAATAAACTGTTCAACAATAAACTATCTTGGCTTTATATTGCATGTACGTTGTCCATTGATCACTTCCGTAAAGCATCCACAATATAGGAACAACTATAAAAGAAGTTGGGACCGGACAGGTGCTCGTTCAACTGGCCCAGAAGTGAGCTTGGATCGCTTTGGGTACCAAGCTGCTCTGAAGAGCTTGAGAGCAGCTTCAGGCTTGCCGATGGCGATGGGCCAGAGCGTGTCATAGAGGCAGCATGGTCTAGGCCTGGAGCCTTTCGCAGCAGTGGTGCCTGGGTCCTGGAGCGAGGTACAATGCGCTGTTTAGACAATTTAAACGCCAGCCCAGATTGGAGGTGAGAGCTGACTTTGCTCACTCTTCGCAATCTTCAGTCCTGTCTCTAGGCTGTCAGAGCCTTTCGCTGTCCATTATTTGGTCAATTTAAACCCTGGCCCAGGTAGAGAAAAAAAAGAATGAAACTAATTCATTCTTTAGTTGAAAAGACAGGATGTTGGTCAGGATGAGTGCCGATTTCACTCATTCTCCGTGGTCGTTCAGCTCTATGGTGTGAAAGCTTCCCAAGCTGCTGAGCTCCATACTTACTAATATGATGACCTGATAAGATTGAGGATCGGGCCTACTCTGTGGTTCAGATCTGAGGTCACTATTTTGGTTCGGAAAGCTGTTGTTCTTTCGCTTCAGTTGTCTCAATGTTTTTTTTTTCTTTCTCTTGCGCAACAAATGTTGGCCTTTTAGTTTTAGTTTCATTCTTTTTTTCTCTTTAAATGAGGTTCTTTTGGGGTTGTTGCTTTGTGGCTGCCTGTGAGCAAGCAAATCTCAAGGTTGTATAATTTTTACATTCTTTGGTAATAAATGAATTTTGAACCTTCCACAATTATGGCAGCCACTGAGTGCTTGGGCCCGACACTCAAGTATGAATTTCATATTCCAGAAACACATCTTGTGGGACATGGCAGGGAAACTCACTCAAGATGCTGGAGAAACTCAGCATGTTAGGCAGCATCAATGGAGATGAATGGACAGTTGATGTTCCGAGCCGAGAGCCTTCTTCTGGACTGGAAAGAAAGGGGGAAGATGCCAGAATGAAAAGGTCGGGGGTGGGGATGGAGGACGAGCTATAGGATGATGTGTCCAGCCAGGTGGGTAGGAAAGGTAAAGGGCTGAAGGGGAAGGAATCTGATAGGAGAGAAGAATGGACCACAGGAGAAAGGGAAGAAGGAGGGGTACTGGGGGAGGTGATAGACAGGTGAGGAAAAGTGGTTAGAGGCCAGAGTGGGGAAGGGGGAGAGAAGAAGAAAAAATACTGGGAGAAATCAATGTTCGTGCCATCAGATTGGAAGCTACCTAGATGGTCTCCTCCATTTTCCTGAACATCCACACTCACCCCATCTTCCCACCACCTTAATAGAGATAGATTTTTCTATCTCTCCCCCTCCCCCTCCAACTTTCAAATCCCTTACTCACTCTTCCTTCAGTTAGTCCTGATGAAGGGTCTCGGCCTGAAACATCGACTGTCCCTCTTCCTAGAGATGCTGCCTGGCCTGCTGCGTTCACCAGCAACTTTTATGTGTGTTGCTTGAATTTCCAGCATCTGCAGAATTCCTGTTGTTTTAGATTTTTCTATCTTTTCTGCAAGTGAGAGATATGCTACAACTGCCCATTTACTTCCTCCCTTACCTCTCTGAAGCAAGAACATTCCTTTCCAGTGAGGCACACCTCACCTGTAAATTTGTTGGGGTTGTCTATTGCATCTAGTGATCCCAGCGTGACCTCTTTCTGCATTGAGACCTGATTTAAATTGGGGACCGCTTTGTTGAGCACTTACGCTCCATCCACCAAAGCCAGAATTTCCTAGTGGCCAAACACTTTAATTCCTATGCCCATTCCCGTTCCAACATGTTAGCCCATGGTCACCTCCTTTGCAATGATGAGGCCACTCTCAGGTTGGAGGAGCAACAACTTGTATTCCATCTAGGTATGTTCCAACCTGATGACATAAACATCGATTTTTTTTTCCCCCTTCTGGTAATATTTTTCTCCTCCCCCTTCTCTCTTTCTCTATTCCCAACTATGGCCACTTACCTCTTCTCCTCACCTGCCGATCATCTCTCCGGATGCCCCTCCTCCTTCCCATGCCCCTCCTCCTTCCCATGGTGCACTCTCCTCGCCTATCAGATTCCTTCTTCTCCAGCCTTTACCTTTCCCACCTTCACCTATCACCTTCTGGCTGACCTCCTCCCCCTCCCCCCACCATTTTATTTTGACTTCTTCCTCTTTCCTTCTTAGCCCTGAAGAAGGGTCTCAGCCTGAAATATTGATTGTTTATTCATTTCCATAAATGCTGCCTGACCTGCTGAGTTCCTCCAGCGTTTTGTGCGTGCTTCTCTGGATTTCCAGCATTTGCAGAATTGCTTGCGTTTACAGCTAGAGCGAAGAAGTCTTCCAGTTGACATTCTAGTTCACTCTGATGTTTACAGTATGCATTTAAGTGTACTTGTATTTAACCATAGCGTTGAAGTGGAGGAAGTGTTGCTGATATTGAAAAAGGATACACATTTTCTTGTTTTCCTTATTCAGTTTCTACAGTCATATTTTTACAAACAGATATGAATTTATTTGTGAAACCACATTAGAAGTAACTGAAATCTTTTTGATATCAGTATCAGTCACAGCACAATGTTAATGTATAACTTTTACAAAAATGATTATTGAATTTCAGATTGTCCTTTTTGGGAAATAATGATTTTGGTATTTGACCACATCAAAATAGAAAGACAACGGGTGAATTTTCCAACCAAATGGGATTTGAGTCATTTCCTTGAGGTGCTTTTCTGATGGGCTATTTTTAAAATGCCTTGACTGCCAATTGTTTTAATTTTAATCTGTTTCTTAAGTCTGAGGAAATTGATTTTTATTTTCTGAATAAATTCTATTTCAAAAAACAAAAATATTCAAAATAAGGATTTTTGTTGAAAGGTTACATTACAAATTTTATCTTCATTTAACAAGAGTTATCCTTACAGGATAGTAGAGTTGTTGTGAGGCAATTATGTAGTAATAGATCATATTGATGGATGTCTCTTCTGTACCACATTTCCACAGATATTCATATTTTAACATATATTTGACAGAAATTTCAAATAATTTGTATGTTGGTGGAACTCCCATGGTTTTGCTCATACTGAATTAGGGACCTCCTTATGCCTTTGAAATACTTGTTAAGCAGTGGGTTTTCAAGACCACATTCAATGTGTTGAATTTCTGGCAGGAGACTTGGATTTTTACAAAGGTTAGTGTGTAGTGGAGTAGAAAATATATATATTGATGAAGCTATGGTAGCAGTGGTAGAGCAATTGCAAGGAACTGTATTGCCTTTACTGTTTCTCATAAGGCAGCAATATTTTTCAGATTAGATTTAAACATTTTATCTTTTTTCACCTTCCTGTGCTTGTGTTTTTTTAGTATTCAAACTTCCTTAAGCACAGGACACCCAAGAAGCTCTAGGAGAAAAAGCTTGTAGTTATAGGCAAGAAGTAGGTGTGTAGTGATGGTCCAAGTCTGTTTGGCAACCTAACTTGGGTTGTTTATTCATGTAGATAAATGGCCATGCATATGGATATTAAACCATCAAACACGTGGCAGATCTCTGCTAACAATAGGGCAACAGCATTGCAGGCAGGGAATCGTCATAGATCAGCTGAACGCACTTTAGCAGCTCTTGGCTGAGTCAGTTTGAAACACTTAGGTTACTGATCGATTTACCTTTGTTCATTTTTTCCCCCATGTGGGCTATTAGGATGTAACTGAAACCAGCATTGTAGGTGGAGACTGAAAACCTGCCGTTGTTTGTTGCTGTTCAACAGGTGATTCAGGTATTGTCCTGATGCTGCTTTGGTGTCCTTACACAAATTGTAGTTTTGTTACATTGATGTTATGTGAAAGCAAGAGAGAAATTAATTGTCACAATCAACTTGACAGTGACAAGCAATGCATATCTTGCCCTGCTCTAAAGTTATAATTTTATTCATTTTCCTTTAGAGACCCAGTGTGAGATAGGTCCTTCTGGCTCTTCAAGCTGTACCGCTCAGCAACCCTCACTTTAAGGTGTAGAAGGCCATTGTGTGCACCCATCCCAAGTAGGCGCTGATGTGTAGGGACCACGGGTAGTGGATCAGCTCTGGCATGGCCTAAACAAATATACCACTATGTGCCCAGGTTCTACCTGTTGCCCTGGCTACGAAGGATGGGTCTGGCCCCACTCCCGCGCAACGCCCCAGTCAGCTGGTCGTTGCCGGCATACCTGTCCTACGTAGCAAAGTTCTTCCAGGAGAACGCCTTTGACCACAGGGCCATCAGGCAGTGGTCGGCACGTAGTGTCCTGCAGGCACTGCAGGAGAAGGACGTGATGGACACAGTAGGGTGGTTCCCTGAGCAGACTGTCCAGTTCATCGGCGCGAGATCCCTCATTGCCAGATCTCAGCAACAGGCACCAAGACCTCGCCTGGCTGGCGGTGAGAGGGGCCCTCCCAGTCAGAACCCTCCTGTACGCCCGGAACGTCGTCTCTGCACCCCACTGCCCACGGGAGGACTGCAGTGAGGAGGAGTCTGTGACCCACCTCTTTGCACACTGCCAGTTCGCAAAGAGGGTGTGGAGGAGGATGGACGGGCTAGTGTCACGTTTTATCCCCAGCAGCTGCGTAACAGAGGACTCTCTGATCTATGGGCTGTTTCCGGGGATGCACACGGAGACCATCTGGTGCTGCTGGCAGATCATCAACTCGATGAAAGACGCTCTTTGGTCGGCCCGAAACTTGATGATCTACCAGCACATGGAGATGTCCATGGGAGAATGCTGCTGACTGGCACATTCTCGGCTGCAGGAGTACATGCTGAGGGACGCACTGAAACTCGGTGCAGCCACCGCAAGGGCCCGGTGGGGAAGGACCACAGTATAGGTTTCTCCACCCGTGGGAGTGAGAGGGGTCGGTGGGCGGGGAGTATACCCCTTAACAATGATATGGTAAGCTGAACTACTGGAGTGCCACGTGGGTGGCTATAAATTGCATATGTACTGACTATAATGGAAATGTATGTAAAGGATGAAAAGTTATTGAATGGTTTATTGTATATATTTATTTTTGAATAAAGTATATTTTGAAATTAAAAAAAAAATATTTTAGTGCAATTGAAACATTTGACTATATTGATCATCTTAGAGTGTCCAGCGAAAACCATCTTGCCCAGCATTCTCTTTCCTGGGAGTACATTAGTCTACCTTGGGATTTTGAGGAGTAAAACTGAGTAGCATGAACGAGAGACAAGCAGGGATTTAAGAAGCAGCTTTCTCAGGGTCACATAGCTTACTTTAGGAAATTGAATACTGTTCAGTTTGTTTCCCTCTCAAGGAGATGAGAGCTTTAACTTGTATTTATCTAAAGTATGTAAACTGGCTGTAGTCTACATGGTGAATCCATGGGGACCTGTAGTAAAATTACTGCATTTCACACGTGTTTATTGATGTTTATATGACACATGACAACTTTGCTGTACAGTATATTAATTAAATTTTCCTTTAGAAGCTGCTAGTTGTTCAATTTAGCTGTCTAATTTTATTTTTCCAGTGAGGACTTGTCAGAACAAGTGCTGAATGGGGGAGAAAGAAACCTGAATTCTTGTGCTGCACTTTCGCCTAAATTACGCTGTTTTTTCCATGTCAGCCGATGTTTCAATAAGGCGAGTCACTTTTTCACCATCTGGCTCAGTGTCAGGGGGTTTTGCTACTCAAGTTAAAGGAATCATTAGTTTCAGATTTTGACTGGCCTTGTGAATGTTGGCTTCTCTTTGCATTCTGTTGGTCAGGAAGGATAGGCCAGGATTATTCTTAACACTGGTGCTCTCTGAGGTTGTGTCTTTAGCCACCCCCCCACTCTAATCAATATACACTCACGACTGAGTGGCCAGGTACTCCTGTACTCCACCTACAAGATAATAGCATTGCATAATCATCCACAAAATGATGAGTCGGAGTACAGGAAGTTGAAAGTATGTTTATTATTAAAGTATGTATACACGAGCTTTTAGATTCGTCTCCTTCCAGGCAGCCGTGAAACAAAGAGCCCCTATAGAACCCGTTAAAACGGAGGAGAGCAAGCAAAGGATAGAATGTTTAGGAACATGGCGTCAGGACAACCTCAATGTCAGCCAAACAAAACTTGCCTTCTCAAAGGGGCAGTGCACATGCTTTTGTCCATATCAACAATGCTGAGGTTGAGAGCTTCAACTTCTTGGGACACCTTGTCCAGGTCCAACCACGCGCGTGACCGAGAGAGCTCACCAACGCCTCTAGGCTCCCGAGGAAGAAATGTTGCTTGTCCCCGTCAAGGCCCGTGCTCCCTCTGCCCGTGTGCACGGGAAAATGCAGAACTGTGGAATACATCTCGGAAACCAGCCTCCCCATCGTGGACTCGGTGCCTCGGTAAAGCAGCTCACACAATCAAAGACCACATCCGTCCCAGTCATTCTTCTGCTCTCTCCCACCCGTTAGAAGGTACATCAGCCTGAAAGCACCAGGCTCGAGGGTTGCTTCTACCCCGCTGTTCTTGAATGATTCCCTTTGAAGATATGGTGGACTCTGGACCTCAGAATCGACCTTACCTTGCACCGTAATATCTACCTGCACTGTGCTTTCTCTGCAGCTGTAACATTTTATTCTGCATCCCGTCATACAAAAACACTGTACAGCGAGCACGCAAGGCAAGCTTTTCACCGTACTTAAGTACACGTGACAATAATTCGGGCAAGGGTTGGGAAAGTACCACACACGGCGATCGCAGACCGGCGGAAGTTTCGTGCGCCTGCGCTCTGGAGCATCGGTCTCGTAACAGTTTCACGGCGTTTCATTATGGTTCGCGCACTGCGGGGAGACACGACCGGGAGCTCGGTGTCGTGAGGACAAACGTGACGCGCCCTCTGCAAGGTGACCAGGGACAAGGCGGCAGGATTGCTTCACGTCGATCAGCAGCCAGGTTTAACATTTGTACACTGTATTTTATGAAAACGCTTTTAGTAAGTTTGGAGACTGGGAACTTCTCTCCTGTCGCCCGCCTTTTTGCTGCGCAGACTTTGGTGGCTCCCATAAAGTGGCAATGGCCTCGACACTCCTCTCGGAAACTGAGGGAGACCGAGTTCGCAGATCCAAATGCTGACTTGCTCTTTCCAAATGCTAGCCTAGCTGAGTTTTGAAAATATTTTTTTATTTGCGGGTCGGAGTAACGGAACTGCTGTTTTTCCGGGCATCTGGTGTTATCCATCGGTCTTGTAGCCGCGTACATGGGGGACCAGGGTTATTTATGCAAAGTTTAATGACAGAGCATTTGCAAGCAGTTTGCTTTGTTAATTATTTTACACGCTCTGAGATTTCTTAGGAAAAAAACGCAGAACTGTTTAGCTTCCGGTTATAGCACTTCCCTATTTAAAAAAAAACAAGTAGTAGACATATATAGACATATCTGCCTAATGGATTGATCACCCTATCTTGAATTACTTGCTTTCTCCAAAGTAACCCACCCCAACCACGAGAACTGTTGTTCTTCCAGATGACTTTCACTTGTATCTTAAAAACCTAACGATTTTCTGTTTGTTTGGATTGCAGGAGCAAGTGACGCTTTGGACATGCCCTCGGAGACTGACCTATTGTTTGAAAAGCAAACGCGGTGCATTTTGTTTGACATTTCTTAAAACAAAGAAGTTTGTAAATCGCATTCTTGAGGAAGAGATTTCTAAATTAGAGAAAGATGTCCGAGAAGAATTAGCGTCCGATGATGATAATATTCAGACCGATAGACACTTTCTCCTCTTCATCTTCGCGTTCAGCCATAGAGGTTGAAGGTACTAAATATGATGTTACCCTAAACCTGCTGGCATTTTCAGCTGTTTTGATTGCATACTTTCTCCCATTTTTCCAAGCTCTGTCACATATCATATTGATGTCTCCCTTCACCCCCTGCTGAGGATTCTGCTGTGCACCTTTGTTTTTTAACCCATTTACTGTAAGTGCTTCTGGGACACTTTTCCCTTCTAACCCCCACCTCCTGAACCAAATTATGGCTCCTCTTGTCCTCACCACCTGTAGCACCATACTTTGTATTCAGTGGGTTGCCATCATTGTATCCCTTTTTCCCTTAGCAGCTGGCGCTGAAAGTGAACATATTGCTGCTGCACTCTGGTGTGAAATACAGAGAACCCAACTGTTGATCGTGTGTACTTGCCCCTTCCTCTATTGAAAAACTTCCCACTTCCACCCTGCCAGCCGCTAACTTGTTCTTTCTACCCCTCTGTCTACCTGTCCCTGAGCTTGAAACCTGGTACAGATGTAGACTTTGAAGTGTCAGGACCACAAATAATTTCTGACTGGAGCATCTTAAGCCTTGTCTTATTTCAAATTCTGTTCTTGTGAATTTCACCCTGAATATGTTGCATTTGATCTTTGATGTTTGTATGTAAAGTTGAATGCAAGAATGTTTGCCCTAATACTATTCTTGATTAATATTGATATACAGAAGAGAATAGGGGTAGGGGTAGGCTGGCAGATCTTTCAAGCCTGCCTTGCCAGTGTGTAGGCTTATAAATGATCAATGTAGGCCTCATTTCCTCTCCTTTTCTGTGCCATTTCTTTATAACCATTTATTATATTCCTCTACTTTAAATACTTCTAATGATCCCGGTTCTGACACCCACTGGGGCAGAGGATTCTGATTCACCACCTGCAAGAAGAAATTTCTACTTGCCTTGCCTGCCTCTGGTAGTTACATCCTCTTGTTTGAGATAACTTCTGTCTAAATGAGTCACATTGCGAGCAGCCTGGTGGAAATGGAGTTTCTGCTGAGCAACAGTGACTCTAGTTATTATTAGCTTATACTGTGGAAATTTGGCCAATGTTCCAATATTCCTGATGATTAAAAAATGCATAAACTAGATTGCTCGAAAATATCAGTGCCAGTACTAATATTCTAACGTATAGAGTATTTAAATGCAGGAAGTAGCTAAGAATATTAATAACTTAAATTGCTAATTTTTCCTGCACTTTCACATTGATTGCATCTAATCATAGTCAATTTTGAAGTTTATCTATTGAGTGGTTAAGACTATAAAAAATCTGAGCTATAGATTTTTTTTACTTACACTTACAACAACGATTTAGGAATGTTCACCCTCCAAACTGTTGATAGTTCAGCACCTTTCCGTGACTTGCCATAGCTGATTTTTCCTAACACTGATTCTTTTTTGAGAAAGTAGAGATATGAGACCATTGTTGCAAAACTTCATGTTGTGTCAAAATGCTTTAATTTGAGTGGACTGCCTGACAATTTACAGAAAAATAAAGGATGTTGAGAAGGAAACTTGGGTATTAATATTAACAAATTCATTTTTTTTAAAAAGAGAAATTCCAATTTGGGTGGTAATTATTCCAAAGCATTGGATCAGTAATAGGGAAGAATTTTGAGAAACACCGATAACTTCTGAGGAAGTCATTTTGGAGATGGGTTGCTGCAGTGCTCACTTTTCTGAAGGGTTGTATATAGGGGCACCGACGACCTCATCTGCATGTATCTTTCTTTACACACAGATGTATATTTGAAATCTATAATGAAACAATGCATAGGGGTAAAATTGGTTGATCTGTACCATAACATACTTTAAACTGCAATGACACAGCTTTAGAAGTGCTTGCTTGATCAAAAAGCTTAACGACTTTGAAGAAGAAATACCCAATAGGATTATCATTAAAACATTTACCATAACATACTTAGTATTCCTAAAGATATTCTTTAAACATATTGAAGATTTGCATTTTTTTCTTTCTTGAGGGACTAGGGGTGCAGGGTGAAGAAAATAAAGTGAATATAAGAATTAATATTGCAGTTTGATAAAATATTTAAGGAGTAAATTGTGCCACAGTTGGTATTCTCTGATTAACCTATCTGTACTGTACATGGGAATTTTCAGTCAAAAGCACAGTGCAATTTGGTCACCATAGGTATTGAAGAAGTTCAATCTATCAAAGAAGGAAGTTTGCATTATAAATTGTTAAACAAAATATTTATAATCTGACAAATGTACAAAATTAAATCACAAATAAGAGAAAGTCTGCAGATGCTGGAAATCCAAGCAACACACACAAAATGCTGGAGGAAGTCAGCAGGCCAGGCAGCGTCTATGGAGAAAAGTACAGTCAACTGTATTTTTTTCCATAGATGCTTTGAATATAGGAAATAAATCAGAATCTGGTTTAATATCACCGGTATATGTCGTGAAATTTGTTAACTTTACGCAATACATGATAAATTTAAACAAAAAAAGTATATATATCAACTACAGTAAATCTGTGTGTGTATGTAAATATATATAAAAATGTGTGTGTGTGTGTACAGTGTGATGGGAAGGCTTACACCCTGGTCAAAATTTCTGTTACTGTGAATAGTTAAGTGAGTGGAAGATGAACTGATCTCCAAAAGTCATAAACTTAAAGATGAAACATTCTTTTCAACATTTTAGCAAGATTAGTGTATTATTTTTGTTTTTGTACAATTTTAGATGAAAAAAAGGAAAAGATCACCATGCAAAAGATTTTGGGCACCCCAAGAGATTTGAGCTCTCAGATAACTTTTACCAAAGTCTCAGACCTTAATTAGCTTGTTAGGGCTATGGCTTGTTCACAGTCATCGTTAGGAAAGGCCAAGTGATGCAAATTTTAAAGCTTTATAAATACTTTGACTCCTCAAACCTTGTCCCAACAAACAGCAGCCATGGACTCTTCTAAGCAGCTGCCTAGCACTCTGAAAATTAAAATAAATGATGCCCACAAAGCAGGAGAAGGCTATAAGAAGATAGCAAAGCATTTTCAGGTAGCCGTTTCCTCAGTTCGTAATGTAATTAAGAAATGGCAGTTAACAGGAACAGTGGAGGTCAAGTTCAAGGTGTCGAAGACCAAGAAAACTTTCCAAGAGAACTGCTTGTAGGATTGCTAGAAAGGCAAATCAAAACCCCCGTTTGACTGCAAAAGACCTTCAGGAAGATTAAGCAAGCTCTGGAGTGGTGGTGCACTGTTCTACTGTGCAGCAACACCTGCACAAATATGACCTTCATGGAAGAGTCGTCAGAAGAAAACCTTTCCTGTGTCCTCACCACAAGATTCAGCGTCATAAGTTTGTAAAGAAACATCTAAACAAGCCTGATGCATTTTGGAAACAAGTCCTGTGGACTGATGAAGTTAAAATAGAACTTTTCGACCATATGTTTGGAGAAAAGAGGGTGCAGAATTTCATGAAAAGAACACCTCTCCAACTGTTAAGCATGGGGGTGGATCGATTATGCTTTGGGCTTCTGTTGCAGACAGTGGCACGGGGAACATTTCACTGGTAGAGGGAAGAATGAATTCAATTAAATACCAGCAAATTCTGGAAGCAAACATCACACCATCTGCAAAAAGCTGAAGATGAAAAGAGGATAGCCTGTGAAACGACAGGATAGATAGACCTAAACACACCTCAAAATCCACAATGGACTACCTCAAGAGGCGCAAGCTAAAGACTAATCACATGGCGCAGACAGTTCCCTGACCTAAACATCATGGAAAATCTGTGGATAGACCTCAAAAGAGCAGTGCATGCAAGACGGCCCAAGAATCTCACAGAACTGGAAGCCTTTTGCAAGGAAGAATAGATTGTGAAAATCCCCCAAAAACACAGAATCGAAAGACTTAGCTGGCTATAGGAAGCGTTTACAAGCTGTGATACTTGCCAAGGGGAGTGTTACTAAGTACTGACCATGCAGGGTTCCCAAACATTTGCTTTGGGCCCTTTTCCTTTTTTGTTATTTCTGAAACTGTAAAAGATAAGAAATAAAAAAGTAATCTTGCTTAAAATGTTCAAAGAAATATATAATGTTAACTTTATGCGTTTTGGAAATCAGGTCATCTTTTACTCGCTTCACTATTCACAGTAACAGAAATTTTGATGCAGGGCTATTGTGCCCAAACTTTTTGCGTGCCACTGTATATGTATGTGTGTGTGTGTGTGTCTGTCTATATATTCCTTTCTGAGGCACTGCTCCTAGAAGACGTCTTGGATACTACGGAGCCAAGTACCCATGGTGGAGCTTACTAATTTTACAATTTTCTGTAGCTTCTTTTGATCCTGTGCAGTAGCACCCCCCCCCCCAAACCAGACAGTGATGCAGCCTGTCAGAATGCTCTCCATGGTACATCTGTAGAAGTTTCCAAGTGTTTTAGTTCAGCGATCCCCCAACCACTGGACCGCAAAGCATGTGCTACCGGGCCATGAGGAAACGATATGAGTCAGCTGCACCCTTCCTCATTCCCTGTCACGCATTGTTGAACTTGAACATAGGGTTACGCTCTGTTCCGTAGTAGCCGGGACATCCCGTATATTGGGCTAAATTGGTTTGTCCCATATGGAACCGCCCTTGTCCCGTATTTCCCCTGCTAAGGTAGAGCGTTAGCCTATGAAACCTTTCGTGCCGAAATGGCGCGAAGCGGAAGAAGCAATTACCATTAATTTATATGGGAAAAAAATTTGAGCGTTACCAGACCCAAAAAATAACCTACCAAATCATACCAAATAACACATAAAACCGACAATAAATAACTCTAACATATAGTAAAAGCAGGAATGATATATGATAAATACACAGCCTATATAAAGTAGATATAATAAACTGATTTGTGGGGAAAAAATCAGCACGTTCACAGATGTGCACATCATACATGTGCGCAAGGCTTCATGGTCATGGTAGTCTTTCCTGGGGTAAAGTGTCCCGGGATTTGGCTGCTACTTTTGTCCCTTATTTGGGAGTGAGAAAGTTGGCGACCCTAAACTGTAAAAGACATGTTGAGGTGAGTTCAACCCTACTTGAACACCCCTCCCCCCGGTGGGCTGGTCCGCAAGAATATTGTCAGTATTAAACCAGTCCGAAGTGCAAAAAAGGTTGGGGAACCCCTGTTTTAGTTGACAAACCAATTCTCCTCAAACTCCTAATGTCTAGCCACTGTCTTGCTGTCTTTATAGCTTCATTGATATGTTGGGATCAGGTTAGATCTGCAGAGATCTTGACACCCAAGAACTTGAAATTGCTCACTCTCTCCAAAATGGTTGACACATTTCCCATTGAGCTCAAACTGAACAGCCAGTTGTTAAGTAGGGGCCGTGCACAATTCTGATTTGATGGAGACAGACGTGAGAAGCAGAGGAACACCTGGAGAAAAACTTCTGAAATGCCCGGTTCGCTGCCACTGCTACTCTGCGATCGAGAAGCTCCGGAGGGAAGGCCCCAAAATCCCCGGCTTTGCCTGCTGCTGGCTACCGAGGCTGGGGTCGAAGCTTTCGGCAGAGATGGTGCTTGGTATTCAGTGTCGGAGGGCTGATCGGAGGCTCGAACTTTTCAGACGACTCAGAGTCGGACTGCGGTCGGGCATGGCAGGGAGAGTTTTTTTCCTTCTTCTGTCTGCGTGAGATGCGGGACTTTCGAGAGACCTTTGAACTTTTTTACTGTGCTCACGGCCTGTTCTTCATCAAGTTATGGTACTGTTGCACTGTTGTAACTATATGTTATAATTATGTGGTTTTTGTTAGTTTTTCAGTCTCGGTCTGTCCTGTGTTTCTGTGATATCATACTGGAGGAATATTGTATCATTTCTCAATGCATGCGTTACTAAATGACAATAAAAGAGGACTGCGTGTCCTCATAATCTAATCTAAAAAAAATGCTGAAGCTAAAGTTGCAGAGTGAGGATAATAGCATAGAGAGCATGCCTGTCAGGCCGTGAAAAGTTTGGATTCAAGGGAGTAATGGACTAGAAACAAAAAAAAAGAGAGGATGGTATTTTTTTCCATCATATTTGAGGAAAGGCAAAATGAATCTGCCATAGTTTAGAAAGTGAGACAAATCATTAAAGGATCTGTCGAGAGTATGTGAAGACTTATTATCACAGCCTGGAGGAGGCATAAACAGAAGGAAATAGGGTGAATGAAAACGAGAACAAAAGATCATGTGGGAAGGTAGGTAGAATTATTGCAATTGCTGCAAATCTGAAACGAGAATGCTGAATGATTAGGCAATAACTCAAGAAACAGTTAACTTTTCAGATACTTGGCCTTGTATCAGAAGCCCAGTGAAAGGTCGTCAGACTGAAACTGCAGCTGTTTCTCTCTACGGATATAATTCATCATCTCCCTGCATATTACTGATAATTTGTTCATCAGCTTGTAAGACTAACCTATTCCGCGGGTGTCTGTTGACTTTAGTTGAACATTTAGTTTATAGACTTCAGATTTCTGGTATTTATTTTTGTAATAAGGTAAATTTGAAATTTTATAAAAATCTCCACACAGTGGTGATTTAAAAAAAAAACACTTGGCATATAGAAATGAGTTGAATGCAGGATTGTTGCAAATTAATCTCGTCATCTCAATAATGAGGTTTTGTGCACTGATGCTGGTTCCAGTGAAAACATACTATAAAAACAAAAAAAAAGTGAAATATCAAATGTACAACTGCTGTAGACTAAAAGATATTTGAATACTCATGCAGTCTTAGCTGTATGGCCTGAAACGTCGACTGCGCCTCTTCCTATAGATGCTGCTTGGCCTGCTGCGTTCACCAGCAACTTTGATGTATGTTGCTTGAATTTCCAGCATCTGCAGGAAATTCCTGTTGTTTGCGTTTAAATTCACTACTGCGAAGCCTCTTCCGGTGATGCCTACACCGAAGAAGTTTGCAGATCCTCTCTTCGACGGGGATTCAGTGAAACCATCTCTCACTGCTCCCCATCTATAATTTCTTCGGCTCTTCAACTTTTCGACCACATTTTGACTCAGACTCGCTATCACAGCCATGTATCCTTTCTTGGAACGTGCCTCCGCTCGCCAACTTACTCCAGTTGGCTTTCAGATTCGTTTTTCCAAGCCTCTCAATTTGGACCTTCTGAGGATCCCAGGTACTCACATTTTATTGACTCTGCCTCTCCGCCGCTTCTCCCGTCAGACTCTGAAGGCGACGCTCTCCGCCATGAGGAGGTACTTGGTGTCCCTATCCCAGACCCTACCACACCTTTGGGACACTTTCTTCACCGTCTGTAATGGTCCTACCCGCTATTTCATCCTCCGTCGGATCCACGCCTGCAATCGCCGTTTTTTTGACTTTGTCATGTTAGGCAAAGATCGTAAGATCTTACGTCTACAGACTCCAGAGCCTGCCGGCCCCGACACTAGCAGGCATGAACTTTCAATTGCAGCCCCCTGCCATTGATCTCGGCGGCTCCAACACCTCAGGACATCTCCAAAACCCGGACTCCAGCAACGACCATGGACACATTCGAAATGATTACGCAACCACCACCAACTGCGACTCCAGCCTTGAACTCCAGGCCGGGTCTTTATGTGCTGCTGTTGTGACTCCCGTCTCCCCTTCCCCCCACCACCACTCCGCAGCCCCGTCTTCCTCAGATCCCACCGTCAGCTCCTGGGCCCTCAGAGGCTCCATCCTTCCTCTCACCCCAACCCTCCCTCTCTCCACTGACACCACCAGCACCTCCCCCCTCCCCCCTCTGATCCCAGCTCTCATCCGTGCCGGGTCTTTACCATCCCCTCCGACCTTCAACTGTCGGAGGCAGAACGCTCTTTTCTCAGTAAGGGCCTCACGTTTGTCCCCCTTCGCCCACACCTCAGCGAGTTCCGTGTTCGCCACGATGCAGAACTTTTCTTCCGCCGTCTCCGTCTCCGAGCCTACTTCTTCGGCAAGGACTCTTCCACTCCCACCGATGACCCCTTCTCCCGTCTTCAACCCTCCTCTTCTTCATGGACACCCCGCTCTGGTCTTCTGCCTGCTCTGGATCTCTTTATTTGCCAACTGCCGACGGGACATCAACCGTCTCGACTTCACCGCACCTTGTCCCCATTCCAACCTCACTCCTTCGGAACGCTCTGCTCTCCACTCCCTCCGCACTAATCCTAACCTTATTATTAAACCCGCTGATAAAAGGGGGTGCTGTTGTAGTCTGGCGTACTGACCTCTACCTTGCCGAGGCACAGCGACAACTCGCGGATACCTCCTCTTATTTACCCCTCGATCGTGACCCCACTAAGGAGCACCAGGCCATTGTCTCCAACACTATCAACGACTTTATCCGCTCAGGGGATCTCCCATCCACTGCTACCAACCTTATAGTTCCCACACCCCGCACTTCCCGTTTCTACCTCCTCTACCCAAGATCCACAAACCTGCCTGTCCTGGCCGACCTATTGTCTCAGCTTGCTCCTGCCCCACCGAACTCGTTTCTGCATACCTCGACATTGTTTTATCACCCCTTGTTCAATCCCTTCCAAACTCTATGTTCGTGACACTTCTCACGCTCTTAAACTTTTCGATGATTTTAAGTTCCCTGGCCCCCACCGCTTTATTTTCACCATGGATGTCCAGTCCTTATATACTTCCATCCCCCATCAGGAAGGTCTCAAAGCTTCTACGTTTCTTTTTGGATTCCAGACCTAATCAGTTCCCCTCTACCACCACTCTGCTCCGTCTAGCGGAATTAGTCCTTACTCTTAATAATTTCTCCTTTTGCTCCTCCCATTTCCTCCAAACTAAAGGTGTAGCTATGGGCACCCGTATGGGTCCTAGCTATGCCTGCCTTTTTGTTGGGTTTGTGGAACAATCTATGTTCCGTGCCTATTCTGGTATCTGTCCCCCACTTTTCCTTCGCTATAATCCGACGACTGCATTTGGCGCTGCTTCCCTGCACGCATGCAGAACTCGTTGACTTTATTAACTTTGCCTCCAACTTTCACCCTGCCCTCAAGTTTACCTGGTCTATTTCCGACACCTCCCTCCCCTTTCTAGATCTTTCTGTCTCTGTCTCTGGAGACAGCTTATCCACTGATATCTACTATAAGCCTACTGACTCTCACAGCTATCTGGACTATTCCTCTTCTCACCCTGTCTCTTGCAAAAACGCCATCCCCTTCTCGCAATTCCTCCGTCTCCGCCGCATCTGCTCTCAGGATGAGGCTTTTCATTCTAGGACGAGGGAGATGTCTTCATTTTTTAAAGAAAGGGGCTTCCCTTCCCTCCACTATCAACTCTGCTCTTAAACGCATCTCCTCCATTTCACGTACATCTGCTCTCACTCCATCCTCCCACCACCCCACTAGGAATAGGGTTCCCCTGGTCCTCACCTACCACCCCACCAGCCTCCGGGTCCAACATATTATTCTCCGTAACTTCCGCCACCTCCAACGGGATCCCACCACTAAGCACATCTTTCCCTCCCCCCTCTCTCTGCATTCCGCAGGGATCGCTCCCTACACAACTCCCTTGTCCATTCGTCCCCCCCATCCCTCCCCACTGATCTCCCTCCCGGCACTTATCCGTGTAAGCGGAACAAGTGCTACACATGCCCTTACACTTCCTCCCTTACCACCATTCAGGGCCCCAAACAGTCCTTCCAGGTGAGGCATCACTTCACCTGTGAGTCGAGCTGGGGTGATATACTGCGTCCGGTGCTCCCGATTGTGGCCTTTTATATATTGGTGAGACCCGACGCAGACTGGGAGACCGCTTTGCTGAACATCTACGCTCTGTCCGCCAGAGAAAGCAGGATCTCCCAGTGGCCACACATTTTAATTCCACATCCCATTCCCATTCTGACATGTCTATCCACGGCCTCCTCTACTGTAAAGATGAAGCCACACTCAGGTTGGAGGAACAACACCTTATATTCCGTCTGGGTAGCCTCCAACCTGATGGCATGAACATTGACTTCTCTAACTTCCGCTAGGCCCCACCTCCCCCTCGTACCCCAGCTGTTACTCATTTTTATGCACACATTCTTTCTCTCACTCTCCTTTTTCTCCCCTCTGTCCCTCTGAATATACCTCTTGCCCATCCTCTGGGTCACCCCCCCCCCCCGTCTTTCTCCCCCCTAGGCCTCCTGTCCCATGATCCTCTCGTATCCCCTTTTGCCTATCACCTCTGTCCCAGCCTCTCGGCTTTCTATCCCTCCCCCTCCTGTCTTCTCCTATCATTTTGGCATCTCCCCCTCCCCCTGCCCCTCCAGCTTTCAAATCCCTTACTCACTCTTCCTTCTAGTTAGTCCTGACGAAGGGTCTCGGCCTGAAACGTTCAATTCCTGCGCCTCTTCCCATATAGATGCTGCTTGGCCTGCTGCGTTCACCAGCAACTTTGATGTATGTTGCAGGAATAGGGAGCCTTTGTTTTGGGCTGACACACTTCATCAGGACATATAGATGCTACCTGACCTGCTGAGTTCCTCTGGCATTATATATATGTTAATCTGGACTCCCAGCACTTGAGAAATCTCTTGTGCTCATCCACATTTGATCATTTTCATGGGTAAGTACTGGATAAGAATGGAAAACTTAATTCAACTTGTTTAGTTTTGCCATTGTCTCTGTGAGGAAGGACACTTGACCCTCACTGGGCATTTAACCTGATCACTCACTAGCTATGCATGGAATCTCAAGCAGAAATCGTGTTCCTCTTTGTGCCGTCTACTAATGCCAAAACAATATGAAGTAAAGTGCCAATGGTCTTTTCAGAAGATGAAGTCTTAGTTTAGATGAACTGAAATATAATGAAATAAAAACAGGAACATCTGGGAACACACAAGGGGGAAAAATTGTATTTACATATTGTCATTTTTTTCAATAAACATCCCACCCTTATCAGGCCTAAAACAGTGCTTGACTGAGCTGTATATGCTAAAAAGAACTTCAACTGATGATCACTGGTTATGCAGGTTTGACAAAAGTCTATTTAGTTTAAGGAGCCTCTAAAGGAGAGAATGAGTGCAGACAGAAACAGGCTCAACAGTTTGAGAAGGAATTCCTAAGTTTAGTCACTTGGAAGCTTGAAAACATGGTTACCCATGGTGAAGCAATTAAGTTATTGATGTGAAAACAGCCAGCATTACACAAGCAAAGAGGAAATGAAGCTCAAAGTCAAAGTTGAGCTTATTGTCATATGCACAGCGACATACAGGTGCAATAAAGTACTTACTTGTAACAGACATCAGAAGCACTCTGCATCAGGTAAGCAGCATTTACGAAAATGATACGGGATAAGGCTTGGCAAGACCATGGAAACAACAATGATAATTTAAAAATTGAAACTTTGCCAGTCTGTGGCTTTAGGATAGAGAGGGGTTCAACACTATTCAGAATATGCCATTGATTTAAAACGTTACTTCTGTTTTTCCATTGAATGCTTCCTGTAATTTTCTTCATTTCATATTTCCACTATCTGCAGTATTTTACCATAGCTTGCGATATAAATCTTGAGTGGAGTTATCTTGTTGTTTCCTTCTTATAATTGTTGAGACAAACTTTTAAATTTACAATTTTCACTTCTACATAAAAATGCACAATACCAATGTGGTTTGTGTTATATTCTTTATGGAAATACACAGAATTGCTTCCTTTTTCAAATTTGGCATAGAATTGAAATGAGATAATTTGTATTCACATAAATTCCTAATTCAGTTTATAACTTATCTCTAGGCCTCCATACATTAACATCCTTTCTAGAGCATCATTACTTTTTGGCATGGGAGAATTTATTGAGTTCCAAAAGGTCCTTACGAACAAGAATAAAATGAATGGTCATATTATATTAACATCTGAAAAACTTGTGGTGAATTTGCTGACAAAAACAACAAAATTATAATACTGTTTATTCCTGCAGGTAGCGCATTGCTTACTTGCACATGAAAAAACATTTTCAAAGAAGTTTATTACTTTTTCATTCCACTTATTTTCTCTTGATCTGATAGTTCTACTATCCTCTTGATTTGCTTGTTTTAGCACCTTACTTAATTCAGATTTTTATTTATTTATTTTATTCATTTAGAGATACAGTGCAAAACAAGCCCTTCTGCCCTACCGAGCCCAAACACCCAGAAACCCACTGATTTAACCCTAGCCTAATTACACGACAATTTACAATGGCCGATTAACCTATTAACTGGTACATCTTCAGAATGTGGGAGGAAACTGGAGCACCTGGAGAATAGCCAGTATGACCTCATGGGAAGGACGTATAAACTTCTTACAAACAGCATTAGAATTGAACACCGAACTTAGACATCCTGAGCTATAATAGGGTATTCTGTACTAACCGCTACGCTACCATAATGCCTGACCTGCTGAGTTCCTCCCGCATTTTGTGTGCGTTGCTTTGGATTTCAAGCATCTGCAGATTTTATAATAAACCGGATTCTTAGATTTGAAAATAATATCTGATAGCAGTACCTCTGTTTTATCTTCTTATTTCGTGGAAATGCTGTAGTAAAATTAATTGTTCAGCACAGAATAAATCTCAACGCCATTCAAAACATAAGCAATTTTATGAATGTTTTCAAGCAAGTGAGAAATGAAGGCATTGATAGTTGATTGGTTTAACAGTTTTCTGCCTTTGGAAATATTCCTCGTGCAGCTATCTGATCTGTGAGGATAGATATCACTATCAGTCCAAACCATGTGATTATGCTTATCTAGGGAATGGAACCAAAATTGATATAGTGTAAACAAATCTTTCCTGAGAAACATGAGTAACCTTTGATTTCCAGCACATCTCCCACAAATTGCCTTGAGCATCAGTGACACGGGTGAATGGACCTGATGCATGAATAATTGGATTTGAATCACCCAAGATACGCAGCCGTATAGTACTTCAGAGCCATGCATCAGTAGATAGTGGCATACGCTTTGTGCAAGTTGACAATATCAGTTGGGGTACATTCCTACCTCTTTTTGATAATTGTTTGCAGTGGCTTGTAGTGGTCAAGCACAGTAGAACAATATTTTTTCTATGGCCAGGAAACAGGATGCACATTAAATATGATTTAAAAAATTGCTTTGCACATCACTATCTGATTCAGTAATTAAGATGCTGTTGGCTTTGTATTACCAGTTACATGTAACAAAATTATATATGCACGAAGGGTGATTGATAAGTTGGTGGCCTAAAGTAGAAGGGATCAAGTTTAGAAAACCTAGAACAAGCTTATTTTTCAAACATGCAGTCTTCCTCTTACATTTATACACTTAGTCCAGCAGTCAAGGAGCATATGGATCCCTTCTCTGTAGAAGTCTGGCGTCTTGGACTTCTAGAAAGTTGGTTCACTGCAGGGTAATTGATAAGTTCGTGGCCTAAGGTAGAAGGAGATGTGTTATTAACTTCAAACTTTCTGTATAATCACTAGGAAAGAGTTGAACTGCATGTGCATGTAACGAAAGAGCTGTATAACAGTATAACTTGGACCACTTTCTGGAGGTCGAAGACGCCACTTCTACAAAGAAGGGATCCGTATGCTCCATGACCGCTGGACTTCAAGTGACCTGTAAAATGTAGGAGGGGACTATGTTGAAAAAAAGCATATATGTGCTAGGTTTTCTAAAATTGACTCCTTCTACCTTATGCCACAAACTTATCAATCACCCCTCGTACATTCCTCAGAGTTCTGCATGTTCTATAGGCATTTGCATTTTCACATCAGTTATGAGTATTTTCAGCAACGGTGAGTTTTATGAGCATTTTCAACTACCGTGGGGTGGAACGGTGGCCTGGCGGTTAGCACAGTGCTTTTCAGTACAAGCAACCTGTATTCAATACCTGCCACTGCCTGGAAAGAGTTTGTGTGTTCTCCCTGTAACTGCATGGGTTTCTTCCAGGTGCTCTAATTTCCTCCCGCAGTCCAAAAATGTACCAGTTGGTAGGTTAATTGTTAACTGTATATTAGGTTAGGATTAAATTGAGGAACTGCTGCATGGCGCTGCTCACCAAAGAGCAGGAAGGTCTACTTTGTGCTGTATCTCAATAAATAAATATAATTTAGGATACAGTGAAATAATTTTTATTATTCCCTTACTGTATTGTAGGCCAGATCCTGTTTTGGTTTAAGTAAATTAAGATCAGAATTTTGCTTTCCAAAAATTTTCAGGGAACAAACACAGCAGTTTCAATAAAGACAAGTTAGCATCACTATTTTCAACTGTCATTCCTCTGAGCATCTCTATCACAGAGTTTGGAGAAAATATCTGTGCTTGCTGTCTGATATTGGAGTACATTCTTATCCCACCTTGCCAAGTCCAGGCACTTCGCACTTTGGCTTTATGTTTGTGCCTTATTTTTCTGGAGTTTTAGGTCCAGAACCAACCCTTTAAAAAAGGGCAAACATTCACTTTGGTCCTTCCCAAAAAAATCAGACAAAATGTACTCATTGCATGGTAGTTTAGAGTGGACTCAACCTTGCTAAACTGGAAAGAAACCTTGGCTTTTCCTTGGCTCTACTTCTTTTGTGTTATTCATCTTCTAGCAGTGGGTGACGACTTAGCTGGCCATTACTACTTCTGTTCTATCCACCTGAATAATTTGTGGCATTATATAACAATTGTAGGAACAGCAGCTCCATTCATTTAATGGAGGAAAAGATCAGTGTTGTACCATGGTAGTTTACAGTTAGTTTACATTTTTGGACTGTCTTAATTTATTTAACGATTCCCAATTCATTTAGTTGATATTATTCTACACAGAGCAGATAACCACTGTAATAATTTGAATAGTCTTGATGTTTCTGCATGTTAGTAACAAATCAAAACAATCTCATTATTTTAGCATCTAGCTGAACTGAGCTCTATGGATTAGATATCTATCACTATTTCTTGCAGTATTTTCTAAGTCCCAATCCTCCTAAGATGTGTTGGAATTTATCTCTGGAAGGCACTGCAATGGAGCATTAAAGAATAGAGTTCATGCAGGAAGGTATTTTTGAGACCAAAACAAAGAACCTACAGCTGCCTTGTACAGAATTTTAGCCAAGCTGGTTATCAAAACAATTCATAAAGTAAATGCAGTCCTAGATTTATCGGTGGAGGAATTGATTTCAAAGAACAGAATAAAATGCCAAACTTACTTAAGCCACTAGTTTAGCTTCAGCTCAGAATCATGTCCAAATCTGGACACAAAATTTTAAGAAAAACATGGAAGCTTTTGGAGAGATAAGGAAAAGATTTAGCAGAATATTTTAAGGATGAAAGATTATAGTGATGGTAGGGTATTTCTCCTTGGAGCAAAGCAGGCTATGAGATTTAATGGAGTTGTTTGAAATGTTGAATGATTTAGGTAGAGCAAATTAAGGAAAATCATTCTAGATGGATAAAGCATTGATAACCGAAAGCTCATAGTTTAAAGAAACTGGCAAAGGAACCAAAAAGAAAGACTTTATTAGTTCAATAAGTCATTAAGCTTTGGAATGCACCGTTAGTCGATGAGATATATAGATTCATTTAAAGACAATTATACAAATACTTAAATATAAAATAATTGTAGTGACACTGGGTATGCCAGTGAGACTAATTGAATTACATTTCAAAAGTACAAAGGCAGGGTCTCCTCTGAATTTTTTTCCGGTGCATAAGCTTTTTTTCTGTGTTTCAGATTGAAATGGTAGCTTCTGTTCTTGTCATCTCCAATAATAAAATAAATAAAATGCCTGGGCCCAGAACACACGCACCCTTTTTACTTGCACACAAGGAAAACGGCACGACCCCTATCACCCACACTGTTCTGAAGTGTGAACACATTACTGCTATTTTTATACAGAATCAGTTACGGAATGACCATTTGACCAAATTGTATTTGTTTGAATTCCTTACTTGCAAGATCAATCGCCATTCACAGTAGAGATGTTAAAAGTCAATCAAAACTTCAAAATGACATCCAATGATATTTTGAAGTTAGTAAAGCAAAGGTCCCTTAGTTGTTGGATGTATATCTCATCCCAGAGAAAATCTGCAGATGCTAAAAATCCAGGCAACCCTCACAAAATGCTGGAGGAACTCAGTAGTCCAGGCAGCATCTATAGAAAAGAGTAAACAGTTGATGTTTTGGGCCAAGACCCTTCACCAGGACTGGATGAAAAAGACGAGAGGTCAGAGTAAGAGGGTGGGAGAGGGGAGGAAGAAGTGCTAGTTGATAGGTGAAGCCAAGCAAGGGGGAAGATGAAGTAAAGAGCTGGGAGGTCAATTAGTGAAAGAAATAAAGGGCTGGAGAAGGTGGAATCTGATAGGAGAGGACAGAAGGCCATGGAAATAGGGAAGGGGGAGGAGCATCAGAGGGAGGTAATGGGCAGGTAAGGAGATAAGGTGAGAGAGGGAAATGGGAATGGAAAATGGTGAAGGGGTGAGGGTAGCAACTGCTAGATATTCGAGAAATCAATGTTCATGCCATCAGGTTTGAGGCTACCCAGATGGAAGAATATAAGGTGATGCTCCAACAGCCTGAGTGTGGCCTCATTGCAGCTGTAAAGGAGGTCATGGACTGATGTGGCGGAATGAGAATTAAAATGGGTGTCCACCGGGAGGTCCACTTTAAAATTGACCTGACATAGATTGGGGAACCGCTTTTCAGAGCATCTACACTCCATCAGCCTGAAAAGGTGGGATCTTCTGGTAGTATCTTTTTTTTCCTGTCCTGATGAAGGGTCTCGGCCCAAAATGTCAACTGATTACTCTTTTCCATAGATGCTGCTTGGCCTGCTGAGTTCCTGCAGCATTTTGTGTGTGTTGCTTGTATATCACATCCTTCTGTTATTGCAACACACATCAAAGTTGCTGGTGAACACAGATGGCCAGGCAGCATCTCTAGGAAGAGGTACAGTCGACATTTCAGGCCGAGACCCTTCGTTAGGACTAACTGAAGGAAGAGTTGGTAAGAGATTTATCCCTTTTGCCAATCACCTGTCCAGCTCTTGGCTCCATCCCTCCCCCTCCTGTCTTCTCCTATCATTTTGGATCTCCCCCTCCCCCTCCCACTTTCAAATCTCTTACTCACTCTTCCTTCAGTTAGTCCTGACGAAGGGTCTCGGCCTGAAACGTCGACTGTACCTCTTCCTAGAGATGCTGCCTGGCCTGCTGCGTTCACCAGCAACTTTGATGTGTGTTGCTTGAATTTCCAGCATCTGCAGAATTCCTGTTGTTTACGTCCTTCTGTTATTCCTATCTTGTCCATCTCCAACACCTCCTACTGTGTAAAGGAAAACTATGTTCTTCTAAATTGATCACACACTGCCACAGTCCTTCTCACCTATCTGTCTTCAGTAAACAAATCTGACTCTGGCAGTTTCAAATCAAAGGTCTCCCTAGTCTGGGGTTGACTACACGTCACCACAGTCATCCTGGACTGGATGTTTTCTTTAACCCTTGCCTTAACACAACTTCCACAGCCTCTTAATGTTCAGTTGAAGGGAATCTCTGCTCACTCTGGGTGAAATATGTGCTCAACAGTTTAATCATAGGAATAGTTGCATTACAACAGAAGGGCATCAGAGGATGATGGTATGGCCAACTGCAAAGAAAAGTGCAGAGAGACTGGGAAAAACAAGGAGGGATATGTAAACTTTGTCACCTTCTCATTGGATGCTACAAATGATTCTGAATGAAGATGTTTGGTCCAATTCCAGGGTGAAAATCTGACAGAGTGCTCTCATTCAATGAGTTTGTGTAAGCTGGTGACACTTTTGAGAGAATACAAAATATTCAAGTGCTTTGGGAAGGTTGAGGAAGATAGAGATAGGCTGATAATATACAATGATTAAGGAGTCACTTTTTTATGAAAAAAGCAGTGAATACATTTCAACGAATAGGTCAGTGAATAAGATGAGAGGAGCAGTTACAATTTCACAGTAAGGGAAGCTGGATGGTCAAAGTTCAAGGTAAACTTATTATCAAAGTACATATATGTTAGCATACACTACCTTGAGATTCATTTTCTTGCAGGAACTTACAGGAATTTTACAAAACAAAACAATACGATTCAGCATTATAAAACTACTCCACTTTCTGAGGAAGCTGAAGAGACCTGGACTATGCACATCAAAATTCATGATCTTTAGATATGCAGTTGAGAACATCATGACATATCGCATCACTATATGGTATTGAAACTACACTGTGACAGACAGGAAAGCTCTTAAACCTGCCCAACGTATCACCAGCACCTACCTGCCATCAAGTATATAGATACAGGAAAGTGCCAGAAAAAAGCCAATATCATGAAGGATCCATTGACTGTTTGCCCCACTCCCATCAAGGAAGAGGCTGCACAATATCCACACCAGGACCACCTGACTCAGAAATAGTTACTTCCCCCAAGCAGTAAGGCTGATCAACTCCTCCACCCACTAACCCACCCCACCACCACTACTTTATCATTTCTTGTCAGAGTCACCTGATGTACAGATGCTCCTGTATGTAAAATCAGTCTATGTATACAAGCTAACCTTATATATTTATACTTGTGTATTTTATTGTGTTTTTATGCTTATTGTGTCCTTTTTATGTTGCATCAGATCCACACTAACAATCATTTTCTCCTCCTTTACAACTATGTAATGATGAATAACAATAAACAATCTTAAATCTTGAATAAACAAATAAAGACTGACAAGCAACCAATGTACAAAAGAAGACAAACTCTGCAGATAATAATGAGAACATGAGTTATAAAGAGTCCTTGAAAGGGGGTCTGTAGGTCATAGAATAAGCTTAGAGTCCAGGTGCCTGATGTTTGAAGGGTAATAACTATTCAGGAACTTGATGACGTGGGAACTAAGTTTTCTGTACCTCCTGCCAGATGTTAGTAGTGAGAAGAAGGCATGGCCTAGATGGTGGGGGCTTTTGATGGATGCCGCTTTCTTGTGGCAGCGTTCCATGTAAATGTACTTTTTGCTGAGTGTGATGGTCTGGGCTGACTCTACTAATTTCTGTAGTCTTTTCCATTTCTGGGCATTGATGATTCCATACCAGGACATGATACAACCAGACAGGGATACTCTCTACTGTGCTTCTATGGAAGTTTGTCAAAGTTTTTGGTGACATGCCAAATCTATGCAAACTTCTAAGAAAGCAGAGGAACTATTGTGCCTTCTTTGTGATGGCCTCAGGACAGGTTCTCATATTAATACTGAAGAATTTAAAGTACTGACCCTCCCCACCTCCATTCCACTAATGAGGACTAGTTTATGGACCTCTGGCTTCTTCTTCCAGTAGCTGATACAGACATTTAAAGGGAATACAGAAAAAGGAATTGAAGAGCGATATTGGCATAATCACACTGCTTCTTGATCTGCCTGTATGTTACAATGTGACAACATCACAAGTTCCAGAGCAACACACACAAAATGCTGGAGGAGCTCAGCAGGTGAGACAGCATCTGTGGAAAGGAATAAGCAATCGATGTATCAGGTCAATACCCTGCATCAGGATCAGCCCAAACCTTATTCCTTCCCTTAGGTGCTGCCTGACCTGCTGAGTTCCTCCAGCATTTTGTGTGTGTGTATGTGTGTTACTCTGGATTTCTGTCATTCGCAGAATCTCTTGTGTTTATCACATGTTCCATCTTCCATTGTTGAAGACCGCACAATACATGTCAAATCAATAGATGCAAATATGAGCTGTGGAACTCCCTTTGTGTACCCTGGCTGTTGAAATTTAGGATATACTTATCGATGGGACCACAATTCCGGGTCTGTGTTGAAGATTTCCGAGCGCAAAATCAGGGGAGACCAACTGTCAAGGAAAAATAGAAAGAGGTGAAAACGCCCAAGCTTGCAAAACCACAAGGTATGTAACATTCAGCAGAACATCTGGGGAAGCCTCAGAGAGGATCACATCAAGCATCAAAGGTGATGTATTGCAGTCAGTTAGTACCAGCTCCAGCTCATTGATCTCCATAAAAAGGGGCAGGAAGAGCAGAAGTGTTAACAGCAGCAGACTGTCAAATGCCAAGCAATCCATCTGGCTCTTTGTGATATGCGAAGGATGTTACCATTTTCAAATTGGCCTTTAAATTCATCAGCAAAGTCATCAAGACCGCTTCTCTTTCAAACAAGTGTAGACATACTTTTGTACAGAGACAGCAGCCGGCATTAGGTTGTGACTGGATTATCTCTGCTGAAGCATTTTACATTTTAGATTAGATAGAACCAGTCTATTCTGAATTGGCAAAAGTTCTGTTGATTTTTGCTCTATGGCCAACACCATGATGAAAGCGTTACAAAATCATAGCAATTGCAGAGTAACCATTAGAATTGGTAAGTAGTGTAAATGGCCACTCGCTCAATATATTTCCCTTTGCAACAAGCTAAACAGCACACAAACGGAGCCACTGCCGAAATTGTGTCATTCCACTGGCTTTCAATATTTGCGTAGGGTACCTTTGTTAGGTACATCCTGTGTCTAATAAAGTGGCCACTGAGTGAATGTTCACGGTGTTCTGCTGTTGTAATCCATCCACTTCAAGTGTCGACATGCTGTGCATTCAGAGATGATCTTCTGCACACACTGTTGTAATTTGTGGTTATTTGAGTTGCTGTTGCATTTCTGTCAGCTTGAAACAGTCTGCAGGTTTCCCTCTGTCCTCTCTTATTAACAGAGCGTTTTCACCAACAGAATTGCCACTCACTGGGTATTTATTTTTGTTACATTTCACATTTTCTCTGAACTCTAAAGACTTGTGTGAAAAACCCCAGGAGATCACTAGCTTCTGAGATACTCAAAGCACCCCATCCAGCACCAACAATTATTTCATGGTCAAAGTCACTTAGATCACATTTCTTCCCTATTCTGACGCTTGTCTGAACAACAGCTGAAGCTCTTGATCATGCCTGCATACTTTTATGCATTGAGTTGCTGCCACATGTTTGGTAGATTATATATTTGCATAATTAAACAGGTGTACGCATGTACTAATAAAGTGGCCATTGAGTTAACATTGTAAGCCATGTTAAGGACTATTTGATGTGATTGAAATCATTAAGTCAGAAATTTACGGCTCCAAAGGATGGCATCCAGCCTTTCATGTACATGTTCATCAATGAGCAGACTTTAGATCATTCTCATTACACAACCGTTGTTCTGTAACTCTACATGTTGTAGTTCTTCATGTTTTTGTTCAGCTACTCTGTAAATCTGGCAAGTCAAGTTTCCTCTTTTGATAAACTCATTCCTGGCATATACGAAGGCCTAGATACGACAGAGAAGTCAAAAGTTCCATGTAAAAGAATATCAAGGAAATTCTGGATATTATAGAAGAAACTTTAAAAGGATTGATGGCCCAAGATGAAAAGGAGTGAAAATTGATCATGTAATGAAATGAAAGATAGGTCCAGAGGAGATATCAGCATCACCAAATAAGACCTTGAACTCCGTGTTCAATCCAAAAGTCTTGATGTGCCTACCGAAAGATGACGTGCCATTCCTTGAAAAGAGGTAGAGCTTTAATGTAACAAACTAGAAACAAAAGATTGGTCAGAGCGAGAGCTGGAGGTAGATTTAAGGTGGTAGATCTGTAGAAATCTAGGACATACTTATTGTTAACTGAATGGAAGTGATCATCAGGACACTTACCTAATCAGTTGGATTATGTAGGAGAACAAAAAACACACTGTTTCAGCCAGAAAGCGAGCAATATATGAAGGGTGCCATTTAGGTCCGCAGTATTGTTTTTCTTGTTATCTTGACAGATTGAAAACAAATCTCATTTTCGTTTGTTGTAAACGACTGCAGTGGAAAGGTAAAGAAACAGTGTCAATTGCTTTGGAGTGAAATAACATCAAGTAACTTAAGCTTGTTGTTCATGGCAACTATGTTTTAGGTCAGGTCCTTTCTTTGCTTCAGGCAACTGTGCAGTCTTGAGTTAGCCCTGTAACTTGTTCCAGGACTAATTCCAGACAAGGAACTCGACATCAGAGCAGGTAAGTGGTACTCACATAGCATGGAACAGATGATACCAGGGAGCAAACGGGTGAAAATATTGAAATACTCCATTGAAACCTACTATTTCCACCATCCGGCAGTGTGCGAAGCATCGCTCACAACTTTCACTGTTTTTCCACAAGCGCATAAGGTAGACATTGGAAGTGCAATGGAGACTTTCACTTAATGCAGTACTGTAGGAAAATAAAACCCAGCAATTTTATAAGGGTTTATTGAAATAGTTTAGGCCCTGCGGAGACAGCACCTGGTGTATCATGTATAGATCTGGTCTTCTTTATCTGAGAAGAAATGTGGCTGTGCCATTGAAGGAGCAGTCACAATAAAACTGAACAGATTACAGGGACAGTAGACAGACTAAAGCTAGGGCTGTGTTAATTGGAATCTAGAAAACTGGGAGATCTCATCAAATACTTGCAAAAAATTTCGAGTCTTTGACAGACAGGGGTGCAGAAAGAATATTTCCCCTGGTTGAGGAGTTGCTTAGAAACCAGGGACAGAGTTTGAGCAAAGGGAGTAGACTATGATTTAAGAGGAGGGGAACCTTCTTGATTTTAGAAAGTGGTGGATTTTAGGTGTGTCCTACTCTGTAGAGCAGCGCAGAAGCTTCACCCACTGTGTTCATTTAAAATAGCAGTCAGAGATTTCAGGATATAAAGGAATCAAAGGGGTGGGGGACGGTACTGGAAATAACTTTGAAAATGAAGATTAGCAGAGATCTCGGTGAATGGCAGATTGGCCTTGAAAGGTTGAAGAGCCAACTCCTGCTTCTATATACTTTTGTTCTTATTTTCTCGAAGGACTGTCTGCACAGGTAATATGAGAAGAAAATCTTTTCAGGAAAATAGAAATGTCCACATGTTAACGTAAAGGTTCATTTCTTTGGTATGAAATGTAAAGCAGTGAGGCTTTACTTTTTGTTAATGTAAGCAGAACCTTGACTTTCTACGTATGGAATTAATCATGCTAGTCTAATTCAAACAGTTACTGAAATCTTACATGTTTTGGATAAACTGCGCAGAGATTATTTTGACTAATCAGACAAATCAAGCTGATAGTTGAGCTGTGGTTTTTCAGCTGGTTAGGCCGTATCAGGAAATAAACCCGTTTCCAGATTCCGTGATTCCTGCTGCCATTCTCTCATCTGGGAAGCAACCGATAACAGTGGGATGCAAATTTCATCTGAAATGCTTTCTTTTCCCATCTCCTCACTGCTGTACAGATTAAATAAAGATTATTGAATATTGAGAAGCATGGCACAATATTCTTTTATTAGAACTTATGTTGGAATTATGCTGCATCATGTACTGCCACCCTCTGATTGAAAAGGGCTGACAGTGGGTGGTTGTAAATTTACTTGGCTTCCAGCATAACTGTTTAAATCAAGAGTTGTATTCAGTACCTACTGAACAGGATAAGTGGGAGAGTGATCCTTACACAAATCAATTTGGTCAAAAATACATCACAGTGGGCACTCAACCATTGCTCACATAATATTGTCAACTTAATCAAATAATGCCTTGAAGAAAAATCGCAATGCATCTTAGCATTGTTTGAGAGCTTGATTGGCAGAGTGGCTGGGACACCTGGCCTTTGAGAGAGAATTCTTTTGGCTTATACAAAGCTCAGAACTTAATCAAATTCAAATCTATTAGCACCATTTTAATAGCCTTTTCCACTGAAGCCTTTACTCTGCCTTCATATATTGCACAGCAAAGTTATGGCAGGATACATCAGCCATTACCAAAAGGGATTGTTCAGTTACCATCACTCTCAACCCTCATGTATAACTTATCAAACTAAATTATTTTCAGCATGCAAGGGAGCAATAAATTAATATTGTGCTCGTGTGTTTATTTATGGTCTTTTACCTGGATGAAAAATGAGAAGCCCACTATGATATATTTACACTAAATATACCTTGAAATGCATGCTCTGTATCATTAAAGTAAGAGCTTTTAAAACCCATGTTTATATTCTAAATATCTATAAACATGCTGATAACACTGACCTAAAAGCTGGCATATCTGGAAAGCCTGAATCTTAGCACCAGTCTGTTCTGAAATTAATAAACAAGGAACAAAGTATTCTCCACATACATCTACATGTATTTAGGAATTTGCTGTGGTGTGTTGGCATGACATGCAACAAAGAAAAAAATTAACAATTATAAATCATGAAAAAATATTTTAAAATAATGTTAGAAGTACCAGTGTGGAATAAAATGTGCATAAATACATAAATATCCAGTATGCATTTGCAATGCAATGAGCTTTATAAAAAGTGTTTACAGTGCAGTGTAGTGACTAAGGTCATGGAGAAAGGGTATGGGCGGGGCTAACTAGATTGGCTAATCAGTTTAACTGCTTGGCGGAAAAAAACTTTCAAGATGTCGATGGAATATTTTGTTTTGAATAGCCCTCTGGCGCTTTCCAGATGAGAGCTTTTGGAAACGGCAGTTTAGTGGGTGGGTAGTATCCATAAAGGATTTTCCTGCCCACTTCTTTGTCCTGGAGCAGCATACAAGCTCTGCAGTGATGGGTAGCCAATTACCTTTCTGCTGTTTCAACAGTGTATATTGTGAGAGGAGGTGCTTCACCAAATCAAGCAGATCGTTTATCTTATCTGAGCATGAAAGTTGTCAGTGAAGGCATTCTAGTAAGTCAGTTAAGATCTAGTACTAGGATGGCTTCTGAGCATTGCAGTCCAGTTGCTTTTCGAAAGACGATTACTAACTGGTGTGTGGGGCAGAGACCCATGTCTTGCTAATGCTTCAGAATTTTGCTAACGAGACTAATCGTTTAACCCTTGCTGGTTGTGTATTACCTGCTCTTGCACTTTTATGGCTAATGCCCACAGAATCTACGGATGTTTGTTAACAAACAGCACTCTTGATTTGAAAGCTTTAATTTTTATATAGTTGGAAATATTTGTTAAATACTTCAAGTAATTACAAATCCAAGAGACTGGTATTTTTCCTTGGCTTTTCCCGCATGGCCTTTGTAACTTCAGTAACTTCAGTAAGATTTCCATTTGATAATACATCAATGGAGCAGACAAACTTATTGGTGGAATTAGCTCAATACAGACAAAACAACAGCCAATCACCTTTCGTGATTGTTTTTTCAGTTTAATTAGTGGATGAAAAGTAAAAAAAAATGTTCTATTTTCCTGTTTGACATGTGATTCTTTACTTCAGAGAATAGGAAATCAAGACATGTACTTCCACGCTATCCTTTATTCTCCTGCTGTTTCTCTCTTGCCCTTCTTTATGGAAGGGTTGACTTTTTTATACCAAGGTGCACTTGAATTTCAAAAGGCATAGCTGCTAAGAATGCCACATAACTCTGCAGGCCTGCTCACTACTCAGTAAGATTGCGGCTAATCCTGTCCATCAACTCTAATTTCCCACTGGATCACTTGATCCCACATGCCCTTGATTTACTTAGAATCTGTAAATCCATCAGCCTGAGACTTGATCCAATGAGCAAATCAGATCCAAAAGCAATGTCAACTGCACCCTGCAAACAAGCAGCTTCAGATGGAAATGCTATGGGAGGGGGATTTTTGACCATTGTTTTGTACTCCTGAAGTTACCCAAGGCAGTGTTCAGATTTTAACTTTTTCTCTCACTGTCAACTCTGTGTAGATTGATACACCATTAATTGCTACACCACAATGTGAATTGCTGAGAAGAAGAGAGATGAAGCTAATAAAACAATTATCTTCCATTAGGTCAAGTGCACAGTAGCATTCATTTATAGAAAATCTAGATCATATCACCAGCATTGCCAATGATCTTTTAGCCATATTGTATTAGAATTCTCTGCACACATCCTTTTTTTGAAGTTGATAAATTGCCTGTCACTTGTCAGAGGTGGGGAGAGGTTTAATGGGATCTGATGTCATAATTACAAGGAAGAGATAAAAAACAGTTTTAAAATCAATAAAGCATGGAATTCTAACTGAAAATATTTCAAACAGAATTGCACTAGCTTCAGCAAGGCTAGTTTGTTGACAGTTTTTGCAGGAAATTCCCAAATGCTTGCTATATCTTTTGTCATTAGAAAAATCTCCATTGTGTTGTTTTGAACTGTGTTGTTGAATTAGGCCTGTGCTTAATGGCTGCATGGATTAATGTAAGACTGTCTCTTGTTTACCTATTCACAATTTTTCAAGGGGCAGATATGTATAGGTTAAGAACGTGCAATTGATTGATGAAGTATCCGGTTACAAGTTGCAAGATGTATTCACGCTTTTAATTGTTTTCCAGCCCTTTCTTTATTTTTTTAGAAGTATAATTTCCTCACTCTTTAACAATACAGTTTCCTTGATCATTCCAATGGAGGCTCATGACTACTGGAGTGCCACAGGGATCAGTGCTGGGTCTGTTGCAGTTTGTCGTCTATATCTATGATCTGAATGATAATATGGATCAGCAAATTTATGGATGACACCAAGATTGGGGGAGTAGTGGGCAGTGAGAAAGACTATCAAAGCTTGCAGTGGGATCTCGATCAACTGGAAAAATTGGCTGAAAATGGCAGATGGAATTTAATGCAGACAAGTGTGAAGTGCTGCACTTTGGGGGCACGAGCAACCAGGGTAGGTCTTACACAGTGAGCAGTAGGGCACTGAGGAGTGCGGTAGAACAACGGGATCGGGGAATGAAGGTCCATAACTCATTGAAAGTGGTTTCAAGGTAGACTTGGTCATAAAGAAAGCTTTTGGTACATTGGCTTTCATAGATCAAACTACTAAGTACAGGAGATGGGATGTTATGTTGAAATTCTATAAGACTTTGATGAGGCCTAATTTGGAGTATTGCGTGCAGTTTTCATCCCCTACCTACAGGAGAGATGTAAGTAAGGTTGAAAGGAAAGAAAAAGGAAATTACCTTTTAAACTCACGAGAGAGCATAGGCCATCAACTTTATGCTGTTGATGTTTCTGTAGCAGGCAATTTCTTTTTTACGAGGTCGAGTTGCTAGCAGGACGCTCAACCCAGCAAGGATGGAAGGCGTGTCTGGGGAGTAGGCTGTGTTCGAATTCGGGAGCCTTCGCTCCAAAGTCCGGCGCTGATGCCACTACGCCACCAGCCAGCTAAGGTTGAAAGAGTACAGAGGAAATTTATAAAGATGTTGCTGGGACTGGAGGACCTGAGTTTTAAGGAAAGATTGAATAGGTTAGGACAACATAGAAGATTGAGGGGAGATTTGATAGAGGTGTACAAAATTATGAGGGGTATAGATGGAGTAAATGCAAGTAGGCTGTTTCCATTGAGGTTAGGTGAGACTACATCTAGAGGTTAAGGGTGAAAGGTAAAATGTTTAAGGGGAACATGAGGGGAAACTTCTTCACTCAGATAGTGTTGAGTGTGTGGAACAAGGTGCCAGCACAAGTGGTGGATGAGAGCTTAATTTCAATGTTTAAAAGAAGTTTGGATAGGTACGTGGATAGGATGAGTATAGAGGGCTATGGTCTGGGTGCAGGTCAACGGGACTACATAGAAACATAGAAAACCCACAGCACAATACAGGACCTGCGGCCCACAATGTTGTGCCAAATATGTCCCTACCTTAGAAATTACTAGGCTTACCACAGGCCTCTATTTTTTCTAAGCTCCACATACCTATCCAAAAGTCTCTTAAAAGACCCTATCATATCCTCCTCCACCACCATTGCCGGCAGCCCATTCCATGCACTCACCACTCTTTGAGTAAAAAACTTACCCCTGACATCTCCTCTGTACCTACTCTCCAGCACCTTAAACCTGTGTCCTCTTGTGGCAATCATTTCAGCCCTGAGAAAAAGCCTATGACTATCCACACGAACAATGCTTCTCATCATCTTATACACCTCTATCAGGTCACCTCTCTTCCTCCGTCACTCCAAGGAGAAAAGGCCGAGTTCACTCAACCTATTCTCATAAGGCATGCTCCCCAATCCAATCCAGGCAACATCCTTGTAAATCTCCTCTGCACCCTTTCTATGGCTTCCACATCCTTCTTGTAGTGAAGGCGACCAGAACTGAGCGCAGTTGACTATACAGTTTAAATGGTTCTGCATGGACTAGATGGCCCAAAGGGTCTGTTTCTGTGCTGTAATTTTTTATGACTCTTTAACTCTGTAACAGATGTTCCACTGCCGGATGAGAACAATATGAAACATTGAATTTCCAGTGGGCCTGCTCAGCTGATTACCACCTCCTCTGTTTACCTCATCCCTACCATGCATGTTAAAAAGAGATGGCATTCATTTGCTTTGGAACAATCTAACCAGATCTGAAGTTGTAGAGGACTCAATTAATTCATCCCAAAAGTACTAGATAATTGCAAGTTTAAGTTAAGTTGTCTTGCATAAATCCATACAATTGGGTATCGTAGATGTGGCAAGAAACAGAATATGTTAATAAATTTATCCCAATACCCAAAAGCAGAGAATTGCTATCAATGACTGTGGATCTGTTAGACACTAGTTACTAACAGGGTCCACAAGAGAATAATAAATAATGAACTTTTGCTTCCAATTTATTACATCAGTTCTTCAGCAGAAGAGAAATACAAATAATGTGAAGAATTTGTGACTGTAAGGACTACGGAATCTATTAAGGATCACAATGTGATGGGCAATTGGGTTTAACAAAGACTATTTAGCCTAGAAATGTTAAAGTGTTGGGTAGGAGGTCAGGATCAAGTACTAACCAGCTGATGTAGAATATAATGGAACATTATGATGAATGAGAATTATTTGGGTATCTGGCTCATCACCAATGCTGCACCCAGATCAGCTAGACTGTTCAAGCACTAACAAAGTGTTAACTACAGTATGTGTTCCAGGGCTAAACATCCCTCAACAATCATACTAATTTGTCCTTTGCATTAGATTTTGATTAGACCAAATTTGGAATATTGGGTTTTCCTATCCCTAAACACTCTGTCAGGAGACAACAGTAAAGTGGCAACTGAGTGTATCTCCATATGTTTGTCATCTTCTGCTGCTGTAGCCCATTCACTTCAAGGTTCAACATGTTGTGCATTCAGAGATGCGCATCTGCACAACTCAGTTGTTACATGTGGTTATTTGAATTGCTGTTGCCTTCCTGTCAGCTTGAACCAGTCTGGCAATTCTCCTGTGATCTCTCTCATTAACAAGCCACATCTTCCCACAGAACTGCCGCTCACTGGATGCTTGTACCATCCTATGTAAACATTGTTGTGCTTGAAAATCCCAGGAGTTACAGCAGTTTTCTTGAGATTACTGAAACCACCCCATCCTTTGGTCAAAATCACATTCTGTCCCCATTGTTTGGTCCAAACAACATCTGAGCCTCTTTGATCGTGTCTGTGTGCTTTTATGCACTGAGTTTCTGCCACATGATTGGCTGATAAGCTATTTACATTAATGAGCATATGTGCAGGTATACCCAATCAAGTGGCCACTGAGTGTATATTGCCATGACTTATTGCCCCTCAAATATTAGTGGTGACTCACCTTCAGCGTCTATGTATGGCTGTGTTACAGGTGAGGGAAATTGGTTAAGGAAATTTTGCGTACACTTATGTACATATTGCACTGAAAGTAAGTTGGTGCCATTTTTATTTGAATAAGCAATCCACCAAAACTTCATCTGCATCACTGCACCAGTTAGATTGCAGAACATTTCTGATTTATGATTTTGCAGCAATTCGACTTTCTTGCAGATGTGAGGAAGGAAGCAATAAGCATCAAACCTGATATCTTACAACTCTCCCCAATATATATTTATGTTGTTTATCATAAACCCTGTCCCTCATACAATTCCACGTTTTGCCAGTGTGGACATTAGGATCCATCCCTCAGGAGTTTGTTTTTCTTATCTCCTGTCTTCTATACAATTTCCCATTTTGGAATGGGTTGGTGCCACCTACATTTTCCAACTGCAGAGAATGTAGAGTATATATGAGGACTAGAAATTCCTTGGAGAGAATTCTGCTCAATGAAAAGTCAATCTCACAGGATTACATGGAAGTCGGGTTAATTTTGACAGTCTTTTTGATACTACAGGTCCTTTAAATATGGAAATTGGAATCTTATGATTTGCATAGCAATGAAGTATCACTCCCTCTGCTGGTGAATGTGTAATGTAGCACTATTCTGCCTCACCCTGTTGACAGAGCAACCTAAACTGACAGAAAGGAAAATCAAGACTGTTGTATGAGAAGTTTGTATTGCGCTAAAATGCAGCTGTGAAATGGATCCCCACACCAATTTCATTTCTGGGGAGTGCAGAACTGAATTGCAATGTGGAAAGCATGCGTTTATTTCTGCAGTCTCCTACCAGAGCAGGAGCTCTCATGTTGGTTGTGTCTCAGAAGGAAGTCCTGCTGTAAGCTCTGGGTGGACTTGGCTGAGGCGTGGAAGGGGAGAAACCAATTGAACATTGGTGTGATAATGGACACTGAGGGAAATAAATCATAGTTATTGGATTATTGTAAAGAAAGTAGCACTCTAAGGCAGAATGGTCCTTCTCTACCAAGGTCTTCAACAATGCCTTTGGGAAGGACTTGCTTTTTATTTTTTGTTGTTGTTCTTTTTCACGCCTTATGGCACATCAGGCAGCATTTTGGAGATTTCCGTAGTATTTTGACTGTTTTTTAGAAAGCCGAGTTGCTAGCTCGGTGCTCATACCCAGCACAGATGGAGAGAGTGCAAGGGGCCTGCCAGATCTTGAACACCTCAAAGTCCTGTGCTGAAGCCACTTCACCACTGACTGGACAACTCACATTTTAAATAACACTTAAAACATTCTTTGTTCCATTAGGCTGCTTTCTATGTTCAGGTCTATCATCTGTATCTTACTGATCAATAGCACACATCAATGCGTGCTGATTAATGCATGCTCAGTGAATGGTCTAATGAGTGGGAGACCAATATAAATGGAAGTGTGCAATTGCACTCACAGAAAATAATTACCTTACAGCAGCACATCGAAAGTGTCGATGCACAAAATCCCTGCATCAGTCTTGGAACTGGTACTGTTCATTTTTGTTTTCAAAAATCATAGCTAAAAAAGCCCTATTCTTCATAATCTTTCTTCATTCGAATCTCACTTGAAAATCAATTACTAACATCATGGTACTCTGGAATATTACTTAAGAGTGTCCAATGTGTCTGATGTACATTTGCATGGAGGCTGCAGGTCAGAGTGCAATGATTTAAATCAATGTATAACATGCATTTGATGCCACAGTTCACAAACATGTGGGCCACAAATACAGACACAGAGGGGCCATGGCTGTTCCCAGTTTTGTTGACTTTACTTGATCCGATATAACTTGATTTATTTCAGACATTCAAAAGGTCAACCTTTTGCAATGTATGTTGTTTGTCCTTTGGTGGCTGGTGGGCATATTGCAACACCAGCCCATGCCCTGGGTGCCCCAGTCCTGTGGAACATTGCCCACTCACTATCAGAATGATATGGTGCTCTTTCCCCATCAATCAGTTGCCAGACAAGGCCAATCAGCCTGAAAACAACCCCACCATTTGAGATTTCCAGTCCTGTAGGAACTCTTATTTGGAGTCATCACTTTAAGATCTCATGTTATGATGGGTGAGAATAATTCAGCAAAGGTTATGCTTCTCACATAACATACAGTTAGTTATGCACAATAAAGTTCAATAGGTACAGGATTCTCATTTTGAGACCACAAAAGTATTGCATGTAGCATGAATTGGCATTCATTCCCCAACGTTGTTACTGCTTCAGCACGTGTTATTATCTAGAGAAAAATCCCTAGCCTCATTTCTTTTTCAACAGTTGTAGCAGACTAACAGTGAACAAGCTGCTCCCCTGTCACTTGTAGATATATGACTTAGATTGTACACAAATGGCCTCATTTTCCAGTGAAAAGTTCTTCAGATTCTTGCTAAATCTCCTTGTAAAAATTCAGATTCAGAATATTACACAGAACGTCTGACTTTTATTATTATACTTATGATTTTGTGGAAAACATCAGTATTTAGCAGTCAATATCTACCTGTGTAACTATGAGCAACTGTAAGGAATTCTCTGGGAAGCTTGACAGAATGAAGCTATGGTTGGCAACCAGGTGATGCTTTGTGTGATTTCTTTTAATGTGGGGTAGACATGACATGCCAGTTATTAATTGAGCTTGGCAGAGTATTAGACTTGGTTCAGTGACAAAGATGTTTCAAAGCTATTTGTGACCAGGGTTTGGTGCCACAGACTTGGCTCCCTGTGGTAGGCAGAGAGAAGGAGAAATGTAATTTACATTGAGTGCCTTGAGGCAAAGTTTATCAGCTGCACAACATACCAAGGAACAATTGGGAACCTCCAAAAATAGACTGGAGCTTGATAGTCACAGGAAACATTATAGTTACATGAGATATAGTCATTAGCCACATTGCAGTTTTCAACATATTATTCCCCAAATCAACAAGTTAGTATACAGAGTAGACAGGCAATCCAAGGTGCCAGGATCCTATTCTCATCTGGTGGCAGCCTGAGGTCCCCTTCTGAATGTGCATTTTACTAGGCTGAATACATTCCCAAAACTTGTAGGTGACTTGGATCACCAGGATAACGTTTTGGAGAAATGGTAAAATAGGAAGCTGGAGTTAAATAAATCACAAAGTCTTAATGAATTTTGCATTTTAAAGATGTTATTCTTGGAGAACATTAATGACTTCACTAAAAAAAATCCTAAACATGTACTTTCAGGATTTGTGGACAAATTTGAGTCTTATTTTCCATTATTCAAGCGTGGAGATAGCTTGAAAGATACCAGCATAATATTAAGGATGAAGGGCTGTTAGTGGAAGATGGACTATTCAGAGTTTACATCTTTCCTTATAGCTCAGTCCAGGCAGCATTCTGGTTAACCTCTTCTGCATTCTTTCCACGTTCTCCATATCCTTCCTATAACGTGGCTGCTAGAACAGTACTCAATACTCCAAGTGTGGTCTGGCTAAAGTTTTATCCAGCAAACTCAACATTTCTTCCTGACTCTTTTATTAAGCACCCTTGCCAATGAAGGCAAGCAGTGCATATGCCTTGTGACGAGAATACACATAAATGAAGATGTTTGCTGGCCTGGGCTAGCACCAGTGGCATCAGCAGTTGGTCTGCCACCTGTCCTCAGGGGAGGGAGAGATAAGGAACACAATGAAGCAGCATTTGGAGATGTTAATGAAGGAGCCATCAGTTTTGGGTATTGTCAAGATCGGCTCCCCCTTTGAACCCTGAACTGTTTGAAGTGATAGACAGGCGATCTGGAGATGTGTAATGAAGGGACGGAAGGAGAGAGCTGTCTAGAGCGGCTCCCCCTTTGAACCCTGAACTGTTTGAAGTGATGGACAGGCGAGACCCCAGCAGGGGAATAAAAAGGGACAGGTTCGCTAAGGCAGCACACACAACACCCCGAGGTAACGAGACCCTGGAAGCGGGATTGGCCCTTTCACAAGTCGGTGGAGAGTACCAGGATGCCATAAATGCACAGGGTGGAAGGATTGCCGAATAAGCGGGAACCCGGCGTGTGTCCGCCCTTGCTTGGGTGCCGGGTTCACTGCAGAGGATCGACCGCATCTGGTGGAGGGGTTACAGTCGGTGACCCCAGGTGACATCACAAAGGACTCGCCCGAAAGCTGCTTGTGAGCAATATCGCAGGTCTGTGAGTGGAAGCCGTTTTGGATGATCGTTCGTTCTCGTTCTCTCTCTCCTTCCCCCACATTGTCCATCACCGTGGCAACGATTACTGCAAACTGAACTAAATTGAACTGGACTTTGTGTCACTTTGAAATTGGTCATTTACCCCTAGACAACGATAGAGCTAAATTAATTATGCTTATCTTAATTCTGTGCACATGTGTGTTTATCATTGCTGAACTGTTGTATTTATTATCCTTTCAATTACTGTGTTGCTTGTTTCTTTAATAAAACTTTCTTAGATCTACATACAATCCAGACTCCAACTGAGTGATCCATTTCTGCTGGTTTAGCAACCCAATTACGGGGTACATAGCATGACAAGTGGGGTTCTCGTCCGCGATTTTGAACGCTAAATTTGGGACAGGAGTAAATTGATTGGGTTAAAATTCTCGAAAGAAAGAAAAGACGCAACAGCAGAAATGGAGGCTGAGGAATTTATAAAGGCGCCGACCTTGGAGGCATTAGAGGATGCCAGGAGGAGATCGAAATTGGTAGCTGTGGCCAAACGGTTGAATCTTGCTAGGGGGAAGTCGACAATCAGGAGAGAGGAGATACACAGAGCTATAGTTGAGCACTATGTATCTAAAGGTGTGTTTCCCCAAGGCGAGCTGGGGGTGGTGTCTCTTGGAAAGCCTCCCTGGAGACGCGGTACCGGTGCAGCTCAAAAACGAGTTCCGGGTATGACAGTTGGAGCGAGAAGAAAAAGAGAGGGACAGACAGTTACAGCGAGAAGAGCAGGAGAGAGAGTTAGAGAGGAAAGAGAAAAAGTTAGAAAGGCAGAAGAGAGAGAGAGGGAGAGACAGTTGGAGAGAGAAGAGAAAGAGAGGCAATGGGGAGTTGTAGAGAGGAGAGAGAGAAACAGAGAGGGAAAGGGAATCTCGAGCTGGAGAAGTTAAAGATAAGATCACAGGCAGAGCTGAGGCATTGCAGAACCAAGGTGAAGAGTTACGGGCGACCCCAGAGGTTAGGCCACTTCATCCCCATTTGACGATACGGACGTGGATCGGTACTTCCTCCATTTCAAAAAAGTGGCTATGACGCAGGACTGGGCCGAGGGATGAGTGGGCTGTTTTCCTTCAGAGTGTACTGAAAGGGAAAGCCCAAGAAGCTTATTCAGCTTTGTCCGCGGAGAGATGCCCAGAGGTATGAGGTGGTGAAAGAGGCCATCCTCAGGACTTATGGTTTGGTCCCGGAGGCATACCGGCAGAGGTTCCGGAATGCGAGGGAGACGTGGGCCCGCACGTATTTTGGAGTTTGCCCGTGAGATGCAGACATATTTGTGAGCGTTCAGGTGCGCCTCGGAAGAGGGTATGGGGGATTATGACAGACTGCTACAGCTGATCCTGATTGAGCAGTTTAAAGGTTGTGTCCCTGAGGGTATGAGACCCTACCTAGATGAGAAGGAGGCAGCCACGTTAGCTGCAACTGCTAGGTTATTTTAGAGGATGAGTATGCGTTGATGCATAGAATGAAGAATTCTGTCCTGAGTAAAGGCTACCAGAAGGGTAGTCAGGACGGCAGGGAAAGTCCACCAGGAAAAGTCAGAAAGTAAGCCGGGGATTAGTGGGGAGAAGGATAAGGTAGACCGGGAGCAGTCTGGCAGGAGAATCTCCCTGGGGTTGTCTGTTATAATTGCGGGAAAGTTGGACACTTTGCATCCAGGTGCTTTGCCCCAAAGAAGGAGACGGGAAAAGGGAAGACTGCAATTTTGATGCTCGGCTGTTATCGAGCTGTTAAGCGAACCACTAGGGAAGGACAGGTCTGCCAAATTTCAGGAAGGGCGCGAGAGGTTTATCTCGGCCAGATTGGTGTCAGTGAAGGAGGGGTTAAAACCAGTTCCAAGTGCGGATCTGGAGAGACACGGGAGCGTGTCAGTCACTAATACTGAAGAGTGTATCCTAGAGTTTAGCTCAGAGACCCCGGATTGGGGAGGTCAAGGTCAAAGGTGTTGGGGAAGGGACAGAGTCAGTCCCTTTGCACCAGATACACTTACAAAGCAACCTGGTCTCTGGACTCCACAAGTCACGATCGGGGTGAGGTCCGAATTACCGATGAAAGGCGTGGAAGTCTTGCTCGGTAATGACCTTGGCCCCAATCATGACTAGTCCAGAGACCAGGTTCTTTGTAATCTCTATCTGGTGCAAAGGGACTGAGCTCTCCTTCCCAACACCCTTGACCTTGACCTCCCCAATGGACTCACAGGTTCATTACAATTCCTTAGTGATTGCACATTTAGATGGAGATGTAACGTAAAGATTTTTACTCCTCATGTATGTGAAGGATGTAAGAAATAAAGTCAATTCAATTCAGTTAACAATAACTTTCCCGACAACCATTCCATTATCTGCTCTGGCCCTCTGGTTCCCAGCTCCCTGCAACTCTTGATTTTAAAACACCAGCCCACCCCCGTGAGATGCTAGGAAACGTAACAGGGATATTAGTCCCCCTCCAGTTCAGGTACAAACCATCCCACCTGTACAGGTGGTCCCACCTTCTCCTGATACATTAACCCTTTCACTCCTGTGATCATTTTCACAGAACTCCCCGGGTCCCTGATGAAGCATGGGTGGGTGAATAGGAGTTAGTGGGGTAAAAACCCAGCCAGTAGAGTTTACAGAAGAGTTGCAAGGGTGATATGTGATACAGTATATCACACAACTGAGGAGTCAACCAGCTGAGGATCTTTATACACATAATGGAAGGTCTCAGTAAACAATAGTGCGATTCACTGTATGTTGTCTTTTGTCACACAGATTCAATGATTTACAGCGAAATGAAGGAACAGCAGCATAAATTAATGATGGAAAATTCTCAGCTCAAAAGCAACGGTGAGTTTCCCAAACCCTCTGACAGCTTATCCCCAGACACTCCTTGAAGTGTATGTAAGAGAGAAGGCAGAAACTGGCCTTTAAAATCATAGATTTGGAGTCTGCTTGAGGGACTCAAACACCTTTTGCTCCCTCAGTCCCAAAGGACAGAAATTCCTGGTGATCACCCATTTTAATTTGACTTCCCATTCCCCATTCTGACATGCTCCTGTCCATGATATCCCTCCTCCCCACTGTCCTCAATGAGGCCACTCTCACACAAAAAGGAGCAACACTTCATAAAAGATGGACCCTCTCCGCCATGAGGAGGTATTTGGTGTCCCTTTCCAGATCCTTCCACACGTTTGGGACACTATCTTTGCCGTCTATAATTGTCCTACTCGTTATTTCATCCTCCGTCGGATCCATGTCTGCATTCGGAAATGTGCCCTGACGAAGGGTCTTGGCCCGAAACGTCGACTGTACCTCTTCCTAGAGATGCTGCCTGGCCTGCTGCGTTCACCAGCAACTTTGATGTGTGTTGCTTGAATTTCGAGCATCTGCAGAATTCCTCGTGTTGTGTGTGGTCAATGCTGACCAAGATTTCCATCTAAGATGGGCCCATTTTTTCCACATTAGAGCCATATCTCTCTGATCCATCATCTGGTCCATGCCTTCCCTCCTCTAGCTACCACCATTCTACGACCAGGAGGTACAGGACCCTTAAGGACCCACACCCCCACATTCAGGGACAGTTGTTACCCTTCAAGCATTAGGCTCCTGGACCAGTGTGGTTAACTTCCCTCACCTCAATACTGAAACTTATTTCACAACTTTGACAAACTTTCAAGGGCTCAACAGCTCATGTTCTCGGTTGTATTTTATTTCATTCATTCACCTCAATGGTGAACTGACTCCACAAACCTATAGACTGCCTTCCGAGGACTCTACGACTCAGTATTATTTATTTACTTTTTAAAAATTGATTATTGCATGACTTGTCCTCTTCTGCACATTGGATGTTTGTCAGTCTTTGTTAAGTAGTTTTTCATAAAATTTATCCTATTTCTTTACACCCCTGTAAATGCCCATAAGAAAGTAAATCTCAAGACAGTATATGGTGACATGTATGGTAATTTGATATTAAATTTACTTTAAACTTTAAAAATTCCTTTTAGTTTAAATACCTTTTAAAATTTGTTCGAGGGGGGGTGGGGCCAGCTGGAAGGATTTCAAAACAAGGATAAGAAAAGTTAAATCGGTGTTGCTCAACTAGAAGCCAGTGAAAGTTCATAAGACCTTAAGTCAGCAGAATTAGGCCATTTGGCTCATCAAGTTTGATCCAACATTCCATAATGGCTCATTTATTATCCCATATGTGTGTGCGTGTGTGTGTGTTCCTCATTTCTGTTCTGAACGGACATCTTTGTATTCAGAGGCTGTGTTCTCGGGTCGAAGACATTCCCACTAAAGGAAACATGTTCTACCCATTCACTCTATCTAGACCTTTCAATATTCAATAGGATTCAATGAGATCCCTCCCCCCTTGTTCTTCTAAATTCCAGTTAATTCAGGCCCAGATCCATCAAATGCTACTGGAGTCATAGAATTATAAAACACTCCAGCAAAGAAACAAGTCTTCAGCCTATCTAGTCCATGCCAAACTATTCATCTGCCGAGTCCCATCATCTGGCTCCTGGACCATAGCCCTCCATACCCCTTTTTATGTAGGCTTAACAACAACTGTCTCCACAACCATTCCATTATCTGCTCTGGCCCTCTGGTTCCCAGCTCCCTGTGACTCTTAATTTAAAACACCAGCCCACCCCCGTGCAATACTAGGAAACGTAACAGGGATATTAGTCCCCCTCCAGTTCAGGTACAAACCATCCCACCTGTACAGGTCCCACCTTCTCCTGATACTTTAACCCTTTCACTCCTGTGAACATTTTCACAGAACTCCCCGGATCCTTGATGACACATGGGTGGGTGAATAGGAGTTAGTGGGGTAAAAATACAGCCAGTAGAGTTTACAAAACAGTTGCAAGGGACAAGTGCACACATACAGTATATCACACAACTGAGGATTCAACCAGTTGAGGGTCTTCATACACATAATGGAAGGTCTCAGTAAACAATAGTGCGATTCACTGTATGTTGTCTTCTGTCACACAGATTCAGCGATTTACAGCGAAATGAAAAGGGGAACTACAGGATAAATTAATGATGGAAATTTCTCAGCTCAAAAGCAACGGTGAGTTTCCCCAAAACCCTCTGACAGCTTATCCCCAGCCACTCCTTGAAGTGTAAGCAAAAGAGAAGACAGAAACTGGCCTTTAAAATCATAGATTTGGAGTCTGCTTCATCAAACACCTTTGCTCCCTCAGTCCCAACGGACAGAAGTTCCCGGTGATCACCCATTTTAATTCGACTTCCCATTCCCATTCTGACATGTCTGTCCATGATCTCCTCCACCGCCTCAGTGAGGCCACTCTCAGACGAGAGGAGCAACACTTCATAAACCATCTGGGTAGCCTCCAACTTGCTGGCGTGAACTTCTCACTTGCCCATCACCTCCCTGTGGTGCCCCAGCTCCTTCCTGTTCTCCTGTGGTCTACCCTTGTCGCTTATCAGATTCCTTCTTCCTCAGCCATTTACATTTTCCCTCATCACCTCCCAGCTTCTCACTTTATTCTTCCCACCCACCCAGCCACCCACCGGTGTGGGGAGGCAAAAGGTTCAATGTCATAACAGGGTAGTTTGTGAGGTTACCATAGAAGGGGTCCTTTCATAAGTGTGATAACAGAGGAGTAGAAGCAGTCCTTGGGCCTGCTGGTACATGCTTACAGCCTTTTGTAATTCCTCCCTGTTGGAAGGGGAAGTAGAGAAAATGTCCAGGAGGGGTAGATATTTGATCATGCTGTCTGCTTTTTTGAGCAGCAAGAAGTACAGACAGAAGAGGTTTGGCCCATTCCAGGACAATGTCCCATGTTCCTTCAACCCTCAGTCCAGGCCACTCAGAGACTTGTGCTAATATTGTTTCTGTGACTCTGTGACTGTATGTGATGAGCTGTCTGTGACTGTATGTGATGTGGTGTCTGTCACTGTATGTGATGTTTTATCTGTGACTGTATGTGATTTATCTGTGACTGTGTGTGAAGTTTTATCTGTGACTGTATGTGATTTATCTGTGACTGTGTGTGAAGTTTTATCTGTGACTGTATGTGATGAGCTGTCTGTGACTGTGTGTGAAGTTTTATCTGTGACTGTATGTGAAGTTTTATCTGTGACTGTATGTGATGTGTTTTGCACCATGGCCTCGGAGGAATGCTGTTTCATTTAGCTGTATGCATGTGTGTGGTTGTATGACAATTGAACTTGAACCTGAATCTGAACTTGAGCTAATAATGGGCTGAGCCAAGTCCATAACTCCCTGACAGTTGTTCCCTTTCAAGACACCACCAAGTACTTCACAATAACCTGGAATTGTGGCCACTGTTGCTTTTTAGGGAATGGAGCGGCTTCTTTGTGCACAGCATGATCCCATAGAACGTAAGAAAACCGCGCCATTTTAAAGTGTTGTTCTGTGGGCAGTTAACCTGATCAATCATTCTAGTTAGTACCCCCCACAACCCCCGCCTATCTATTACCCCAGTTACAGCACTGTAAACGTGTTAAACCAATTTTTTAATGCTGTTTACATCGTGAGTACATGCTAGTATTTATGAACATTTGAAGTCTTATCCGTAATTAAACCTCTTTATTCTTTACAGTTGTTGACCAACGTTCCTCAGCAAATTCCTAATACGTGTAAATGTACATGACGAATGAAGTTAATCCTTGATCCTCAATGATAAGGAGCAAGGGATAAATATTGGTACCTGTAAGAACGCCTCTGTTCTGCTAGATTATAGCATCATGCACCCTCCTGAGAACAGATGAGAGATTGCATCTCCAATACTGCACCACTCTCTCTGTTCTACACCTGGTGTCAGTGTAAAATTTTGTGTCCAGCTCTCCACAGTGGGAGTTGAACCCACAACCTTCCAGAGGGGAGAGCGGGGCCCATCGAACCACATGACGTATGAGAGGGGGAGGGGTGTATGCAGATATGAGAGAGAAGGAGAACGGGATTGGCTGCTGTGCATGAGGTGGGAGCTGGGATAGTCAATTATAGCAGGACGAATCTCTTGTGCAAGTATTATCTAGGCAATCACCAGATGGGCTGAATGGCCTGTTCCTGGTTATTCTTTATAAAAGCAACTATACCAGGGGCTGCACAACTTAAATAGAGAATAGCACCCTCCAAGAGGACCACAACCTTATTGGAGGGCTTGGAGGCTTGAATGCCTCAGTGGCCTGGAGAGCTATGCTGGCTGTTTGCTTTGGTTCTTGGTAGAGTCACCCATGCCAAACAGGTCAAAGGGTAGAGGCCAGACTAAGGGTGGTCCATCGGTCCTCCCGGTTTGGAGGTTCAGCTGGGGGTTAACAACCCTTGACTGGATTTTGAAAAATTGTTACAGAAACAGCAATAAAGAATCCTCTATACAGACACGTAGAAGACATTCATTGCCATCGTAAACACCAGTGGCGAAACGGGCAGTAAGTAAGTGAAGTCAGTAACTTATCTGTGAACATCCTCTCCAATTTACCACTACCCCACTTTATGTGTGCCAACAGCTGGATCAGTTCCACACCATGAGTTAGTTTGGGTGAATTCCCACTGCCTGTTCAAATTAAACTTCTGTAACAGCATTTCCAAGATCCTGAAACAAAGATCAGATCATCTCCACTTGCTAATGTTTGATCCGGATTTGCTTCTCAGTGTCTGAAGTTCAGAGAGCCCCAGAGCATCTTGGCCAGCAAGCTCCCTGAGCTGAAAATCAACAGTAAGTATGAACACTCTGATCCATTGACTAATTCTGAACCTTGGCTGTCACCGGTACATCTCCACTTTGTTCCCATTGTCTGTGAATATTCCCTCCAATTTACCACAGCCCCTTTTCTGAGTATCAACAATGCATTTAGTTCACACCTTGGGTGAATTCCCACAGTCTGTTTAATGACAGGATGGTCACACACACAAACTGTATTCTTTGTGCTAGACTCTGCCGTAATAAGAAATAATTGCTCTGTGAATACCCTGTCCGATCTTTGATCATTTTAAACTATTCCACTCAGTGGTCATTTTATTAGGTACACCGCCCATTAATACAAAATCTAATCAGCCAATCATGTGGCAGCAACTCAATGCATAAAAGCATGCAGACATGGTCATGAGGTTCGGTTGTTGTTCAGACCATACACCAGAATGGGGAAGAAATGTGACCTAACTGACTTTGACCATGGAATGATTGTTGGTGCCAGATGGAGTGATCGGAGTATCTCAGAAACTGCTGATCTCTTGGGATTTTCATGCACAACAGTCTCTAGAGTTTACAGAGAATGGTGTGAAAAACAAAAGAAATCAAGTGAGTGGCAGTTCTGTGGGTGGAAATGCCTTATTAGTGAGAGAGGCCAGAGGAGAATTGCCAGACTGGTTCAAGCTGATATGAAGGCGACAGCAACTCAGATAACCGCACATTACAACAGTGGTGTGCTAAAGAGCATCTCTGAATATGCAACATGTCGAACCTTGAAGGAGATGGGCTACAGTTGCAGAAGACCACAAACATATACTCAGTTATCATTTTATTAGGTGTAGGAGTTGGCTAATAAACTGGCCACCAGGTGTCCCAGATCTTTTAGATTATGAAGACAGCAGTCCTCTTTTATTGTCATTTAGTAATGCATGCATTAAGAAATGATACAATATTTCCTCTGGTGTGATATCACAAAACACAGGACAGACCAAGACTGAAAAAACTGACAAAACCACATAATTATAACATATAGTTACAACAGTGCAACAATACCATAACTTGATGAAGAAGTCCATGAGCACAGTAAAAAGTTCAAAGTCTCTCAAACGTCCCACATCTCACACTGACGGGAGAAGGAAGAAAATTCTTCCTGCCATGCCCGACCACGATCCGTCTCTGAGTCATCCGAAAACTTCGAGCCTCCGAATCAGCTCTCCGACACTGAGTACCGAGCGCCACCCCTGTCCGAACAATTCGACCTCAATCTTGGTTGCCAACAGCAGGCAAAGCCAGGGATTTTGAGGACTTCCCTCCGGAAGATTCCCGACCGTGCAGTAACGACAGCAGCAAACGAGCGTTTCATAAATTTCTCCAGATGTTCCTCTGTGCTTTCACGTCCGTCCCCATCAAATCAGAATTGTCCACGGCCCCTATTTAACGGATACGATATCATTTTTCACCGGAGGGCTGTGCACATGCAGGCACGCTGCACTCTCTCCTCCCACCGATTCTATTCAACAATGTACAGTAAATGTAAGTAATTTTTCAGTAGTTCTGAATTCCCTCCTCTCTCTCTCTAGATCACTTTTGGACCCCATGTCCTAAAATTTGGGCAACGTTCAACCAGTCATGTTACTACTTCTCCAGCAGTTCAGGCGACTGGCATTTTGCGAAACAAAAGTGTTCAATGCTGGGTTCACATCTGCTTGTGATCAACAACATTGAAGAGCAAGTAAGTGTCAAGTTCATTGTGTAGATACAGGAAAGTGGCACAATGGTGTAACGTATCGCAGAGTGAGCAGCCCGGGTTCGATCCACAATGGTGTAACGTATCGCAGAGTGAGCAGCCCGGGTTCGATCCACAATGGTGTAACGTATCGCAGAGTGAGCAGCCCGGGTTCGATCCACAATGGTGTAACGTATCGCAGAGTGAGCAGCCCGGGTTCGATCCACAATAGTGTAACGTATCGCAGAGTGAGCAGCCCGGGTTCGATCCACAATGGTGTAACGTATCGCAGAGTGAGCAGCCCGGGTTCGATCCACAATGGTGTAACGTATCGCAGAGTGAGCAGCCAAGGTTCGATCCACAATAGTGTAACGTATCGCAGAGTGAGCAGCCCGGGTTCGATCCACAATCGTGTAACGTATCGCAGAGTGAGCAGCCCGGGTTCGATCCACAATAGTGTAACGTATCGCAGAGTGAGCAGCCCGGGTTCGATCCACAATGGTGTAACGTATCGCAGAGTGAGCAGCCCGGGTTCGATCCACAATGGTGTAACGTATCGCAGAGTGAGCAGCCCGGGTTCGATCCACAATGGTGTAACGTATCGCAGAGTGAGCAGCCCGGGTTCGATCCACAATAGTGTAACGTATCGCAGAGTGAGCAGCCCGGGTTCGATCCACAATGGTGTAACGTATCGCAGAGTGAGCAGCCCGGGTTCGATCCACAATCGTGTAACGTATCGCAGAGTGAGCAGCCCGGGTTCGATCCACAATAGTGTAACGTATCGCAGAGTGAGCAGCCCGGGTTCGATCCACAATAGTGTAACGTATCGCAGAGTGAGCAGCCCGGGTTCGATCCACAATAGTGTAACGTATCGCAGAGTGAGCAGCCCGGGTTCGATCCACAATAGTGTAACGTATCGCAGAGTGAGCAGCCCGGGTTCGATCCACAATAGTGTAACGTATCGCAGAGTGAGCAGCCCGGGTTCGATCCACAATAGTGTAACGTATCGCAGAGTGAGCAGCCCGGGTTCGATCCACAATAGTGTAACGTATCGCAGATTGAGCAGCCCAGGTTCAATCCACAATCGTGTAACGTATCGCAGAGTGAGCAGCCTAAATTCAATCGCATTGTTGTCTTCCTGTGACTGCACGGGTTTCCTCAGGCTGCCACAGTTGCCTCCTACATTCCAAGGATGTGTGGCTTTTAAGATATTGCCAGTACTATATCGACACCGGGAGCAGGGCAACACTCGCAGGCTGCGGACAATACACCTTCGGACTGTGTTGCTGGCTGATGCAAACAACTTATTTCACTGTATATTTTGATGGACATGTGAGAAATGACTCTCATCTAATCCAAATCTTCATTTACACACAGGTGCGATAAAGAACGTACTTGCAACAGCATCACACGCACACAAGAGCCTTCACAAGGAAAAAAAATAACAAGCATAAATTGTACATAAATTCTCTATATTGCAGTGTGTGGGCTGGTGTACATGAATCGTGAGCAATTGTGAAAGATGCTGCAAGGAAACAGAATCTGGTTTAATATCAGCAGCCTAAGTCATGAAATGTATTAGCTTTGCAACAGCAGTACAATGCAACATATAATAATAGAGAAAAAACTGTGATTCACAGGAAATGTATATTATAATTGTGTGTGTATATATGTATATAATAGTTTATATAAAAAAAAGTAGTGAGGTCGTGTTCATGGGTTCAATGTCCATTCAGAAATCGAATGGCAGAGGAGAAGAAGCTGTTCCTGAATCATAGAAACATAGAAACATAGAAAATAGGTGCAGGAGTAGGCCATTCGGCCCTTCGAGCCTGCACCGCCATTCAGTACGATCATGGCTGATCATCCAACTCAGCACCCTGTACCAGCCTTCCCTCCATACCCCCGATCCCTTTAGCCACAAAGGCCACATCTAACTCCCTCTTAAATATAGCCAATGAACTGGTCTCAACTGTTTCCTGTGGCAGAGAATTCCACAGATTCATCACTCTCTGTGTGAAGAAGTTTTTCCTAATCTCGGTCCTAAAAGGCTTCCCCTTTATCCTCAAACCGTGACCCCTCGTTCTGGACTTCCCCAACATCGGGAACAATCTTCCTGCATCTAGCCTGTCCAATCCCTTTAGGATTTTATACGTTTCAATCAGATCCCCCCTCAATCTTCTAAATTCCAACGAGTATAAGCCTAGTTCATCCAGAATTTCATCATATGAAAGTCCTGCCATCCCAGGAATCAATCTGGTGAACCTTCTTTGTACTCCCTCTATGGCAAGGACGTCTTTCCTCAGATTAGGGGACCAAAACTGCACACAATACTCCAGGTGTGGTCTCACCAAGGCCTTGTCCAACTGCAGTAGTACCTCCCTGCTCCTGTACTCGAATCCTCTTGCTATAAATGCCAGCATACCATTCGCCTTTTTCACTGCCTGCTGTACCTGCATGCCCACTTTCAATGACTGGTGTATAATGACACCCAGGTCTCGTTGCACCTCCCCTTTTCCTAATCGGCCACCATTCAGATAATAATCTGTTTTCCTGTTTTTGCCACCAAAGTGGATAACTTCACATTTATCCACATTAAATTGCATCTGCCATGAATTTGCCCACTCACCTAACCTATCCAAGTCACCCTGCATCCTCTTAGTATCCTCCTCACAGCTAACACTGCCGCCCAGCTTCGTGTCATCTGCAAACTTGGAGATGCTGCATTTAATTCCCTCATCCAAGTCATTAATACATATTGTAAACAACTGGGGTCCCAGCACTGAGCCTTGCGGTACCCCACTCGTCACTGCCTGCCATTCTGAAAAGGTCCCGTTTATTCCCACTCCTTGCTTCCTGTCTGCCAACCAATTCTCTATCCACATCAATACCTTACCCCCAATACCGTGTGCTTTAAGTTTGCACACTAATCTCCTGTGTGGGACCTTGTCAAAAGCCTTTTGAAAATCCAAATATACCACATCCACTGGTTCTCCCCTATCCACTCTACTAGTTACATCCTCAAAAAATTCTATGAGATTCGTCAGACATGATTTTCCTTTCACAAATCCATGCTGACTTTGTCCGATGATTTCACTGCTTTCCAAATGTGCTGTTATCACATCTTTGATAACTGACTCTAGCAGTTTCCCCACCACCAATGTTAGGCTAACCGGTCTATAATTTCCTGGTTTCTCTCTCCCTCCTTTTTTAAAAAGTGGGGTTACATTAGCCACCCTCCAATCCTCAGGAACTAGTCCAGAATCTAAAGAGTTTTGAAAAATTATCACTAATGCATCCACTATTTCTTGGGCTACTTCCTTAAGCACTCTGGGATGCAGACCATCTGGCCCTGGGGATTTATCTGCCTTTAATCCCTTCAATTTACCTAACACCACTTCCCTACTAACATGTATTTCCCTCAGTTCCTCCAACTCACTGGACCCTCTGTCCCCTACTATTTCCGGAAGATTATTTATGTCCTCCTTAGTGAAGACAGAACCAAAGTAATTATTCAATTGGTCTGCCATGTCCTTGCCCCCCATAATCAATTCACCTGTTTCTGTCTGTAGGGGGCCTACATTTGTCTTAACCGATCTTTTTCTTTTCACATATCTATAAAAGCTTTTACAGTCAGTTTTTATGTTCCCTGCCAGTTTTCTCTCATAATCTTTTTTCCCCTTCCTAATTAAGCCCTTTGTCCTTCTCTGCTGAACTCTGAATTTCTCCCAGTCCTCAGGTGAGCCACTTTTTCTGGCTAATTTGTATGCTTCTTCTTTGGAATTGATACTATCCCTAATTTCCCTTGTCAGCCACGGGTGCACTACCTTCCTTGATTTATTCTTTTGCCAAACTGGGATGAACAATTGTTGTAGTTCATCCATGCAATCTTTAAATGCTTGCCATTGCATATCCACCGGCAACCCTTTAAGTGTCATTTGCCAGTCTATCTTAGCTAATTCACGTCTCATACCTTCAAAGTTACCCTTCTTTAAGTTCTGAACCTTTGTTTCTGAATTAACTATGTCACTCTCCATCTTAATGAAGAATTCCACCATATTATGTTCACTCTTACCCAAGGGGCCTCTCACGACAAGATTGCTAATTAACCCTTCCTCATTGCTCAATACCCAGTCTAGAATAGCCTGCTCTCTGGTTGGTTCCTCGACATGTTGGTTCAAAAAACCATCCCGCATACATTCCAAAAAATCCTCTTCCTCAGTACCTTTACCAATTTGGTTCACCCAGTCTACATGTAGATTGAAGTCACCCATTATAACTGCTGTTCCTTTACTGCACACATTTCTAATTTCCTGTTTAATACCATCTCCGACCTCACTACTACTGTTAGGTGGCCTGTACACAACTCCCACCAGCGTTTTCTGCCCCTTAGTGTTATGCAGCTCTACCCATATCGATTCCACATCTTCCCGGCTTATGTCCTTCCTTTTTATTGCGTTAATCTCTTCTTTAACCAGCAACGCCACCCCACCTCCTTTTCTTTCATGTCTATCCCTCCTGAATATTGAATATCCCTGAACGTTGAGCTCCCATCCTTGGTCACCCTGGAGCCATGTCTCTGTGATCCCAACTATATCATAATCATTAATAACAATCTGCACTTTTAATTCATCCACATTGTTACGAATGCTCCTTGCATTGACACACAAAGCCTTCAGGCTCGCTTTTACAACACTCTTAGCTCTTATACAATTATGTTGAAAAGTGGCCCTTTTTGATGCTTGCCCTGGATTTGTCGGCCTGCCACTTTTACTTTTCTCCTTGCTACTTTTTGCTTCTACCCTCATTTTACACCCCTCTGTCTCTCTGCACTGGTTCCCATCCCCCTGTTATGACTAACCTCCTCTCGCCTAGCCTCTTTAATTTGATTCCCACCCCCCAACCATTCTATTTTAAAGTCACCTCAGTAGCCCTCGCTAATCTCCCTGCCAGGATATTGGTCCCCCTAGGATTCAAGTGTAACCCGTCCTTTTTGTACAGGTCACGCCTGCGCCAAGAGAGGTCCCAATGATCCAAAAACTTGAATCCCTGCCTCCTGCTCCAATCCTTTGGCCACGCATTTATCCTCCACCTCATCGCATTCCTACTCTCACTGTCACGTGGCACAGGCAGTAATCCCGAGATTACTACCTTTGCGGTCCTTTTTCTCAACTCCCTTCCTATCTCCCTGTATTCTCTTTTCAGGACCTCTTCCCTTTTCCTACCTATGTCATTGGTACCTATATGTACCACGACCTCTGGCTCCTCACCCTCCCACTTCAGGATATCTTGGACACGATCAGAAATATCCCGGATCCTGGCACCAGGGAGGCAAACTACCATCCGGGTCTCTGGACTGCGTCCACAGAATCGCCTATCTGACCCCCTTACTATTGAGTCCCCTATCACAACTGCCCTCCTCTTCCTTTCCCTACCCTTCTGAGCTACAGGCCGGACTTTGTGCTGGAGGCATAGCCATTGTCGCTTCCCCTGGGTAAGCTGTCCTCCCCCAACAGTACTCAAACAGGAGTACCTATTGTCAAGGGGCACAGCCACTGTGGTACTCTCTAGTACCTGACCCTTCCCCTTCCCCCTCCTAACCGTGACCCACTTGTCTGCCTCCCATGCCTGCCTGTAACTCCTCTCTATCAACTCCTCATTCTCCCTGACCAGACGAAAGTCATCGAGCTGCAGCTCCAGTTCCCTAACACGGTCCCGTAGGAGCTGTATCTCGGCGCACCTGGCGCAGATGTGGACGTCCGGGAGGCTGGGAGACTCCAGGGCCTCCCACATCCGGCACCGAGAACAACAAACTGCCCTCACACTCATACTGCCCCTCTCCTCAAATAACAACAAAAAAAAATGAATACCAAACCGTCCTCGCCTCACCCGTTTCCGCCTAAGCCCGTTGAGCCGAAGCCCTTAAGCTTTCACTCTGCTCCCGGCTCACTCCGCAGCCCGCAAACTATGCTGCCTGCTGTATGAGGCTCTGTTCCTTTTAATTCTTCATTGACTGTGTGCCTTCAGGTTCCTGTACCTCCTTCCTGATGGTAACAATGAGAACAGAGCATGAGCTGGGTGATGGGGTCCTTAATGATGACACCGCCTTTCTGAGGCATCACTCCTTGACGATATCCTGGATACTACAGAGGCTAGTGCCCATGATGGAGCTGATTAAGTTTCCATCTCTCTGCAGTTTATTTTGATCCTGTACAGTAGCCCTTCCCCACCCACCCCCACCTTCCCATACCAAACGGTGATCCAGCCAGTTACGATGCTCCGCAAAGTACACCTGTGGAAATTTGCGAGTGTCCTTGGCAACATACCAAATGTGTAGTGGAGGGGTGCTTCCCTCCATTACCGATGGGACATTTAAATCTGTGAGTGTTTTGTTTTGGTGACAAAGCACAGTGATCGTATGTATTGTTGGAAGTATCCTGGCTGTTGCATCCTGGTCTGGTGCAGCAATCTGAAAATGCAGGACCATGATTTGCAGAGTAGTGGACTCTGCCCAAAACATCACCAGCACATCCCTGCCAACCATCGGTAGTATCTACCAGAGGCATTGCCTCATAAAGACAAAATCCATCATCAATAATCCCCACCCTGCAGGCCAGGCCATCTTCTCACAGCTACCATTTAGCAGGAGGTACAGGAGCATGAAGTTCCATACTGCCAAGTTCAACAGAAGACACTTCCCTTCAACCACTCAGTTCTTAAATCAAAAGGCAAAAACCCTAATCACTACAGTTCAGCAACACTATGGCCGCATTGTACTAAATTAGACTCTTCTACTGTTCTAGCGGTGTTCTTTCTGGTAAACATTTATGTTTCCCACCCCTCTCCACAGACCCTCAGCCACTCAGCTTTCTTCATCCTCCCCGAGCAGTGCCACTTTAAGCTTGAGTCAATAGTTCATACCTACACTGACACGGTCACTGTCCGACTGCGTTTTCGTACGCCCTGCTGCTGCCTCTTGCCAAGGGCCACTTTCTCATTGAACTACTTCATGTCAGAGTCACTTAGTGTCGCTCAGTCCCACGGACAATACTCCTCTTCCATCAAATCCTGCAACACAAGAGCAGTAAAGCTGCCACATCAACTCAAGGGCATTTTTGTTCACTTCCAGTCTTGTTTAATATTTTTACAGATATTTATTAAAAAATTATCGGTACCCAAAATGTACTGGATTGGCTTGTCGGACTCTGCCGAGGAAAGACATTGGCAGTGGGAAGATGGCACAGAATATGATTCAACACCACAGTAAGTCTCACTGCAACTATTGATTGCACTTTTTTATGGTACACAGACTTCTCACCTGCCCATTACTTCCACCTGGGTCGTCCCCTCCTCTTCCTCCTATGGTCTACATATATATCTACAAATGCATGCTCTGCTGAAGTGATAAATCTAACAAGGTATTGATCAATTGCTGAGACGATGAATGTTACAGTAAATTGCCAGAAGATGGTCACTATCCTGAAGGTCCTTGTGATGATTTCCCCCATGTGATGGATTACTCTACAGAAATAAACACTGCCCACTTTCTTGAGAGAGCTGGAAATTCCCTTGCCCCATGATCTCCACTCTCTGTAGTGGAGGGAAAGTGTTTGAAGTTCAATTGGGTGATCTATTCCACCATGCAAGGTGCCTTGAGACCTGCTCAGCTTGGATCCTCAAGAACCCTTGGCCACCAATCTGGTGTTGTCTCCCCTTACAGCATGTCCTCAGTTTATATTTTCATGCACTTCTTTTAAATTCAATCTTTTCCAACTTATCTCCCACTTTCAACAAGGAGAGTTGGTCAGCCATGAAACTCTGACTTCTCTGTACTTCTTCATACATTGGGATGTCCAGCACCTGCAGAATCTCTCATGTTTACGGTACACAGAAGTTCCTCACCAAAATAAGCTAGTCAGCCCAACAGCCCTTCTCCCCCTCCCTATTTAAAAAAAAACCTTTTCTATTCCTTTCTTCCTCATATTTATCCATCTTCCCTTGTGTTCATCCATGATATCGGTCTCCATTGATACCTGCAATACCTAATTTCACATTCTTGCCTCTTTCCATAGAAACCAAAGATTCAGAGTCAGCAGTTCATATCCCAACCTGGCAGCCGGGTACTGTTAGTAAAATGTTAAATGGGTTTATTATTGTCGCTTGTACTGAGGTGTGGGCACATGGCCAAGTGGTTAAGGCATTAGACTAGCGATCTGAAGGTCGTGAGTTCGAGCCCCAGCCGAGGCAACGTGTTGTGTCGAGCAAGGCACTTAATCACACATTGCTCTGCGACGACACTGGTGCCAAGCTGTACGGGTCCTAATGCCCTTCCCTCGGACAACATTGGTGTCGTGGAGAGGGGAGACTTGCAGCATGGGCAACTGCTGGTCTTCCATACAACCTTGCTCAGGTCTGCGCCCTGGAGAGTGAAGACTTTCCAGGCGTAGATCCATGCTCTCGCAAGACTAACGGATGCCTTTACTTTACTAAGGTACAGTGAAAAACTTGTCTTGTGTACTGTTCACATCGATCTATTCTTTACAATGGTTCACTAGGAGACCACAAGGTAAAACAATGCAGAATAAAATGTGGCAATACAAAGAAAATGCAGCATAGGCAGGTAGTCTGCTGCGAAGTCACAAGTAAGGTAGATTGTGAGGTGAAAAATCCATCTACGTTTCATTAGGACTTTGAGGAGATTTGGTGTCATCACTCACAAATTTCTGCAGCTCTTCTGTGGAAGCATTTTAACTGGCTGTGTCACCATCTGGCATGGGGGCTGTGGGATCCTACTCCACAGGATCAAAATAAGCTGCTGAGAGTTGTAGAACTAGCCAGCTCTATCACGGGCTCTGGTCTCCCCAGCATCCAGGGCATCTTCACGGAGCAATCTCAGAAAGACAATGTCCATCATTAAGGACCCCCACCATCACCCAGGACATGCCCTCTCCTCATTGCTACCATCAGGAAGGAGGTACAGAAGCCTGAAGGCACACACTCAATAACTCAGGAACAGCTTCTTCCCCTCTGCCAGCCAATTTCTGAATGGATGTTGAAATCTGAAATTATATGCCGGCGATATTAAGTCTGATTCTTATCGTACTATGGAAACATTCAATAGTTTTATGATAGTGGGGCAGAAACTCTCCTTGAGTGAGCCCAGTGATATCCGCTTTCAGGCATTGGTTTATTCTGATCACTGGGCAGGGGAGAGGAGCAGAGAGAGTGTCCAGTGTGGCTGGTGTCTTTGATTACGTTGGCAGTTTTCCCAAGGCACCCATCAATGAGCTGTGTCCACAACCCTGTGCAGTTTCTTGGTCTTGAGTGGAGCAGTTGTCATACTAAGCCATGACACACCTGAGTAAGATGCTTTCTATGGTGCATCAATAAAACTTGATGGTATGAAATTCCAGCAATCTGTTATGCAAGCTTTGGAAAATCCTGATGGTGCAGCACTGGTCACCAAGTGATATCACCACATTCTCCATCTATTCATAGTGCCCCAGTTCTCACATGTCCTTTACAATCACCTAGTTCTCTTTCCCACACTCTCTTTACACTTAACAGGTCCCCTGAAATGCTACATAAAAAAGAATGGAATAAAAATGTGCTGAGTACCCATAAGAACAACACCCAATAGTCTGTAAAATCTGCTGGTTCAGCACCAGTGCATTCCAAATTAACAGAGTTTTACTGCAGATAAGTGAATGAACTCAGCCTTGTAAAATATTCTTACAGCAAGCATGAAACTATGAGGTTCTCATAAAGTTCAAATTCAAATTTAATTATCATTCAACCATATGAATACCATTGAATTCAGACAAACCAAATAGCATTACTCCAGGGCCAAGACGCAAAACACAATACCAACAGTCACAAACAGCACAAAGCATATATAAGATAGCAGTACAATTCAGTCACACAGAAAACAATATAGTCCAAGTCCCTAAGTCCATAAATGTTGTAGAAGTCTGCAGTCAAACGCAATACAGCTTGTCTTCTGCCAAGGCCACGCAGAACCTCCACTGTCCGCACAGCACAAGGCACATATAGCACGTATAAGTTAGCAGTACTGGACAATCACACGATAAAAAGAATATGGTCTAGATCCCTGAATCCATGAGTATTGTCGCAGTCTGCGGTTGAATAGAGTGAAAGCTGAGGGCAGGGCTGTCACTGATTCCGCAAGCTCTGTCCTGGACAGCTGCAAACAGGTGACACTGCGGCTTGAGGCCTAGTCCTTGCTATGACGGAGATCACACAGCTCCCCCGCCGTTCGCCTATAAGCCAGGTAACTGGACTTGCAGCATCCCGCATTACCAATGTCCAACAGAGTTTTGCGATCACCAGAAAACCAACAAAGACAATCGCTCGCTGTTAGACTGCCTACGCCCACTGACTCCAACGCCTCTCCAGCTCCTTCAGTTTCTATGGCAACAAGCAACTTGCTGATGGGGTAGACATGCAATACTTTAAATCCTTAATGTCCAGCAGGGTCTTGTGGTCATAAAAAATATATTAAAAAAAAAAGACAATACCACCTATGGTTGGCCTGGCCCCATAGAAGCCACCATCTTACTGAAAGAAAATCACATCTTCAGGAAAGAGATATGCCATCCAAACCAATTCTGAAATGTGACTGCCCTGAACTATCCTCTGATATAATTCAACTATCCTCTGAAGCTCCCCAACAAAACATTCGGTTTAGGGACATTAATGGGGTAGTGCAGTGGTGCAGTGGTTAGCACAACATTTTACAGTACAGGCCCCCTGGGTTCAGAGTTCCTGCCACTGCCTGAAGGGAATTTTGTATGTTCTTCCCACAACTGCATGGGTTTCCTCCGGGAGCTCTGCTTTCCTCCCACATTCCAAAGATGTACCAGATGGTAGGCTTATTGGCCATTGTAAATGATTAAATCGGGGATTGCTGGGCAGCGCAGCTTGAAGGCCCGGAAGGGCCTACTCCGGGCTGTATCGCAATAAAAGATAAAATAAAATGAAATGATGGATAGGTAATACGTGCTGACTTCGCATCAATACTGCTTGCCAGTGATGAAAATAACCAATGAACAATATCGAATATTAGAATTACTTTGATTTGTTAGCGAACATATTATTTTTATATCAGGTGACTTCTGTTTCCTCTACAAGCATGAATATTCTACATGAATATTCTCCTCATCTGCTCGTTGAGCTTCCTCATAACCATAACTTGCTGACATGTCCCCTCTCAAGGAGCATGGCCCTCTTGTGATTGGGGACGTTCCTCCCCCTCCAATGCATGACTTCCACTGCCAGCTCGTATTACACTCGCACCACCCTCTGAGTGAAGAAGTTTCCCCTGAGGTACCCTTAAATATTTCACCTTTCACTCCTCAGCTACGGCCTCAGGTTCCAGTCTCACCCAACTGAGTGGAAAAAAAAACTTTACTTGCATTAATCCTTTCTGCGCCCGTCATCATTTTGTATACCTTGATCAAATCTCCTCTGGTCCTGGGAATAAGATTCAAGATTCAAAGATTCAAAAAACTTTATTGTCATTCTAACCATACATCAGCTCTGCAGGGCAGAACGAGACAGCGTTCGTCAGGGGCAGTGCAATCATAACATAACATAAATAAAGTCCGAACTTCTTCAAACTTCACCTGTAACTCAGGTCCTCAAGTCCAGGCCATATCCCTGTGATGGTGATGCTCCTGATGGCTGGGAAGTGTGCAGATGGACTTCTGTTCAGAACATTTTTTTTGTTCTTCCCCAATAAAGAGTCAGATGTAGAGTAATTGATTTGTACAGCATAAGACTTGTCCACTCTAATCCCATTTACCCACATTAAGTGCGCAGGTAGCCTTTTAGGCCTTGCTAATTCAAGTTCCTGTCTGGATGCTTCGGAGGCAACACCGGGAACCATCCAGACTCTGCGGCAGGGTGGTTCAGGGTTCAGGTCCTGTTGGTGGCGGCCCGGTTGGGTTCAGATTCTGTTGGTGGCAGCCCGATAGGGGTCTTGGGCTGGACCTTTCGTGCTTTCACTTCATCTACCCACAAAAACCTCTAGAGAGTGACAAGAACAAGAAGAGTCACGCCAGTTCAGAACCACCCGGATTAACAATGGTTGGGGAACTGGGACCATCTGGAGAAAAATTGGCTACCGGAACAAGCCATAAATGGACAAGATGGGGTTAATATATATAAAAAATAAATTAGTAGAGCAAAAAGAGAGTTATGGTAGTGTTCATGAGTTGGTTCGCCTTCCGTTCAGAAATCTGATGGTTGGGGGGAAGAAATTGTTGAGCGTGTGTCATTTGGCTCCTGTACCTCTTCTCTGATTGTAGTAATGAAACGAGGGCATGGCCTGGGTGATGTGAGTCCTTAATGATGAATGCCACCTTTTTTCAAGTATCGATCTCCTCAATGGTGGGGAGGCTGGTGCCTGTGACGGAACTGGCTATGTTCGCAACCCTCTGCACCTTCTTCCGATCCTGTGCAGTGGCCCCTCCACACCAGACAGTGACGCCGCCAGTTAGAATGATCGCCACAGTACGTCTATGGAAATGTGCTCGTTTTTGGTGACATACCAAATCTCCTCAAACTCTTAATAAAATATAGCCACTGGAGTGCCTTCTTTGTACCTGCATCAATTTGTTGGGCCCAGGATCGATCTTTGGAGATGTTGACTCCCAGGAATTTGAAACTGCTCACTCTTTCCACTGCTCCACTTATAGTTATTGTGCAAAGAGAAAAATATTCAGATGTTCAGAATGAGACTTTAACCCATAATAAGACTTTAGACCATAAGATATATCAACAGTATTGGGCCATTCAGCCTTATCATCGCGGCTGATTTGTTATTCCTCTCAACCCAGCAGTAGTACAGCGCAAAGGGATAAAACCTAAAATTACCATAAGGTCCATAAATCAAATAAAATTACGATAAAATTGCAATAAATTACAAAATTAAATAAACAGTTGAAAAGTGAAGGAACAGTGAGTTAGTGTTCATAGGTTCGTGGGCCAGCCAGTAACCTGATGGTGGAGGGATAGACACTATTCCTGGATCATTGAGTGTGTGGCTTCAGTCTCCTGTATTTTCTTCCTGATGTGAAGAAGCCTTGTCCCAGATGGTAAAGGTCCTTCATGATGGGTGTCATTTCTTGAGACACTGCCTCTTAAACATGTCCTCAATGGTGGGTAGGGTTGTGCCCCTGTCTGAGAATAATTCCTTTCATTAACTTATTTGTCTTATTCCTCTCTGCAACCTCAACCAACTCTCCCAGTCTGACAAAGGTTCTTCAACCTTCAATGTTAGCTGTGTTTCTCTTTCTGCAATACTACCTGATCAACTTGTATATATTTCCAGTACTTGCACTCCTTTGAGTTTACTTCACTGTATACTTGTTTTGCATACGATCACCATGGTGACCTTTACAAATAAATTTCTTCCAAGCCAATTTTCTGTATCAGGCCAACTAGTAACTCTGTGACTTTTTGTTTGTTTCCAGTTTCTGGGCTAGTGGCGAGCCCAATGATGCCTTCAACAATGAGGACTGTGCCCACCTTGATGATAAAGGACAGTGGAATGACATTAATTGCTCCACAAAACACAATTGGATCTGTGAGAAAAACTCAGTATGAATTTCACAAAACTGGTCTTAAAAGTACAAACAAGCTCACATTGCATGTTGGTTCTGTGGCAGAAGTCCTGTGCGTTGAGCTTTCGTGTATTACACTTCAATCAAGCTAACCAAGTTTAACTCACATCAACCCAACTTACTAAATTCAACTCAGTTCAGTTTCTCTTGACACATTCAATCCTAGTTGCAGCCACCCTAACTTTACCCATCCCTATTCATCGAGTCACATAGCAGATAATTGGGTCCTTTGGCCTATTGCATTTACCCCAACTCAACCATATCCCAATTCAACTCAACTGTATCCCAATTCAACTCAACCGTATCCCGATTCAACTCAACCGTATCCCGATTCAACTCAACCGTATCTCGATTTAACTCAACCGTATCTCAATTCAGCTCAACCGTATCTCAATTCAACTCAGTCGTATCCCAATTCAACTCAACCGTATCCCAATTCCACTCAACTGTATCCCAACTCAATGCCATCCCAATCAACTCATCATGACCCATTCTGTCTCTACTCAACCCACGCCTACTCAACTTTTCCCAGTTCAATCCATTCCAACTTAGAATTCTTATCTCAATCCATCAGCTTCAACCCCATCCCATCCCACTCAAGCGAACCTAAATTACCAATTCAACCCAAATGAACTCACCATAGCCCAAATTAATATCTTCCCTAAACACGGCACCATCCTATAGTTGGTCATGCAAATAGTGCATGAGACCCAGTCCTCGTAATGTGCATCAGTCAGGTGGTCTCTCATACTGGGGAGCTACATGAACTTTTTCTGTCTTCTTCCTCCTCCTTTTCCAGTCCCGATGATGGTCCTCAGCCCAAAACATTGATTTCCATAGATGCTGCCTGGCCTGCTGAGTTCTTCCAGCATTTTGTTTGTGTTGCAAACATTTTGAGATGTCATTTACGTAAGAACTTAAGAAAATAAGTGTGTGAGTCAGCCACTCAGCTCCTCAAGCCTTCCTCACCACTCAATGCGATTGGCTCCAGGCTTCATTCCCCTGCTTGTGCCAGCTCCCGACAGCCTAGATACCCCAATCTTCCCCTTTTCGTGCCTCTGTTGACCCATTCTCCATAACACTCCACCCTCTGCACAACTTATTGCACAATCTCTAATTTTGTAACCATGCCCCCAATTTAATGTTCTTCCACTAGAGGAAGCATTTCAACATCTACCCTTAGTATCTTGGGTGTTTCAGTAATATTACCCCCATTGTGTAGCAAATTCAAATCTAGTTTCTTTGTCCTCTGCTGAAAGGATTTTTTCTTGAGCTGTTATTGATTTAACACGATGTTCTTAAATATTTTCCTATGGGTGTTCATTCCAGACTGCAGTCACTTGCACACGTTCTCTTTCATGTCCAGTTTTCCTCAGCTGATTGGTAGTCACATCTCAGTGGTTTCAACTCTCCCTGGGCTGGGCAGGTGGTTCTGGTTCTAGATCTATGTCCCATTCCACAAAGAAGATCTCTAATGGTCCGGCGCAGCATTGAGGCAGATCTATGGGAAATGCCATCACTTTGATGGAATGATAACCCGTGAGTCGGTTGTCACTTTTAGGTCAATGTAAACGGCATTATGAATGTCCAAGTTGTTGAGCACGTTTGTTCCATCTGCAACATCTGTGTGATTTCCCACTGGCAAAACCATTTTCACTTCATTCCCATTTCCCATTCTGACCTGGTAGTGCATGGCCTTCTCTGCTGTCACAATGAGGCCATTCTCAGGTTGGAGGAGGAACACCTCATATCCTGTCTGGTTAGTCTCCAACCTGATGGCATGAACATAGATTTTTCTAACTTCTGCTAATTTCTCCCCCCTTCCTCCTCACATTTTCCATTCCACATTCTGGCTCGCCTCTTATCACCTCGCTTCTCCTCACCTGCCTATTGCCTCCCCCTTCCCTTTCTCCCATAGTCCACTCTTCTCTCCTTTCAGATTCCATCTTCTTCAGCCCTTTGCCTTTTCCACCTATCTGGCCTCGTCTCCCTTCCTTTCCAGTCTTGATGAAAGGATTTGGCCCGAAACATCAACTCATAAATCTTCTCCATTGATGCTGCCTGACCTGCTGAGTTCCTCCAGCATTTTATGCATGTTTTAGTGAATGTCTTCACCTGATGCCCGATATGATATTTAACCCTCTCCCCTAACATTACCGCCAACTCATATCTGCTTAATTTCACATGGTCTTTTGTGGAAGCGCACTTGGTACAAACTGTCAGTGATACTTCTATTGCTGTAACAATAAATATGTTCAAATAAAAGTACCTTGTTGATGGTTAAATGTTTTTAGATGTTTTGAAGGTTGCTATGGAAATACACGTCCTTCTTTCTTTAATATATTATTTCTTTCTCCTTCTCCACCAATTTGTTTTGGTTGCAGACAGTTCTCCTGAGTACAGTAAGGTGTATGGTGCCTTTGTGGTTAGCACAACACTATTACAGCTTGAAGCGTCAGAGTTCAGTGATCATTCTGAAGCCTTCTGTAAGGAGCTTGCACACTCTCACCGTGACCGCATGGATTTCCTCCAGCCTCTGCGTTCTCCAGTTTCCTCCCACAGTCCAAAGTCATACCAGTTATTATGTTAATTAGTTATTCTGAATTGCCCTGTGACTAGGCTGGGGTTAAATTGGTGAATTGTTAAGCAGCGCAACTCCATGGGCTGAAAAGGCCTTACTGTCTGCCCACTTTCTCTCTGAGTCTACACTATATTCTGCATTGTGTTATTGCCTTCCCTGAACTGATCTGATCTGATGAAATGAACTGTGTGGATGAAGTGCAAATCAAAGTTTCTCCCTGTACCTCAGTACAGGAGACAGTAATAAGCCAATTCACCGATTTATCTAAACTGCATATTCCCAAGCCAAACTTCCTTCTTCCTGCACTCCAGTACAACCAACATGCATTTTACTGCTCAATGAACCTCACGGATGCATTTAACCCATTAGGTTCAGGAATAGTTCCTACTCTGCAACCATCAGCCCTCTGAATTAGCACGGATAACTACATTCACCACTACTCTCAATTAATTCTACAACCTACAAACTCATTCCCAATGACTCAGGTTCTTGGTATATTTATTTGCGCAGTTTGTCTTTTGCACATCAGCTGTTTGTCTGTCTTTTACTTCTTACTTAGAGATACAGCACAGTATCAGCCTCTTTTGGCCTTACGAATCCACACTGCCCAATTACACCCATGTGACCAATTAACCAACCAACCCACACGCCTTTGGAATATGGAAGGAAACCGGAATACTTGAAGGAAACTCACACAGTCGTGGGAAGAATGCACAAACTCTTTAGAGGCATGGGCGGGAATTGAACCCATATTGCTGGTTGCTGTGACAGCAATACGCAACCTTGCTGCTGGTCCTGTATAGCTTTTTTGTGAAATTCTATTGTATGTCTTTTTTTTTCTGTAAGTGCCTGAAAGAAAATTAATCTCAAGGTAGAATATCAAAGCTTATACACACTTTGATAATAAATCTACTTTGAACTTTGAACTTCAAAACAGCTCAGTTCAACTCCTTGGTACACCTACACGTTCCAAACACACTAAAGGAGTTCTGATTCTTTATTCACTTCACAAAGTGAACAATCTCAAAATCTCCCGTACCTGGCTCCAATCCACCTTCTACATTTCAAAACGTCCTGCACCTGGCACCTATCCACCTACTATATTTAAACTATGCGTCCTCCGCACAGATTAATCTATAGCTGCCATTTTTAGAAATCTCCCACTGCCACATTCTCTCCCTGCTGCATTGAAATATTGCATGTTGAGAACAATCTTTTATCGGAGATGTCCCTTAATAGAAGAATCCTTTAATAGTAACTGTCCTCCAGTTACTCACCACCACAGTCCAAAGTGTCATGTACTGTTCAGCTAGGTCTTCTAAATATACAGGTCTCTGCTTTAAGTCGTGTCATGTCAAAACACTCCATAAAACCCATACACTGCAAGCTTCCAAACAAATTAACACACCAACAAAGCATTCTGGGATTACACAGATTCCATTTTGCCACATTATGTTTTACAGAAGTATAGATTCATAAAGACTTCAGGGTTATAGATATATTTCCACATTAGCCAATTTTGATGCTAAGTCTATTAGGAACTGTAGTCACTAAAATGTGAGCAAATGACCACAAGACAAATGTAACATACCATAATTGTACATCTGGAAGGACAGAAGACAAAGACTTAGCTTACTCATACATGAATAAAACTTCAGAATGTAATATGGTCTGAAATGTTGACAGCTTCCATTTTTTATATGAAAATAAACTTTAGTTATAATAAAAATTACACACAAAAATAAACCAGTCTCTTTCATTTTTACATCCATAGTCAGTGCTTTCAGTTCTGTTCAGTTGCAGTTCTGTTCAAAATCAATAGAATTGTTGCCTCTGACGTGGTCCACCACTACAATAATTGAGGACCCTCCTCATTCAACATGACCTCTCCCTCTTCATCAGTGGAAGAACCCTATACTGTGGTCCTTCCCCCACCAAGTCCTTGCAGAGGCTGCGCCAAGCATCAGTGCGTATTCCCACAGTCTGAATGTGCCCGTTGCATTCCTCCACAGACATCTTGATGTGCTGTCAGACCAACAAGTCTTAGGAAGACCAATGAGCGTCTTGCACTGAGTTGATGATCTGTCAGCAGTACCTAATGCCTGCCTCCTTTTGTACTCCTGGGAACAGTTCACAGATCAGGGAGTCTCCTGAGAGTCCATTACTGTAACACTGCTACCTAGCAAGATGCTTTGGGATTCTTCACAGGGGAATAATCAAACTGAAACTAACATGAGCTACACATATTAGGACATATTCTGGTCTCTTCCCCCTTCCTTTCTGTGCTGAGAGGTCTTGACAAAGATGGTAAATGCTGAGGTATCTGAGACTAGAATCGAGACGCGCTTTCGAGACTGAGACAAAAACAGGGTTCTTGACTAGATGCTAGGTGAGAACTTGATGAGACTAGACAAGAATCTAAACGAGACAAAAATCTTAAATGCAATCACAGACTGAACCAAAGTTGAGCTGACAATTGGCACTGAACCTGAGTTCAGCTGATCTTTAAATAGCCAAATCTTGGTGCCAAAGCATAGCCACCAATTAGCGGAGTGGGCCAGAATCTTTAAAGTGGTTGCACTAGTTTTCCATACTCTCAAGAAGCGGAGCGTCTAAACCCAGAAGCTGGTGCAATCGGGTGCGTACTGTAACATCTTTCCAGTCCTAGTGAAGAGTCTAAGCCCAAAATCTCAACTGTTTACTCCTCTCCCAAGGGGAAGGCCCCAAATCTTCGGCTTTGTTTGTTGCTCGGCGGCCGGGGCAGGATCAAAGCGCTCGGCAGAGATGGTGCTCGGTGCTCGGTGTCGGAGGGCTGGTCGGAGGCTCAAAGTTTTCAGATGGACTCAGATTCGGACTGTGGTCGGGTGCTTCCAGGGTGCTGTATCGGCAAGTTTGCGGCACTGGAAGCTCATGGCAGGGAGAGTTTCTCCCTTCTACTGTCTGCATGAGATGTTGGGGCTATCGGGACTTTGAGACTGTTTTTTACCGTGCCCATGGTCTGCTCTTATCAAATTACGGTATTGTTTTGCACTGCTGTAACTATATGTTATAATTATGTGGTTTTTGTCAGTTTTAGTCTTGGTCTGTCTTGTGTTTCTGTGATATCATACTGGAGGAACATTGTATCATTTTTTAACGCATGCATTTCTAAATGACAATAAACGAGGACTGAGTGTCCTCATGACCTAATCTAATCTAATCTCTCTATACATGTTGCCTGACCTGCTAAGCTCCTCCAGGTTGTGTGTGTTACCTGTTAAGGCAGGTGGCCAAAGCTTGGTCAGAAGGAGAGGTTTTAAAAGGCACCTTAAAGGAGAAGGGAGGCAGAGAGCTGGAGAAGTCTAGGCACCAACAAACAACGCAGTCCAAATACGTGCCGAGGGTGGTATGCAAGAGTCACCACACTTCCAGTGCCAACTTCGCATCCCCACTACTAACCAAACCAGCTTTGAAACATTGGAGGAAACCGGAGAACCCAGGGGAAGCCTATATGGTCACAGGGAGAATGTACAAACTCCTTAACGGGCAGCAATAGGAATCGAACTCCAACCGCTGATTGCTGGTTGATGCTGTAAAAGCACTAGCAAGCACACTACCATGTTTGATGGTTCATGTGTGAAGGTGGAAACTGATCTACCTCATTCTGTTCTGTGGTTATGTAATGGAGCCTCGTGGATAAGGTGGGAAGTCGCAGACCTTTCCCCAGGGTAGAGAAGTCTAAACTTGGAGAGTTTATGTTTAAGATGAGGGGGAAAGATTTTAAAAGTCAAGTCAAGTTTATTGTCATTTAATTATATACATGTATACCATCAAAAGAGGCAGCATTTCTCCAAATCCGGGTGTAAAGCACTGTTGTACACATAACACACAATAACTTATGAAAGTAAGTATAAAACCTACAGATGGATTCCACATAAATAAACAACTAAAGTACAAAATTGTAAGATACAGAACAAATTAACCAGTGACACCTTAAATTTGATGTGGCAGGGTGTTCGGAAGCCTGCTAGCCTGAGGGAAGAAATTGCTTCCCATCCTGACTCGCGCACACAAAATGCTGGAGGAACTCAGCCATCTATGGAAATGAATAGACAGTTGATGCTTCATGTTGCGACCCTTCATCAGGACTGGAAGGAAAAAGGAGGTCAAGTAAGAAAGTGGGGGCAGGGGGAGGGAAGAAGTACAAGGTGGTAGGTGGTAGGTGAAACCAGGAGAGGGGGAGGGGTGAAGTAAAGATCCGGGAAGTTGATTGGTGAAAGAGATAAAGGGCGGGAGAAGGGGTAGTCTGGTAAGAGAGGACAGAAGACCATGGAAGAAAGGGGAGGAGGAGGAGCACCAGCTGGAGGTGATGGGCAGTTAAGGAGATAAGGTGAGAGAGGGAAACAGGAATGGGGAATGGTGAAGGAGGGGGACAATTACCAGAAGTTTGAGAAATCAATGTTTATCCATCAGGTTGAAGGCCACCCAGATGGAATATAAGGTGTTGCTCCTCCAGCCTGAGTGTGGCCTCATCACGGCAGTAGAGGAGGCCGTGGATGGACATGTCAGTATGGGAGTAGGAAGTAGAATTGAAATGGGTGCCGTCCTGACACTTGTTTTTATGCATCGGATTCTCCTGCCTGAGGGTAGAAAGTCAAAGAGGATCCTTAATAGTACTAAAGATAGAGAGGCAGATAGATAGGTTCTTCATGGATCCCAAAGGAAGTTACAGTCATAGTAGCATTACAAGTGCACAGATATAAAGATTAGAAGAAAAGCAGGAAGAATAAAAAATAAGTTACCGCAAACATTCCAACAGGAGGGGGTCATCACTTCCCGGGCTATAGGTTGACTCATTATCGAGCCTAATGGCCGAGGGTAAGAATGACCTCATATAGCGCTCTTTGGAGCAGCACAGCTCAGCTGTCTTAACAGCGCAGTTGTCTTGAGGCGCGGAGACCTGAAGGCCAAGTTTGACCACACGGGGAATGGGTGGGTATATGGAATGGGTTGCCAGTGAAAGTGGTTGAAGGAACTACAATAATAACATTTAAAAGACATTTGGACAGGTAAATAGATAGGGAAAGTTGGAGGGGAAAGACTTGAGGGGCAACTTTCTCACACAGAGGATGATGAGTACATGGAACAAGCTGCCAGAGGAAGTGGTAGATTATAATTATAACATTTAAAAGACAGGCACGTGGATAGGAGAGGTTTAGAGGGTTATAGAACGTCAGGTTGCTGGGTCCTGGGGTCTGATGGCTGGCAAGCAGAAGGCACACGAGTCAGTCAGTGAGTGAGCCCAGAGGTCGAGCCTGGAGTTGCGGTCCCATCATCGGCTAGTCAGCGATCGATACCGGAGATCAAAGCCCAAAGTTCAATTGGGAGTCTAGAACTTGAGGCCCAATGGCCAAAGCCCCGGTGACTGGAGACTGGGCCTGTCCCACAGTTAGTCAACAGTCCATGTGTGTGGGTGGGCGGGAGGAAAGCAGCTCGTTTTGCTTCTGTTGCTTGTTCTGTTTTGTCATCTTCTGTGCTGTTTTGCCAGTCATTGTGGGCACGCTTTGCAGTTGCCAGAATGTGTGGCACCACTTGCAGACTGCCCTCAGCACGTCTTTAAGTGTGTTAGTTGTTAATGATTACAACACTTTTCACTGTTGTTCACATGACAAATGAATCTGAAACAAAATCACAGTTTCCCAGGCATTGTCCATGGTAACACTTGTTATTCAAATGCACATGGATGCTAACACGTCAATCTTTCCTTCAATGTCACCTAAAGAGGCAGGATTGGAAAGGGGAAATAATTCTTACGACACAGAGATGCTCACGTTCTTGAAGAGTTTGCTTTCATTTTGCTGAGGGTTGCAGTGCAGTCACTCAGGTCCTTTTGTAATATTGCTGGAATGCGTACTTCCCCAAGTCAGCATTTCTTCAGCTAGTTTCAATCATTCAAAGTCAGCGGTGGGGGTGACCTTGGTTCAGTCACCCCATCCCTGAAGTAACACATTCCTCGATAAACGCAGTAGGGCCACAATGGCATCGTACACAATGGCACGAGAACCACTGTACAGTGACACTGAGAACTTCAACCTTGATAGTCAACAAAATCAAAGAAAGACCGAGTGGACTACAGGTGTATGTTTGTGTGAATCGGAGAAGGTGTCCCCGTATGGACTCGCAGGCGCTGCTGACGGACACAAACTTCGCCTAGAGCTGTGAATCTGATTTTTTAACCTGTTGGCTATATTTTTAGTACTGGTTGGACAATTCCTCTAGCGGTCAGGATCTTTGTCAATACTGTGGCTTGAACAACGTCCAAATAAATTGAAGCATTCTCTTGAATCGGATCCTTGTTAGAGATATTTTGAACTACTGGTTGACTCAATGCTTATATGCTTATCTTAAATGAAAGAGTAACACAAATAGAAGGGTTGTGTGTGGTGGTAATAATCTTCTGAGGTGTGCCTATTTCAATGCAAGGAGTATTGTGGGGAAGGCTGACGAGCTGAGGGCGTGGATCGACACATAGAATTACGACATTATAGCCATTAGTGAAACTTGGCTACAGGAGGGGCAGGACTGGCAGCTTAATGTTCCAGGGTTCCGATGTTTCAGACGTGATAGAGGCAGAGGAATGAAGGGTGGGGGGGGGTGGCATTGCTAGTCAGGGAAGATATTACAGCAGTGCTCAGACAGGACAGATTAGAGGGCTTGTCAACTGACACCATATGGGTGGAGCTGAGAAACAGGAAAGATATGACCACATTAATGGGGTTGTATTATAGACCACCCAATAGTCAGCGAGAATTGGAGGAGCAAATCTGCAGAGAGATAGCAGACAGCTGCAGGAAACATAAAGTTGTGATAGTAGGGGATTTTAATTTTCCACATATTGATTGGGACTCCCATACTGTTAAAGGTCTATACGGGTTAGAGTTTGTAAAATGTGTTCAGGAAAGTTTTCTAAATCAACATATAGAGGTTCCAATTAGAGAGGATGCAATATTAGATCTCCTATTAGGAAACGAGTTGGGACAGGTGACAGAAGTGTGTGTAGGGGAAACACTTTGGTTCCAGTGATCATAACGCCATTAGTTTCAACTTGATCATGGATAAAGATAGATCTGGTCCTCGGGTTGAGGTTCTAAACTGGAAAAAGGCCAAATTTGAAGAAATGAGAAAGGATCTAAAAAGCATGGATTAGGACAGGTTGTTCTCTGGCAAGGATGTGATTGGTAAGTGGGAGGCCTTCAAAGGAGAAATTTTGAGAGTGCTGAGTTTGCATGTTCCTGTCAGGATTAAAGGCAAAGTGAATCAGAATAAGGAACTTTGGTTCTCAAGGGATATTGGAACTCTGATAAAGAAGAAGAGAGAGATGTATGACATGTATAGGAAACAGGGAGCAAATAAGGTGCTTGAAGAGTATAAAAAGTGCAAAACAATACTTAAGAAAGAAATCAGGAGGGCTAAAAGAAGTCATGAGGTTGCTTTGGCAGTCAAGGTGAAGGATAATCCAAAGAGCTTCTACAGGTATATTAAGAGCAAAAGGATAGTAAGGGATAAAATTGGTCCTCTTGAAGATCAGAGTGGTCGGCTATATATGGACACAAAAGAAATGGGGGAGATCTTAATTTCCTAGTCACTGAATATCCTTTGGACCACAGCTATGTTAATCATCAAGAAATGGAAAGAATATGGCACAGCTGTAACTCTACCTAGAGCAGGCTGTCCTCAACAACTGTGTGACCATGCAAGAAGGTGACTAGTGAGGGAAGGCCACCAAGAGACAACTCTGGAGAAGATACAAGCCTCAGTAGCTGAGATGGGAGAGACAGCGCATATAGCAACTATTGCCCGGGTGCTTCACCAGTCACAGCTTTATAGGAGAGTGGCAAAGAGAAAGCCACTGTTGAAAAAACCTACATGAAATCTCAGCTGGAGTTTGCCAGGAGGCATGTGGGAGTCTCTCAAGTCAGCTGGAAGTAAGCTCTATGGTCAGACGAAACCAAAATTGTGTTTTTTGGCTATCAGACTAAACGTTATGCCAAACACCGCACATTATCAAAGACACACCATCCCTACCGTGAAGCATGGTGGTGGCTGCATCATGCTGTGGAGATGCTTCACTGCAGCAGGCCCTGGAATACTTGTGAAGGGAGAGGGTACGATGAATGCAGCAAAATACAGGAAAATCCTGAAGGAATACCTGATGCAGTCTGCAAGTGAACTGCAACTTGGGAGAAGATTTGTTTTCCAGCAAGACAATGAACCCAAGTTTAAAGCCAAAGCTACACAGGAATGGCTTAAAAAACAACAAAGTTAATGTCCTGGAGGGGCCAAGTCCTCAATCCAATTGAGAAATTGTGGCTGGAGTTGAAAAGGGCTGTTCACTCATGATCCCCGTGTAATCTGACAGAGCTTGAGCAGTTTCGTAAAGAAGAATGGGGAAAAATTGCAGTGTCCAGATGTGCAAAGCTGATAGAGACCTATCCACACAGACTCAAGGCTGTAATTGCTGCCAAAGCTGCATCTACTAAATATTGATTTGAAGGGGTAAATACTTATGTAATCAATTATTTTACGTTTGATATTTGAATTTAATTTAAATCACTTTGTAGAGATTTGTTTTCATTTTGACACAAAAGAGTCTTTTTCTGTGGATCAGTGTCAAAGAAAAACAAAGTAAATCCACTGCTATTCAATGTTGTAAAACTATAACACATGAAATCTTCCAGGGGTTGGGGGGGTGTGAATACTTTTTATAGGCACTGTATATATAGTTAAATTAAATAACTAGTGCTAATATAGAAACACAAAAGTAGTGAGGTGGTGCTCATGGGTTTAAGGACCATTCAGAAATTGCATGGCGGAGGGGTAAAAACTGTTTCTGCCTGCGCTTCTTGTAAATGCGTTCATTGAAAGATAGGTTTCAACCCATGACTGCAATTATTTTGTCACTAACAACCAACAGAGGGAATGTTTCACTCCCTCTCTCTGCCCTTCCTTCCACAAACTGTGCCCGCAAACCTTTGTGAACATGTCACGAGACAGTATTTGTTGCTGCAGATACCTGGCACTGGCTAATACTCTGTTGGAGTACAAAGCGAGGGGATTCCCTTTCGCATTGCGCACTGCTACCAGCCTCATTCATGGTCTGAAGTCCAACACAGTGGTTAGTGTAATACTTGTGTTTCAGTTTCCCAGTTGAGGGAGCTTCAGCAGACTACGCGGGAAGAGGCGACACGTTTGAACAGCATTGATGAGTAGCTCTGAATCATTCGAGTCACGGCACAGTGGAATTACAGAAATATTACTGTCACATGACCATTCAGCCCACTGGATCGACGCTGACTCCTTTTTGAGCTATCCTCTGACCCATTCCTCTGACATTTTCCCAGAGAAATTATTTCCTTTTGCAGCTTTTCCCATTTTTAAAAATGCCCTAATTGCCAATTTCTGCCAGTGCTAGTGAGTTTATCATTACCCTCTGTGAAGAGGGGATCTTCCTCACAAAATCGTTGTTTATTTATTTATTGAGGTACTGCGTGGAATATGCCATTCTGACCCTTCGAGCCACGGCGCTCAGCAATCCCCCGAATTAACCCTAGCCTAATCACAGGACAATTTACAATGACCAATTAACCTACCAACCTGTATATCCTTAGACAGTAGGAGGGATCCATAGCACCCGGAGGAAACCCATGTGGTCATGGGGAGAACGTACAAACTCCTTGTAGGCAGCATTGGGAATCAAATCCGGGTCAGCGTCATTGTAAAGTGTTGTGTTAACTATTACACTACCGTGTCACCTATCATTCTGAATTGTCTCCCTGATCCTTGGACCAGCAGCTAATGAGAAAAGCTTCTCAATCTTCGTGCTGTGCATAGGGAATTGCCTCACAATTGCCTTTACTTCAAGGAGAACAACCTCCCCTGCAGATGAATTGCCTCAGTGCTCAATCATTTCTCCATCTTGTCTGGAACCATTCCATCCTCCCAATACCATGGTAACCTGTAGATACCATGCCCTTGACCCCAGACACCTTTCCTCAATGTACAAGACTCTATGACCATAAGACATAGGAGCAGAATTAGGCCATTTGGCCCATCAAGTCTGCTCTACTATGCCATCGTGGCTGTATTATTGAGAGATATTTGGAGTGTGGTAACAAGCCCTTCCTACCCAATGAGCTCACATCACCTACTTACACCCCTCTGACCAATTAACCTACTGACCCATATGTCTTCGGAATTTGAGAAGAAAACAGAGCATTTGGAGGAAACCTCAGCGGCCATGGGGAGAATGTACAGATGGTGGCAGGAATGTACAGACTCCTTACAGACGGTGGCAGGAATTGAACCCAGGTTAGAATTGAAACATTACACTAACCGTTCAAGGGAGGGGAAGCTGGTGAGGCTATCTGGATGTGGGCTGGTGTCAGTAGTTGAATTGTGTTTGGGGGGGAGGAAGGGTAATGGGAGAGTTGGCAAGAGATCATGTGTGCCTATGGAATGTTGGATCATCTGTCTCTCTGCCAGTCTGCCTCTGTGTTCCTGAATGTGTGTGATGTGTCTTTGTGTGTGTGTATCTGTGTGCGTGAGACTTGAATGTGTATTAGCATGAGACAGCATGAACATTTATTTACATTCTTTCTCATCTTCTTTTGCTTGCCTTGCGCTGCGCAGTGCAGGAGATGTCGAGGAAGATCACCACGTTACTCAACAACACCTCCAACAGAATGCAAATGGTGCCGCAGGAATGTGAGTTATCCGAATACGGTCAATATAAATAATGTGAGGTCCAGGTCGTTACTGTTAACGTCTTGGGGCAGAGGTTCCCAACCTTTTTGATACCATGGACCCCTACCATTAACCGAGGGGGCCATGAATCCCGGGTGGGAACCTCTGGCTTTGGGGCAGCAGACAGACTACAAAAAACAAGGGTATAATACTGAGGCTTTATAAAGCATTCATCAGACCCCATTTGGAGAATTGTGAGCAGTTTTGGGCCCCATATCTGAAAAAGGATGAGCTGGCATTGGAGAGGACCCAGAGGAGGTTCATGAGAATGATTCCAGGATGAAAAGGTTAACGTATGAGGAGCATTTGATGTCTCTGGCCCTGTATTCTTTTTACTTTATTACTTTATTGTCGCCAAACAATTGATACTAGAGCGTACAATCATCACAGCGATATTTGATTCTGCTTTGCATTCCATAGAGTACAAATCGATAGTAAATATAATAAAAAATATAAATTATAAATCATAAATAGAAAATAGAAAAGGGAAAGTAAGGTAGTGCAAAAAAAACCGAGAGGCAGGTCCGGATATTTGGAGGGTACGGCCCAGATCCGGGTCAGGATCCATACAGCAGTCTTATCACAGTTGGAAAGAAGCCATTCCCAAATCTGGTCGTATGAATTTTCACGCTCCTGAGCCTTCTCCTGGAAGGAAGAGGGATGAAAAGTGTGTTGGTTGGGTGGGTCGTGTCCTTGATTATCCTGGCAGCACTGCTCCGACAGCATGCGGTGTAAAGTGAGTCCAAGGATGGAAGATTGGTTTGTGTGATGTTCTGGTCTGTGTTCAAGATCTTCTGCAGCTTCTTCCGGTCTTGGACAGGACAACTTCCATACCAGGTTGTGATGCACCCTAGAAGAATGCTTTCCACAGTGCATCTATAAAAATTAGTGAGGGTTTTAGGGGACAGGCCAAATTTCTTTAGCCTTCTCAGGAAGTAAAGGCGCTGGGGGCCTTCTTGGCAATGGACTCTGCTTGGTTGGACCAAGTCAGGTCATTTGTGATATTGACCCTGAGGAACTTAAAGCTTCTGACCTGTTCCACCTGCGCACTACCGATGTAAATTGGGTCGTGCAGTCCACTACTCCTTCTGAAGTCAACAACCATTTCCTTCGTCTTGCTGACGTTGAGGGATAGGTTATTGTCTTCGCACCATGCCACCAGGTTCTTAATTTCCTCTCTGTACTTAAACTCATCATTACCCAAGATACGGCCTACAATTCTAGTGTCATCAGCAAACTTATATATGAGTTTGATGGAAACTTGGCTACACAATCATGGGTGTACAGTGAGTACAGCAGGAGGCTGAATACACAGCCTTGTGGGGCACCGGTGCTCAGAGTGATTGTAGAGGAGAGCTTGTTCCCTATTTTTACAGCCTGGGTCCTGTCTGTGAGGAAGTTGAAGATCCAGCTGCAGATCTGAGTGCTAAGGCCCAGGTTCTGGAGCTTAGGAATCAGTTTATTTGGAATGATGGTATTAAAGGCAGAGCTGTAGTCAATGAAAAGGAGCCTTACATATGCATCTCTATTCTCTAGGTGTTCTAAGGAGGGAATGTAGGGCCAGAGAGATGGCATCTGCCGTTGACCTGTTGCTCCGGTAGGCGAATTGCAAAGCGTCGAGGTTGACCGGTAGGCTGTGGTTGATGTGTGCCATAACCAATCTCTCGAAGCACTTCATAGCCATTGATGTCAGAGCCACAGGTCGATAGTTATTCAGGCATGCCACCTTGCTCTTCTTCGGCACCAGGATTATCGTTGCCTTCTTGAAACACGAGGAGATCTTAAACTGAAGGAGCAGTTGAAGATGTCAGCAAACACTCCAGCTAGCTTGCTTGCACAGGCCCAGAGAACCCGTCCCGGGATGCCATCTGGGCCCGTCGCCTTCCTTGGATTTATCTTCAGGAAGGCCCTGAAAGTATTCATTGGAGTTTAGAAGAATGTAGGGGAATCTCATTAAAACATACTGAACAGTGGTAGTTCGAGATAGAGTGGAGATGGAGAGGATGTTTCCAATAGTGGAAGAGTCTAAGAACCAGAGGGCAAAGACTTAGAACAAAGATGAGAAGGAACTTTTTTAGCCAGGGGTTGGTGAATCTGTGGAAATCATTGCTATGTATGGTTGTGGAGGCCAAGTCATTGGGGACACTTAAAGCAGAGGTTGAAAGGCTCTTGATGAGTATAGGCATCAGAGGTTACAGGGAGAAGGCAAGAGAATGGGGTTGAGAGGGAAAATAAATCGGTCATGATCAAATGGTGAAGAAGACTGGATGGGTCAAATGGCTTAATTCTGCTTCTATATCTTATGGTTGTATAGTTTGGAACATCAATCTGGAACTCCTGTGCAGAGATCTACCCACAGTAGACAATAAAGTATTAAAGCTACTGGAAAAGTGCAGTGCAGCTCAGAACCAGAATCACTGACGTGTGTCATGAAATTTGTTGTTTTGTGGCATCAATACATAATAAAAAATTATTAACTACAATAAGAAATGTATCTATAGATATATAACTTAATTAAATAAGCAGACCAAAATGAGAGCTAAAAAGAAGAAAAAAACAGTGAGGTGGTGTACATGGGTTCATTGTCCATTCAGAAATCGGATGGCACAGGGAAAGAAGCAGTTTCTGAATCATTGACTTTGTCTCTTCAGGCTCCTGTGCATCGTCACTGATTGTAGCACTGAGAAGAGAGCGTGCCCTGGGTGATGGGGTCCTTACTGATGGATGCCGCCCTCTTGAAGCCTCGTCTTTTGAAGATGTCCTCGATATTGGGAAGACGATGGAGTTGGCTGAGTTTGTAACTTGCCCATCTTGTGCAGTGGCCGCTCCATAACAGACAGTGATGCAACCAGTTTAAATAGTAAACAGTAAAGTGCAGGGTCATACCAAGACAGACCGACAGTCAGGCCGAGACTCCATCATATCAAACAAGAGGCCCGTTCAAGAGTCTAATAACAGCGAGAGAGACGCTGTCCTTCTGCCGGGTGGTACGTGTTTTCAGATGTTTGTATCTGCTGCCCGATGGGAGATGCGGGAATATCCGGGATGGGTGGAGTCTTTGGTTATGTTGGCTGTTTTACTGAGGCAATGTGAATTATTGACAGGGTTCATGGAAGGAATGCTGGTCCCAGTGATATGCTGAGGTGTGACTACAGCTCTTTGCAGTTCTTTACGGTCATGCGCAGAGTTATATAAGACTATAAGATATAGGAGCAGAATCAGGCCATTTGTCCCATCAAGTCTGCTCCACCAATTCATCATGTCTGATTCATTTCCCTCTCAGCCCCAATCTCCTGCATTCCCCCTGTATCATTCATCTCCTGACTAATCAAGAATCTATCCACCTCTGCCCAATGACTTGGCCTCCACAGCTGCCTGTGGCAACAAATTCCACAGACTCACCATTCCGTGGCTAATGAAATTTCTGCTCAATTCTGTCATCCAAGTCGTTGACATATGATGTATGAAGAAGGGGTCCCAATACAGACCCCGGTGGAACACCACTAGTCACTGGCAGGCAACCGGAAAAGGCTCCCTTTATTCCCATTCTTTGCCTCCAGCCCGTGCTCTGTCCATGTTAGTATCTTTACTGTGATATCACAGGCTCTGAACTTGCTAAACAGCCTCACAAGTGGCATCTTGTCAAAGGCCTTTGAAAATCCACATACACCTGCTGTACGTTACAATGCAGTCAGTATATTGAGAGGTGACTTCCCACATTCAGCTTTGAGAGATGAGAATGTATGTGTCATAGTACAGCAGAAGCAGGCCCTTTGCCCCACTGAATCAAACACCCATTTACACCAATTAGATGTTCACCCAGTTTTTTTTATTCTCCCCTCATTCTTATTGCCTCCCCCAGATTCTACATTCCCTTACACACTCAGAGCAATTCACAGCAGCCTGTTTACCTGCCATCCTGCCCGTCTGTGGTTTGTGAGGGAAACCACGCAGTCACAGGGAGAACATACAAGCTCCGCACACAGACCACAGGGAGCAGGCTCGAACCGGGAACATGGGAGCATACAAGGTAGTGACTCCACCAGCTGCACCATTTTTGACTTTGAGAAAAATAATATTAGTAATTTAGTTAATTTATTTTGCATGTCATCTGTCCAAATCATTTCAGTACTGTTTTGTATGTGGGCGGTTTACACAACAATATCATTAATAAAAACGCTGGAGATGGGAGCTAAGTCAACAGGGTTCTTTACTAACCGAAACCGAACTGAACACATGCACACAGATCAACACGCGCCTAATAACGCATGCCCAATAGATGTATTACTACAACATAATGTAGTCCTATATTATACAGTAGGCTGTATGGTACAAGCACATCGAGGTAGTACAACATAAGACAACAACAGAACTGAAGTAGCAGGATAGCATAGTGGTTAGCACAACACTTTGCAGTAAGGCAACCCAGGTTCAATTCCCGTCACTGACTGTGAGGAGTTTGTACGTTCTCCCCATGACCGTGTGGGTTTCCTCCAGGTGCTCTGGTTTCCTCCCAAAGTCCAAAGACATAACAGCTTGTAGGTTATTCAACCTTTCCCTATAACTCAGGGTCTCAAGTCCCAGCAACATCCTTGTAGATTTTCTCTGCACTCTTTCAATCTTACTGACATCTTTCCCGTAGGCAGGTGATGAGAACTGCACACGAGATTCTAAATTAGGCCTCACCAATGTCTTGTATAATTTCAGCATAACACCTTATCTGCTGTACTGCTTGTATAGCGATCATGCTTTATTCCTTCTGGAAAGTGGATAAAGAAGAGAATAAGGAAATGTGGAGACTGCGGCCTAACAGAGGCTTGAGTTTCCCCAGGTGAAGGTGCTCATGATGGATTTGATTTACGACGACTCAGGATCATCTCATTGGTGGAAAGATCAGCACTCCTCATCCCCCCCTGACTTCCCCTATTCCCCTATCCAGATCAGTACTCCTCATCCCCCCTGACTTCCCCTATTCCCCTATCCAGATCAGTACTCCTCATCCCCCCCTGACTTCCCCTATTCCCCTATCCAGATCAGTACTCCTCATCCCCCCCTGACTTCCCCTATTCCCCTATCCAGATCAGTACTCCTCATCCCCTCTGACTTCCCCTATCCAGAAGCTTCAAGGGAGATTTCAGAGGGCTTTCAAGAGCCAAACACAATGACATGGGTCTGGAGCTACTCTTTGACCCAGTCCAGAAAATTCCTCTGCTGATGATCTTGGTCACTGCTGTCCCTTTGGCTTCAGAGGTGCTCAGTTCTGGAGTTTTCTCCCTCAGCCTCCATACTCAACCTCAACATAAACATAACCTCTAAACCCATTCAACCTCAACAAAACATAACCTCTAAACCCATTCAATGGCTACATAAACATAACCTCTAAACAGATTCAAGTACATTTATTGTCAATCTATAAATTATACAACCTTGAGATTCGCTCACTCACGGGTAGCCACAAAGCAAGAAACCCAAAAGGACCCAATTAAAGAAAAAAATAAAAAGAAAAGACCAGCACTCAATGTGCAAGAGAAAGAAAAATAAATACAAATCATGTGCATAATTGAAGTGGACAACAACATTCTGAACAAAAATTGAGCCCTCAGATCCAACCCCTGGAGCAGCCCGGCACAGGCCCAAAGTCTCGCTTATCAGTTCATCCTATGAGAGGCATTTTGTGGTCTCCACTAGCGCAGCACTTGGATGAATTATTTTGCCCGATAATACTACTATGAAGTGCTTTGCTATTTTACAGGTGCCATAGACGTGGACGTTGTTGTTGTTTTCCTCCAACGTGCCATGTGGCCCTCCTGTAGTTGGGATGTGCTTCCTGCCCACCATTTTACTGTAAATTCCCCCCGTCCCCTCCCCAGCTTCCAGCCACACCCTTCCCCAGCCAGTCCCCGCAGCTACCACACCCCCACCCTGACTAATGAAGAATCTATCAATCAACTTCTGCTTTAAATGACTTGACCTCCACAGCAGCCTGTGGCAATGAATTCCACAGTTTTGCCACTTGCTGGCTAAAGAAATTCCTCCTCATCTCCATTCTAAAAGGAAGCCCCTCTGTTCTGAGGCTGTGTCCTCTTGTCTTAGACTCTCCCACCATAGGAAACATCCTCTCCACATCCATTCTATCAAGGCTTTTCAACATTTGATAGGTTTCAATGAGAGTCCTCATTCTTCTCAATTCCAGTGAGTACAGGCCCAGAGCCATCACACACTCCTCATACGATAAGCCTTTCAATCTTGGAAACAACAGGATCCCTTACTCACTCTTCCTTCAGTTAGTCCTGACGAAGGGTCTCGGCCTGAAACGTCGACTGCACCTCTTCCGAGAGATGCTGCCTGGCCTGCTGCGTTCACCGGCAACTTTGATGTGTGTTCTTTCAATCTTGGAATCATTTTTGTGAACCTCCTTTGAACTCTCTCCAATGTCAGCACTTCCTTTCTTAGACAAGGGGCTCAAAACCGCCCACAATACTGTAACTGAGGCCTCACCAGTGTCTTATAAAACCTCAGCATTACATCCTTGCTTTTATATTTTAATCCTCTTTAAATGAATACTAATACTGCATTTGCCTTCCTCACCACCAACTCAACCTGCAAATTAATCTTCATGGAATCCTGTAGCAAGACTCCCAAGTCCCTTTGCACCTTGTATTATGAATTTTCTGTCCATTTCAAAAATAGTATATACTTTCATTTCTTCTACGAAAGTGCCTGACCACACACTTCCTGGAACTGCATTCCATCTGCCACTTCTTTTCCATTCTCCTCATCTGTCTTCTGCGGTCTCTCTGCTTCCCGCATGCACAATACACACACCACACACACACACACACACACACACACACACACGCACATACAGACACACGCGCACACACACACACACACACATGCGCGTGCACACAGACACACACACGTACACACAACACACACATAAACCCACTCACACACATACACGCATATACACACAACACACACATAAACCCACCCACACACACATAAACCAACCCACACACAACACACATCCACACACACATGTACACACAGAACCCCCCCACACACATACACAAACACACACACACACATACACTCAGATACATACACACACACACACACACACACACACACACACACACAGACACAACACACACAACATACACACACACACACACACACACACACGGATGTGTGTGTGTGTGGGTGTGGGTGGGTTTATGTATATGTGTGTGTTGTGTGTTTTATGTGTATGTGTGTATGTATGTGGGCGGATTGTGTGTGTGGCAGGGTTTCTGCGTGTGTGTGATCTGCATGTGCCGTACTAGTGGGAATTGACTCCCGATGATATAATTGGCACTGTAAAACGTTACACTAGCCATTACAACAGGAATTCTGCAGATGCTGGAAACTCAAGCAACACACATCAAAGTTGCTGGTGAACGCAGCAGGCCAGGCAGCATCGTTAGGAAGAGGTACAGTTGACGTTTTGGGCCGAGACCCTTCATCAGGACTAACTGAAGGAAGAGTTAGTAAGAGATTTGAAAGTGGCATTCATTTCTCAAACTTCCGCTAATGCCCCACCTCCCCCTCGTACCCCATCCGTTATTTATTTATATACACACATTCTTTTTCTCTCTCTCCTTTTTCTTTCTCTGTCTCCTTGCCCATCCTCTGGGTTCCCCCCCCCCCCTTTTCCTTCTCCCTGGGCATCCTGTCCCATGATCCTCTCATATCCCTTTTGCCAATCAACTGTCCAGCTCTTGGCTCCATCCCTCCCCCTCCTGTCTTCTCCTATCATTTCGGATCTCCCCCTCCCCCTCCCACTTTCAAATCTCTTACTAGCTCTTCTTTCAGTTAGTCCTGACGAAGGGTCTCAGCCTGAAACCTCGACTGTACCTCTTCTTAGAGATGCTGCCTGGCCTGCTGCGTTCACCAGCAACTTTGATGTGTTGCTGACACTGGCCATTATGCCACTGTGCTGTACCAGTGGAAATTGGACTCCAATCAGTGATTGATTTTGCTGTAAAGCACTCCCGCTAACCGCTTGCTACAATACCATCCTCAATACAGGTGCCCCTTATTTGCATGTTTAGCCTCTTGTTCTATTCTCTTTACACCCACGACCATGTGGCTACGCACAATTCCAATGCCATCTATTAACTTTACAAACACCACTGTCACAGGTGGTGATGAGGCACCGTGCAGGAGTGGGATAGAACACCTGGTGGAACGGTGCCACCATAACACTATAACATCAACAAAATCAATCATTGACTTCAGAAAGGGGAAGTTGGGCAACCATGCACCAGTTCTCATTGGTGACAAGGAGGTGTACAGGAGTGAGATAGACTGATTGACTGGTTGAGTGGTGTCACAGTAACAGCCAGGCACTCAATGTCAGTAGACTTCAGGATGGGATAGTTGGGAGAACACACACCAGACCTCATCCAGGTGTCAGCAGTGGAAAGGCTGAACAGTTTAAAATCTCTGGGTGTCAAAATCTCAGAGGATCTATCCTTAGCCAAACTCACTGATGCAATCACAAAGAAGACACACTGGCAAACGATACTTCATTAGAAGTTTGAGGAGATTTGGTATGTCATCAAAGACCCTGGCAAATTTCTACCGATATCCCATGGAGAGTAGTTCAATCGGTTGCATCATGACCTGGTATGGAGCTTCTGATACTCAATACCGGAAAATGCTACAGAGAGCTGTAGCCCCAGCGAGCTCCATCATGGTCACTAGCCTCCACACCACCAAGGCCATCTTCAAAAGGGGGCACCTCAACAAGGTGGCATCTATCATGAGGGACCATCATCTTGCCCTCTTCCCATTGCTACCATCAGGGAGGAGGTACAGGAGTCTGAGGACCCACACTCAGTTCAGGTACAGCTTCTTCCCCACCTCTGTCAGATTTTTGTTTTTCACACCATTCTCTGTAAACGCTAAAGACTGTTGTGTATGAAAATCCCAGGAAATCAGCAGTTTCTGAGATACTCAAACCACCCTGTCTGGCACCAACAATCACTCCACAGTCGAAGTCACTTAGATCACATTTCGTCTCCATGTAGATGTTTGGTCTGAACAACAACTGAACCTCTTGACCATGTCTGCATACTTTTATGCATTGAGCTGCTGCCACACGATAGGCTAATTAGATATTTGCATTAATGAGCCACTGTACAGGTGTACATAATAACGTGGCCACTGAGTTGTATTTCTTATTGTAGCTCAAAGTACTTTTTATGTAATACTCTGCACCACTGCTGCAAAACAACACATTTCACGGCATTTGTCAGTGATAATATCCCTGTTTCTGATTCTGCCTCAACACTTCTCCCCTTCCTCACCCACCCACCTTCCCCCTCACCTGGTCTCAACTATCACAAGCACTTTCTGATCACCATGGGACTTAATCCGGGATACTAGGGAGGATTCCCTTGATGGCGAATACCTGTGTTTGACTTTGTTTCACGTGGGGAGTCTGATATACAGGCAGCCACCACATGGTCCTTCATAGATTGGGGTCAAGATCCAGTGGCATGGAGTGCAAGATGTCTGGACACCCTTCACTGCAGCAGACTTACCTCAGCTTCACTGCCATCGTAATGTGTCATTATCTTTAGCCAGCTCCACCATTAAGGTCATTGTGGGATTGCTCTTTATCTGGAACCTGCCCCCTGACCTTCCCACAAAGAAGCGGGCAGGAAATTACACTTCTCACTCGGCAAACTGTCTTTTCTTCAAGCTTCCTTCTGGAAAGCACTATAGGGCTATTAAAGCAAAAACTTCACACCATATTAAAAGTTTCTTCTGCCAGGCAGTTAATCTGATCACCCCTCCTAGTCAGCTTCCCATCACCCCCTCTATCTTTTAACCCAGTCACAGCACTGCACTTTAAACACTTTAAACCACCTTTTATAATGCTGTTTACATTCTAAATACATGTTGGTATCTATGCACAGTTTTATCCATTCCTATATTTTAACCTCTATCTTTTTAAAGTATTTCCTTATTCTTATAATTCATTGCTTTGATGCTATAATCCAGTTTTTTGTTGAATATTCACCAACACACCACAGCAAATTCCTTGTACACCCTCAGTGGCCACTTGATTAGGTACACCTGCACTCCTGCTCATTAATGCAAATATCTAATCAGACAATTACTCCGGATAACCATTTCTTTTTGAAAGGGTTGCCTCCACAGAATTTTTTTTTTGTTTTTGATGGACGGCTTAAAGCTGAACACAAATAAAATTTCAGACTTCGTATCATAGAGGAACTAACAAAAAAGAAATTAACTTTTATTGAATATAATGTGTTTAATTGCTCAGTGGTGCTGATGCTTTGCAATAGTTCAACTAAGCTAAAGATGTTTTGTTGATGATTTTCATTTGTACTCAGTGTCTGAGGCTTCTCACTGAAGTGTCCAACAATAATCAGCCAGCATTGATGGATTCCAGTTGCCCTGATATCATTTCTCCATGACCACAATGTCCTGGTGAAATCTTTCACCATGCTTGTCACTGAGAGTGCCAAGATTTGCCCGGGAGAAATCTGAATGGGAGTGTAGAAAATGAATCAGCATCTGCAGAATTCCTGTTGTTTGCGTCTTTAGTGACATGTTGCCTTTTGTGGTTTTGTTTGCTTGAAGCACGTTGTCAAGCAGCTGTACATAGTTTGGTGCTCTGTAGTTGTCAAGAAAATTTTCAACATCCTTGAAAGCCTACTGTGCGATTTTCTCCGGTCACACTAGAAATTCTTTAAATTGCCTGTCATTGATGACCTGATTGAGGGTGGAGCAACAGAAGTGTATTCCTTAATCTTGGCATCAATTATTCTGACTTGAATTATGAATTAAAATAACAAATATAGGCAACTTCAAAATAATGGTGAGTAATAGGGAAATTTCATGGTGATTTTCATGAGCAGCAGCCCAAAATGCATAAGGTACACCCAAAAGTATTCAGGAAGCAAAATCTCTGTTATCTATTGTTATATGGCAGCAACTCAATGCATAAAAGCATGCAGACATGGTCCAGAGATTCAGTTGTTGTTCAGAACAAATATCAGAATGAGGAAGACACATGATCTAAGTGACTGTGGAATGATTGTTGGTGCCAGATGGGGTGGTTTGAGTACCTCCTGGGATTTTCAGGCATAATGGTTACAAAAATTTACAGAGAATGGTGCAAAAAAAAATCCAGTGAGCAGCAGTTCTGTGGGTGAAAACACCTTGTTAATGAGAGGGGTCAGAGGAGAATGGCCAGACTAGTTCAAGCTGACAGGAAGGTGACAGTAACTCAAATAACCATGTGTCACAATAGTAGTGTCCACAAAAGCATCTCTGAATGCACAATATGGTCGAAACTTGGATGTTACCAGCGGAAGACCATGAACATTCACGAATAAAGTGGCCATTGAGTATATGTAACTGTATATGATAATTCATATGTGTGAACTTACAAAACCAGGGAAGTTCAAGATAGGAGAAACACCACATTTTCTATAATGTTTGCTTTAATATTGCTGAGGGCTGTAAAATATGTATGTGTCATCTTCCTGATTTCCATCATATTTCTGAAAATACTTGCAAACATCCATGTCAGTCACCTTTGAGCTGGTTTCAATTCCGCAAAATGTAGCAAGACATGCAATTTCCTTGGATTTTAGGAGCTGCCTTTCATTTTTGAAATGACAAGCTGATATATAACCACCCACGCCATTGAGAAATCAGCAGTAATCAGTTTCATTTTCTGCGTTGTCCTACAGCATGGCTACAGGACCTGGTTATGATGACTTCGAGAACTTCAACCTCAGTGATCAACAAGGTCAACAGCAGGTTAACTGGACCACAGGTATATTTCAATGTGAATCTGAGCAAGTGTTCATGTTGGATTTTTGTATTAATAATGGAGGCTTGATTTTGCTGTATTCTGCATGGTATCATTTCAGAATTAGTATCAGGTTTATTATCACCGAAATGATGTAAAATTTGTTGTTTTGAGGCAGCAGGACAGTGCAAGACATAAAAAGGTTACTATATGTTACAATAAAAATACTGTACATAGAAAAAATAATAGTGCAAATAGAGAGCAAAATATTAAAGTAGCGTTCATGGGGTTGAGAGAGTTCAGAAGTCTGATGGTGGAAGAGAAGCTGTTCCTAAAATGTTGAGTGTGAGTCTTCAGATGATTGTGCCGCCCCCCCCCCGATGTTAAGCAGGTTTGTCCTGAAAGGTGAGGTGAGCATTGCCTTTTGAAGATGTCCTCAATGTTTAATTTGATTATTTAATTATATAGTTATCTCTCCCATTCTTTCCTCCAGTCAGAATCATTTTAAATGTAAAGCTCAGAACATTTTTCCACAGGCATGTTAAGCTGACCAGCCTGTAGTTCTGTGAGGTGCTGAACCCAGAGTTGGGAGCTCGATGCCTGAATTGGAGTTTGGGACAGAAACCTTTCTCCCACTGAAACGGCAGCAATGGACATGGGAGCAGCAGTAACTGACAGAGTGCTAAGAAACACTTGAAAGGAGATGACCAGCATCAGTTTGTGTCTGGAACACAACCCAGTGAGAGAGGGCATGTTTCGCATGTATAAGGACATGAATTCAATCCCCAGTTCAACCCTACGATGTTGATCATATACTTGGAACAGAGAGGGGGAACTCCAACCTGGCATTAGAAGGTACTTAGACTGTAAATTCAAACTCCACAATGGCTTTGAGCCACAGGGAAGACATCTCCAATATCGGGCACCTTGGTAGCACAGTGGTTAGCGCAACCCTGTTACAGCTGAAAGCATTCAGGAGTTCAGAGTCCAATTCCAGCTCCGTCTGTAGGGAGTTTGTACATTCTCCCTGTGAACTACGTAGGTTTCCTCTGGGTGCTCTGGTTTCCTCACGCAGTCCAAAGATGTACCATCTAGTAGGTTAATTGGTCAGTGTAAATTATCCTGTGAATAGGCTAGTGATAAAGAGGTGGTTTGTTGTGCAGTACGGGGACATTGGGCTGGAAGGGCATGTTCTATACTGTATCTCTAAATAAAAACTAGGAAGGCTGAGTTTTTTTTTACACGGGGAGTGATGGTCCATACAAAGATATGTGCAAGAGGAAGTAACTCCACATTCTTATCAGATCCTGATGGAGCAAGGGACATGGTGTGGATCTACGGCCACAAGCTCCAACCCATAGCTGTGACACGTCACCTGTCAGTACTCCAAAGGGACCAGCAGATGTAAAAAATAAACATGGAGATCAGAGGTCTCAGAACAACACAAATATTAATGCAACAAATGCAAGCAATACACCTGTGGAAACAAATAGCAGGTCAAGAAGTATCATTAAACCACCACAGAGACCGATTGAAATTTGATGAGTGAATAAGGGACTTTTTGCTCATTACGATTGAAGTTAATGTAGATATCTTTGTTGGAAAAGATTATTGTTCCTTGCACGTTTATTGTGTTTGATTTCCTTTAAAGAGGAAGATGGGTTATTATATGTGTATATAATAAACTACTTCACTTCCCAGTGGACAGTGTAATTCACCTGGAACCGCAAGTGAAGATGCAGAGCTGGTTGCATGCGCTCAGGGCTGAGTTGAAGCCTTTCTGCAAGTAAAATGTGCTAGTGTGTACTCATGCAGATTTGTCTTTATGACGAATAAACGTAACAGTTGTAACATACTGTCAGGGGTGTGGCAGAGGCAGATACAATAGGAACATTTAATAGACTCTTAGGTAGGCACACAGATGACAGAAAAATGGAGGACCACTGTATGTGGGACGGAAGAGCTAGATTGATCTTAGAGTAAGTCAAAAGTTCTGTATAATATTTTAGGCCAAATAGTCTGTATTGTGCTGTAATATTTTATATTTTATGTTCTATGAAATCATTATTTCTTACTCCACTGACCGTCACGTGGCCTTGCACAAAATCTGTGCATAAAACACACACACATGAGATTGACGCTGGGAATAAACTGCTCCAAGTTTGCAGATAAGTGTTTGCTTTTAAAGTCGACATAAATTTCAAGGTCAAGGTCAAGTTTATTCTCATTTCCACAAGTATACATGGGTGCAATGAAAAACTTACCTGACAAATTACCTGGGATTACCCATAGCCCTCTATTTTCTGAGCTCCATATACCAGTCCAGGAGTCTCTTAAAAGACCCTATCGTATCCGCCTCCACCACTGTCACTGGCAGCCCATTCCATACACTCACCACTCTCTGCGTAAAAACCTCACCCCTGACATCCCCTCTGCACCTACTTCCAAGCACCTTTAAACTGTGCCCTCTCATATTAGATATTTTAGCCTTGGAAAAAAGCCTCTGACTATCCACACAATCAATGCCTCTCATCATCTTATACACCTCTACAGGTCACCTTTCATCCTCTGTTGCTCCAAGGAAAAAAGGCCAAGTTCACTCAATCTATTCTCTTAAGGCATGCTCCCCAATCCAGGCAACAGCTTTGTAAATCTCCTCTGCACCCTTTCTATGGTTTCCACATCCTTCCTGTAGTGAGGCAACCAGAACTGAGCACAGTACTCCAAGTGGGGTCTGACCAGGGTCCTATATAGCTGCAATATTACCTCTCAGCTCCTAAACTCAGTCCCATGATTGATGAAGGCCAATGCACCATATGCTTTCTTAACCACAGAGTCAACCTACGCAGCTGCTTTGAGCATCCTATGGACCTGGACCCGCAGATCCCTCTGATCCTCCACACTGCCAAGAGTCTTACCATTAATACTATATTCTGACATCATATTTGACCTACCAAAATGAACCACCTCACACTTATCTGGGTTGAACTTCATTTGCCACTTCTCAGCCCAGTTTTGCATCCTATCAATGTCCCGCTATAACCTCTGACAGCCCTCCACACTATCCACAACACCTCCAACCTTTGTGTCATCAGCAAATTTACTAACCCATCCCTCCAGTTCCTCATCCAGGTCATTTATAAAAGTCACAAAGAGTAGGGGTCCCAGAACAGATCCCTGAGGCACACCACTGGTGACCGACCTCCATGCAGAATATCACCTGTCTACAACCACCTTTTGCCTTCTGTGGGCAAAGCAGTTCTAGATCCACAAAGCAATTTCCCCTTGGATCCCATGCCTCCTTACTTTCTCAATAAGCCTTGCATGGGGTACCTTATCAAATGCCTTGCTGAAATCCATATACACTACATCTGCTGCTCTTCCTTCATCAATGTGTTTAGTCACATCCTCAAAAAATTCAATCAGGCTCGTAAGACACGACCTGCATTTGACAAAGCCACGCTAACTATTCCTAATCATATTATGCCTCTCCAGATGTTCATAAATCATGCCTCTCAGGATCTTCTCCATCAACTTACCAACCACTGAAGTAAGACTCACTGGTTTATAATTTCCTGGGCTATCTCTACTCCCTTTCTTGAATAAGGAAACGACATCTGCAACCCTCCAATCCTCTGGAACGTCTCCCATCCCCATTGATGATGCAAAGATCATTGCCAGAGGCTCAGCAATCTCCTCCCTTGCCTTTCACATTAGCCTGGGGTACATCTCATTCGGTCCCAGTGACTTATCCAACTTGATGCTTTCCAAAGGCTCCTGCACATCCTCTTTCTTAATATCTGCATGCTCAAGCTTTTCAGTCCGCTGCAAGTCATCCCTACAATCGCCAAGATCCTTTTCTGTAGTGAATACTGAAGCAAAGTACTCATTAGGTACCTCTGCTATCTCCTCCGGTTCCATACACACTTTTCCACTGTCACATTTGATTGGTCCTATTCTATTCTCCCATGTCTTATCCTCTTGCTCTTAACATTCTTGTAAAATGCCTTGAGGTTTTCCTTAATCCTGTCCACCAAGGCCTTCCCCTGGCCCCTTCTGGCTCTCCTAATTTCTTTCTTGAGCTCCTTCTTGCTAGCCTTATAATCTTCTAGCTCCCTATCATTACTTAGCTTTTTGAACCTTTCATAAGCTCTTCTTTTCTTCTTGACTAAATTTACAACAGCCTTTGTACAACACGGTTCCTGTACTCTCCCATTCTTGCCCTGTCTCATTGGAACGTACCTATGCAGAACTCCACGCAAATATCCCCTGAACATTTGCTGCATTTCCTCCATACATTTCCCTGAGAACAACTGTTTCCAATTTATACTTCCAAGTTCTGCTCGTTCCAATTTATGCTTCCAAGTTCTGCAGGTTGTACTGGTTAGTCCAAGGACAATAGTTGAAGGGAAGTAGGTGTTCTTGACCTGGTGATGTTGGACTTCAGGCTTCAGAAACCTCCTGCCAGATGGTAGCTGTGAGAAGATGGCGTAGTAGGGACCTTTGATGATAGACGTTGCTTTTTAGGGGCAGCACCTCTTGTAGATACTCTCAATAGTGGGAAGAGGATGTGCTGAGTGGAATCCGCTGCTCTCTGCAGCTGCTTGTGTTCCTGTGCATTAAAATTGCCGAACCAGACCTTGATGCAACCAGTCAGGAGACTTTCTACCCAAAGGCTCTCTTTACATGTGTTGAGATTGGCCTCTGTTGTTAGCCTTATGCCAGGTTTACAACTTCCAATAACATATCATATCTTGGCAGCAATTATACTCACCATCTGGGACATGTTATTACCAAACAATTAGTTTCTATTTGAAATTTCAGGTGGGCGATTGAAGTCATTTTTCTGTGGGAAGGGCCTGTTTCTCTGCATCACCATCCTTCTGACTGCCTTCTTCATCCTTCTGATCACTGGAGTCATGAAAAGTAAGTAGTAGTCTTTCATACCTCTGATTAAGTCTTGGGGCTAAGTGATACTTTGGTTTCAAAACGTTTATCCTTGTTGTTTACTTTATATGTCCTGATGAAAGCATTCATACAATGTATGTACGTTCAAAAGAGGTAGAGGTTTATTTACGAGAATGAACCACTTAAAACCACTTCATGTGGAGTCGCTAAGCTTTTACTGGGAACTGAACATTTCAGACTGTCTCCAGCTACAAAGCAGATACCACAAAACTCTCCTGTCCAAACAGAGTCAATATATGAACTCATAAAGCGGTGTAGAGGAATAGCCTGTTCCTACTGTGCAAACACATTACAGTTTTCCATGGTCCAATCTCTCCCTCTCATCCTCCAGGTCTAAAGACCTCTGAGATCTATCTTTTTCAATTCCAACCAGCATGAAACAAGCATAAATTTTCTTCAATGAAATACCAGGGAGACCAGTACCACCCTCTGTTACAAGCTCTGCTACCTGGCAACCAATTCCGTCCCTCTGCTGACTGGTGATACAGGTAAACAGGCTAGGCAGGTCATTTGGCATAGTTGCCCTCATCAGTCAGAGCGTTGAGCACAGGAGTTGGAGCATCATGTTGTAACTGTACAAATAGGTGGGGGGGGGGGCGGAAACATGGTTGGAACATCGCACGCAGCTCTAATTGCCCAGCAATCGGAGTGATGTCATTGAGTTGGAATGTTTGCAGAAAGGACGTTACCAGGACTAGAGGGCTTGAGTTATAAGGATAGGCTAGGGCCTTTTTCTCTGGTCCAGAAGGCTGAGGGGAGACATCTTTGGGGTATGCAGAATCGTAAAGGACATAGATATAAAGGACAGTCACAATAAATAATGTCATGTTCTGGTGTATGATCATGAAGTAAACCATGGACCAGAGACATGTCTAAAACTGCTTTTGCTACCCACCTGATATACAAGACAGGAACAGACCATTCAGTCTATCCTATCCATGCTGACCAAGATGGCTATCCAAGTTAGCACCACCCATTTCCCTGCCTTTGGCCCACATCCTAAACCTTTTCTACCCATCTACCGGAGTAAATGTCTTTTAAACATGTTAATTGTCCTTGCCTTTACAGCTTCCTCTGGCAGCTCATTTCATTTACCTGCCACATCCTTGTGAAAAACTTGCCCTTCAGGCCCCCTTTAAATCTCTTGCCTCTCACTTTAATCTATGTCTTCGCGTTTAGATCCTCCTACCCCAGGTAAATGACTGGGGCCGGCCATTATATCTATGACTCTCATGGTTCTGCATGCCACAAAGAGATCTTCCCTCAGCTTTCTACATCAAAAAAAGGCCCCAGCCTATCCTTGTAACTCAAGCCCTCTAGCCCTGGTAACGTCCTTTCTGCCAACATTCCAACTCAATGGCATCATTCCTGTAGCTGGGCAACCAGAACTCACAAAATGCTCCAACCGTGTTCTCACCTACTTGTACAGTTACAACATGATGTCCCAACTCCTGTGCTCAGTGCTTTGAGTGATAAGACCATAAAACATAGGAGCAGAATTAGGCCATTCAGCCTGCTCCTCTCTTCCATCGTGGTAGATCCTGGATCCCTCCCAACCCCATACACCTGTCTTCTCGCCATATCCTTTGATGCCCTGACCAATTTGGAAACTATCAACTTCTGCCTTAAATATACCCGCGGACTTGGCCTCCACCGCAGTCTGTGGCAGAGTATTCCTCAGATTCACTACTCTCTGGCTAAAATAACTCCTCCTTGCCTCCGTTCTAAAAGATCACCCCTCAATTTTGAGGCTGTGCCCTTTAGTTGTAGATACCCCCACCACAGGAAACATCCTCTCCACATCCACCCAATCTAGTCCTTTCAATATTCGGTAGGTTTCAATGAGATCCCTGCACCCACCCCCCATATGCTTCTAAATTCCAGTGAGTACAGGCCCAAAGCTGCCAAATGCTCCTCATGTGTTAATCCCACTTCATTCCCAGAATCATCCTTGTGAACCTCCTCAAGACTCTCTCCAATGACAACACATTCTTTCTGAGAAATGGGGCCCAAAACAGTTGACAGTTTTCCAAGTGCAGCCTGCCTAGTAACTTATAAATGCTTTTATATTCTATTCCCCTTGAAATAAATGATTAACATTGCATTTGCCTTCTTTACCACAGGCTCAACCCGTAAATTAACCTTCTGGGAGTCTTGCGTGACAATTCCCAAGATAGGAGCCTACCCCTCCACCTATCTCCGTATCATCCACAAACTTTGCCACAAAGCCATCAATTCCATTATCCAAATCACTGACAAACAATGTGAAAAGTAGTGGTCCCAGTACTGACCCCTGAGGAACACCACTCGTCACTGACAGCCACCCAGAAAAGGCTCCCTTTACTTCAACTCGCTGCCTCCTGCCTGTCAGCCATTCCTCTATCCATGCCAGTATTTTCCCTGTAACACCATAGGATTTTATCTTGTTAAGCAGCCTCATGACAAATGACCTAGCTACCCTGTCTACCTTTGTCGCCAGTTTCAGGGAACTATGTCCCTGCACCCCTTGTTCTCAGTAGTTGTCGGGTTTCGGTGGGACTCAAGTGCAGACCAATGAATACTTTTTCACCAGGATTTATTAGGGAGCACAAAGGCAACAGTCCTTCCAAAACAGAAGGCAGGCACGAATCCAAAATGGCAGGAAACCAGGAAAGGCAGTCAGGCGAGGGCAGGCAACCCAGAGCGCACAGGCAAAAATCAGGTCCAAGAACCGGCAAAATCCAAAACACAGAATCAGACGAAATTGGTTGGCAGAAGTTGCAATGACAGGCTAGAAGGACACAGGTCAGAACTGGGACGAACTGGCAGAGAATGCCAGTCAAGGCGGGGTTTAAATGGACAGGGTAATAAGTGAAAATTAGAAACAGGTGGGTGCAAATGAGGAGACAAGCAGGTAATTGGAGGAAGTCCAAAAAGGAAAGGGGCTGGGCCAGAACCCACATGGCCAGGTGAAAGAAAACAGAAATTAAAGACTGTCGTGATCCAGAGCTACCAGCAGAGGCCCTTCGACCCAGTGTTCAGGCCGGATCCTTAACAGGAACATTGCCCCAGCTTCCCTGACTGTCTCCTCTGTCCTGATGAAACATCAGTTCTTCATTCTTCTCCACAGATGCTGCCTGGCCTGCTGAGTTCCTCCAATATTTCATGTGTGTTGCTCTGGGTTTACATCACTTGCAGAATGTCCTGTGTTCTTGAAATTAAGTTGATGTGTTTTTTCAGTGATTGTAAGTGAGAGATAAATATCATATGAGGGCATCGTGTGAGGGTATTCACAATGTCTTGTGTGTTGACCAGAAAGTGACAACAGCCTCACAGGTTATCATTCCATCAAAGTGATGGCATTTCCCACAGATCCACGCTCCCTCAATGCAGCACCAGAGAATTAGAGATCTCCTTTATGGAATGGGACATGGACATGAAGATGGAATCTCATGTGGATAGGGTGGTGAAGAAAGCTTTTGGTTTGCTGGCCTTTATTAATCAGAGCATCGAGTATTGGAGTTGGGATGTAATGTTGAATTTGTATAAGGCATTGGTAAGGCCAAATCTGGAGTATTGTGTACAGTTCTGGTCACTGAATTATAGGAATGATGTCAATAAAATTGAGAGAGTACAGTGGAGGTTTACTAAAATGTTGCCTGGGTTTCATCTCCTAAGTTACAGAGAAAGGTTGAACAAGTTAGGTCTTTATTCTTTGGAGCGTAGGAGGTTGAGGGGAGACTTGATAGAGGTGTTTAAAATTATGAGGGGGATTGATAGAGTTGACATGGTTAGACTTTTTCCATTGAGAGTGGGGAAGATTCAAACAAGAGGACATGAGTTGAGAGTTAAAGAGCAAAAGTTTAGGAGAAACATGAGGGGGAACTTCTTTACTCAGAGAGTGGTCGCTGTGTGGAACGAGCTTCCAGCAGAAGTGGTAGAGGCGGGTTTGATCTTGTCGTTTAAAGTTAACTTGGATAGATACATGGACAGGAAAGGAATGGAGAGTTATGGGCTGAGTGCAGGTCGGTGGAACTGGGTGAGAGTAAGAGTTCGGCACGGACTAGAAGGGCCGAGATGGCCTGTTTCCGTGCTGTAATTGTTATATGGTTATATATATGGGTATGATTATATGATCCAGAACCAGAACCATCTGCCCAGCCCAGGGAGAGAATGGAAGTCACTGAGCCATGAGACCATGAAGCTGGCAATGAATTCCACAGATTCACCACCCTCCGTGTAAAGAAATCCCTCCAGCACTTTGTGTGTGTGTGTGTGTGTGTGTGTGTGTGCGTTGCTCCATGACTTTATGATTCTGATAGTTAGCATTAAAGCTGTATCTGCAGTGAGCCATTTTTAATGTCACCGTTTTAACCGTCTGCAGTCACACCGCTAAGCACCAGGCTGACATGGTGAAGGAATGTCTGATTGCAGAGAATGCATTGCTGATTAAACTGATCTGAACTTTAGCATCTTGACGAACAGTTCCATGTCACAACACATAGAAGTAGGAACTAAAACTATGCCTTATTGTCCTGTGGGGAGCTGAGGCTTATTCTGATCGAAAACCACTTCCATTCTGTCTGGTCAGTTTAAAAACTGCAGCAGCTCTTCCCATTGGTTGGCTTGTATACTACGGCACCTAGTGTCCAGTTGAAACACTTCGGGGGTATGAATAGTGACACCTGCAAAAGGTTCACTCTCTGTCCCCAGAATCACTGGGAAGGAATGCTGTGCACACACTTTTAACTAAGTATATTTGTGAAATATTTAGTACTGTAGTTTGTGTAACTTGGGGGAACAAATGTCTGGTCTAATTTCTTACTGCTTATGAATAAACGGTTAATATGCTTATCCACAGTCAGTACTTTCTATCTCACTCACCAAACCTGCAAACCTGATTCAACGTTACAATTATGTGCAGAGCAACACACAAAAATGCTGGAGGAAGTCAGCATTTCAGGCAACACCGAAAGAGGGGAATAAGCAGACGACATCTCGGGCTGAAACAGTTCGTCAGGACTGGAAAGGAAGGCGGCAGAAGCCAGACTAGGAAGGTGGGGGAAAGAGCGAGAGTACAAACTAGCAGGTGATAGGTGAAACCAGTTGAGGCTGAAGAAGGAATCTGATAGGCGAGGAGAGTGAACCATTGGGAGAAGGGGCACCAGAGGGAGGTGATAGGCAGATGAGGAGAAAAGAAGGGGTAAGAGGGAAGCTGGAATGGCAAATGAGAAAAAGGGGTGTAACGCCCTGGTTAAGTTTTTACTGCTATGCTGTAGGCATTTCATTGTAACAGTTCTGTAAGAACAGTCTGTTCTGCTTTCAGCCTGTTGGGGTTTGAACTGCGATAAGGAGCAATGATGTTCAACTTAGGAGTGTTGAGTCAGCCAATCAGGATGGTGGAATTGGGAGGAGGTTCTAAAGGACGCTGGGCGGAGAGATTTAATGTTGGACACTGGTGTGGGTCGAGGCACAAAGAAGAGAAAGTCTGCAGATGCTTAGAAATCCGAGCAACACACACAAAATGCTGGAGAAACTCAGCAGGCCAGGCAGCATCTAGGGAAAAGAGTACAGTTGACGCTTCGGGCCAAGACACGTTGACTGTACTTATTTTCATAGATGCTGCCTGGCCTGCTGAGCTTCCCCAGCATTTTGTGTGTGGTGTGGGTCGAGGTCTTTTTTGGGGGGAGCTGGGAGAAGACAGGAGGGAAGACGGCAGAGGATGCCGTCCCTGTTGTCCAAGGTGCTTTGTGAGGATGAATGGCATCAAGGAAGAAGGACCACTACTCCCATGGGAGAGCCCATTTGTTCAAGATGGACTTTGAGCGACATTCGGAAGGTGGTGTGTGCTTTCACACAGACTGTGGGTCCAGCACGTGAGTTAAAAACAACTTCAAGATAAGCCCCAACTCATGTGCATATTTAAAAACACAAACAACAGGAATTCTGCAGATGCTGGAAATTCAAGCAACACAATTCAAAGTTGCTGGTGAACGCAGCAGGCCAGGCAGCATCTACAGGAAGAGGTACAGTCGACGTTTCGGGCGAGACCCTTTGTCCTGATGAAGGGTCTCAGCCCGAAACGTCGACTGTACCTCTTCCGAGAGTTGCTGCCTGGCCTGCTGCGTTCACCAGCAACTTTGAATTGTGTTGCTTGATGTGCACATTTAGACAGGATTAACTAATGGGCCTTTTTAATTTTTTCCCCTTTTTTTCCTACTAACTGTTCTATAAAGCTGACAATAGTAAATACATTTTCTTTATAATTGCATGCAGTGTACATGCTGTTATTTCTTGCCAACAGCTAATTGCATGGGACCAGTAATTACACAGTATTCACACAGACCGGGGTTCGGGTGGGCGAGACATCCCAACCTCCTGGGCTTGGTGGGACCCAAGTCATATCGACCCAAGACGTACGGAGGCTGAGAAAGTTGGTTATTAGCGAGGAGCTAACAAGCCACATCTATAGAGATGCCTGGTAAAAGGGGGTTTTGAGGGGGTGGGAAATTACTGGAAGTTAGAGAAAATGACATTCGTGCTGTCAGGTCGGAGGCTACCCAGACAGAATATGAGGTGTTGCTCCTCCAGCCGGAGAATACCCTCATCGTGGCAATGATCCAGATGGTTCGAATTTAATATCAGAGGATGTATGCAGTACACAACCTGAAATTCTTACTCTTCATAGACAACCTCAAAACAGAAAAAAACCCAAAGAATGAATGACAGAAACGTTAGAACCCCAAAGTCCCCCTTCCCCCTCTCACACACAGTCAGCAGCAAAGCCATCCACCTCCCCCTCCCCACGTTTGCTCCCCTCCTCCACCCCACCACGTCAGCAACAGCAAAAGCCCCCAAAGAGACTTGGGTCTAGGGTCCATAACCCAGCACCTTGGCATCTCTGACAGGCTCTCTCTTGCTAGTGACAGAGGTCACCCCTGCAACAACGAGAGCAGAGACCAGCAGCTCGCTGTTCCAATGTTACAATCTTCTCCGACAGGCTCTCGCTCACCATCAAAAAGGGGGGGGGGGATTGCTCCAGTTGCATTGAGTCGGAGAGAGAAAGAGAGAGATAGCACTGAAAGGCTCCCACTGCACACATCATCAAACACACTCATCCTACACTAATCCCATTTTCTCTTCCCATCTCCTCCGATTTTCCGATTTATCTACACACCGGCTACAGCTCACAGTGGACAATTAAGTTGTGTGTGTTTGGAATGTGGGAGGATGCTGGAGCACCCGGGGTCACTGGGAGAACGTGCAAACTCCACACAGACAGACCCGTGGTCAGGATCGAACCCGGGTCTCCGGCACTCTGAAACAGCACTCTGCCAGCTGCACCATTGTGCCGCACATTTTCAAAGTCTGTTCTGCAGCTCGGATCTTTTCCTCAAGACCTTGTTGAATTATAAGCACCAAGTCACATCCCACACCACACTGGAGCTGCTACATTTTACCGAGATTTTATTTGTCATACGTACATCAAAACATCGAAACATGAAGTGCAAAGCACCCTTTGTGTCAACAACCATCACGGTCTGAGGACGTGCTGGGGACAGTCCGGGGCCAACACTGAATGGCCACATCTCACTAACTCTAACAACCGGCTGGTGGCGCAGTGAGATCAGAGCTGGACTCCAGAGCGAAGGTTCCCAAGTTTGAATCCAGGTCGGGCCGCCCCCGAGCACCCCTTCTATTAGATTAGATAGATTAGATTCAACTTCGTTGTCATTGTGCCAAGTTCAGATACAAAGCCAATGAAATGCAATTAGCATCTGACCAGAAAAGCAAAGAATAGTGTTATTTACAAAATAACTGCGAATAAAAAGTAAGTGCTACAGCACACAAATATAAAAGTACTCAGACAGTACAATATGGGTGCAATACTGCTTAGGGCTGTGATGTGAGGTTCAGCAGGGTCACAGCCTCAGGGAAGAAGCTCTTCCTGTGCCTGCTGGTGCGGGAGCAGAGGCTCCTGTAGTGCCTACCGGATGGGAGGAGAGTAAAAAGTCCATGGTTAGGGTAAGATGCATCCCTGATAATGCTTTTCGCCCTGCCCAGGTGGCGTTTATGGTAGATGTTCTCAGTGGTGGGCAATTGGGTGCTGATAATCCGCTGGGCAGTTTTCATCACACGCTGGAGTGCTTTGCGGTCCGATACGGGACAATTGCCATACCACACTGAGATGCAGTTGGTGAGTATGCTCTCAATGGTACAGCGGTAAAAGTCCGTCAGTATCCTGGGACAGAGGTGAGTTTTCTTCATGCTCCACAGGAAATAAAGGCACTGTTGCGCCTTTTTGACCAGGATGGAGGAGTGCCGTGCCGGGTTGAGTGTCGAGCTAGCCACTCGGCCTCATAAAAAATACAAGAGTCGAGTCAGGAACGTTCATAACGTGACCCGGTTAATCCTGACACCACGTGCCAGACCAGAATGGCTGAATGTCTGGTACGACACGCTTTAAAAAAAAAACTCCAACCATCACGGTCTGGGGACGTGCTGGGGACAGTCCGGGGCCAACAATGAACGGCCACGTCTCACTAACTCTAACCCACGTGGGAGGAAACAGGAGCATCCTGAAGAAACCCATGGGGTCACAGGGAGAAGTTACAAACTCCTTACAGACACCAGTGAGAATTGAACTCAATTGCTGATGCTGTAATAACTGCCACAATACCGTACCGCCTCCGGTCTACATAATTTTATTATTTTATATCCAGAGATGCTGGAAGTCTTGAGCAACGCACACAAAGTACTGAGGGAACTCAGCAGGTCAGGCCACGCCGATCTCTGATCACCAGCACAGGAAAGCTTCGCGCTAACCACTATACGGCCGTGCATTTAGTGCCACGCTTTCTAACTTTGATAAATTCCGCATTCACCGAAGGGTTGGTGGCTTTTGAATTGTATTTAGAGAATCCATTACAATCTCTCAGCTGTTATAAACTAATGCCATAACTCAATTCCCATTGATATTGCAGGCTCGAAGACAGGTGAAGCGATGGAGGAGTTTCAGTCACAGGTCCAGATGGAATTATCCCAGGCAATGGATAATGGTGAGTGAAATTAATTGATTACATACAACACAATAGAATTCACAAAGAACCCTGCACCTCCAAGACTGGTAAATGTCCAATATGCAAGAAAAGAGAGAATGGATTGTGCAAACAATGGAAACAAGTAAACACATAACACACGGAACACGAACTGCAGCAGCCACAGTCGTGGAGCCGGTTCAGTGTTACGGCCAGTCCAGGAGCCTGTTGGCTGAAGGTGGTACTGCAGAGCCTGTTGAACACTGCACTCGGTCTAGAGCTGAGGGGAGTGCCGACAGCTGCAGGCCACAGTCACAGAGACAGCTCAGCAATGAGGCAAATAAAGCCTCCCGGAGTAGTGATCTGAACGCCAGTTCATCCTTCACCCTTGGCTACAACGCCTTAATCTTTTTCATCTGGCTTGGTGCTTAAGTTGGCTAAATATCAGTCCTGCTCTCAGACCCAGGCCCTGCCACTTGAATCCGGCACGAAGTTTCAGTCCAGCCCCTAGTCAGTGCACCTGCAATGGGTGCCACACCGCAGCTGAACCGGCTGTGGTAAGTTCTACTTTGAAAAAGGCACACTCGACAACTTCATGCCCAAAGAAACAACTTTATCTCGAACGTCGAAACCATTATGTATATACAGAGGCTTTCACAACCCGTACGGCGTGGCAGGGACACTATGTACAAAGCACTGGAAGTAAAACCCCCCATTCCCCAAATGTAAATCTAGGAAATAAAAACAGTGGTGTTATTAACTTGCATACCCCTGAAAACTTATACTAGTATCTCAGCAACAGTTTATCAATACAAAACATCTGGAAGATGTGACAGATTCAACATTCAACCTGACAACAGCAAAAAAAAAATGTCCTGTCAAAGTTTCGGTCTGTCAGGAGGTTTACAAGTGCACTGTGATCTGCGCACTACCCCCGGTGACCCAGCAGGCACCGCTGGTGAGGGTGTTTTGGTTGGATCTGGTTTTGGGAGCATGAGAGGGGTCTGTGTGTCTGCGTGAGAATGTCCATCCTCCTCAGGGGACCCCGACCCCTCTGCCAGCATCTCGCCCTTCTGCAAAGTCACTGGTAGACATGCTTCCACCGTAGTCTGACTCACAAATGGAAACTCCATGGAACTGTCTGCCTCTGAGCCTGTATCATGACGCAGGAGCACATGGTCCTGATGTCTGCGGAAAACACGCCCATCAATCAGCTTAACAACATAGGAGACGGACCACTCTGCTTAAGAATCACCCCAGGCAGCCATTGCTGATTGTTTCTCACATAGACATTGTCATCCGGTTTTAACTGTCTCTCTCACACATGTTGATCATGTCCCTCCTTCCGCTTTTCCTGCTTTCTCTCCACTTTCGCCTTCATGTCCGGGCGCAGCAGGTCCAATCTTGACTTGGGCCTACGCCCCAAAGGCCTCTCTGCTGGAGTGCGGGCAGTCGTAGTCTGTGGCGTGAGGCGGTATTTAAACTGGAAACATGAAAGCTGAATGCTAAGAGAGTTCCCTGTGCGGGCAGTCGTAGTCTGTGGCGTGAGGCGGTATTTAAACTGGAAACATGAAAGCCGCATGCTAAGAGAGTTCCCTGTCATCCGCTACAGGCCTTCCTTCACCGTCTGAACAGCCCGCTCAGCCAAACCATTGGAGGCTGGGTGGAAAGGGGCCGTCCGAATGTGATGAATGCCATTCTGCTGCATGAACTCACTGAACATCTCACTGGTGAACGTCGGGCCATTATCAGTGACCAGAGTGTCAGGCAACCCGTGGACTGCAAACACTTGCCTGAGTTTGTCTATGGTTGAGGGGGCTGTGATGTTGCTTATGATGTGAGCTTCGATCCATTTAGAATGCACATCTACCATTACAAGAAACATCTGCCCCATAAAAGGGCCAGCAAAGTCCAAATGTAGCCTGGACCAGGGGTGGTCTGGCCACTCCCATAGATGCAAAGGAGCTGGTGGTGGCATATTCTGATTAGTCTGACATTGCGTGCATGACTTTACCTTAATCTCCAGATCTTGATCCATTCCTGGCCACCAAACGTAGGATCTCACAAGGCTTTTCATTTGAGACACTCCTGGGTGAGTCTCATGAATTTCCTCCACAATCTGTGAATGGCCAGAGGGAGGCAAGATGGCCCTTGCCCCCCAGAAAATGCAGCCATCCTGCAGACTGAGTTCTGTCTTGCGTTTGGCATAAGGCCTCAGTTCCTCTCCTTCCACGACTCTGGGCCAACCTTGTAAAAGAAAAGTCTTGACTTGGGACAGGACTGGGTCCCTCTCTGTCCACTGCCTGATCTGGGTCACCTTTACAGGTGTCTCTGACAGCTTCTCCAATGAAAACACAGTCTCTGGAGGCACATATGTAGTAACAAGTGTCTCAGGTAAAGGTAGTCGACTCAGTGCATCGGCATTTACATTATCCCCACCCGCTCTGTACACTATAGTGTACTGGTAGGCTGACAATGTAAGAGCCCAATGCTGTATCCTGGCTGAGGCTAGCGGTGGGATGCATCTAGTCTCACTGAACAGGCTCATCAGTGGTTTATGGTCCGTATAAATTGTAAATACACATCCACAAAGGTACTGATGAAAGTGTTTGACCGCAAAAACAATGGTCAGACCTTCTTTGTCTAGCTGTGAATATCCTTTCTCAGCAGCTGTCAGGGTACGTGAAGCAAAACCAATAGGCTTCTCTGGACGGTCCTCCATTACATGTGAGAGAACTGCTCCGACTCCATAGGGCGAGGCATCGCATGCAACGATGATCTCCTTGTCTGGGTCATAGTGAACAAGCAGCTTCACTGAGCGGAGGAGATATTTCACTTCCTTAAAAGCTTTCTCCTGCTCTTCACCCCACTGCTCTTCACAGTGTCATTGTGAAGCAGCTTATACAGTGGGGTCAAAACCCTTGAGAGGTCAGGAAGAAACTTGCCATAATAATTCACCATGCCCAAAAACCATCTGAGTTCCGTGACGGTCTTAGGGCTTGGGGCCTCCTTGATAGCTCTCATTTTGTCCTCCACAGGGCAAAGCCCCTCAGCTGTGATCTTGAGTCCCAGGTAAGTCACACTCGATGCCAGGAACACACATTTTCCACGTTTCAACAGCAGCCCTGCGTCTGAGAGCCTCTTCAGCACCCGTTCTAAATTAGCCAGATATTCTACCTCCGCAGCCCCCGTGATCAAAATATCATCAAGGTACACTGCTACGTGCAGAATCCCCTGCAGCAAAGTGTCCATTGTCCTTTGGAAAATGGCAGGGCTGGGCGCCACTCCAAACACCAGGCGATCGTACTTGAATAATCCCTTGTGCGTATTGATCGCGACATACTCCTTTGAATCCTCACTGAGCAGCAGCTGTTGGTAGGCATGGGTCATCTCCAGCTTTGTGAACAGTTTACCCCCTGACAGGGTCGCAAACAGGTCATCCACCCATGGCAATGGGTACTCCTCCAGCCTAGAGACCTGATTCACCGTAAGTTTATAATCCCCACATATCCTCACCGTTTTGTCTGCCTTCAAAACTGGAACAATGGGAGCCGCCCACCTTCAAAACTGGACGGGCTCAATAATGCCCAGCCTCTGTAAACGTTCCAGCTCCTCCTCGACTTTGCCTTTCATGGCATAGGGCACCGACCTGGGCTTAAAAACACGTGGTGTAGCCTCAGGGTTGACTTGGAGTTTCACTGTCACGCCCCTCAGTGTTCCCAGCTCATCCCTGAAAACGTCACTGTACCACTGCAGAATGTCCTCCATCGTGTGTGCATACTTAATTTCATGCCAGTTTAGCCGGATTTTGCAAAGCCAATCATGACCCAAAAGACTGGGCCCCCTGCCCTTAGCTATCACTAGCCTGGCTTCAGCCTTCTGACCCCCGGCTGAAATGTCCACATATAACACCCCTAAATGAGGTCTGGGCTGCCCCGTATACGTCCTAAGTTTGGACTTTAATGGGCTAATGGGAGGCAGGTTGGACCCCCATGTCCTCCTGTAGGTCTCCGCACTAATGACCGAAGCAGCAGCCCCTGAATCAATCTCAAACTTAATGTCCTTTCCCCTGACAGTGACTGTAGGTTCAGGTGGTTCCTCATCTGTTTCCACTGCAAACATGTTGTAGGCACACGCTGTCTCTTCATCTGCATCTTCTAGATGGTGTGTGGCTGCCTGAGCCTGTGAGCTTTCCCCTGCCCAGGCTTAATCTTACCCTTTGAACTTCTGCACTTGTTAGCTAAATGTCCCTTTTTGCTACAAGCATGGCAGACAGTATCTTTGAATTTGCAATCATTTGCATAGTGCGTCCCTCCACACCGGAAACATTCCACCCGCTTTGCCAGTTTACCAGTCTCCCTCCTGACTTGGTGCACTGCCGCCGACTGCGACCCCCCACGTCCTTTCTGGATATCCTTGACATTATTAGCAGCCGTCTCCATGCCTTGGGCAATCTCTAAGGTTTTCTTGAAAGTCAACGGTGGGGTTTCCCCTAACAGGAGGCGTTGTATGCCGTCATTATTAATGCCGCTTACCAATCTATCACGGAGCATGTCTTCCAACACTGCTCCGAGATCACAATGCTCCGACAGCTGCTGAAGCTCGGCCATGAAACTGGCCACAGACTGACCTGGCTTCCTGAAACAGCTGTGAAACTTACACCATTGGACTATCAAGAAGGTTTCGGATTGTAGTGGTTCCCCACAGGCTTGATCAGTTCGTCATATGGAATGTCCCCCCGTTTCCGCAGTGTGGCTAAATTCCTTATTAGCTTGTAAGTCTTTGCCCCACACACACACAGGAGAATAGAGCACTACTTAGCCTCCTCAGTAATTCCATTAGCACAGAAAAAGTGTCAAAACCTTTCCTCATACTTCGGCCAGTCCTCCGTAACCTCCACAAATTCAACGATAGTCCCAAACGTAGCCATCTGAACATGAGGCCCTTATCGCCGCTGCTGCTCCCGCTCGAATCGTGCCGACACATCCACAAAACCAGTTTACCTCATCGCCAAAAATATGTGGTAACTTCTACTTTGAAAAAGGCACACTCGACAACTTCACAGTGCAAAAAAAGTATATTTAGTGGAATTGTTAGTAGTTTTGTCAGGTTTCCAGAAAATGTCACCATGTCTCACCAGCATCATCTTGGAGTTCCTCATTTCATCTGTTCAATCCCCAGGCTCTGGAAGTCTCTCTCCACTCACCCTTTCCTTTCAGATACTCCTTAATGCAAGCTGTCTTCCTTGTATTGCTTGGCATTAAAATTTGTTGTGTGGTGGGATACCTTATGCACAGTAGGATATTTTACAAAGATAAGGTAGTTACGTGACCACACAGATAATTCCCGTTTATCTAATACCTTCAGTGTGGCTGTAGAAATGCAAGGTATTGTTCACCTGCACTAACAGCAACTCAAAGAGCACTGGAGGAACTCAGTCGACGCCTGGGATCAAGACCCTTCCTTCATCTGAACTGGCTGATGAGTAATTCCAGCATTTAATGTTTGTTCTTATTTCAGATTTCAAGCAGATTTCTGGCTTTTACAGAATCGGAATCAAGTTTAATATCACTGGCATATGTTGTGAAATTTGTCATTGCATTGCGGTTAGTCTATATATATTAGATTAGATTAGATTATGAGAACACTCAATCCTCTTTTATTGTCATTTAGAAATGCATACATGCATTAAGAAATGATACAATGTTTCTCCAGCGTGATATCACAGAAAACAGACAGACCAAAGACTAACACTGACAGAACCACATAATTATAACATATAGTTACAGCAGTGCAAAGCAATACCATAATTTGATAAAGAACAGACCATGTGCACAGTAAAAAAAAGTCTCAAAGTCCCGAGTTGATCGACTCCTGACTCCCCGATAGCAGGCGGCAAAAGGGAGAAACTCCCTGCCATAAACCTCCAGGCACCGTCAACTTGCCGAGGCCTTGGAAGCAGCCGACCCCAGCCGACACTGAGTCCATCCATCCGAAAACTCCGAGCTTCCGACCAGCCTCTCCGATACAGCCTCCCGAGCGCTGTCCTCTGCCGAGCGCCTTCGACCTCTCCCCAGCCGCTGAAACACGCAAAGCCGAGGATTTTGGGGCCTTCAGCTCCAGAGATTCCGGTTACCACACAGTAGCAGCGGTAGCAAAGCGGCATTTCAGAAGTTTTCCAGATGTTCCGCTGTTCTCTCATGTCCGTCTCCATCAAATCAGGATTGTGCACAGTCCCCTACTTGACAGATAACAGACATCATCACCAAAGTGGCCGCGTGCGCTGCTGTCACGTTGCCATCTTCTCCTCCCTCCCAGGAGGAATTTTTAAGAAGTTAAATTATTTTTAAGAAGTTAAATTAAATAAGTAGTGTATAAAGAGAAAAAGAAAAGTTGTGAGGTAGTATTCATGAGTTCAATGTCAGAAATCTGATAGCGGAGGGGAAGAAGCTGTTCCTGAATCACTGAGTGTGCGCCTTCAGGCTTCTGTACGTCCTTCCTGATGGTAGCAATGAGAAGAGGGCATGACCTGGGTGATGAGGGTCCTTAATGATGGATGCTGCCTTTTTGAGGCACAGCTCCTTGAAGATGTCCTGGATACTCCGAGGGCGAGTGACCATAATGGAGCTGGCTGAGTTTACAACTCTCTGCAGTTTATTTTGATCCTGTGCAGTGTCCCCACCCTCCCACACCAGACGGTGATGCAGCCAGTTAAAATGCTCTCCATGATAGATCTGTAGAAATTTAGATGCACAATCTTTCAGGATGGGATTGAAGAGTCACCAGAATCAAGACCTCTGAGTCCGCTCAGATGAGGGATCTTGAGCCAAAATGTTGCCTGTCCATTTCCCTGCATAGATGCTGCCTGACCTGTTGAATTCCTCCAGCTCTTTTTGAGTTTCTCCAGATTCCAGCATCTGCAGTTTTGCATGTCTCTCGTTAACCTGCACTAGATCCTTCCCCATGAACGGTCTCGGCTCAAAATGTCCGCTCTTTGTTCCTCTTCATAGTTGCTACCTGACTTGCTGGGTTCCTCCGAAATGTTGTGTGTGTGACTCTGGATTTGCAACATCTATAGAGTCTCGGCACCCAGATTCCTCCTGTCACTTTCCACTCTAACTTTGTCCAAGAACGTGCTCCTACTGTCTGCCTTTCCTGTGTACATTTCAGTAATATTCTCCCATTTATTCCTTCACAAGTCAATGAATATGTTGTGAAAAAAGATCACTCCCTACTCTGTACATAGTTTTCTTCTTTTGATTGTTCTTTCATTCCTCTCCTTTCTATAAGTGTATACCTCAGATAAATATTATGTGGAGATTTGTGACAAATATGATTATATGATATATATGTACAGTCTCTGAAATACAGCTCATGGAAAGTTTTGTTTGATGATGAACTTCAATAAAAAATAAATTACAAAAAGAAACTGAAGGATAACTGGCAAACTAAATGAATTAAGTATTCTATGAAGCAGAAGAAAAGTTGAGAGTAAATATTACAGTAATTTGGCTGCTTGATAGGTTCTACATACAGTATGGAAACAGGCCCTTCAGCCCATTGAATCAATGATGTCCATCAAGTACACATTTACTTCATACACAAATATCAGTTCCATCAGCTCCTCCTGGACTCTACCACCACCCACACTATGGATAATTCGCAGCATCCTATTAACCTACCAACATACACATCTTTAGGATGTGCTGGAGCAACCAGTGGAAACTCACACAGTCACAGGGAGAACATGCAAACTCCACACAGACAGTACGGAGGTCAGGATTGAACCTGGTTTTACACCCAGTGGTTCTGCCGAAGAAGCCACTTTGCTGTCTTTAAGGGGGCTTAGTGAGGTTTCGAGCGAAGTATGTGACTTCAAGATGCCTGGAGACCATAATCGTCTCAATTTCTTGCTGATCCCACTGATTAAAATGTTGAGGAAGATTGAAATTAACAAGGACAAGAGCGGAAGGTGAGCGTGTGTTCAGGGCTATCTGCCTGCAGGTGATACATATCCCTCCACCTCCTTCCCTCCTCTTTCTCCCCTATCCTCTCTCCCCCTCCCACCTCTCCCCCCTCTCTCCCCCTGGAGTCTTTGGTCTTTAGGTCTTGGACAAGGTTTAATTAATTGGATCAGATTCAGCAGTTCAGGGTTTGAATCATTTCTGTTCTCTGCTTCCTCCTTCTTTGTTGCTATTTTGACCGAGGCAGGCTGGCTCTATGGCCTGCAAAGCTAGGTTGAACTCAACTGTACACTCCTGGGCTGCTTCGATGAATTTTGGTTTGGTGCTTTATATTCCGTGTTTGTTGCTCGTTTTTTTGGTGCCGTTTGTGCAATCTGCTGTTTGCATGTTGGGGGTCTGATGTTTTCTCTGCATGGGTTCCATGGTTTTTCCCTGTTTCATGGCTGCCTGCGGGAAGGTGACTCTCGCGGTTACGAAAATAAATGTACTTTGAATCTTTGAACACACAGCACCAGGTTCAAGGAGATCTTCTATCATGATGCTATATGACTCTCGAATGGGCCTTTTGTATGCTAAAGATGAAATGTTGGAATGTCATTGCATTTCGTCGTGTTCCTTGCACCTCATTTTCTGCCTGCTCTGCAGCGCACTTTCTCTGTGACTGTTACTGCTTTTCTCAGTGTGTTTGGGTCTGGAATGCCATACAAAACACGGCACCCGAGTCCGTGCGACGATAATAAACCAATCACCATTTGCACTCAGTTGAAACAAAGCCCGTTTCTCCTTTGTGACCCTTGGAAGTGATGTGAATTGCAAACTCCTTCGCAAAATAAGTCGTACATGGCCGTCCTACACTAGACAATATCAAAGTTCAAAAGAAATTTACTATCAAGGTAAGTATAGGTCACCTTGCGATGCATTCTCTGCGGGATTTGACAGTAGAACAAGTAAGTACAGTAGAATCAATGAAGAACTACACACGGACTGACAAACAACCAATGTGCAAAAGAAGATCAACTGTGCAAATGCAAAAATAAAAAATAGATAGATAGATAGATAGATAGATAATGTGAACACAAGTTGTAGAGTCCATAGAATCAGTTCACAGTTGAGTTGAGTGAAGCTATCCACACTGGTAAAACCCAAATCAGCAGTTTGTCCCAGGCTACAAATGATGAAGTGATATCAACTCAAATTCCACATTGTAACGCCTTGTGAAAAACTTTTGTCATCAAGCCAGTGGATGCTATTTGTATCTTTTCCAGATCTGCTTCACTAGTTGCCATTGTAGGGAAGGTAAAGATACATAGTGTACCTGCTCACAATGAAAAGTTTGATTTTGTTTTCTGGTGTCCAAACTTAATTTAGTTATTACTTTTTTTTTTAGTTTCCAAGAAGTCCGAACTGAAGTACCTCGAGCTGAGAATTCAGGAGAATATGAATCAGATGAGCTCTCAATGTGAGTGGGACATTGGGTCCAAATTGCAAAAATCATATTCCCTTGTTTTCCCCAAGTATCAATAATTTCTACAATGGGCTTCCTATTCCCAGCAGTATCAAATCAAAAGAATTCCTCGCCCTCAATACCTGTGATGTCATTCGCTTCTCTGGGCATGTTGAAAGATACTCCAGCAATTCACACTCTGGGCAGCTAACCACATCGAAGGAGACTCTATTCACACTCTGGGCAAACAATCACATAGAACATAGAAATCTACAGCACAGTACAGGCCCTTCGGCCCACAAATGTTGTGCCGACCATGTAACCTACCCTAGAAACTGCCCAGAATTTCCCAGCCACATAGCCCTCTATTTTTCTAAGCTCCATGTACCTATCTAAGAATCTCTTAAAACAGCCTGTTGTATCCACCTCTACCACCATCGCTGGCAGTACATTCCACACACCCACCATTCTCTGTGTGAAAAACTTACCCCCTCCCCCTACCCGTACCAACTTCCAAGCACCTTAAAACTATGCCCGCTCGTGTTAGCCATTTCAGCCCGGGGAAAAAGCCTCTGGCTATCTACACAATCAATGCCTCTCATCAATTTATACACCTCTATCAGGTCACCTCTCATCTTCCTTCACTCCAAGGAGAAAAGACCAAGTATACTTAACGTATTCCCATAAGGTATACCCTCCAATCCAGGCATCATCCTGGTAAATCTCCTCTGCACTCTCTCTGTAGAAAGAATATCTACTGAATCAGGAAGAAAAAGGCACAATGTTTAGTTCCTATTTTAAAGAACAATTGGCAAATACTCATACAACAAAAGTCCAAGTTCCCAAATAAACCCTCAAGACATAACAAAGGTCTTTCATTTATAAATTTCTAATATTTTGAAGTATTCACATACTTTTTTCTATCTCCTCCTCAACCCCAGTTCCCGGCCTTCTCCCCATCACCTTTGACGCAATGTCCAATCAAAAACCTAGCAATCTCTGCCTTAAATACACCCAACAACTTGGCCTCCACAGCTGCATATGGCAACAAATTCCCCAAATTCACCACCCTTTGGCGAAAGAAATTTCTCCGAATCTCTGTTTTGAAAGAGCGCCTTTCTATCCTGAGGCTGTGCCCTCTTGTCCTAGACTCTCCCACCATGGGAAATATCCTTTCCACATCTACTCTGTCTGACATTTCAATATTCGAAAGGTTTCAATGAGATCCCTCCTCATCCTTCTGAATTCCAGCGAGTACAGACCCAGAGCCATCAAACATTCCTCATATGATAACTCTTTCATTCCTGGAATCATCCTTGTGAACCTCCTCTGGACCCACTTCAATGCCAGCACAACTTTTCTGAGATGAGGGACCCAAATCTGTTCACAATACTCAAGGTGAGGCCTCACCTGTGCCTTATAAAGCCTCAGCATCACATCCTTGCTCTTGTATTCTAGACCTCTTGAAATGAATGCTAACATAGCATTTGCCTTCCTCACCACTGACTCAACCTGCAAGTTAACCTTCAGGGTGTTCTGCACAAGGACTCCCAAGTCCCTCTGCATCTCAGATTCCTGGATTTTCTCGCTGTTTAGAAAATAGTCCACACGTTTATTTCTACTACCAAAGTACGTGACCATGCATCTTCCAACATGGTATTTCATTTGCCATTTTCTTGCCCATTCTCCTAATCTATCTAAGTCCTTCTACATCATACCTGTTTTCTCAACACTACCGGCCTCTCCACCAATCTTCGTATCATCTGCAAACTTGGCAACAAAGTCATCTATTCCATCAGCTAAATCATTTATATACAGCATAAAAAGAAATGGACCCAACACCAACCCCTGTGGAACACCAGTAGTCACTGGCAGCAAACCAGAAAAGGATCCTTTTATTCCCACTCGCTGCCTCCTACCAATCAACCAATATTCTAACCATGTTAGTAAATTTCCTGCAATACCATGAGCTTTTAACTTGGTAAGCAGCCTCATGTGTGGCACCTTGTTAAAGGCCTTCTGAAAGTCCAAATATACACTTCTACAATACCTATTGCATCTTCTTTATCTATCCTACTTGTAATCTCCTCAAAGAATTCCAACAGATCCGTCAGGCAGGACTTTCCCTGAAGGAAACCATGCTGACTTTGTCCTATCTTGTCCTGTGTCACCAAGTACTCCATCACCTCATCCTTAACAATTGACTCTAACATCTTCCCAACCACTGAGGTCAGGCTAACAGGTCTATAATTTCCTTTCTGCTGCCTTCCTCCTTTCTTAAAGAGTGGAGTAACATTTGCAATTTTCCAGTCCTCTGGCACCATGCCAGAGTGTCATGATTTTTGAAAGATAATTTCCAAATCCACCACAATCTCTAACACTATCTCTTTCAGAACCCTGGGGTGAAATTCCTCTAGTCCAGGTGAATTATGTACCCTTAGGTCTTTCAGCTTTTTGAGCACTTCTCTCTTGTAAAAGTAACTGCACCCACTTCACTTCCTTCACACACTACAACATCAGGCATACTGCCAGTGTCTTCCACAGTGAAGACTGATGCAAAATACTCATTTAGTTCATCAGCCATGTTCTTGTCCCCCGTTATTATTTTTCCTGCCTTATTTTCTAGCAGTCCTATATCCACTCTCATTTCTCTTTTATTTTTAACATACTTGCAAAAACTTTAACTATCCACTTTGATATTATTTGCTAGCTTGCTTTCAGATTTCATCTTTTCCCTTCTAATGATATTTTTAGGTGCTCTCTGTAGGTTTTAAAAACTTCCCAATCCTCTATCTTCCCACTAATTTTTGCTTTGTTGTGTGCCCTTTCTTTTGCTTTTACAATAGCTTTGACTTCCCTTGTCAGCCATGGTTGTACTATTTTACCATTTGAGTATTTCTTCATTTTTGGAATACACATGTCCTGCACCTTCCTCATTTTTCCCGGAAACACACGCCATTGCTGGTCTGCTGACATCCCTGCCAGCCCCTCCTTCCAATTTACTTTCGCCAACTCCTCTCTCATACCACTGTAATTTCCCTTACTCCACTGAAATGCTGCTACATCAGACCTTACTTTCCCCCTTTCAAGTTTCAAGTTGAACACAATCATATTGTGATCACTGGTTCCTAAGGTTTCTTCTACCTTAAGCTCCCTAATCGCCTGCGGTTCATTACATAACACCCAATCCAGTATAGCTGATCCCCTAGTAGGCTCAACAACAAACTGCTCTAAAAAGCTCTCTCAGGCATTCAACAAACTCACTCTCTTGAGATCCATTACCAACCTGATTTTCCCAATCGACCTGCATGTTAAAATATCCCATGACTACCATAACATTGCCCTTTTGACATGCCTTTTCTATTTCCCGTTGTAATCTGTGGTCCATCTCCCAGCCACTGTTGGGAGGCTTGTATATAACTGCCATCAATGTCCTTTTATCCTTGCAGTTCTTTAACTCAACCCATAAGGATTCAACATCTTCCGATCCTATGTCTCATCTTTCTACTGATTTGATGCCATTCTTTACCAGTAGAGCCACACCAGCCCCTCTGCCTACCTTCCTATCCTTCCGACATAACATGCAAACTTGGACATTCAGCTCCCAACTACAACCATCCTTCAGCCACGATTCAGTGATGGTCACAACATCATACCTGGCAATCTGTAATAGTGCAACAGGATCATCCACTTTATTTCTTACACTATGCACATTTAGATACAACACCTTGAGTACAGTATTTGCTGTCCTTTCTGACTCTGCGTCCCTAATGATCTGATACTCAGCCTGTTGGCTTCAACTAAGTCCCGTCAGCTGCCTGCCCTTCCTGACAATCTGAGTGCACGCTATCTTTACTTTTTTACCATCCGTCCTATCCTGAGTCCCTTCACTCCGGTTCTCATCCCCTGCCAAATTAGTTTAAACCCTCCCCAACAGCTCTAACAAACCTGCCCGCGAGAACATCGGTCCCCCTTGGGTTCAGGTGCAACCTGTCACTTTTAAACAGGTCATATCTCCCCCAGAGGAGATCCCAGTTATCCAAGAACCTGAAACCTGCCTACTGCACCAGCCATGTACTTACCCTCACTGGCGCGTGGCACGTTTGTAGGTCTTTTATCTGTGTGTGTGTGTGTGTGTGTGTGTGTGTGTGTGTGTGTATGTGTGTGTGTGTGTGTGTGTGTGTGTGTGTGTGTGTGTGTATGTGTGTGTGCTGGAGGTAGGAGTCTTTATGTCTGTCTGTACATGAGGTTTTGTGAGTGTGTGTGTCTGCACACTTGCACACACTGTACGTACATAATTATATCTTATCTGTCACACTGATCTATTAATTCCCTCCCACAGTGCAAACCCAGATGTCAACAGAGATCCGCAACTTGCTCAGCCAGATCTCCATTAAGTTGGAAATGTTGCCGGAGCCCGGTAAGTGGCCTGAAGGGGTCATTTTAACCAAAGCGACAGATGCCAGTCACTAGGCTGCCTGACCGGGCCGTCACAGGCCAGGTCAGACTCACACACAACAGGCCGGGCTATTTTAGCCACACTCTCCCTCCTCCATGAGGCCAGCCTCTCCCAGTTCAGCAGCTTTATTTGCATAACTTCAGGAAATCTTTGTGGATTTACACATAAACATTAGGGCCACAATAGGATGGTGAAAGGGCATCTTTAAGGAGGTGAAAGAGTTAGGGAGGTTTACGGAGAGAACTCCAGAGATCAAGACAGCAACACTGAAGCAACACACACAAATGCTGGAGGAATTCAGCAGGTCAGGCAGCATCTATGGAAATGAATAATCAGTCGATGTTTCGGGCCAAGACCCTTCTTCAGGACACCAACACTGAAGTTACAGCTATCCATGACAGACTGATAAAATGCAGTACTGAACAAGGCACTGGGATTGGAGGGAAGTTTTGCAGTCATAAGGGTCACAGAGTCACAGAGTCACAGAAGACAGAAACAGGTGCTTTTGCCTAACGTGTCAATGTTGAGATGTATTGCCCAGCGAGCTAGTCACTGTACCCGTGTTTGACTCATGGCCCTCTAAACAACTCCTATTCATGTAATTTTCTAACTGGCTTTTAGATGTTACTAATGTGCCTGCCTCCCTCGCCCACTCTTCCTGGAGGATCATTCCAAATACACAGCACCCTCTGCCTGCACTCAGTGGCCACTTTATTAGGTACACCTGCACACCTGCTCGTTAGTACACACATCTAATCGGCCAATCGTGTGGCAGCAGCTCAATGCATAAAAGCATGCAGGCATGGTCAAGAGGATCAGTTGCGGTTCAAGCCAAACGTCAGAATGGGGAGGAAATGTGACCTCAGTGACTTTGACCGTGGAATGATTGTTGGTGCCAGACGGGGTGATTTGAGTATCTCAGAAACTGCTGATCCTCTGGGATTTTCACACACTGCAGTCTCTAAAGTTTACACAGATTGATGCAAAAAATCCAGTGGGTTCTGTGGGCGAAAACATCTTATTAATGAGAGAGGTCTGAGGAGAATGGTGACTGGTTCAAGCTGACAGGAAGGTGACAGTAACTCAAGTTACCATGTGTTACAACTGTGGTGAGCAGAAAAGAATCACTGAATGCACAATGCACCGAACCTTGAAGTGGACGGACTTCAGCAGCAGAAGACCATGAACATACACTCAGAGGGCACTTTATAAGGTACAGGAGGTAATAAAATGGCTACTAAGTGCATTTACTTTCAATAATCTGGAAAAAGTGCACCATGACACCTTCCAAATCCTAATGATTTTTGTCGTCAGTGAATCCTACTGTTCTCTGGTCAATTCAAAAGGTTTTCTGCCTCGTTGATTTGTGCTGCCAATGGTGAACATTGAACATGGATAACTTCACTCACCATGACTCCAGACTGCTTCTAACACCCTCAGGCTCGCTCTCAGTGACGCTACAACTCACGTTCTCAGCATCATTTTTACTTCCCGCATTTTGTCTTCTTTTGCACATTGGTGGTTTGTCAGACTTTATGTATAGTTTTTTTAATATAAATTCTGTTGTGTTGCTTTATATTTCCTGCAAACACCTGCAAGAAGATGAATCTCAAAGTAATAAGTTGTAACAAAGATTCAAAGCACATTTATTAGCAAGGTATATACATCGTATATAATCCTGAAATTCGTCTCTCCCACAGACAGCCACAAAAGCAAAGAAAACCAGGGAACCCATTCAAAGAAAAACATCCAAGCACTTCCCTAACACGAAAAATAAAACAAATTGTGCAAAAGGCAACTAAAACAAAGAGCTAAAAACTCCGAATATAAAACACAAGTCAAATGAGAAGGCAGTCCAGGCATAGTCAGTTCAGCTTAGTAACATATCTGTACTTTGAAAATAAATTTACTTTGAACTGTAAACTATTTTTCAGAGTGTCATAGCGGACCGTGCCCTCGCCATTGGATAAACTTTAATGGGAGCTGTTACTTTTTCTCAACCAAGCAAGCCACATGGGAGGACAGCCGAAAGTACTGTTCCACCCGTGGGGCGAGACTTCTCATTGTTAACGACGAAGCTGAGCAGGTAACGATGTCTTTACACATTGAGTACGGCCAAATTTGCCCGGGTTGGTACTACCAACTTTTTCTGGGTGCAAAATGGAGGCAAGAGAGGGCCCGGGGAGGTTTCGAACATTCTCAAAGTGAAGGGGAAGGAGGGTCTTTATGGAGGATAGTGTGTCAAGGTGGAGGGGAGGGTCTGAGAATGAAAGTAAGAGGTTTGTCGGTCTTGCTGGGGAGGATGAGGGATCTCAGGGTTAGAGGGGCTGATGTGTTGCAGGCTGAAAGGGATGGTGGGTTACAGGAAGGTGGGAATTTCAGAGTCAAGGCGGAAGCATTATTGGATGTTATGTTGCACCTGTACAAGGCATTGATGAGAATAAACTTAAGACCATAAGACATGGGGCTAAATTAGGCCATTCCTGCCACTGCCTGCAAGGAGCCTGCACGTTCTCCCCATGACCGTGTGGGTTTCCTTCGGGTGATCTAGTTTCCTCCCACAGTCCAAAGATGTATCCTTTGGTAGGTTAATTGGTCATTGTAAATTGTCCTATGATTAGGCTAGGGTTAAACTGGGGGTTGCTGGGCAGTGAGCTCGAAGGACCGGGAGGGCCTACTCCAAGCTGTATCTCAATAAATAAATAAATTCCGCCCATCGAGTCTGACCATTCAATCATGCCTGACTTTTTTAACCTCACTGCTCATAACCTTTAACCTCTTATCAATCAAAAATCTGTCAATCGCTGCCTAAATGACATGGCCTTCACAGCGTTCTCTAGCAACGAATTCCATCCTGTTGTTGCACCTCATCTCAGTCTTAAAGGGTTGTCCCTTCATTCTGAGGATGTGCCCTCAGATTTGTGACTCATCCCCTATTGCAAACATCCTCACTTTTTCCAGGCCTTTCTGTGTTGGATAGTCTTCAGTGAGGTCCCCCCTCATCGTTTTGAATTCTATTGAATACAAACCCAGAGACATCAAACATTCCTCATATGTTAAAGCCTTTCATTCCTGGGAACATTCTTCTGAACGGAGTGAAAAGAATAAACAGTTGATGTTTCAGGCTTTGTTCAGGACTGATTGAAAACTTGATGAAGGGTTTTGACCTGAAACATCAACTGTTCACTCTTTTCCACAGATGCTGCCTGGCCTGCTGAGTTCCTCCAGCATTTTGTATGTGCTACTTTGATTTCCAGCATCTGCAGATTTTCTTGTTTGTGATTCTTATGAACCTCCTCTGCACTCTCTCCAAACCCAGTACATCTTTCCTTAAATCCGGGGCCCCACAATGCTCACAAGAGAGCAAAGGGAGTTCTAGCCTTTGAGGTAAAAGCATTGGAGTTTGAAAATTGGAATTTTTGTTAGTTTTACAGTGGATTGGTGAGGCAACACCTGGAGTACAATGCACAGTTTTGGCCGTCTCACCTGAGAAAGGATGTAGTAGCAATGGGGGCAGTCCAAAGGAGATGCACCAGGCTTATTCCTGGGGTGAGAGAGTTGTCCTACCAAGTGACACTGGACAGCTTGAGTGAAGCTATATAACATGTGGCAGGATGGTAGCATAGCAGCTAGTTTTAAGCTGTAAAATCAGGGTTCGATTCCCACTGCAGTCTGTAAGGAGTTTGTACGTTCTCCCTGAATGGGTTTCCTCAGGTTTTCTCATGCATTCCAAAGACATATGAGTTAGGGTTTATAAGTGGCAGGCATGCAATGTTGTCACAATAATGTACCTCATTATTTAAAAATAATATACATATTATTATTATTATAAGGGTGGCAGGGAAGAGAAGTGTGCGCAGTCACAATTACAACAGAGAAAGTACTCAGGAAGCTGAATAGGCTAAAGGTAGGTAAATCTCCTGGACCAGATGGAATGCACCCTCGTGTTCTGAAGGAAGTAGCTGTGGAGATTGCAGAGGCATTAGTGATGATCTTTCAAAAGTCGATAGATTCTGGCATGGTTCCGGAGGACTGGAAGATTGCAAATGTCACTCCGCTATTTAAGAAGGGGGCAAGGAAGCAAAAAGGAAATTATAGACCTGTTAGCTTGACATCAGTGGTTGGGAAGTTGTTGGAGTCGATTGTCAAGGATGAAGTTACAGAGTACCTGGAGGCATATGACAAGATAGGCAGAACTCAGCATGGATTCCTTAAAGGAAAATCCTGCCTGACAAACCTATTACAATTTTTTGAGGAAATTACTAGTAGGCTAGACAAGGGAGATGTAGTGGATGTTGTATATTTGGATTTTCAGAAGGCCTTTGACAAGGTGCCACACGTGAGGCTACTTAACAAGATAAGAGCCCATGGAATTATGGGAAAGTTACATACGTGGATAGAGCGTTGGCTGATTGACAGGAAACAGGGAGTGGGAATAAAGGGATCCTATTCTGGTTGGCTGCCAGTTACCAGTGGTGTTCCACAGGGGTCCGTGTTGGGGCCGCTTCTTTTTACATTGTACATCAACGATTTAGATTATGGAATAGATGGCTTTGTGGCTAAGTTTGCTGATGATATGAAGATAGGTGGAGGGGCCGGTAGTGCTGAGGAAATGGAGAGTCTGCAGAGAGACTTGGATAGATTGGAAGAATGGGCAGAGAAGTGGCAAACGAAGTACAATGTTGGAAAGTGTATGGTTATGCACTTTGGCAGAAAAAATAAACGGGCAGACTATTATTTAAATGGGGAAAGAATTCAAAGTTCTGAGATGCAACGGGACTTGGGAGTCCTCGTGCAGGATACCCTTAAAGTTAACCTCCAGGTTGAGTCGGTAGTGAAGAAGGCGAATGCAATGTTGGCATTCATTTCTAGAGGATTAGAGTATAGGAGCAGGGATGTGATGTTGAGGCTCTATAAGGCGCTGGTGAGACCTCACTTGGAGTACTGTGGGCAGTTTTGGTCTCCTTATTTAAGAAAGGATGTGCTGACGTTGGAGAGGGTACAGAGAAGATTCACTAGAATGATTCCGGGAATGAGAGGGTTAACATATGAGGAACGTTTGTCCGCTCTTGGACTGTATTCCTTGGAGTTTCGAAAAATGAGGGGAGACCTCATAGAAACATTTCGAATGTTAAAAGGCATGGACAGAGTGGATGTGGCAAAGTTGTTTCCCATGATGGGGGAGTCTAGTACGAGAGGGCATGACTTAAGGATTGAAGGGCGCCCTTTCAGAACAGAAATGCGAAGAAATTTTTTTAGTCAGAGGGTTGTGAATCTATGGAATTTGTTGCCACAGGCAGCAGTGGAGGTCAAGTCATTGGGTGTATTTAAGGCAGAGATTGATAGGTATCTGAGTAGCCAGGGCATCAAAGGTTATGGTGAGAAGGCGGGGGAGTGGGACTAAATAGGAGAAAATGGATCAGCTCATGATAAAATGGCGGAGCAGACTCGATGGGCTGCATGGCCTACTTCTGCTCCTTTGTCTTATGGTCTATGGTCTTATATAGTTGTAATTATTATTAAATATTATTTTATGAAATACTATTGTTAAATTCATTGTTTCTTTCTTCTGTGTGTAGCATTTTGTTACTGTGGAAACTGAATCCAGGAGATTTTGGATTGGCCTGACCGACCGCAACAGCAATAATGTGTGGCATTGGGTAGATGACACTCCCTACAATTCTACCCCGACGTAAGTTAACTTGCTGTTTACTGAATGCAGGAGTTGGACACTGCCTTTCTCAGCAACTTCAAGCCCAATCTCTTCACATTATTTTGTCCCACTGGGGTTAGCAAGAGTAAGTGAGCCATTTTCGGGAGGGTGTTCCAAACTAGTAGGATACTGCAAACAAGGGAAAATCTGCAGGTGCTGGAAATCAAAATAATACACACAAAATGCTGGAGGAATCCAGCAGGCCAGGCAGCCTCTATGGAAAAAAGTACAGTCGATGTTCTGGGCAAAGACCCTTCATCAGGACTCAAGGAGAGAGATTGAAAGTCAGAGTGAGAAGGTTGGGGGGGAGGAGAGGAAGGTAGTAGGTGATAGATAAAACTGGGAGGGGGGAGGGGTGAAGTAAAGAGCTGGGAAGTCGATTGGTGAAAGAGATAAAGGGCTGGAGAAGGGGGGATCTGAACAGAGGACAGAAGGCCATGGAAGAAAGGGAAGCAGGGGGCAAACACCAGAGGGAGGTGATGGGCAAGTAAGAGATAAGGAAATAAGATGAGAGAGGGAAATGGGAATAGGGAATGGTGAAGGAGAAGCGGGCTGCCACTACTCTAACTTCTAATCTCTTCTTTCCAGTCCTGATGAAGGGTCTTGGCCCAAAACGTCGACTGTTTACTCTTTTCCACAGATGCTACCCGACCTGCTGAGTTCCTCCAGCATTTTGAGGCTTCTACAAAGATCATTACTGTGGTCACCTACATTGATGGTTTAGATGAAGTGACCAGGTGCATTGTCCCATGGTTAGTATATCAAACAAACAAAGGTCAGAAATTAAGTTGCAAGGAAGGGACAAAAGTCTAAAAAGTGACATACACTCGGTGGTCACTTTATTAGATACCTCCTGTACCTAATAATGTGGCCACCAGGTGTATGTTTGTGGTCACCCATTGCTGTAGCCCATCCACTTCAAGGTTCAACATCTCCCTGAGCAATGCCATTGTTCCAACGTGCTTCAAGGCCACCACCATCGCCCCGTGCCGAAGAAGTCTTCAATGTCCTGCCTCAACGACTACCATCCCATCGCACTCACATCCATCATCATGAAGTGTTTCGAGAGGCTCGTCATGAGGCACATCAAGACCCTGCTGCCCCCTCACTGGGCCCCCTGCAGTTTGTGTACCATCCTAACCGTTCAACAGACGACGCCATTGCCATCACCCTCCACCTGGTCCTCACCCACTTAGACAAAAAAGACACGTACGTTCGAACGCTGTTCATAGACTTCAGTTCAGCATTCAATACAATCATTCCTCAGAAACTGATTGGAAAGCTGAGCCTACGGGGCCTGAACACCTCCCTCTGCAACTGGATCCTAGACTTCCTGACTGGGAGACCTCAGTCAGTCTGGATTGGAAGCAGCGTCTCCAACACCATCACACTGAGCACAAGGGCCCCCCAGGGCTGTGTGCTCAGTCCACTGCTGTTCCCTCTGCTGACCCACAACTGTGCAGCAATGCGCAGCTCGAACCACATCATCAAGTTCACCGATGACACGACCGTGGTGGGTCTCATCAGCAAGAATGACGAGTCAGCATACAGAGAGGAGGTGCAGTGGCTAACGGACTGGTGCAGAGCCAACAACCTGTCTCTGAATGTGAACAAAACAAAAGAGATGCTTGTTGACTTCAGGAGAGCACGGAGCTACCACTCTCCGCTGAACATTGACGACTCCTCCGTAGAGATCGTTAAGAGCACCAAATTTCTTGGTGTTCACCTGGTGGAGAATCTCACTTGGTCCCTCAACACCAGCTCCATAGCAAAGAAAGCCCAGCAGCGTCTCTACTTTCTGCGAAGGCTGAGAAAAGTCCATCTCCCACCCCCCATGCTCACCACATTCTACAGAGGTTGTATTGAGAGCATCCTGAGCAGCCGCATCACTGCCTGGTTCGGAAATTGCACCATCTCGGATCACAAGACCGTGCAGCAGATAGTGAGGTCAGCTGAGAAGATCATCGGGATCTCTCTTCCCGCCATTACAGACAATTACAGTACACGCTGCATCCATAAAGCCAACAGCATTGTGAAGGACCCCACGCAACCCTCATACAAACTCTTCTCCCTCCTGGCGTCTGGCAAAAGGTACCGAAGCATCTGGAATCTCACGACCAGATTGTGCAACAGTTTCTTCCCCCAAGTCATCAGACTCCTCAATACTCAGAGTCTAGACTGACATCTACATCATTTATTATTATATTGTAATTTGTCCTCTACTCTGTCTATTGTCTTGTTTATTATTTATTGTTCTGCCCTGCACTGTTTTGTGCACTTTATGTAGTCCTGGTTAAGTCTGTAGTCTAGTGTAGTTTTTGTGCTGTCTCACATAGTCTAGTGTAGTTTTGTGTTGTTTCATGTAGCACCAGGGTCCTGGAGGATCGTTATTTCGTTTTTACTGTGTACTGTACCAGCAGTTTATGGTCAAAATGACAATAAAAAGCAACTTGACCTGACTTGACTTGACTTGACGTTGTGCGTTCAGAGATGATTTTCTGCACACCACTGTAACGCAAGCACACATAGCATATACACGAGAGTGAGCACGTGTAAGGTATCAGTAAAATACCGCCACTCAAAACAAGTCCGGACCCTGAGTCCATGACAGAACAAAAATCTGCAGTCGACCACAGTAGGATCATCTTATGAAAATTTACTACATATATTAGGGTCTGGGTTAATACGGTTTCAGGAGAAGTAGAGATAAGTTTATTGAAACGTATGGGATCCAGTGGGGGCTTTGACAGAGTAGGTTTTATGAGGCTGGTTCTCCTGGTATGAGAATCTAGAACTTGGAAGCATTATGTCAGGATAATGAGTGATGTGTTCAAGACTGAGTTGAGGATATGCTTCTCTCTAGAGCCTGTGAGTCTTCGGAAATCTCTTTTCCAAGAGGTGTGGATGCAAAGTTTACTTGAGCCTGTGAGGGACTTTTAGATATTAGGCAAATTAAGGACATTGGGGTCTAGTCAGGAACATAGTAGATGTCAATAATCACGTCTGTCAGCATCTTAAGACTATAAGAAGATCATAAAACATAGGAGCAAAATTTGACCATTCAGCTGATCAAGTCTGCTCCACCATCCCATCATAGCTGATTTAGTTTCCCTCTCAACCCCATTTTCCTGCCTTCTCTCCTTGCCTCGGTGAGTGCAGCATCAAACTAGCAAGACACCAGTTCCCATTTGATAGGTACTTATCCTCTACCCTAAATGTCCATTCACAAACCACCAGCACAGTGTGACAGCATCTACGAAATGCACTTCCACGACCGAACCAGGGTACTTCACAGCATCTCCCAAGCCCATGTTATCTATCACTAAGAAGGACAGGAATACCTTATCTTTGGCAAGTCCTGATAGAGGGTCTTAGCCTGAAACATTGGCTCTTTATCCCTCTCCGCAGATGCTGCCAGACCTGTTGAGTTCCTCTAGCACTTTGTGAATGTTGTACAGGTTGCCCTCCAGGAATCACACCACCCTGTCTTGCAAACACACCCGGCAGCCATGTTATCATGTGCACCGGCACACCTGATCATTATGCAAATGCATAATCAGCCAATCAGCTGGCAGCAACTCAATCCATAAAAGCATGCAGACATGGTCAAGGGGTTCTGTTGTTGTTCAGACCAAACATCAGGATGAGGAAGAAATGTGATCAAAGTGGCTTTGTGTATCTCAGATACGGCTGACCTCCTGGCATTTTCATGTATCACTAAATAAATAAACAATCTCTAGAGTTTACAGAGAATAGTGTGAAAAATCAAAAGTGTCCAGTGAACAGCAGTTTTGTGGGTGAAAACGCCTTGTTAAATGAGGAGGGTCAGAGGAGAATGACCAGACTGGTTCAAAGTGACAGTAACTCAAATAGCCATGTGTTATAACGCTGGTGTGCAGAAGAGCATCTCTAAAATGCATGACATGTCGAACCTTGATGGTCTTTAGGGGCAGAAGACGACAAACGTACTCTCGGTGGCCATTTTATTTACAAGAGTTGCCTGATAAAGTGAGCACTGAGTGTACCCCACTGGTTCTTCACCACCGCTGGGTCTAAATCCTGGAACCCTGTACCCAACTGTGACAGCTTCTTCACCAAAAGAACTGCAGCAATTCAAGAAAGTGTCTCAGCACCTTCTATTCAAGAGCAACTAAGGATGGGCGATAAATGCTGGCCTTAGATCCTGAAAAATCAAAATTAAAATAAAATGGCATCTATTCTCCACATTAATTCACCATCCTTGTTATAAATACTTTGGGCATTCAGTTTCTTCAAGAGGATCGCAACCTTGTCATGGTTTGGAGGTCTGCGTGCCTCAAATGACCCAGAGAGTCATGCTCGCTGGGGTCAGGGCTTTGTGTTTTGACTCTTGATAGGGTCACCTATGCTAAACAGGTCAAAGGGTAGAGGCCAGACTAAGAGTGGTCCACTGATCCTCCAGGTTCAAGGGTTCAGCTCAGGGCTAACAACCCTGACTGGTAAAACAAAATTGTTACAGAAACAGCCGTGAAAAATCCTTCCAGGAGAGAGAGAATTCAGATAATGAACCAATGAACCTTTAATTTTGGAAATGTTACACTTAGTGCCAATTTTGAGCCTGCTTGTTACTGTACTTTGTCTGGTGTACACTGTGTGCTTTCCTATCACACTTTGACTATCATCACATACTTGGCTATTACATGTTTCTACTTTGCTATGATTGAGATAATTGTGCTTCTCAAGGCTATTACATGCCTCCACATCCATTAAAAACAATTGTCACAGAGTTAGACCTAGAGAAGAGTTTTCAAGGTCATGAATAAGTTGCACTTCTGGGAATCTGAAACACAAAAGGAAATTGGTAGAAACACTCAGCAGGTCAGTCAGCATGTGTGGAGAGAGAAAACGAGTTAATGTTTTTGGTCAAAGATCCCTCGTCAATTACCTTTACTATGAGGGGAAGAGAAGAAGAAATGATTTACACATCTGTACAAGAATTTTTGTAAGGCCAGAAATGGAGGAGGAGGGGTAGTTGGTGCAAAGATCTCATTGAGTTGTACTGCTGACGGAGATGATGGAGACCAGGAGGAGCCAGAACATGAAAACAAGGAGGGAAATCAGCGATCAGAATCAGTATCAGGTTTAATATGTCATGAAGTTTGTTGTTTTGTGGCAGCAGTATATTCAATACATAGAAATAAGATCGATAAGTTACAAAAAAGTGTATATAAAAGTAAATTAAATAGGTAGTGCAGAAAGAGACAGGATAAAATAGGGAGGAAGTGTTCATGGGCTCATTGTCCATTCAGAGATTGGATGGCAGAGGGGAAGAAGCTGTTCCTGAATCGCTGAGGGTGTGCCTTCAGGCTTCTGTACCTTCTCCCTGATGGTAGCAATGAGAAGAGGGCATGTGCTGGGTGATGGGGTGCTTAATGATGGACGCCACCATTTTGAGGCATCGATTTTTGAAGGTGTCCTGGATACTGGAGAGCCTAGTGCTCATGATGGAACAAACTGGGCTTACAACATTCTGCCGCTTATTCCGGTCCTGGGCAGTGGTGTCCCCATACTAGACAGTGATGCGGCCAGTTACAGTGCTCTCTGCAGTACAGCTGTGGAAATTTGTGAATGCCTTTGGTGACCTACCTATTCCCCTCAAACTCCTAATGAAATATAACTGCTGCTGTGTCTCCTTTGTACCTGCGTCAATTGTTGGGCCCAGGATAAAACCTCAGAGATGCTGACACTCAGGAATTTGAAACTGCTCACTCTCTCCACTTCCAATCCCTCGATAAGGACTGGTGTGTGTTTCCTCATCTTGCCCTTCCTGAAGTCCACAATCAGTGCTCTGCTTTTACCAACATTGAGTCATAAAGGGGGCGCTGATGGCAGACCCGCATGCTAGGCACAGATACTGTAGTACAAGGAACAGGACTAGGTTAGTCAAGAAAGCAAGGGAAATGGGGAAGAAAGGATGCTGGACATGACGCAGGCCCTGGACGAGACAAGGATACAGGGCCTGGGCTAGGACTTGACTAGGATAGCGGAACCAGGACATGGAACTTGGAACTAGGAGCCTGGGCTTGGACTCCGAGCCAGAGACTGGACAAGGACCCGAAACCTGGGTCTTGACTCGGGCTCAGACCCCAGATCTAGGTGAAGACATGACGAGGCTTGGGTTCTTTGAGGCTAGGGTACCTCGAGGCTTTGGTATGGACTCCGAGCCAGAGACTGGGAAAGGACCTAGAACCTGGGACTTGACTCCAGAACTAGGCAAGGACAAGGCGTGGCTACAGGATGAGGAGAGGCAACAGGACTGGACGTGAGACTCCTGGACAGGACAAGGGAACCCCAGCACCAGGCTGGACAAGGTACCCCTGGGCTGGGTGAGACACATGGACAAGACAAGAACACAAAGGCATGGCTTGGACAGGACAAGGTTCTTGGATCGTGGCTAGGACTGCATGAGACCCTGAAGCCTTGACTTGGTCAAGGGAGAGACAGGAACATGGAACACAGAGCCGGGACCCCTCCTTGGGTACAGGACGTAGGGCCGGGACTCATTACACAGAATGCAGAATACGATGAGACGGTTCCCAACACAAGGCAGCAGCAGACGGTCGGACCTACCTAGCGAAGGCGTGGGCACAGACAGTTCCCAACACTAGGAAGCCACAAACAGCCGGACCTACCTAATGAAGGCGTGGACACAGAGACAGTTCAAAACAACGATAGACAGTTCCCTATTTTGCTCCGGCGATTGAACTAGACAGTGGTGCAGGCGAGGGTTACAGGCGAGGCAAGGCTTCAGACAAGGCCAGGCGAGGCAAGGCTTCAGATGAGGCAACAGAAGGAAGGGGAACAGAAGGGATTCAGATGGGGGAATGGACAGGAACAATCCAGCAACCAGAGGCTGAATCCTGAAGCTATTTATGAAGCCAGCCCAAACGAGAATCAGCTGTCTCAACAGAAACTGCCGATTTCACGGACCGGACCATGACACACTGAGTGCAAGATGCTGGAGCAACACATACAAAATGGTGGAGGAACTCACGAAATCAGGCATCATCTTCAAGTTGGATAAGAGGAGGTGCTGGAGCTTTTGGAAAGCATCAAGTTGGATAAGTCACCGGAACTGGATGAGATATACCCCAGGTTACTGTGGGAGGCAAGGGAGGAGATTTGGCAATGATCTTTGCATCATCAATGGCAATGGGAGAAGTTCTGGAGCTTTGGAGGGTTGAAGATATTGTTCCCTTATTCAAGAAAGGGAGCAGAGCTAGCTCAGGAAATTATAGACCAGTGAGTCTTACTTCAATGGTTAGTAAGTTGATGTAGAAGATCCTGAGAGGCAGGATTTATGAACATTTGGAGAGGCATAATATCATTAGGAATAGTCAGCATGGCTTTGTCAAAGGAAGGTCGTGCCTTACGAGCCTGATTGAATTTTTTGAGGATGTAACTAAACACTTTGATGAAGGTAGAGCAGTAAATGTAGTATATATGGATTTCAGCAAGGCATTTGAGAAGGTACCCCATGCAAAGCTTATTGAGAAAGTAAAGAGGCATGGGATCCAAGGGGACCTTGCTTTGTGGATCCAGAATTGGCTTGCCCAGAGAAGGCAAAGAGTGGTTGTAGATGGGTCATATTCTGAATGGAGGTTGGTGACCAGTGCTGTGTCTTGGGGATCTGTTCTGGGACCCCTTCACACTGTGATTTTTATAAAAGATCTGGATGAGGAAGTGGAGGGATGGGTTAGTAAATTTGCTGTTGACACAAAGGTTGGGGTGTTCTGGATAGTGTGGAGGGCTGTCAGAGGTCACAGCGGGACATTGATAGGATGCAAAACTGGGCTGAGAAGTGGCAGATGAAGTTCAACCTTGGTAAGTGTGAGGTAGTTCATTTTGGTAGGTCAGATATGATGGCAGAATATAGTATTAATGGTAAGACTCTTGGGAGTGTGGAGGTTCAGAGGGATTTTGAGGTCTGTGTCCATAGGACACTCAAAGATGCTGTGCAGGTTGACTCTGTGGTTAAGGCATACGGTGCATTGGCCTTCATCAATCGTGGTATTGAGTTTAAGAGCCGATAGGTAATGTTACAGTTATGTAGGATCCTGGTCAGACCCCACTTGGAGTACTGTGCTCATTCCTGGTCACCTCACTACAGGAAGGATGTGGAAACCATAGAAAGGGTGTGGTGGAGATTTACAAGGATGTTGCCTGGATTGGGGAGCATCCGCCTTACGAGAATAGGTTGAGTGAACTTGGTCTTTTCTCCTTGGAGCGATGGAGGATGAGAGGTGACCTGATAGAGGTGTATAAGTCGATGAGAGTCACTGCTCATGTGGATAGTCTGAGGCTTTTTCCCAGGGCTGAAATGTCTAACATGAGAGGGCACAGTTTTAAGGTGCTTGGAAGTAAGTACAGAGGGGATGTTAGGGGTAAGTTTTTTACACAGAGAGTGGTGAGTGCATGGAATGGGCAGCTGGAGACTGTGGTTGAGGTGGATACAATAGTGTCTTTTAAGATTGGTGCATGGAGCTTAGAAAAATAGAGGGCTATGGGTAACCCCAGGTAATTTATAAAGTAAGTACATGTTCGGCACAGCATTGTGGGCCAAAGGGCCTGTGTTGTGCTGTAGGTTTTCTATGTTTCTATGTTTCAGAGGGGAATAAACAGTCAACATTTTGGGCCGAGACCCTTCAGCAGGACTCCATAGATGCTGCCTGGCTTGCTGAGTTCCTCCAGATTGTGTGTGTGTGTGTGTGTGTGTGTGTGTGTGTGTGTGTGTGTGTGTGTGAGAGAGGGAATTTTCCAATTGCTAACAATGCTCAAATTCACTGCCTGATGTGGTTGCTGTAAAGCAGTATTTTGCTGGAATTGGAATCTTTACCAACTAGGTTTTATTCCTCAGATTCTGGATGCCCGGGGAGCCAAACAGCCTTGCCGAGGGCTGTGCCCACCTATGGAAGCAAGGCTTGTGGAATGATGCACCCTGCTCAAAGATGGACTACTTTATCTGTGAGAAGTGATCTCACCAAGGAGTATTTATAACATCATGGCATTTCGTTTCCTCCTTTCTGTAATGACTTTGCAAACCTTTCTACACAACTAACTGTAATACCCTGGTTCATATTTTTATTGTTATGCTGTATGTATTTCAGTTTGGCAGTTCTGTGAGAGCAGCTTGTTTTCAGCTTGCTCTGTTTTCAGTTTATGTTTGCGTTATTGTTGAAGAGAAGAGATGAGGAGAAATGTGTGCCATCCAATTAGGATGGTCGAAGTAAGGGAAGGTTTTTCTGGTGAGGGACACTAAGGTTGGGCTTGGGGTTTTTTCGAGAGGGGATGAAGAGGGAAGACGCCAAAGAGAAGAGGTCGTAGAATTCGATCTGGAGCGGGACCATGATTCAACGTAGCCAGGGTGAGATCGATTGAGGATTGGTGACTTGGAAAAACCGTGAGCTCCAACATGTGCACATCAGATTGTTTCATTAAAATGGGCTCTTTTTTCTCTTCTTGCTTTGCTAACACTTTAGTCAAATTAAGAATCATAAAGATAATCTTTTAACCATAAGTGATGTACTGTCTGATATTTTGTGGCAGTAATTTGTAACAGGGTAGTGGATGACACAGCATCCACACAAATAGGGGGTCTGGGCTGGGAGCGCACCTCAATCTCACAAGTTTGGCGGGGCTGAAGGTTGTCTTCCCTAGACTTACACAGCCGAGGAACCAGGGTGTTTCATTGTGGGGGCTCGTCCGGGATCGATTTTGTTGGATGCTGTGTGATTGTCCTGAGCATTGATCCAGTGGGTTGTGTGTTTAAGTCTGTGCTAAACTATAACCATATAACAATTACAGCACAGAAACAGGCCATCTCGGCCCTTCTAGTCTGTGCTGATCTCTTACCCTATCCTAGTCCCACCGACCTGCACTCAGCCCATAACCCTCCATTCCTTTCCTGCCCATATATCTATCCAATTTAACTTTAAACGACAACATCGAACCTGCCTCAACCACTTCTGCTGGAAGCTTGTTCCACACAGCTACCACTCTCTGAGTAAAGAAGTTCCCCCTCGTATTACCCCTAAACTTTTGCCCTTTAACTCTCAACTCATGTCCCCCACTCTCAATAGAAAAAGCCTATCCACATCAACTCTATCTATCCCCTTCATAATTTTAAATACCTCTATCAAGTCCCCCCTCAACCTTCTACGTACCAAAGAATAAAGACCCAACTTGTTCAACCTTTCTCTGTAACTTAGGTGATGAAACCCAGGTAACATTTGTTACGAGAATACACATAAAATTAAGATGTTTGCTGGCCTGGGCTAGCATCAGTGGCATCAACAGTTGGTCTGCCACCTGCCCTCAGGGGAAGGAGAGATAAGGAACAATGGAGCAGCGTCTGGAGATGTGTAATGAAGGGATGTGGGAGAGAGAGCTGTCTGGAGCGGCTCCCCCCTTTGAACCCTGAACTGTTTGAAGTGATGGACAGGCGATACCCCAGCAGGGGGATAAAAAGGGACAGGTTCGCTAAGACAGACACACACGCCACCCGAGGTAACGAGACCCTGGAAGCGGTGCGCTTCTCACGAGTGGGTGAGAAGTACCAGACAACGACAAGGGTGGAAAGGTACGATCAGCGGGAACCCGGTGTGTGTCCGCCCTTGCCTGGGTGTCGGGTTCACTGCAGAGGATCGACCGCATCTGGAGGAGGGGTCACAGTCGGTGACCTCAGGTGACATCACCAAGGACCCGCCCAAAAGCTGTTTGTGAGCCATCTCGCTGGTCTGTGAGCCATCTTGCTGGTCTGTGAGTGAAGCCGTTCTGAATGATCAGTTGTTCCTATTCTATGTCTCTCTTCCCCCACGTTGTCCACCGCCATGGCAACGATTACTGCGAACTGAACTACTAACTGGACTGAACTTTGAGTCATTTTGAAATTGGTCATTTACCCCTAGACAACGATAGAGCTTGATTGATGCTGTTATCTTAATGCTGTGCCCATGTGTGTTTATCATCACTGAACTGTTGCATTTATTATCCTTTCGATTACTGTGTTGCTTGTTTCTTTAATAAAACTTTCTTAGTTCTAGTACTCCAGACTCCAACTGAGTGATCCATTTCTGCTGGTTTGGCAACCCAGTTACGGGGTACGTAACACATTCAAGTAAATCTTCTCTGAACTCTCTCTATTTTGTTGACATCTTTCCTAAAATTCGGTGACCAAAACTGTACACAATACTCCAAATTTGGCCTCACCAATGCCTTGTACAATTTCAACATTACATCCCAACTCCTATACTCAATGCTCTGATTTATAAAGGCCAGCATACCAAAAGCTTTCTTCACCTCTCTATCCACATGAGATTCCACCTTCAGGGAACTATGCACCATTAGTCCTAGATCCCTCTGTTCTACTGCATTCTTCAATGCCCTACCATTTACCATGTATGCCCTATTTTGATTAGTCCTTCCAAACTGTAGTACCTCCCATTTATCAGCATCAAACCCTATCTGCCACCTTTCAGCCCACTCTTCTAACTGGCCTAAATCTCTCTGCAAGCTTTGAAAACCTACTTCATTATCCACAATCCACCCATCTTAGTATCATCTGCATACTTACTCATCCAATTTACCACCCCATTATCCAGATCATTAATGTATATGACAAAAAACATTGGACCCAGTACAGATCCCTGAGGCACGCCACTAGTCACCGGCCTCCAACCTGACAAACAGTCATCCACCACTACTCTCTGGGGTCTCCCATCCAGCCACTGCTGAATCCACTTTACTACTTCAATATTAATACCCAATGATTGAACCTTCCTAACCAACCTTCCGTGTGGGACCTTGTCAAAGGCCTTACTGAAGTCCATATAGACAACATCCACCACTTTAACTTGTCAACTTTCCTAGTAACCTCTTCAAAAAATTCAATAAGATTTGTCAAACATGACCTTCCCCGCACAAATCCATGTTGACTGTTCCTAATCAGACCCTGTCTATCCAGATAATTATATATGCCATCTCTAAGAATACTTTCCATCAATTTACCCACCACTGCCGTCAAACTCACAGGCCGATAATTGCTAGGTTTACTCTTAGAACCCTTTTTAAACAATGGAACAACATGAGCAATACGCCAATCCTCTGGCACCATCCCCGTTTCTAATGACATTTGAAATATTTCTGTCAGAGCCCCTGCTATTTCCACACTAACTTCCCTCAAGTTCCTAAGGAATATCCTGTCAGGACCCAGAGACTTATCCACTTTTATATTCCTTAAAAGCTCCAGTACTTCCTCTTCTTTAATCATCATAGTTTCCATAGCTTCCCTACCTGTTTCCCTTATCTTACACAAGTCAATATCCTTCTCCTTAGTGAATACCGAAGAAAATAAATTGTTCAGAATTTCCCCCATCTCTTTTGGCTCCACACATAGCTGTCCACTCTGATTCTCTAAGGGACCAATTTTATCCCTCACTATCCTTTTGCTATAATATAATGGTAGAAACCCTTGGGATTTAGTTTCACCTTATTTGCCAAAGCAACCTCATATCTTCTTTTAGCTTTTCTAATTTCTTTCTTAAGATTCTTTTTACATTCTTTATATTCCTTGAGCACCTCATTTACTCCATGCTGCCTATATTTATTGTAGATATTTCTCTTTTTCTGAACCAGGTTTCCAATATCCCTTGTATTGCTGCAAAAAACTATCCTGCACACATTTTACAAACTCCAAACCATTCAGCCCTTTTACAGTATGGGCTTCCCAGTCTATGTGTGGAAAATTAAAACCTCCCACAATCACAACCTTGTGCTTACTACAAATATCTGCTATCTCCTTACAAATTTGCTCCTCCAATTTTCACTCCCCATTTGGTGGTCTATAATACACCCCCATAAAAATTACTACACCTTTCCCATTCCTCAATTCCACCCAAATAGCCTCCCTAGACGAGCCCTCTAATCTATCTTGCCAGAGCACCGCTGTAATACTTTCTCTGACAAGCAATGCAACACCTCCCCCTCTTGTCCCTCCGATTCTATCACACCTGAAGCAATTAAATCCAGGAATATTTAGTTGCCAATCACACCCCTCCTGTAACTATGTTTCACTAATAGCTACCACATCATACTTCCAGGTATCAATCCATGCTTTAAGCTCATCCACCTTCCTTATAATGCTCCTAGCATTAAAATAAATGCATTTAAGAAATTTTCCAGCTCTTACTCTCTGTTTGTCACTAACGGTGCAAACAACTTTACTATTTTATTTTTCTTTCTTCTTCCCTGCATCTGTTCCTACACTCTGGTTCCCCTCCCCCCGCCCTTGTATCTAGTTTAAATCCACTAGAGCCTCTCTAGCAAACCTACCTGCAAGAATATTTGTCCCCGTTCAGATGTAGACCGTCCTGCCGGAACAGGTCCCACTTTCCCTGGAAAACTACCCAATTATCTATAAATCTGAAGCCCTCCCTCCTGCACCATGTCTTCAACCACGTGTTGATCTGCACTATCTTACTATTTCTAAACCCGCCTGCACATGGCACTGGTAGCAATCCTGAGATTGCTATCCTGGAGGTCCTGGCCTTTAACTTGGCGCCTAACTCCCTAAACTCACCTTTCAGGACCTCCTCACTCTTCCTACCCACGTCATTGGTCCCTACATGGACCACGACATCCGGTTGCTCACCCTCCCTCTTGAGAATACTGAGAACTCGATCCGAGATATTGTGGACCCTGGCACCAGGGAGGCAACAGACCATCCGGGATTCTCGATCTCTTCCAGAGAACCTCTTATCTGTCCCCCTTACTATCAAATCCCCTGTCACTACTGCTCTCCTCTTTTCCCTCCTTCCCTTCTGAGTTGAGGGTCCCATCTCGGTGCCAGAGACGCAACCCCTGCAACTTGTCCCTTGTAGGTCGTCCCCATCAACAGTATCCAAAATGATGTACTTATTATTGGTGGGAACGGCCACAGGGGTGCTCTGCTCATTCTGTCTATTCCCCTTCCCTCTCCTGACAGTCACCCAGCTACCGGTCTCTGTTCGGTAAAGTGATTACGATACATGGTTATGGTTGCTGCAGGGGTTGAGAGGTGATGACATTCCACAAGCTTACTGTAACCTGACTGCGCTAAAGACAAACCAGTTGCCAGAATTGAGTCCTGGGGAAGTGGCAGCTGCTCAGCGAGATGACCCAGGCATCGGTACCATTTGGTCAGCAGTCGAAAAGGGAGACATGGCCCAAGCGGAGAGGATGAAATACACTGTGGTTTCTAAATTACTGAGAGAATGGCCAAGATTGGAGTTGAGGATCCAGATCCTATATCGGGTCATGTTGCCTCCAGACTGGCCTCGGTGTTCTCAGCTGGTTCTGCCTGAGAAGTATCAGGGGATTGTGTCGAAGTCACTTCATGATGATTCTGGCCATTTGGGGGTTGACACGACCTGTGGATGGCTTTTCGATCGATTCTACTGGCCCCGGATGAAGCCAGAGGTCGAAGAGTACTCCAAGTCGTGTATTCGATGCAAACGGAGGAAGACACTGCCTACGAAGGCCGCTCCATTGTCCCACTTCCAGAGTGTGGGGCCACCTGACATGATGTGATTGGATATCCTGTCCGTAGACCCAGATGCCAGCAACATGGTGAATGTCTTAGTCATCACAGATCACTACACCAGATATGTGTAATCATTCCCTACCAAGGATCAGAGGGCGTCCACCATGACCACTGTGGGAGAAATATTTCATTTATTATGGGCTTCCCAGGCAGATACATAGCAATCAGGGACGAGATTTCAAAAGTAGGCTCAAACATGAGTTACTGAGCATGCTTGGAATCAAGAAGTCAAGAACCACGCCTTATCACCGTCAGGGCGATCCCCAGCCCGAGAGGTTTAATCGGACCTTGCTAGACATGCTCAGAACCTTGGAGATCAGCAAAAAGAACAAGTGGCGTTGACATATTGGACATCTGGTCTACTGCTACAACTGTGCACGAAATGAAGCTACCGAGTACTTGCCATATTCTCTGCTGTTTGGGCGCAAGGCGAGGTTGCCCATCGACCTTTGATTTGGGACTGACGAGGAAGACCTGCCACCGAAGACTTATCTGAAGTATGTGTCTGATATGAGAAGGGAGCTGAAAAAGGCTTATGAATTAGCCGAGTTTGCGGCTGCCGAGCTGAATCAAGGAAATCAGAGGAAGTATGATCAAAAGGTGAGGTTCTCCTAACTCATGCCAGGAGACTGAGTCCTCATAAAGAATTTGGGGCTAGATATGTCACTAACCTTTACAAATGGATTAGAGGTGCTGACATCATGAAATTCCTTTGAAAGCAGTGCTAATAATAGAACATGACAAATTATTTCCAAGTCCTGAGGACGTGACTGTTTTGGCGGGGGGAGAGTGTAATGCCCTGTTCATATTTTTACCGTTATGCTGCATGTATTTCATTCTGGCAGTTCTGTGAGAGCCGCTTGATTCCAGCTTGCTCCACTTTCAGCTTACGTTTGGGTTATTATGGAAGATAAGAGATGAGGAGAAATGTGTGCCATCCAATCAGGATGGTCGAATTCAGGGGATGTTTCTCTGGCGAGGGACACGAAGGCTGGGCTTGGGGTTTTCGGTTTGAGAGGGAATGAAGACGGAAGATGCCGGAGAAAAGAGGTCATAGGATTCAACCCGGAGCGGGACCGTGATTAGACGAAGAGCGGGGTGAGATCAATTGAGGATCGGCCACTGGGAGAAACTGTGAACTCCAACTTGTGCACATTAGAGTGTTTCATTAAAATGGACCATTTTCTTTCTTTTGTTCTTTACTTTATACTTTATACTAACCCTTTAGTCAAATTAAGAATCATAAAGATAATCTTTTGATCGTATGTGCTGTACTGTCTGTTATTCCGTGGCACTAATTTGTAAGAAGTTAGCGAATTACACAGACAGGGGGTTTGGGTTCGGAGCGCGCATCAACCTCAAGTTTGGCAGGGCCGGAGGTTGTCTTCCCTAGACTGACGCAGCCGAGGAAACCAGGGTGTTTCGTGACAATAAAGAAAATCTTGTGTTACTAAGGCACTTTGCAGGCCGTGCTACAGCCCTTTACCACAGTGGAAAGACAACTTGTGCTCAGCAAACTGGCTAGCATTGTGATGAAGACAAAAGAATCTCGTTCCCATTCCGACATGTCGGTCCATGGCCTCTTCTCGTGCCAAGGTGAGGCCACCTGTCGGGGTGGAGGTGCAATCCCTAATATTCCGTCTAGGTAGCCTCCAACCTGATGGCATGAATATCAATTTCTCCTTCTGGTAAAAATACCCCTTCCCCTCCCTCTTTCTCTATTCCCCACTCTGGCCTCTTACCTCTTCTCACCTGCCTATCACTTGCCCCTTGTTGCCTCTCCTTCTTCCTTTCTCCAATGGTGCACTCTCCCCTCCTATCAGATTCCTTCCTCTCAAGGCCTTCATCTTGCCCGCCCACCTGGCTTCACCTATCACCTTCCAGCTTGTTCTCCTTCCCCTTCCCCCCCACCTTTTTATTCCAGTCTCTTCCCCCGCATATGCTCGGATTCTTCCATTTGCGTGTCTTTTATTGTGTTTTTGCTCATTTTTCTTTGTTGCAGATTGTGCAATTTGTTTTTTTTTTGCACGAGAAGTCTTCTCCTCTTCCTTTCCAGTCCTGAAGAAGGTTCTTGGCCTGAAAAGTCGACTGTTTATTCTTTTCCAGAGATACTGCCAGCGTTTTGCGTGTATGGCTTTGTTTTAATGATGTTGGTTGAAGGTTAATTATTATCCCAGGACAATGGAGAGAACTCTCTTGCCATGGGATGTTTTCTACATCCACCTGCGAGTTTATTCCAGTGCCAACAAACAGGACACTTTTCTATCCCTGCCCCAGATGAACCTGCTATTGTACTGCAACCACTGTAGACTACAGCCCCCTTCCACATGAGTCAGGTCAACATAAGATAGCTGTAGGTCCATAGAGATGTGAAGTTAGTTTTATTTATCACATATACATTGAAACACTGCTGCCAGAGGAAGGTGTCTGCGTGTGACGGTCCCTCTCTCCCTCTCGCTGACTGCTTCCAAAGGAAGGTCCCTGCATTCGAGTGGCCCCTCTGTCCCTCGATGCTGTCAGAGAATGGGGCCGGAGCTCTGGGCTTAGAGCGAGATTTACTTGACATGGTTTGTGGATTGGACGCTGTAGTTCACTTTATGATGTGTTTCTGCTTTCTGGTCACTCTTTTTTTGTTGCTATTTTGAGCGTTCTTGAACTGGGGCGGCCTGCAGAGCTGAACTGAATATGCTTGGATCCTTCCATTTCTGTGGTTTTTGCTCATTTTTCTTTGTTTGTTGCAGCTTGTGCAATTTGGGTTTTTTTTTGCACAAAAAAGTCTCCTCCTCTTCCTTTCCAGTCCTGATTTAGGGAATCTCGGCCTGAAATGTTGACCGTTTACACTTTTTCATGGATCTGGTCTGGCCTGCTGATTTCCTCCAACCTTTTGTGTGTGTGTCGCATCATAATTCCAGGCTGACTGGCCTTATTCTATGATGCACTATTAGGGTACACGGTCAAACAGAATACTCTTCGCTTGCCTGGATGTATAACAGCCACAATCCACAACATTACCCAGGTCTAAGTAGTGTGTTCAATTGGTATCCCACCCACACCCCATGTGTTCCCCCCATCCCAGAACTGGTACGAAGCTGCAGTGAGTGGCATCCACAAGAAGCATTGCCTACACCATTCCAACAAAAGCAACAATCTCTACCATCAAGGACAAGCAATAGATGCATATGGATATAATCACCTGCCAATTCCCCTTCAATTCCTTCTCCATCCCTGAACTGGAAATATTCTGCTGGTTGTCAGTACTGGAACTCCCTCTCCCTCTACTACACGATCACCAGTGCGAGTACAACAGGCCAACAACTTGCCATCACTTTCCCCAGCCTAATTGGGAATCACTATAAACCATAAGATATTGGGGCAGAATCAGGTCATTCAGCCCATTGAGTTCAATCATGGCTGTTTTTCTGTGGCTGATATTTTTACCCCATTCTCCACCTTTTCCCCATAACCTTTAACCCCCTTACCAATCAAGAACCCATCAACCTCTGCCAATGACTTGGCCTCCACTATCCTCTGTGGCAACAAATTCCATAGATTGAAGCTCTAATCTTTTGAAAGGAAGCTGGAGGTATTGATCTGTGTGGGTGATGACCGATGGAGGGTGTGGACTTATTGGGATAGAACAGGCCCTTCGAGCCCCACCACCCAGAAACCTCCAATTTAACCATGGACAGTTCACAATGACCAATTTAACCATGGTCTAATCATGGAACAGTTCACAATGACCAATTTAACCATGGTCTAATCATGGGACAGTTCACAATGACCAATTTAACCATGACAGTTCACAATGACCAATTAACCTCCCAACTGGTGCACCTTTGAAACGTGGGAGGAAACCAGAGCCCCCTGACAAAACCCACACGGTCATGGGGAGAACACACAAACAGACAGCGATGGGAATGCAACCCAGGTTGCTGGCACTGTAAAGCGTTGTGCTAACCACTACGCTACCAGGAATGAGGTGGCTGTCAGTAAGTCTGCTTCCTTTCAGTCGGATGGAGGTGCGGGGATTGGGGAGAGGGGAAGGATCTCCTGAAAACTGATTGGAGTGAATGGAATGGACATTTGTAGGAAACTCTACGGTCCAAGGGCACAGATTAAAGGTTGCCCCAATAGAACTGAGATGAGGTGAAACCTCTTCAGCCATAGGATTGTGAACTTGTGGAATTTGTTGCCACAGAGGGCTGTGGAGACCAACTCATTTGATATATTTAAAGCAGGTATGGATATGTTTTTGATACTGATCCACCATTCAATTATGGGTGATTTATTTTTGCTCTCAATCCCATTCTCTTGCCTGTAACCTTCAATGCACCTACTAATCATGTCAACCTCCACTTTGAATGTACCCAATAACTTGGCCTCCACAGCTGCCTGGGTAATGAATTCCACAGATTCACCACCATCTGGCTGAAAAACAATTCCTCCTCATCTCTGTTTGAAAGGGGCATCCGTCTAATCTGAGGCTGTGTGGGAGAATCGGGTTGAGAAAAAAATCAGTCATGATTGAATGCCACCTTTCTGAGGCATCACTCCTTGAAGATGTCCTATATACTACGGAGGTTAGTGCTCATGATGGAGCTAATTTAACAACTTTCTGCAGCTGATGTGTAGTAGCACCCCCCACCCCGAGGAAGTTGAAATTGCCGCCTCTTTACGCTTCTGATCCCTTGATGAGGACTGGTATGTTCTCCCTCATCTTACCCTTTCTGAAGGCCACAATCAGTCCTTTGATCTTACTGACGTTGAGAACAAAGTTGTTGCTGTGACACCCTTCAACCAGCTGATCTATCTTGTTCCTGCAGGCCCTCTCATCACCATCTGAAATTCTGCCAACAGTAGTTGTGTCGTCAACAAATTTATAGATGCCACTTGAGCTGTGTCTAGCCACACAGTCATGGGTGTAGATAGAGCAGAGCAGTGGGCTAAGCACACATCCCTGAGGTGTGCCAGTGTTGATTATCAGCGACGTAGAGATGTTACTTCCATTCTGCATGGATTGTGGTCTTCCAGTTAGGAAGTCGAGGATCCAGTTGCAGAGGGAGGTACAGAGGCCTACGTTCAGGAGTTTCTCAGAATCAGAATCCGATTTAATATCACCAGCATATGCCGTGAAATTTAACTTTACGGCAGCGGTACAATGTGATACATGATAAATAAATATAGAGAAAATACTGAGTTACATTAACAATATACGCCTATTAAATACTTAAGTTAAAATATGTAGTGCAAAATAACAGTAATAGAAAAATTCGATCAGAACTGTAGGAATGGTTGTGTTAAATGCTAAGCTGTAGTTTTAAACTGCACCCTGAGATAAGTATTGATATTTGTACGTGAAAAAGCATGCCACGCATAATTACATGGAGGTACTAAACAGAAAACGGAATGCAGTTGCAGTGCAGTGCAGAAAGACAAATAAAGTGCAAGGACCACATTGAGGTAGATCGAAAGATCGAGAGTTCAGAGTGCATCGGAGGGTGTGGTAGCAGAGGACAGAAGCCATCCCTGAGGCTGGTGCTGCGTGCTCTCGAGCTTTCGTATCTTCTGCACCATTACTGGAATAGATTATCCGGCAATTATCCCATTTTTTGATTTCCATCCATAGCTGGCATTTATAGAATTTCACACTGAGAGTTATTTATCACATGCACAGTGAAATGCATCACCTGCATGGAGAAGAGACACACCCACGGTTGTGTTGGGGGCAGACCGCAAGTGCGGACATACATTCTGTGAGCTAACATAGCATGCATTTGCTCTCAGTCCCCAGCTGTCCTTCAATTGAGGAGGCAGGTAAGAGCCAGTCACATTGTTAGATCTGAACAACATACACTCCAGACAAGTCGAGGTGGCAGTCTGTAATCCCGAAGGATATTAGTGAGTTTGGTGGGGTTTTGTAAAATAATCCAGTAGCCTGGTGGCCATTATTTCTAATGGTAGTTTTGTAACGACATTCTCCTGAATTGAACTTGAGTCACTCCATGAATGCCACAGGTATTTGGTTAGAGGGTGCTTGAACTGAGTAAGTAGACCCCCTCATCTCCTCCATTAGAACAATGACTATGCTCCTGAAGAACTTCATTCGCTGTTAAGTCCTTTGGGGATTCTGCAATATGGCAAATACAAAAGAACCAGATTCTCTACCCATGCTTGCTCCTGTTCTTCTTGCTTTCTCTGCAATGAGACGGTGATCATGAAGAACTGTCATAGATATTGCTTACTGAGTCTTAACTTGGGAAGGAAATAAACCCAATCTGAGACGCAAGAGGATCTGCCAAAGCTGGGACTCTTGAGCAACACACACAAAATGCCGGAGGAGCTCAGAAGTTCGGGCAGCATCTATGGAGGGGAAAAGCAGTCCGCATTTTGGGTCTGAGACCCTTCATCAGGTCTGGAAAGGAAGGGGTTAGAAACCAGAATAATTCGGTGGAGGAGGTGGGCAGGGAGGTTGGTGGTGTTAGAGTACAAACTGGCAGGTGATAGGTGAGATAAGTTGGGGGGGAGGAGTATGGGTTGGGGAAGGGGGATGATGTGAAAAGGTGCTAGGTGGAAGCGGTTAAGGCTGAAGGAGAAGGGATCTAATAAGAGAGGACAGTGGACCATGGGATAGAAGAAAGGGACTGCGGAGCCAGAGGAAGGTGAAGGGCAGGGGAGGAGAAGAGAATTGGGGGAAAAGGAAGGAATGAGAGGGTAGTAGCCAGAATGGTGTAGGAACAACACCCCATATTCCATCTGGGTAGCCTCAGATTAATGGCATGAACATTAATTTGTCTAACTTCTGGTAATCACTCCCCTCTGTTAACCCATTCCGCATTCTGGTTGCTGTCTCACCCTTTCTCATCACCCCACCACCCACCCCCCCCCCCGCCTTATGGAAGTATGGAGAGAAGGCAGGTACAGGGTTCTGAGTTGGATGATCGACCACGATCATACTGAATGGCGGTGCAGGCTCGAAGGGCCGAATGGCCTACTTCTGCACCTATTTTCTATGTTTCATGACCTGCCCATCACCTCCCTCAGGTTCCCCACTCACCACTCCCCCCCATTCCTTCCTCTTCAGCCATTCACCTCTTCCACCTATCGCCTCCCAGCTTCTCACTTCATCTCCTCTCTCCCCACACCACTCACCTATCACCTGGGGTTTGTACTCCTTCCCCTCCCTCCACCTTCTTGTTCTGACGTCTCCTCCCTTCCCTTCCAGTCGTGAGAAGGCTCTCAGCCCGGCCCTTCACCTGCTTGGACCCCACCACAGACGGCGCTCACTTACTCCGGCATTTCGTGCGTTTTACCCTGAAACGATTTCCCCATCTCCTAATCCGCCGAGTCCTTACGAAAGAGTGTTGACACGAAACATTAACTCTGTTTTCATTCACTCGCTGACTGGATAACCTTGCTTTAAATTTCGACTGGGTGCCGCCATGGTTTTCGCCTGTGAGAGACACACCCTCCCCCACCCTCCCTGAACTTCACCACTGCCTCTTTTGCCTACTCAGTCTTCAACTCAAAATAGTAATTTCTCCCGCAGTTGTGGCCTGACTTGCTGGGTATTGCCTACATTTTCAGTTTATATGCTAACGCTGTGTTTTTCTAAACGATCCCCTGACTAGCTGACGAATCCGGAGATTTCCGTTTCCATTTCGAGCCCTGCCTTCGGAGTGTAGCCAGCGGCACCAGAGAGTTACTGACAGACAGCAGCTTTCAGAAACGGGAAGTGGGAGCTCTGTTAGCCCTTGTGTTCACGAGACAAGCCTTTTCACTTCAATACTGGTTTTCAGATCACACACGCCTGCTTTGATCTTGTGTGGACCAGAACGGAAAGGTAAGCTTTAGGTTTGAAATACTTTTTAGACTACAGGGAAGGTAAATTTGTTTCTGTTGATTCACAGAGTCGTTGATTAAGAGAATAAGTTAATAGGAAAATCATCATAATTAGTAACACACACACAAGATGCTGGAGAAAAGCCAGGATAAGAAGGTGTTGGGGGGAGGAGGGGAAAGAGTACTAGCTAGATGGTGGCAGATGAGATAGGAGATGGATTCTGGCTTCTTCCCCGTCACTTCCAGTCCAGATGAAAGGAATTGACTGGAAACATGGACTGTTTACTCCTGTCCATTGATGCTGCCCGACCTGCTGAGTTCCTCCAGTGTTTTGGGTGTGCTGCAGGTAATCAGGCGAGACCCGATGAGGGGGTAGGTGGGTGGGTGCGAGAGGAGAGATGAAGCACGAAGCTGAGTAGAAAATGTAAAGGGCTGAGGAAGATGAAGATTAATTAATTATTCAGGCATACAGCACGGAACAGGTCCCGCCAGCCCAATCTGCAACCCACCTGTTTAATCCTCGCCTGATCACGGGACAATTTGTAATGACCCAATTTGCCTACGAAACAGTACGTCTTTGGACTGTGGGAGGAAACCGGGGCACTCGGAGGGAACCCACGCACTCACGGGAAGGACCTGCAGGCTGCTCACAGACAACGCGGGAACTGAACCCCGAATTCAGACGCCCCGAGCTGTCATAGCGTTGTGCTAACCACTACGCTACCTGTAAAGATGAGTGCACTTTAATGAAGTGTTAAAGTCAAAAGTAAATTTATATTCAAAATATTGACCTGGCCAGCGCTGTTCTGTTCCTGGTTTCAGTGTCACCTCTTTCCCTGTTCTGAGATGGGCTCTGCCAGCCAAATACAAATCATGCCCTGTGGCCAGTGAGTCACTGGATCGGGGCAGGGGGACAAGTGTTAGAGGAAGGCTGAGAGAGCAGGGTGGATTTCTCAAGCAGCAAGGAAGATTTACCACAGTAGGTTGGGGTAGACATGGGTGCTGACGCCGAAAGCAATGTAAAACCGAGTTGAAAAAGAGAAGAGAAAAGCGGAGGATGAGTCACGTCAGTGTGCTAACATTGCATTCTTCATTTTGCTGCATTTCTCTTCCTGTGCCTCAGCTTCCTTTCACTTCCACCTTCTGTTGAACACATTCTTCCACAGACAGGGCAAGGAGCTGACTGACTGGGCTTCTAGCTGGGGTAGTCTGTGAGGTGGTGTTCTTCCACCAGTAATGCAGGGTTTGCTCTGTCTGCAAAAATAAGAGCAGTTTCCCGGCGGCCTCGCTTTTCAATTCTACTTCCTATTTGCACCCGATATGTCAGTACTGCCATGGTCCGGCCACTCTCAGGTCAGAGGACCCCTGAGTGTATATTTAATCTCTGGACCGGTGATCATGAATATACCTGATTGCCAAGAAATTACTTCTAGAGAAGGAAGGTGAAGTCTGCTGTCCTGACCCAGTCTGTACTGCAGACCTGCAATCCGAATGGCCCCAGACTGCCCTCTGAAATCACCCCACAAAGCTGCTTTGTTCTAGGGTATTCAAACCAGCAGTGAGTAATATATGTGGCCACTTCCCATCCTGTCAATGATTCAATACTAAAGAGGCTCAGCTGTGGTACAGGAGACCATAGGGTACAAGGTTTGCTTTTAAACGTTGGGGCCCTTGGATGAAGAATAACTTGCATTTCCATAGCAGCTTTCAGGAGTTCCCGAAGCACCTTACGGCATCACTGTGTTCATGTCAGACGCATGGCAGAAAGCGTGGTCACTGGATTTTGATACTGAACACCTGAAGTCTGAAATTTGCGCACAAGTGCCAGCATTTGCGTTTTGAACTTACTCAGCAATGATTTCACCGGGGAAGCTCACATTCCTTTTAAATGCTTCAGACCCCCTTTTCAACGCACTCAAAGTCAAAGTCAGAGTTGAATTTATTGTTACATGAACAAATGTACAGGTGCAATGAAAAGCTTACTTACAACAGCATCAGGTACACAACAGTCACAACACACATAAATTATACAAGACTATACAAGAAAGAACACAATTAGAATAAAAACATAAAAATAAAGTGGAAGCCCATTGTAATGTAAATGGACAGAGCAGTTATGGCATTGCTAAACTGAAGTACGGATTGAGGTTGTACAGGCTGCATCAGCAAGCAAACAACTGAAGGCAAGTGGCTGTTCCTGAACCTGGTGATGTGCAACTTCAGGCCTCTGTACCTCCTGCCCAAAGATAGCTGTGAGAAGATGGCATGACCTAGAGGTGGCGATTTTTGATGATGACGTTGCCTTCTTGAAGCAATGTCTCCTATAGGTAATACCAATGGTGGGAAGGGATTTGCTTGTGAAATTCTACTACAAATAGTGAAATACAGCCCAGTCCATCACTGGTAAAGCCCTCCCCACCATTGAGCACATCTACATGAAATGCTGCTACAGGAAAGCAGCATCCATCATCAAGGACTTCACCGCCCAGGTCATGCTCTCTTCTCAGTTCTGCCATCAGGAGGAAAGTACAGGAGCCTCAGGACTCTCACCACCAAGTTCAGGAACAGTTACTGCCCCTCAACCATCAGGCTGCTGACCCACAGGGGATAACTTCACTCAACTTCACTTGCCCCATCATTTAAATGTTCCCACAATCAATGGACTCTCTTTCAAAGACTTTTCTTCTCATGTTCTTGATTTTTGTTGCCTATTTATATATTATTGTGAATTTTTCTTTTTGCATTTCCACAGTTTGTTGTCTTTTGCACAATGGTCGAACGCCCAAGTTGGGCGATCTTTCATTTATTATGCTATTGCTTATGTTCTCTAAGACTTATTGAGTATGCCTGCAAGGAAATGAACCTTGGGGTTGTATATGGTGACATACATGTACTTTGATAATAAAATTTACTTTGAACTTTGATGTATTGGGCTGAGTCTACCATTCAAAGTTCATAATAAAAAAAGTTCAAAGTAAAATTTATTATCGGAATACATATGTGTCACCATATACAACCCTGAGATTCTTCTCTTTTCCTGTGGGCATACTTAGCTGATCTATAGAACATTAACTGTAACAGGATCTATAAACAGTAATCATCAGGAACTGTAAACAAACTCCCTGCAACTTCTTGGGTTCCTGCGTATTTGAATTGTCGCACCTGATCATGCTGTGGCCAACCAGGATACTTACAACAGTACATCTGTAGAAGTTTATTAGAGTATTCGGTGACAAGCCAAACCTCCTTAACCTTCTAGTGGATGAAAGATTCTGTCATGTCTTTCTCGTGATTACATCTACGTGCTGAGCCTGGGACAGGGCATCTGATATGTTAAAACCCAGGAAGTCAACGCTATAAACTCAAGGGCACCCCAGTTTCAGTGTTCCTTTCAAACGCACCAAGATGCTGTTTACAGTTTTTCCTCTAAACTCAACTAGTACACTGGAAGGTTTACGATGCATCTGTGTAGCATATAAGAAACAGTGGTGCAGTACTAGTGGGAATAAAATCCAAAAAATTAATATCTCTCGGTCCAGCACCAACAAAATCCCAAGCATACTGGGTTATCAGAATCTTACTTCACTGAATCTGCCAACAGAAACTTTTGCCCAAAAATGTGGGTGTTGATATGTATCTTAGAGTAGGAGAGGGAGCAAGGCAGAGAGGTTTATGGAGGAATTTCCAGAGCCCAGAGCCGTGACAGTGGCAAGCACGGCAGCCAGCTGTGAAGGGATTGCATTTGGACCTCAGCTTCAGAGATTAGAACTGGAAGGAAACTACAGAGAAAATATGGGGAGAGAGAGTGAATGGATTTGTCAACGAATATGAGAATTCAATTGCTGGCCACAGAAAGATACTTACACTTACTGATTTTCATCGTTTTGCAGATGACCATTTCCAACCCATGGTACAGATTGGCTTCTCTGATCACTGCCTACTTAGTGTCATCGGTGACCTCTGACATTTCCTGCTATGATGACGATGGACAGCCAGTTGATTGGTAAGTTGGGTCATTCACCTTTCAAACCAGGAAGACATTGAACTAGAGACTAGGCTAACTTTTTCTGGAGAAAATTTTAAAGAGATACAGGAAGATTGAGGATGGTTAATAGGCAGTGAAGATGTTATCAGAAATGATAGTGGAATCTTGATCAGGTGGGTGTCTGTCTCTCCCTTGTTAGTGAGAGAGAGTGCCTGTGGGATGTTGAAAATGTTGGAGGTAGACCATGGTCTCTCTTCAGGGGCTTTACTGTTGCTGGCGTGGTGGGTGGTGGGAATGCTGATGCTTTATGCTAGAATAAGTGGGGAAGGGGAGGGTTTGATGCTGCTTGTGCGAGAGAGCAGGCAGGGGGCTTTGGGATTCTTACGTTTTTTTCTGTCGTTCATTATTTGGGGTTTTTTCTTCTGTTTCGTGGATGTCTGTGAAGAGTAAGCATTTCAGGTTGTATAGTGCATACATTCTCTGATATTAAATGGAACCATTGAACAGGAAATGAAGCTTAAATTAGGTAAGTCAAGGCATCGCATTTTTGGAAGACAAGTCAGAGTAGGACTTTCAGAGTGAACAGTAGGGCCCTGGGGAATGTTGTAGAACAGAGAGACCTTTGGAGTACATGGTTCGTAGGTAGACAGGGTGATGAAGAACATTTTTGACATGCCAGCCTTGATCAATCAGGACACCGGGTGCAGAAGTTAGGGTGTTGTGTTATAGTTGTTCAATATGTTGTTAAGGCCACTTTTGGAATATTGCGATCAGCTTTTGTCACCCTTCTACAGGAAGGAAGCCATTAAGCTGAAAGAGTGCAGAGAGGACTATGAACAGAACTCATTTCAATTCATTTTGGTTCTTTTAACATACAGTATACAACCTGAAATTCGTACTCTTCACAAACATCCACAAAACAAGAGACTCTATAGAATGAATGATAGAACATTGAAGCCCGAAGGCCCTGCCACTCCCCCCACCATTGAGAGAGGTTGAGCAGTGCGTACTGGCATATGTTGTGAAATTTGTTAACTTTGTGGCAGCAGTGCAATGCAATACATAATAATAGAAAAAATATGAGTTACAATAAGTATACAGTTAAATTAAATAAGGCGTGCAAAAATAAAAATTAAAAAGTAGTGAGGTAGTGTTCATGCATTCACTGTCCATTCAGAAATCGGATGGCAGAGGGGAAGAAGCTGTTCCTGAATAGCTGAGTGTGTGGCTTCGGGCTCCCGTACCTCCTTCCTGATGATAACAATGAGAGCAAGGCATGACCTATGTGATGGGTCCTCAATGAAGGACGCCACTTTTTTTGAGGCATCGCACCTTGAAGATATCCTGGATGCTGAGGAGGGTAGTGCTCATGATGGAGCTGACTAAGTTTACAGTTCTCTGCAGCTTACTGTGATCCTGTGCAGTGCCTCCCCAACGTCCCCCGCCCCCGCCAGATTGGACCAGCTTAGATGAGAGCATTGGTTGGCATGGACTAGTTGGGCCAAACAGAAGATTTCCACGCTGTATGACTCAGTGATTCCATTGCTTTATAACAACAGGAGGTCATTCTGTCCTGTTCTTCCTCTCGCTCATCATCACATACGATAGAGGAATTCAACGGCCTCTTGGATAGGCACATAACTCGAGAAAAATGAAAGGTGTAGTCAGAAGGGATTCGTTTAATTTGCCGTTTAATTTCTGACAATTGTAGGCTGAAAGGCCTGTCCTTGTGCTGTGCTACTCTACAAGTTCTATCGTGGCAGGCTCCAGTCCAGCTGTTCACCTTAGCCCCCAAAAAGCTTGGCTAACAGGAATGGATGGAACTCGGGATATGTGTGGTTGTCGTTGAACATGGAAACAGAGTCTTTGTCTCTTGAGGTCTATGCTGAGCATCAAGCACCCATCAGCACACTAATCCTACCCCAAACAAAAGAAAGTCTGCAGATGCTGGAAATCCGAGCAACACACACAAAATGCCGGAGGAACTCAGCAGGCCAGGCAGCATCTTTGGGAAAGAGTGAACAGTCGATGTTTCAGGCCGAGACCCTTCATCAGGACTGGAGAAAAAAGATGAGGGTGAGAGTAAGAAAGTGAGGGGAGGGGAGGAAGAACCTCAAGGTGATAGGCGAAACTGGAAGAGGGGAGGAGTGAGGTAAGGAGCTGGGAAGTTGATTGGTGAAAGAGATGCGGGGCTGGAGAATCAGATAGGCGAGGACAGAAGGTCATGGGAGAAAAATAAGGAGGAGCACCAGAGGGAGGTGATGGCCAGGAGATAAGGTGAGAGAGGGAAATCGGATGGATAATGGTGAAGGAGAGAGGGGGCTAATTACCAGAATTTCAATAAATCGATGTTCATGCCATCAAGTTGGCGGCTACCCAGACGGAATATAAGGTGTTCCTCCTCCAACTTGAGTGTGGCCTCATCGCGACAGTGGAGGAGGCCACAGGCTGACATATCGAAATGGGAATGGGAAGTGGAATTACAATGGGCGGCCGCTGTGAGGTCCTGCTTTTTCTGGTAGATGCAGCATAGGTGCTCGGCGAAGCTGTCTCCCAATCTTTGTCGGGTCTCACCGATGTACAGGAGGCCACACCTGGAGCACCGGATACAATAGATGACCCCAACAGACTCACAGGTGAACTGTCGCCTCACTTGGAAGGACTGTTTAGGGTCCTCAACAGTAGTGACGGAGGAGGTGTAGGGGCAGGTGTAGCACTTGCAAGGATAAGCGCCAAGAGGGAGATCAGTGGGGAGGGACGAACAGACAAGGAAATCGTGTTGGAAGCGATCCTTGTGGAAAGCAAAAAGTGGAGAGAGGGAAAGATGTGCTTGGTGGTGGGATCCTGCTTGAGATAGCGGAAGTTACAGAGAATTATGTGCTGGACACAAAGGCCGGTAGGGTGGTAGGTGAGGACAAGAGGAATCATATCCCTGGTGGGGTGGCGGGAGGATGGGATGAGGGCAGGCATGCACAAAAGGAAGAGATGAGGTTGGGGGCAGCATTGATGGTGGAGGAAGGGAAGCCCCTTTCTTTGAAGAAGAAGGACATCTTCTTCCATTCTTGAATCAAAAGCCTCATCCTGAGAGCAGATGTGGTGGAGATGGAGGAATTGAAAGAAGGGGCTGGCATTTTTACAAGTAACAGGGAGGGAAGAGGTATAGTCCAGGTAGCTGTGAAAGTCCTTGGGTTTATAATAGACATCAGTAGATAAGCTGTCTCCAGAGATAGGGACAGACAGATCAAGAAAGGGGAGGGAGGTATTGGAAATGGACTAGGTAAATTTGAGGGCAGGGTGGAAGTTGGAGGCAAAGTTGATGAAGTTGGTAAGCTCTGCATGGGTGCAGGAAGAAAGTCCAATGCAGTAGTCGATGTAGAGTCGGAAAAGTTGTGGCGCGATACTAGTGTAGGTTTGGAACATTGAGTGTTCCATGTAACCGACAAAAATGCAAGTCCCATGGCTATACCTTTTGTCTGAAGTAAGTGGGAGGAGTCGAAGGGGAAATTGTTAAGAGTGAGGACAAGTTCCGCCGGATGCAGGAGAGTTGTTGTGAAGGGGAACCGGTTGGGTCTGGTGTCCAGAAAGAAACAGAGAGCTTTGAGGCCTTCCTGGTTGGGGATGGAGGTGTATAGGGTCTGGACATCCATAGTGAAAATAAGATGCTCAGGGCCAGGGACCCTGAAATCATTGAAAAGATCTGGAGCGTGTGACGTGTCATGGATACAGTTAGGAAGGAACTAAACGAGGGGGGATAAAACTGAGTTGAGGTATGCAGATATAAGTTCAGAGGGGCAGGAACAAGCTGAGACAATGGGTCTACCTGGACAAGCAGGAGGTAGAAATGGGAGCTGTGGGGTGTAGGAACTATGAGGTTGGTGGCAGAGGATGGGAGATCTCCAGAGCTAATGAGGTCAGTGATGGGGTGGGAGACAATGGCCTGGTGCTCCTTAGTGGGGTCCTGCTTGAGGGGTAAGTAAGAGGAGGTGTCTGAGAGTTGTCACCAGGCCTCAGCAAAGTAGAGGTCCATCTGCCAGACTACTACAGCACCGCCCCTTATCTGCAGGTTTGATAGTGAGGTTAGGATGAGTGTGGAGGGAATGGAGAGCAGAGTGTTTGGAAGGAGTCAGGTTGGAATTGGAGTGAAGAGTGTTAAAGTCTAGATGGTTAATGTCCCATTGGCAGTTGGCAATGCAAAGGTCCGGAGCAGGCAGAAGACCAGAGCGGGGTGTCCAAGAAGAGGAGGAGGGATGGAGATGGGAGATGGGGTCATCGGTGCAGGGTGGAGAGCCCTTGCCAAAGAAGTAGGCTCCAAGACAGAGGTGGCGGAAGAAGAGCTCAACTTTGTAGTTGGCGCAGAACTCACTGAAGTGTGGGCACAGGGGGACAAACGTGATGCCCTTACTGAGGACAGAGAGGGCAAGGTCAGAGGGAATGGTGAAGACCCGGCACAGATGAGAGCTGAGAAGGGGGCTGGTAGTGTCAGAGGAGAGGGCAGGGTGTTCAGGGAAGGTGAGCTGAGGGGAAGATGGAGTCTCCAAGGACCCAGGAGCTGGCAGTGGGGCCTGAGAGACTCGGGATTGCAGAATAGTGGTGGGGGAAGGGGAGACAGGGGTCCCAGCGGCACCGCATAAACACCCGGCCAGGAAATCATGTTGGTCAAGGCCGGAGTCGGAGTTAGAGTTTGCGCAATCGGCACTTTGAAGGTGTCCGAGGTCGTTGGAACCCACATTGGTCGGGCAGAGTCCGGGCTGTAAATCTGCTCGGGATTGTCAGAACTGCTGATGTCGGCAGCAGGGATCCTGCCCCAGCCCACTTTATTCCCAACACATTCCCATCGTCTTCCTCCCACATCCTGTATTCATCAACTCATTAGGGCCAACTGCGCCCCGCTGAGGAATCAGCTCCACTGGTTGTGTGGTTGTGTCACTCTGCTGCCCTCACGTCCCTGGGAATGGACAAGTACACTCCGTGTTCCAACGGGGCTTTCCCGTGAATTGCTCACGGCCTGGTTCCCCTCTGCCCTGCTGGGTGGAGCAGTGTAAACTGTAATGAAGGTTCTGCAGATGCTGGAGATTCAACACAGCGCACACCAAATGCTGGAGGACGCAAACAACAGGAATTCTGCAGATGCTGGAAATTCAAGCAACACGCATCAAAGTTGCTGGTGAACACAGCAGGCCAGGCAGCATCTCGAGGAAGAGGTACAGTCGACGTTTCAGGCCGAGACTCTTCGTCAGGACTAACTGAAGGAAGAGTTAGTAAGAGATTTGAAAGTGGGAGGGAGAGGGGGAGATCCAAAATGCTGGAGGAACTCAGCAGGTCAGGCAGCATCTGTAGAAAGGAGAAAGGCCGAGACCCTTCTTCAGGACTGGAAAGGACGTGGAAAGAAGCCAGACACAGTAGACTGAGACCTTTTATCAAAGTTCAAAGTAATTTTAAAAATCAAAGTACTTACATGTCTGTCACATATACATCCTCAGTTGACTCAGTCCTACAGTTTGTGGCTAGCTCCCCCCTCCACAGGAGGCAGAGACATCAAAAGGAATACGATTGCTTCTTGAGTAGGCTAAAACCACACACGGTCATAATGAAAGTAAGTCAAAAACAAAAAGTAGATATGATTCCTATCTTCCTGTTCCCTCCTGGTAAGTTTGTGATACTCGTGATCCATGAAGACTTCACGAGCTACCTCATTCTTAATGTGACTTGGGTTTTGAGCCATCTCCCCATTAAGTACAGACCCATGACTACTTAACCCCTAGTTCACCAGGAGAATCTAACTTTATCGATCAGGACAGAAATCCTTTAGAGTGGTCAAAGAACAATACGGACAGATCTTCCAGTGTCATAGTCACAGTCATACTTTATTAATCCGGGGGGTATACACACGCACACAAATGCTGGAGGAGTTTTGCCTTCTGATATCTGAAATAAAGAGACATTGTTTTTATATTAAGTCAGGCAACAGAGAGAAACAGAATTAATATTTTAGAGCAACACACAGAAAATGCTGGGGGGACTCAGCAGGTCAGCAGAATCTATGGAGGGGAATAAGTAGTTGACATTTCGGGCCAAGACCCTCATCAGGACTGGAAAGAAGGGGGCAGAAGCCAGATTAATGAGTTGGGGGGGAGAGGAGTACAAGTTAGCAAGTGATAGGTGAGACCAGGTGATGGGGAAGAAGTGAGAAGCTGAGAGATGATAGATGAAACGGGTAAAGGGTTGAAGAGGAAGGAATCTGACAGGAGAAGAGAGTGGACCAAGGGAGAAAGAGAAGGAGGAGGGACACCAGAGGGAGGTAATATTCAGTAGAGGGGAGGGGAAGGGAAAAGAGTTGATCCAAAATGGGGAATATTTCCATTCTTCCATTTAACATGGAAGGAGACAATAAGCTCACTATGCCAGCTCACTAAATATTCCCATTCTCCCCCTCATTTTCCCTCCACTTTCTCATCAGATCCAATACCCACCCGCTCCCCCCCCGCCACCTCTCACCTATACACCATTGACAGTGGTGAATTAACTTACCAGCCAGTGCACCTTTGGTACATGGGAGGAAACCTGGGCACCCAGAGGAAACCTACATGGTGATAGGGAGATCGTGCAAACTCCACACAGACAGGCCCCAAGCTCAGGGTAGAACCCAAGCTGCTGGACATGGGAGACAAGCCGTGCCACTGTGAACTCAGAGCAGTAACTGACGTGACAGTCTGGGGAGGTTTCAGACACCTTGGCTGATCTATCATTATACGCATCACTGATATGTAACCCTGACCCAGTGGTGCGCATAATGAGCGATCCACGGACTGTGTTTCAACAATCTAAAGCACCTTCCTCTGCTCAGCAGTCCGTTCACTACCTCCATTACTGTCTCAGCAGTCCGTTCACTACCTCCATTACTGTTTCAGCAGTCTGTTCACTACCTCCATTACAGTCTCAGCTGTCTGTTCACTACCTTCATTACAGTCTCAGCAGTCTGTTCGCTACCATTACTGTCTCAGCTGTCTGTTCACTACCTCCATTACTGTCTCAGCTGTCTGTTCACTACCTCCATTACTGTCTCAGCAGTCTGTTCACTACCTCCATTACAGTCTCAGCTGTCTGTTCACTACCATTACTGTCTCAGCAGTCTGTTCACTACCTCCATTACTGTCTCAGCAGTCTGTTCACTACCTCCATTACTGTCTCAGCTGTCTGTTCACTACCATTACTGTCTCAGCTGTCTGTTCACTACCATTACTGTCTCAGCAGTCTGTTCACTACCTCCATTACTGTCTCAGCTGTCTGTTCACTACCTCCATTACTGTCTGTCTGAACTTCGTGCTGGCCAGACTCTCCTTCTTCCACTCTGTAAGCTCAAGATAAACCTGGTTCCTACCCACACTCTTTACCCTAACACATGCCTATCAATACAGGTTCCCGCTTGAGGGAAGCATCGACTTTTTAAATATTCCCATCCCTGTTTTCAATTGCCCTGTGCTCTTACTGCCCATTACACCACTAGCATTTAGGGCAGCAATGAAAGTCCATCATCTCAGGTGGTGTTCAGGGTTCCCTTCATGTCAGCAGCCTCCTCTCGGTTTTCACCCCTGTTAGTTGTGCAAGTCCTGGCTGGAGACTCAGGAATACCTTCACACTCAGATGTTGAAAGATCCTTCGTTGCTGTTTCCTTAGCAATTTTGTTTGACCAGTCAGGGTTGTTAGCTCTGAGCTGAACCCCCGAACCTGGAGGGATGGTGGACACTGTTAGTCTGGCCTCTACTCTTTGACCTTTTTGGCATGGGTGGCCCTACCAAGGCCCTGACTCCAGTCAACATAGCTCTCTGGGTCATCGAGGCACACAAGCCTCCAAGCACTACGACAAGATTGTGGGCCTCTCTAATCCCTTCCAGCCTTGTGACTTTCCAGTCTTGACATTCCTGAATGTATCAGGCGAAGCAGTGATGCACCAGCAGTCCTTCCACTCCAGTGCGTTGCACTCAGTGTTCACAATCTGACCTCCTCTACGGCCGAGGTACTGCATGCTGACTGGGTGACTGCTTCGTGGAGCACCCACACTCAGTTGACAGGGGTGACCCCAATCTTCCAGTTGCCTACCCAACCCAGTCTCACTCCAACTCTCTTCCTGTGTCCTCCTGCTCTGCTACAACAAGGGCCAATCACCCTTAAGGGACAACACTTCGTCTGTCTGAGCACACTGCAACACTCATTATCAAACAGGAAACTTCCTTCTTTTTGTAACACAGTGAGCTGTTTCTGAGCCATAATTTTGCCTCACTGTTTCTTCTGTTTTAGTTACTGTAATAGAAAAGGCTCCTTGGCATGTTGGGTATGCTCCTGCCAACCCTGTCAATGCACCGTCCTATCCAGGTACGTCACAGCTTGTTATGGCGTCTGCTCAGCCCGTGACCCCAAGAACCTGCAGAGAGTTGTGGACACAGCTCGGCACGTCACGGAAACCAGCCTCCCCTCCATGGACTTTGCCTACATTTATCGCTGCCTCAGTTAATTCGGGAAGCTAATTGAAAACTCCACCCACCACGTTCTGTCCTCTCCCCTCTCCCATTGGGCAAAGGCCTGGAAGCACCTGTCACCAGACTCAGGGACAGCTTCCATCCCAGAGTGAATGTTACAGTTCAGGTGAATGGTATAAACGAGACGTAGACCCCACAATCAGCCTCTTCGTGACCCTGTACCTCATTATCTACCTGCATTGCACTCTCCCTGTTGTCGCTACACTTTACTCTGCACTCTGTTCCTGACTTTCCTTGTACTATTTCAATGCACTAGGTAATGATCTGATCTGTAGGAATAGTATATAAGACAAGCTTTTCACTGCAGAGGTAACACTTCACCGGCGAATCTGCTGGAGGCGTCTGTTGTGTCCGGTGCTCCTGATGCAACCTCCCGTACGTTGGTGAGACCCGTTGTAAATTGGGGGACTGCTTCGTCACACACCTCCACTCCGTGGGCCACAAGCATGACTTCCCGGTGGCCAGACGTTTCAAATCCATTTCCCATTCCCGTTCCAAAGTGTCAATCCATCGCCTCCTCCTGTGCCAAGATGAGGCCAAACTCAGGTTGGAGGAGCAATACCTTATATTCCCTCTGGGTACCGTCCAACCTGATAGCACGAACATCGATTTCCGATAAACAAATCCACCCCCCCCCCACCTTCCTCTATTCCCCACTCTGACCTTTCACTCTTCTCACCTGCCTATTATCCTGGGTTCCCTTTCTCCTATGGTCCACTCTCCTCTCCTATCAGATGCTTACTTCTCCAGCCCTTGACCTTTCCCACCCACCTGGCTTCACCCATCACCTTCCAGCTAGCCTCCTTCCCCTCCTGCCACCTTTTTATTCTAGCAACTCCCCCCTTCCTTTCCAGTCCTGAAGAAGGGTCTGGGCCCAAAATGTCAACTGTTTATTCATTTCCATGTATGCTGCCTGACCTGCTGACTTCCTCCAGCATTTTGTGTATGTTGCTTGTGACAATAATAAACCAATTCCAATTCCAACTACTCTGGCCCATCGAGTCCGTGTTAAACATGGAGCACCCATTTTCCTTAACTCTTAATTCTATCCCAGCATGACTTATTCTTCCCCGATTCTCAACCTTCCCCTGTCCCACTACCACAAAATTCTAACACTCACCTACACAGTAAGGGCAATTTACAGTGGACAATTAACAAACCAGCCTGCACGCTTCTGGGAGGAAACCCACCTGGTCACAGAGGGATTGTGCAAACTCCACATAGACAGTGGTCAGGATCGAACCTGGATCACTGGGGCAGCAGCTCTACTTGCTTTGCTACTGTGCCATTTCTCTTTTTTGTATAGTCTGGCCTGCTGAGCATGTTGACACTCTTACCAGTAGCAACGCATTGCACAGACAAAAAAAAACTTAATCCAGTTTTAATGGACCCAGCCCTCTAACATTCGTCATCCAGTCCCACCCTGGCAGAAACATTTTTTTGCTCCATCTGTTCCTCCTCCAACCACACCGTTTACGATCCAAAGCCTGACTGCAAGTGGTGGAGGATTGGACACTGGGCCAGCAACCCCATCCCAATGAAACCCAGAGCCACAGAAATGTCAACCGAAGCTCCAAACACCTCACCCCTGAGGGAGGAAGGATCTTCAGTGGGCTACACCTGGGGACAACTTGAAAGACTGGACAAGAACAGAGAACTTTGATAAGCTGCTGAAGAGGCTTAGGCCCCAGTAGGGGTGATGGGTGAAGGAATTTCCTCTCCACCAGGAGGGAGGAGAAGATGGCGGTGCGACGCAGCGCCCGCGGCCATTCCGAATTGATATCGTATCCGTTAACTAGGGGGCTGTGCACAATCCGGATTTGATGGAGACAGACGTGAGAAGCATGGAGGAACATCTGGAGAAACTTCTGAAATGCCCGCTTCGCTGCCGCTGCTACTGTGCGATCGAGAATCCCCAGAGGGGAAAGCCCCAAATCCTCGGCTTTGCCTACTGCCTGTTGCCGGGGCCGGGATTGAAGCGCTCGGCAGAGATGGTGCTTGGTGTCGGAGAGCTGGTCGGAGGCTCGGAGTTTTCGGACGGACTCGGAGTCGGACTGTGGTCGGATGCTCCCAGGATGCTGCATCGGCAAGTTGGCGGCGCTGGAGGTTCACCGTCTGCGTGAGATGATGGGACTTTCGAGAGACTTTGAGACTTTTTACCGTGCCCATGGTCGGTTCTTTATCAAATTACGGTATTGTTTTGCACTGTTGTAACTACATGTTATAATTACATGGTTTTTGTTAGCTTTTAAGTTGGTTTGTCATGTGTTTCTGTGATATCATTCTGGAAAAATATTGTATCATTTCTTAATGCATGCATTACTAAATGACAATAAAAGAGGACTGTGTGTCCTCATAATCTAATCTAATCTATCTTCTTTGCTAAGTAAACTAACTATTCTTTCTCTTTCCCGCAGTTACTTTGAAGGGCCTCAAACCTAAAATGTTTACTGTATCTCATTTCAAAGCTGTTGGAGAACCTGCCGTGTGTTTCTCAAATTTACTGTGTTTATCTCTCAACTCTACAAGCCTGATAGCTTACTCAGAATACCAACATACCCACCAGAAAGGGGAAATATTATCTCAGCCCAAAACATTGACTTTCTATCCATGCTGCCTGGTGCCCCGCTAAGTCCCTCCAGCATCTTGTGTGCATTGCTCAACATTTTCAGCTTCTGCAGAATCTCTTGTCTCTCATATTAGGTCGAAAACCCGTTTATGTAAGTGGATAGAACTTGTCCACATCAAGTTGTCAGGACAACCCACGGACTCACTTTACAGGATTCTAATAGTTCAAAGTACACTTACTGTCAGAGTATGTACACTTTATAGAACCTTGAGAGTCATCTCCTTACAGACATCCGCGAAAAAAAAACCAAAAGAAGCTACTGAATATCAAGGAAGAACGTCCAAAGACTCAGTGGGCAGAGAGAGGAAAAAAAAACAAATCGTGCAAATAAAAAACAGCATCCACAACTGAAGTTCGCAACACCAAGCATCACTGCAGCTGACCCAGAGATCCACCAGTTGCAGGCCACAGCCTCAGTGACGAGCAAACGCCATGGAGCAATGAACCAAACCAGCCAGTCTCCCGCCTCCGACCCAACACTGACAATTTCAGACTGGCCCGATGCTGAAACTTTCCAAACCTCAGGCTGTTCCTTGGCCACAGGCTTGGGCTCTGCTACCTGCCCCTTCCAATTCGGCTCGGGTCTTAAATCGATCAAACCTCGGATCTCAGCTCTGAATTTCCCCCTAGTCAGTTCCAGCAACTCCATCGTGCAGCTGTCTCGCCCTGGCGAAACTCCAGCCACACCGCAAAAATACCAAATTGTACAGGCGATACAGCTCAACTCCAACAGGGAAGCCACAGCCCACTGTTTTCAGGAATTATTTGCCAGAAAAAGTGTCAATAACAAAGTATTTAGTTGCTTTCTTTGTTTCATTAACCACCAGAAGGTTGTTACTTAAACCAGCAAGTAGCACCATCTTAAACTGGAAGACTCCACAACTCATTCTTCGTGTTAATTATTTATCTTATTTATTAATTTATTATTATTTGTTTCTTCTTCTGTATTTGCATAGTGTTTCTTCTTTTACACATTGGGTTGTTTGTCAGTCTTTGTGTGTAGTTCTTCATTGATTGACTCTCTCACGGTGGTGTCTGAAAAGAGGATGCTGTCCAAGTTGCATGCCATCTTGGTCAATGTCTCCCATCCACTACATAATGTACTGGTTGGGCACAGGAGTACATTCAGCCAGAGACTCATTCCACCGAAATGCATCACTGAGCATCATAGGAAGTCATTCCTGCCTGTGGCCATCAAACTTTACAACTCCTCCCTTGGAGGGTCAGACACCCTGAGCCAATAGGCTGGTCCTGGACATTTCATAATTTATTGGCATAATTTACATATTACTATTTAACTATTTATTACTATTTTCTGTTACAATTCTATTACTAGTTATTATTTCTATGACTATTACTATTACTATTTACTAGTAGTAATATTACTATTACTATTTCTATTACTATTTATTATTTATGGTGCAACTGTAACGAAAACCAATTTCCCCCGGGATCAATAATGTGTGACTATGACTATGACTATTCTATTGTATTTCTCTGTTCTACTGTGAATGCCTGCAAAATGAATCTCAGGGTAGTGTATGGTGACATATACATACTTTGATGATAAATTTACTATAAGCTTTGAACATTTCCTTTTCACATTAACATTAACTTCTTGTTCCGGCCTCCTTTTACTCTACCTTCAGGTTTATACTGTACAAGTTGCCGAAATCCGTTGAAGGCCATGGCTTACTCTACCTGTACATGGACCAAGGGACTTCTGGCTGGAGAGCTGGGAAATACCCAATAAATGACACACATGGAGCAGTGGGGGCAACTTTGCAGCAACTCTATGAAAGCTCTGCAGCTCAGGTAACTGAAGTCCTTGTCCCCTGGTTGAACTGAATGGAGGGGCAAGGTGGACCACCTTAGATCAGACACAAACACATCTAATGAGTGGTCAGTCCAGAAGTTTCTTTCATATTTCTTTTAAGTAAACAGCTCCCCCCACCAACTTATCATCACAACGAAACTCCTTACAAGTTCTTACCTCTCTGAAAAGTAAAATTTTGCAGGCCTGTTGGAAAATGCATCGGAATTAAGTTGTAAATACAGAAGTCTTTCAACCAGTCAGCACAGCACAATGGGCAAACTGAGATCCATCTGAGTTGTATCATTTTAATATGAAATGAGAAAATAAGTCACCCATATTAAATAGATATTGTGGTTGGTCTCTTATCTACCTGTCAGTTACATTAATCAACTTAAATGTGTCAATTCATCCAGTTAATGAGAACTCTGTGAATTAACTCTGATAGTGATGACTAAACTCTTCTCGAGCTCCCAGCTGGGTAGAGGAATCGATTATAACTGATGTCTCGATGACAAACTCTGCCATCTTAATCAGGGACGTGGCCTGGGCATGTCTAGTCTGGTGGTATTTATACCCCACAGTCCGTCCCTTCTGATTGATTAGTCCTCATCCAATCAGGTTTCTCCTCTTCCGCCTTGTTTACAATCGAATTTCAGTTCCTACTTAGAGCGAGACCTTCGTCTTTGTTAAAATTCTTTCCCTCTAGATTTATTTCAATGGCTTCCTTTACCAGGCTGTCCCAAAAGACATTGGCATGGCACAATAGTTTTGTGCCGTCAAAGTCAATCCTATGCTTATCACAAATGCAATGTTATGCTACCGCCAATTTCTCCGGGTAACACAAACAGATACACCTCCTGTGCTCCTTGAGCCAGTCACAACAGGTCACCCAGAGACATGAGTTTCAATCCTGCCTGTGCAGTTAATTCCAATAATTAAATTACAGAACAAAAGATAAAGCTGTTTTTATTATTGAAAGACCAGGAAACAATTAGATTGTTATTACAGTGAAAAACATCTGACTCACCACTGTCCTTCAGGGATAGACTAAGCTGCAGATCAGATTTACAGTATGTTCATTGTCTTGTGCATACATGCCCAGGGTGAAAATTAGCTTTTTGAAGTAGCTGCACAGTACATTGTAGACACGACTGGCATGAATTAATATAAATGAAATTAAGACAAATTATATAGAATTTGTGGGCACGTGGCCAAGTGGTTAAAGCATTGGACTAGCTACCTGAAGGTCGTGAGTTCGAGCCCCAGCCGAGGCAATGTGTTGTGTCCTTGAGCAAGGCACTTAATCACACATTGCTCTGCGACGACACTGGTGCCAAGCTGTATGGGTCCTAATGCCCTTCCCTTGGACAACATTGGTGCTGTGGAGAGGGGAGACTTGCAGCATGAGCAACTGCTGGTCTTCCATACAACCTTGCCCAGGCCTGCGCCCTGGAGAGTGAAGACTTTCCAGCTGCAGATCCATGGTCTCGCAAGACTAACGGATGCCTTTTTTTTTTATATAGAATTTATAGTACAAAATAAACATAACAACATTGGGCAAGTTGGGCGAGGAAAAGAAATAAAAGTCTGAGGTCATGTTCGAGCTTTCAAGTTGGTTCAAGAGCCTGATGACAGTGGGGACAGAAGCTATACTTGAACCATGAGTTGTGGATCTTCAGGCTCCTGCGCCTCTTGTCTGATGATTTGTATGTAGATTCTGGCTTATAGTTAACTCCAGATCTACGGAAAAACTTTGACCCTTCACTACCTCCTGAAAAGACCCAGCCAGTCATTCAGCTCAGAGGTAGATAGAAGTGTGTAAAATCTGCCTTTAATACCCACCTCCTATGGACATAGAAACATTGTTCTTAATTTCAAATGCAAAGAGCAGGGCCATACTCAGCCTTGAATACAAAACGCTTCAGTTGGATTGATGAAAGGAGGCAAATGCTGAGTTTCTAGAGAGAGCGAATGGCCGGTGGTTGAAGTTAAAGAGAACAAAAACAAGAGGCCAGAAATGTAAAATAAAAAAAACAGTACAAACAGGAAATACACAGTGATTCAAGTTGCAGCTGTGGAGATGGATGAAAGGTCATTGATCTAAAATTAATCCTGTTTCGCGCCATGCGTATGCTGTCTGAGCCGCTGAGTGTGACCAGCATTCTGTTTGTGTTTCCGTATGGAGTTACGAGCAGTTGCTGGAGGCAATTCCATTTTAACTCCAGTGTCTTTCATTGCAGCGTGATGACGTGGCGTATGTGCTCTACAACGACCAGAGCGGTGACTACTCGAGTTCAAGTGGAGGCCACACTAAAGGTGATGAGCAAAGTTTGGTATGATGTTCCCTCACTTATTCCAAACCCCAGAGCAAGTTTCTGACTTCCAGTAATTTCTACCCTCTTTTAGATGCTTTTAGAATCTCCGAACCTGGCAATTCCAATGCTAGTCCCTATCTTCAACCTGTGTAAACTCTATTGCCTACTTGGTTGGCGAACCTATGGCACGCATAGAAAATTTGCTAGTGCTGCTCCTCGATTCTTGAAACCCCCGATACTAATTAAAAAAAAGATATCTTTGCTGCCAAGTGAAGCAGCAAATGGTTTTTTTGCAATCTGAAAGCAGTGAGATGTTTTCACTTGAAAAGAGAGACATTAGCTTGATTTGACACTTCTACATTGAAACATTGAAACGTAGAGCGAAATGCTTCATTTTTTTGTGTCAACAACCAACACAGTCTGAGGATGTGCTGGGGGCAGCCCACAAGTGTCCCCTTACTTCCGGGGCTAACATAGCATGCCCACACCTTACGAACCCTATCCCGTGTGTCTTTGGAATGCGGGAAGAAACCGGAAAACCCTGAGGAAGCCCATGGAGTCACAAGGAGGACATACAAACTCCGTATAGACAGTGCACTCAGCTGGACCAAGGTCGTAAATTCGATCACATAGTTGACCACTGACCATCCTCCCCCGTCGAATCCTCATCGGGCCATCTGAGGCTCGGCTGGCTCTGGCAGGGTGATGAAATGCCATCCTCGTGGCAGCAGGAGCTTCTCCGAATCCTCGAAGACCTCTGACCTATGTTCCCAATGCATGGTGGTGGTGGTCCAGGCCAGAGCTCTTCCAGTCAGGAGAGATAATGAAGGCCACTTCTCCGCACTTCAGAGGGAACCGGTACGGCTGAGGTTCAAATACTAACAAGCATTGAATGAGGAAGCCACGACAAAAGCCTGGGTTGCAGTCAAATCTCTCTGTGGTAGGAAAATGCACCGACTCTGGGGACCAACTGGTTCTCCCAAGCGACTCTGGCTTCCTTCTTGCCAAAGTTGACTAATGGCTACCTGGAGTTCGTGAATCTCCAGGCTCATTCAGGAAATATCTTCACTGTGGCTGGTCACAGCAGGCGAAAGACTCTGATATCCTGCTGGGCCCATGTTGGGTCAATCGTGCTGTAACAAGAGTCCTCGATGAGGATGGCTTGGACCCAAATGCTATAGTATTTGAGGCTGGGATTGAGACGCAATTTCAAACGGATCAAAAAACTGAGCACAAAACAAATGCTACATGAAATCTCGGATAGGCTTACGACTGAGCACTGAACCTATGTTCAGGTGTTCCTTAAATTCTCAATTCTTGGCGCCCAAAACATGATTATCAATTAACGCGAACATCCTAAGCCCTTAAAGTGGCTGCTCCAGCTATCCGTACTTCAGAGAGTTTACAGCGTTTAAATCTCAGAAGCTGGCGTAGTTGGGAGAGTCTCATCACAGTAAGAGTTTAAAGGACAGGAATGGAATGAAATGTGCATAAATATGTAAATGTTAGCTTGTATTTACAATGCAAACAACATTATAAAAAGTCATTTAATGTGTCTACAGTGCAGTGAAGTGACAAATAATAAATAGAGGGGGGTGGGGTGGGGAGTAAATAGAATGGTTGATCAGATTTAGTGCCTGAGGAAAACTTTTCAGTTGGCTCCTGCTGTGGTGGGATACCGAGATTCCCACTTTGATTGTTGCTTCCTGTGAGATTGAAAATCTCAGTCTGGATATTTCTTTGCAATGTTGGTTAGAATATATTGGGATGGAAATGTTTATTGATCATTGTCCATTTTCTTCCTAAACCTAGGGGTTGTACTTTTGGATCAGAAACAAGGCTTCTGGTTAGTTCACAGTACTCCACACTTTCCACCGAGATCTGATGAAAGCTACAAGTGGCCTCACAGCGGGTGGACTAATGGTCAATCCTTCCTCTGTGTCACGTACCCCTATTCTCAGTTCCAGGAAGTTGGTAAGGCGCTTTCTCAAAAGGTATGCCTTCTGGGTTTGAGTTGACAGGAGGTGTGCACAGCCTTGAAGTCCAAAGTTTCTAAGTTGGAATCCTACTGCAGGGAGTTGGGAATAGAAATATAATCAGATTTTGGTGCATAAAAGGGGGGTGCTGCTCCTTTGGTGATGGAGAGCCGCAATGTCAATGGGGAGGTATTGAAGCTGTGATGCACTGTTTGAAGTATGGTACGACGGAAGCTCTGCACTATGGATAGTGCAGTGCGGGGTACAGGAATTAGGGGGTGCTGTGATGTAAGATATTGTCGTGGCAGTGTACTGTTTTGGTCACTGTGATAGGAAAGGTATTATTAAACTAAAAAGTGCAGAAAAGATTTACCAGGATGCTGCCTGGACCTGGAGGCAGAGAGTCATGGTACACTATAACCAGATTTAGGCCCCTTTGACCCACATAAGTCCGTGCCAAACTATTATTATGTCTAGTCCCATTGACCTGACCCTGGACCATAGCCCTTCATACCCCTCGTATACATGTACTTATCCAGACTTTTCTTAAATGTTACATATCCACTACTTCTGCTGGCAGCTCATTCCACACTCTCACTGTTCTCTGAGTGAAGGCTCTCCTCATGTTCTCCTTAAATATTACACCTTTAACCCTGAACCTATGACCTCTAATTCTAGTCTCACCCAATCTCAGGGGAAAAAGCCTGCTTGCATTTGCCCTGTTTATACTCCTCATAGTTTTGTATTATCTTTCTCAAATCTCCCCTCATTCCCCTTGACTCCGGGGAATAAAGTCATAACCTGTTCAGTCTTTCCCTATAGCTCAGGTCCTCAAGGCCTGACAACATCTTTGTAAAAGTTCTCTGTAGCCTTTCAATTTTATTGATGTCTTTTCTGTATGTACTGTAGGTGACGAGAACTGCACACAATCCCCCAAATTAGGCCTCACCAACATCTTATACAACTTCAATTTAACAGCCCAATTCCTGTACTCAATACTTTGATTTATGAAGTCCAATATGCCAAAAGCTCTCTTTATGACCCTATCTACCTGTGACACCACTTTTAAGGAATTATGGATCTGTATTCCTGGAACCTTTTGTTCTTCCACACTCCTCAGTGCCCTACCGTTCACTGTGCTGCATTTACAGGACGTTATTCCCAGGAATGTAGGGGATGGAGGGATCACCTAATCCCATAGAGGGATCAGGAGTGGAGAAAGTGAGCAGTTTCAAGTTCCTGGGCATCAAGATCTCTGAGGATCTAACCTGGTCCCAACATATCGATGCAGTTATAAAGGAGGCAAGACAGCGACTATACTTCATTAGGAGTTTGAAGATATTTGGTACGTCAACAAATACACTCAAAAACTTCTATTGATGTACCGTGGAGAGCATTCTGACAGGCTGCATCACTGTAAGGTATGGTGTGGGGGAGGCTACTACACAGGACCGGAAGAAGCCGCAGAGGGTTGTGAATTCAGTCGGCTCTATCTTGGGTACTAGCCTACAAAGTACCCAGGACATCTTCAAGGAGCGGTGTCTCAGAAAGGCAGCGTCCGTTATTAAGGACCTCCAGCACCCAGGGCATGCCCTTTTCTCATGTTGCCTAAATGGACATTGAACCCTTGGACACTACCTCACTTTTTTAATATATAGTATTTCTGGTTTTTGCACAGTTTTTAATCTATTCAATATACATATACGGTAATTGATTGGTTTATTTATTATTATTATTATTTTATTTTGTGTTTTTTTCTTCTGTATTATGTATTGCATTGAACGGCTGCTGCCAAGTTAACAAATTTCACGTCACGTGCCAGTGATAACGAAACTGATTCTGATAGAGGTATATAAGATCACGAGGAGCAGATTCAGGGTGAAAGTACAGAGTCTTTTAGTCCCTGGGAGGGGGTGCTAAAAACACGAGGGTACCGATATAAGATCAGAGCAAGAGATTTAAAAGGAATATCAGGGCATATTCTTCACAAGGAGGGTGGTGCATATTTGAAATGAGCTGCTCCTCATTTGATGGCATTTTTGTTTTGCAATGTTGGTTAGAATATATTGAGATGGAAATGTATATTGCTCATTGTCCATTTCTTCCTAAACACAGGGGTTGTACTTTTTGATCAGAAATAAGCTATCGAGGTGAGCAGAGTAGCAAAAATTAAAAACCATCTAGAGAAATACAGGGATAGGAAAAGTTTAGAGGGCTGTGGGCCAATTAGGGGCAGGTGGGACTAGATGGTTGGACAACACCATCAGTGTGGATCAGTTATGGATCAATTCCAACATCCAAATCACTGACACAAACCGTGAAAAGATTTGGTCCCAACACAGACCCCTGTGGAACACCACTAGTCACTGGCAGCCAACCAGAAAAGGCTCCCTTTATTCCCACTCTTTTCTGCCTGCCAATCAGCCACTGCTTTATCCATACTAGAATCTTTCCTGTAAACCATGGGCTCATAGCTTGTTAAGCAGCCTCATATGTAGCACCTTGTCAAAGGTTTTCTGAAAATCTAAATACACAACATCTACACATTCTCCTTTGTCTATCCTGCTTGTTATTTCTTCAAAGAATTCCAACTGATTTGTCAGGCAAGATTTTCCCTTGAGGAAAATATGCTGACTACAGCCTATATTTTCAAATGTCTCCAGGTACCCTGAGACCTCCTCCTTAATAATTGACTCCAACATCTTCCCGACCACTGAAGTCAGACTAACTGGTCTATAGTTTCTATTCTTCTGCCTCTCTTCCTTCTTGAAGAGTGGAGTTATATTTGCAATTTTCCAGTAGTCTTGAACCATTCCAGAATCTAGTGATTCTTGAAAGATCATTATTAAAGCCTCCACGATCTCTTCAACCATCCCTTTCAGAATCCAGGGGAATACACCATCTGGTCCAGGTGACTTATCTACCTTCAGACCTTTCAGTTTCCCAAGAACCTTCTCTCTAGTTATGATAGCTTAACACACTTCATGACCCCTGACACTTGGAACTTCCACCATATTGCTAGTGTCCTCCACAGTGAAGACTGATGCAAAATACTTATTCAGTTCGTCCGCCATTTCCTTGTCCCCCATTACTACCTCTCCAGCATCGTTTTCCAGCAGTCCAATATCCATTCTCACCTCTACACTTCATGTATCTGAAGAAACTTTTAGTATCCTCTTTGATATTATTGGCTAGCTTACTTTCGTATTCCATCTGTACCTTCTTAATGACTTTTTTAGTTGCCTTCTGTTGGCTTTTAAAAGCTTCCCAATCCTCTGACTTCCCACTAATTTTTACTCTATTATATGCCTTCTCTTTGGCTTTTATGTTGGCTTTGACTTCTCTTGTTAGAGACAGTTATGTCACCTTTCCTTTGGAATATTTCTTCATTTTGGGGATGTATATATCGTGAGCCTTCTGAATTGCTTCCAGAAATTCCAGCCATTACTGCTCTTCCATCATCCCTGCCAGTGTTCTTTCCCAATCAATTCCAGCCAACTTCTCTCTCATGGCTCTGTAATCCCCTTCACTCCACTATAATACTGATACATCTGACTTTAGCTTCTCCTTCTGAAAATTCAGGGTGAATTTGATCATGTTATGATCATTTACCCCTAAGGATTCTTCTACCTTAAGCTCTCTAATCATTACACAACACCCAATCCAGAATAGCTGATCCTCTAGTGGGCACAAACTCAAGCATTCTAAAAAGCCATCTTGTAGGCACTCTAGAAATTGCCCCTCCTAAAATCCAGCATCAACCTGATTTTCCTAATCTACCTACATATTGAAGTCCCTCATAACTATTGTAGCATTGCCCCTTTAGCATGCATTTTTATTTCCCATTGTAATTTGTTGGCCTTTTCTCCTTGGAGTGACAGAGGATGAGAGGTGACCTGATAGAGATGTATAAGATGATGAGAGGCATTGATTGTGTAGATAGTTAGAGCTTTTTCCCAGGGCTGAAATGGCTAGCACGAGAGTGCACAGTTTGAAGGTGCTTGGAAGTAGGTACAGAGGAGATGTCAGGAGTAAGTTTTTCACACAAAGAGTGGTGAGTGCGTGGAATGGGCTGCTGGCAACTATGGTGGAGGTAGATACAATAGGGTCTTTTAAGAGGCTCCTGGACAGGTACATGGAGGTTGGAAAAATAGAGGTCTATGGGTAACCCCAGGGAATTTCTAAAGTAAGTACATGTTCGACACAGCATTATGGGCCAAAGGACCTGTATTGTGCTGTAGGTTTTCTATGTTTCTATGCCTATGATTATTAATGTTCGGTAGTAGTTTGTTGCTGTTTGTGGGAGCCCAAATTGCCAACTGGATTTCCTTCACCACAAATTTCAGAAACAATTTGAGGGGTACAATGTGCATTGAGGTGTCCTGAAAGTGGCGTAAAATGTGGTTTGGATTTCAAACATTTCTTTAATATAATACAGCAGATCATTTGCTTTGTGCACAGCACAGCATTGCCATTGGTCAAGTTGTGCACAGCCCAGAGTGGTCATTGGTTGAGTTGTGCACAGCCCAACATTGTCATTGGTTGAGTTGTGCACAGTCCAACATTGTCATTGGTTGAGTTGTGCACAGCCCAGAGGTACCATTGGTTGAGTTGTGCACAGCCCAGAGTGGACACTGGTTGAGTTGTGCACAGCCCAACATGGCCATTGGGTGAGTTGCTGATATGAGGCTACCTTAGCTGGGAGGTCCATTGGGATCAACCTCAAAATTCCTGGCTTCAGCCTTGCTTCTGATCAACCTGCACTGGGTGAGCACAGGGTGCTCCCGATGCTGGAATGGTCTGTGGACACTCAATAAATATGGTCTTTGCGAAAGCTGTTAGCCCATGCTAGCTGGCAGTAGAATGAAGAACAAACTTCCCCACAATATGGATAAGGAGAAGGAGAAAGACACATAAAAGAGAAACAATTATGAAAGAAGACACAGTGGTGCAGCAGGCAGAGCCACGACCTCACAGAGCCAGAGACCCCCATTCAATCCTGATTTCAGGTACTATCTATATGGTGTTTGCCCATTCTCTCTATGACTGTGTGGCTTTCCTCTAGGTGATCTGGTTTTCTCCCACATTCAAAGACCTGTGGGTTGGTGGGTGAATTGGTACCATGAATTGCCCCAAGTGTGTGGATGAATAGCAGAATCCTGGGGTTGGGGGTGGGGGAGGGAAATAACAGATCAATATAGGATTAGTGCAATAGGTAGTCGATGGTTAACTTGAAGATAATGGGCCAAATGGCTTGTTCCATGCTGTATCTCTCTATGACTCTTTATGATTTCTCTATGGTGTAATAATAACAGGGTTGTCGTGATGGGAAATTTTAATTTCCCAAATATTGATTGGCATCTCCCTAGAGCAAGGGGTTTAGATGGGGTGAAGTTTGTTAGGTGTATTCAGGAAGGTTTCTTGACATTATATGTAGATAAGCCTACAAGAGGAGAGGCTGTACTTGATCTGGTATTGGCAAATGAACCTGGTCAGGTGACAGGTCTCTCAGCGGGAGAGCATTTTGGAGATAGTGATCACAATTCTATCTCCTTTACCATTACATTGGAGAGGGATAGGAACAGACAAGTTAGGAAAGCGTTTAATTGGAGTAAGGGGAAATATGAGGCTATCAGGCAGGAACTTCGAAGCATAAATTGGAACAGATGTTCTCAGGGAAATGTACGGCAGATATGTGGCAAATGTTCAGGGGATATTTGCGTGGGGTTCTGCACAGGTATATTCCAATGAGACAGGGAAAAGACGGTAGGTTACAGGAACCATGGTGCACAAAGTCTGTTGTAAATCTAGTCAAGAAGAAAAGAAAAGCTTATGACAGGTTCAAAAAACTAGGTAATGATAGGGAGCTAGAAAGGCTAGCAGGAAGGAGCTTAAGAATGAAATTAGGAGAGCCAGAAGGGGCCATGAGAAGGCCTTGGTAGGTAGGATTATGGAAAACCCCAAGGCGTTCTACAAGTATGTGAAGAGCAAGAGGAGAATAGAATCAATCAAGTGTGACAGTGGAAAAGTGTGTATGGAACCAGAGGAGATAGCAAAGGTACTTAATGAATACTTTGCTTCAGTATTCACTACGGAAAATGATCTTGGCGTTTGTAGGGATGACTTACAGCGGACTGAAAAGCTTGAGCATATAGATATTAAGAAAGAGGACTCGGATTTTACTCCGAATAAAGTGGATGCTGGATTTAAGGACTGGACAGCTAAAGGAATAACAGCTATTTGCAATATAATGAAAGAAGGAACACTGTTCAGTTTTGAAATGCTCAAAGAGAAACACTTATTAGAAAAACAAGACTTTTAACGCTATTTACAGATGCAACAGTATGTTAATAGGACGGTTAAAAATGTAACCAAGGCAAGTACATGTCTGAAAGAGCTATTTAGAAAAGCATATAATTCAGACAATGGTAGTAGAATAATTTCAAGCATGTATAAGGGTTTTTCAAATCTTAAAACACATTTGACTTCATACATTAAAACAAAATGGGAGAAGGAAGGAGGGATAATAATATCTGAGGAAGACTGGACAATAATATGGAGGTATCAATGGAAGTGTACCAGTTCACAGAAATGGAGGGAGTTTGGGTGGAAAAACTTGATAAGATATTTTATTACACCCTCTCAGAAATCCCATTATGATAGTAACCCCCCTGCTTGCTGGAGAAATTGTGGAAATCAAAATGCAAGCCATTATTATATTTTCTGGGAATGCCCCGTTATCAAAGACTATTGGAGTGGGATACACAATGCCCTACAAGACATCTTTAAATGTGAAATACCTTTGGAGAGTAAGACCATATATTTCCGGTATATACCTCAAGAATGGTTGAAAAGAGATAAATATTTAATGAATGTACTGCTGGTGGCTGGTAAAAAGACCCTTACCAGGAAATGGTTATCACAGGAGAGCCCAACTTTAAATGTATGGATGGAAATTACAATGGACATTTACAAAATGGAGAAGATAACAGCATCTGTTAATCATAAGTTGGAACAGTTTTATTCATACTGGAAAAATGGTTTAACTACATAACACCTCATAGGCCTGATTTTATTCTCACAAATCAATGAATATGTCGTAAAAAAAAAATCACTCCCTACTTTGTACATAGTTTTCTTCTTTTGATTGTTCTATCTTTCCTCTCCTTTCTATAAGTGTATAACTCAGACCAGTATTATGTGGAGATTTGAGACAAATATGATATATGGGTCAAATATGATATATTTGATATATATGTACAATATCTGAAATACATCTTATGGAAATGTTTGTTTGATGATGAAATTCAATGAAAAATAAATTATGAAAAAAAAGGAAGAGGATGTGCTGGAGCTTTTGGAAAGCATCAAGTTGGATAAGTCACCAGGACCAGACAAGATGTACCCCAGGCTACTGTGGGAGGCAAGGGAGGAGATTGCTGAGCCTCTGGCGATGATCCTTACATCATCAATGGGGACGGGGGAGGTTCCGGAGGATTCAAGAAAGGGAGTAGAGATAGCCCAGGAAATTATAGACCAGGGAGTCTTACTTCAGTTGATAGAAAAGATCCTGAGAGACAGAATTTATGAACATTTGGAGAGGCATAATATGATTAGGAATAGTCAGCATGGCTTTGTTAAATGCAGGTCGTGCCTTGCAAGATTGATTGAATTTTTTGAGGATGTGACAAAACACACTGATGAAGGAAGAGCAGTAGATGTAGTGTATATGGATTTCAGCAAGGCAATTGATAAGGTGCCCCATGCAAGGCTTATTGAGAAAGTAAGGAAGCATGGGTTCCAAAGGGACATTGCTTTGTGGATCCAGAATTGGCTTGCCCACAGAAGGCAAAGAGTGGTTGTAAATGGGTCATATGCTGCACGGAGGTCAGTGACCAATATTGTGCCTCAGGGATCTGATCAGGGACCTCTTCTCTTCGTGATTTTTGTAAATGACGTGAATGAGGAAGTGGAGGGATGGGTTAGCAAATTTGCTGATGACACAAAGGTTGAAGGTGTTGTGGATAGTGTGGAGGGCTGTCAGAGGTTACAGCAGGACATTGATAGGATGCAAAACTGGGCTGAGAACTGGCAGGTGGTGTTCAACCCAGATAAGTGTGAAGTGGTTCATTTTGGTAGGTCAAATATGATGGCAGAATATAGTATTAATGGTAAGACTCTTGGCAGTGTGGAGGATCAGAGGGATCTTGGGGTCCGAGTCCATAGGCCACTCAAAGCTGCTATGCAGGTTGACTGTGTGGTTAAGAAGGCATATGGTGCATTGGCCTTCATTCATCGTGGGATTGAATTTAGGAGCCAAGAGGTAATGTTGCAGCTGTATAGGACACTGGTCAGACCCCACTTGGAGTACTGTGCTCAGTTCTGGTCACCTCACTACAGGAAGAATGTGGAAACTATAGAAAGGGTGCAGAGGACATTTACAAGGATGTTGCCTGGATTGAGGAGCATGCTGTATGAGAATAGGTTGAGTGAACTCGGCCTTTTCTCCTTGGTGCTACAGAGGATGAGAGGTGACCTGATAGAGGTGTACAAGATGATGAGAGGTATTGAACGTGTGGATAGCCAGAGACTTTTTCCCAGGGCTGAAATGGCTAACACGAGAGGGCACAGTTTTAACGTGCTTGGAAGTAGGTACAGAGGAGATGTCAAGGGTAAGTTTTTTATGCATAGAGTGGTGAGTGCGTGGAATGGGCTGCCGGCAACGGTGGTGGAGGCGGATACGATAGGGTCTTTTAAGAGACTCCTGGATAGGTACAAGGAGCTTGGAAAAATAGAGGGCTATGGGTAACCCTAGGTAATTTCTGAAGTGAGTACATGTTCGGCACAGCTTTGTGGAGCGAAGGGGCTGTATTGTGCTGTCGGTTTTCTATGTTTCTATGACTCTATTGGAAAATACACAAAGACAAATGAGATGGAGAATAAGTAAAGTGTCAGCAGAGAAGAAATGCTTAAAATGGACCCCTCGTGATGTATTGATTTTTATCCTATAAGTTCTATGGCAAGTATCTCACACCAGCAAGACAGTATGGTCCATTATTTTCTGAAATAAGGGTTTTTTTTTCAATTCATTGAAACACTGGATTATGATGTAGTGTGATCGAGTCGAGTATGATGTTCTCTCCTAAAGGGCTGTCTATTGGTGGCTGTAAAGGCCAATTCAAGATGCAAATATTCTGCTGCAGAGTGGGCGAGAGTAAGTGGTGGCTGTGGTTAGTGGTTGGGTCTTTTGGTTGCTCACTCTCTCCTTTCACAGGTACCACTGTTCTCTGTGGCAGAGTGGGGGGTCACTTTCTTGTAGCACAGCCCCCTCTTGAACAGATTTCCTCCAGGTATATCTATTGAATACAATACCTTCCCAGTTTTTATATGTGATGTTGAATACTGTATCTTCAGGCTGATCTATGATGAAACATTCCTAAAACACTCCACTAAACATTCTTCTCTAGGCACTCAGTTGCTATACAACAACCCTCACGTCTATGATCACATGGTACCAGCCTCCTTTGCTGAAGATCTACCAGACCTGCAGAGTGCAGCAAGTGGCAAGCACAAGAAAAACCCTCCCTGGAAGCGAAAGATTGTCCTTTCATCAGCAGCGGGGAAACAATTCATCAGCTTTGCAAAGTACAAGTACTTCGGAGCAGGTAGAGTAATCAATCAATCATCACTTGTGGCTCTCGTCCCACCACATCTTTGCTGAGGTTCACACGAATGATCCTGGGCATGAATGAGTTAACATATGAGAAGCGTTTGGTGACTCTGAGCCTGTACTCACCGGAGGTCAGAAGAAAGAGGGGTGATCTAATTGAAATTTATTGAATACTGAAAGGTCTAGATAGAGAGGACATGGAGAGGATGTTTCAATTAATAGGTGAGTCTAGGACCAGAGGGCACAACCTCAGAATACAAGGACGTCCTTTTAGAACAGACATGAGGAGTAATTTCTTTAGCCAGAGGTCGTAAATCTATGGAATTCATTGTCACAGACAACTGTGGCAGCCAAGTCATTCGGTATATTTAAAGCAGAGGTTCTTGATTCGTAAGGATGTCAAAGGTTACAAGGAAAAGGCAGGAGAATGATTGAATGGTGGAGATTAGATTAGATTATTAGATTAAATTAAATTAGAAGACCTGATGAGACGAATGTCTTATGGTCCATTATTTTGACCAATATGTGGTAACACTTTATAGATGATGAATTCAGATCCCACCACACCAGACAGGAATTGTAATTTGATTTGTAATTTTTTGTTTTGGGAACTAGGAGTCACTAGCACTAACACTAACACTAGCTCAGTGTTCATAGCCAGCCCAAATTACCCTTAAGAAGGGGGCATTGAACTGTTTTCTTGGATTGATGTAACTTTTCTGGTGAAAGTACTCCTACAGAGCTGTTAGGGAGTTTGTTCCAGGGACAGGGACAGGGAAGGACTGGTAATATAGATGGTGTGGAACATACACATGGAGGAGACCTGTGGGGGGGAGGGGACATTCCCATGTACCTGAATCCTTCTTGGAATTGGAGTCCATGGGTGCTTCCTTATGGTCCTTAAGGAAGGTAAACCTGGTATCTTATTTGTGACTATAGAATTACAACAATGTGATTGATTGCTCTCTGAAAAAATATACTGATCATGTCAATGACGTCTACATTTCGAAAATGGGTATCGAGAATAGCTCTAATTAGAATATAGGACAGTATCCTTACATGGTCCCACCCTCTCCCGTGTTATCCTCTTGCTCTTGATGTATGTACAGAATGCCTTGGGATTCACCTTAATCAAACTTGCCAAGGACTTTTCATGGCCCTTCCTGGCTTTCTTAATACCCTTCTTTAGTTCTCTCCTGGATCCTTTATGAATATATGGGGAAGATTTTGACATCAAATATTTTACTTCTTTCCCCTCCCACCCCCTCCCTTTTCACATTAAGATATAAACCTATTATTAGGTAATGAAATGTAATCTTATATGTAACTATATCCACATATAAATATATAATTCACGGCTACTCAATCCAACCACTTTAATCTTATCCCACTCTTGCTCTTTGTAGCCAATTATCACAAACAACTTTGCTTATGTATTTTGCTGTCTTCACCTTATTCTTCCATGCCATTTCCCACATTACATCAATTATTTGTCAAAAGTTCGTAATTGACCATAGAAAGATTTAGAACTTATTGAAAGGAAGGTGAAAGACTCCATAAAAACGCAGGTCCTTTTGTTCCCCAGCCTTTCCCTGTGTTGTGAATTCTACACCCTAGATATTTCCCTACATTCCCCTTTGGAATTGTCTATTGTTGTTGTTGGTTAAGCCCATCACCCCTACTGGGATATAAGCTACTGACAGCAGCTCAACGGTGTTCTCTGTCCTGGGCCAGTCTTTCAGGTTGTCCTCACATGTGGCCCATCTTCAACAATCCTTCCTCCCTGAGGGGTGAGGTCTTTGGAGCTTCAGCTGATGTTTCTGTACCTGCTGGATTTTTACGGGACGAGGTTGCTAGCCTCATGCCCAAAGCTCTTCCTTTCGTAGCCGGGCTTTGGGACTGTCCATGGTGGAGATCAGCTGCTTGAACATTAACTCTGAAATCCCTTCCCTCAACTTATCTTTCTCTCTACATTTCTTTCTTCTTGACCAATTTTCTAGCATATTCCTTAATATATCGCCACGTGTCTTGGAGCCAGGTGTTATTTGCTGACTTTCCTGTGAATGTAACTCTGCTTGCTTTATAGCTTAACTAGTTCCGGCAAACTAAAACCTTCCTGGGGTAATGCACAGAGATTTAAGGAAGTGAAACTCCAATAGTCTGACAAACACGATAGTCTGTAAATGCTGGAACATGGAGCAACAAACTAACTGCTGGAGGAACTCAGCATGTCAGGCAGCATCTATGGGGTGGGGATATATTTGATGTTTCAGGCTGGAGGTTGATGCATTGGCTCAGAATTCAATCAGAAACATTAACAATTCCTTCCAATACCACACACCCCCCGCCCCACACAGATATTACCAGACTTATCGAACAGCAGAGCACACTCTGACCTCATTCTTTTCCCATTCCTTATGTCTGCAGATTTGTATTCTGGCTGGGTGGCCAGTGACCTCCAGAGTGACCTGCTGGCCCAGACGTGGCTGAATTCTCGGCATGCACTTGCCTCCAACTGCATGGCGGAGTACGCGGTGTACAACGTGGAGAGAATTAAATTCCCCTCCGGCATCAATTTTTCCACCCATGTGGATCACTCGAAGTGGTGTGTGACAACACCAGAAGGAGGTAGAAAGTGGACCTGCATTGGGGACATCAACCGAGACCAGGCCCAGGAGGAAAGGGGAGGTGGAACCGTCTGCAACGATGATCCAGTTGTCTGGGATGCCTTCTCGAACCTTGTCACAGCCTGCCAGTTCTGCGAGTGTACGTGCAGTGGGAAGGTCAAAACCAGGGATTGAATGGTAGTGTGTGGGTCAACGTTCAACCATCAGCAACCCCCTTTCTGCTTTTGTGTCAGTGTGTAACAAGCTGTGAGGACTTTAGCTCCCACAGAGACAACCCTGACCCCTGCCAGCATATTGGGATCCTGATCTGCAAAAGCTTCAGATCAGATCCAGTCTTAACCAGAATGGACGGCAAGAACAAGATTTTCACTCAGATCTCAAGGGAGTTACTGAGGTCCTCAGCGAGGTGGAGATGGAGTCTGCCACAGTGTCGTGGTCAATACTTTATCTCCAATAACACCACCAAAACTAGATTAGGTACTCATAATCACATTACAGATTTTGGGAGCTTGCTGTGAGCTGATTGTTTGGTGTGTCTTACACTGCAACCATCTACAGTGGTACAGATTTGGTACAGATTTCTGTACCCATTGGTACAGATTTCCCTGATGTAAAAGAATGTGAAGTGTAAGTCTTTCCTTTTCACTACCTTTCAATTCCCACTGATGGGTCCTACCTCTCTGGTCCAAACAAAATTGGGCTTCAGTTCAGATGTAAAGACTGTGTGAAAAAGATCGCAGAGCTCCACGTCACTGCTGAATTCTTGCTCGTCGTATTTGTTTTCTCCAGGGACCGCGTGGGTAGAGATGTCCCGAAGCATAACGATGTGAAGACCAGAGGCCTTGAATTTCAGTCCATGTCTTCGAACCCTGAAGCCCCTTTCCCAAGGAGCAGGTTTAAACTGTCAAACTGTTCACAGGCAGCATATTTAGTTCTGAGTTCACCTTTCAATCAAGTATTTGCATTTCGTCTACAATCTCCTCATTCTGCTCCTGCCTCAACTCACCTTTGTTGCAGCTTCCCTACCCTTTGCATTTCTGCTAGACCGGACCGTTCCAATATACTCCTGGCTATTTGTCCTTGTTCTGCTCTCCATGAACTTTGAGTCCAGCCAGAAAACTGGCACCAGTGTCCTAACTAGCACTAAGTTCTCTTCATCAGTCTCCTTCGTGCTTGTTCACCTGCACTGGCTAACTGTTAAACTTCACCCTAATTTTAACTATTCTTCCTTTAAATGCATGGTTTCATTCTTCTTTGCTGAGCCTACAAGCCCTGAGTTCCTCAGTTCTATTCCCCTTCTCATTTCTGAATCGGACTGATCCAACAGCACTTGCTTAGACCGGAAGTCTGGAATTCTTCTCTCTGAACCCGTCTTTAAGACAATCCTTAGAATCCACTTCTTCATCTAAACTTCTGATCACCTGCTCTCAGAATTCATGAAATGTTTTGTTTGATCATCTTCTGTGAAAGGCCATGGGTAGTTCTCCCAATGGTAACGGTGTTATTTGTTAATTATGTGCCATGTCGTGTGACATAGGCGATCATTGTCTTTCCGCGACCAGGATTCTTCTTGGCAAATTTTTCTGTGGTTTGCCATTGCGGTTTTCTGGGAAGTGTCTTTACATGACTGGTGACCCCAGCAATTATCAATACTCTTCAGAGATTGTCTGCCTGACGTCAGTGGTCGCATAACCAGGACTTGCAATATGAGGCGGGGGAGGCTATGCAGGTACTACACCTTGCCCACAGGTGATCTGCAGGCTAGCAGAGGGAAGGAGCACTTTACACCTCCTTTGGTAGGGCTGCATCTCCACCCTGCCACCCAAAAGGTATTATACCAGTGTTGTTTATGCTTCGTTGCTCTGCTGCCTGCATCAGTAAAGCCATCAGAACATTAAAGTGAGTTGTAACAAGTTAACAAGGAAAGGCCAGCACTTTCCTACAACAAAAACTGTGCAGCAAGCTAACACCGACTGTAACTCGCCCCCTTGCCCCCTTCTCTTGTAGCGTAACTCACCCTTTGCTGCGTTGGTCGGTAGCTCCCAATTAAACTGTTCACTGTAGCAGGTCTTCGTTTCCAGTGGGGCTGTTGGAAGTTTTCACACCCTGTACTGCTGCTATAGATTGCTGCCCTTGGTGTTCCTGACTACAGTCTTTGTAGCTTTGAATATCCTTGTCTGAGTTATCACTAAATTATAACTATGTAACCATGTAACACAATAAATTCTTGTCTTTTAACCCAAGACTTGCCTTGTTAAATGATTTTTGGTCTGGTTTTACTCCCCGTTTAAATTCAATTGAGGCTTGAAGCAATGATGTGTATGGGTGTCATTTCAAAAACAAAGTCTTGAGAGGGTGCAGCATCACAGCAGAGGAAGAGCCCATTGTGATTCTCCCAACTAGACATCAGGATTATAGAGACACAGCACAGAAGAGCCCCTTCAGCCCATCAAGTCTGCACTGGCCATCAAACACCCATGGTAATCCCGTTTCATTTGTTATTGATTGAGATACAGTACAGAACAGGCCCTTCCGGCCCTTCGAGCCACACCACCCAGCAACCGTCTGATTTAACCCTAGCCAATTAACCTATTCACTGTGGGAGGAACCCGGAGCACCCGGAGGAAACCCACGCGGTCACGGGAAGAACGAGCAGACTCCTTACAGGCAGTGGCAGGAACTGAACCCAGGTCATCTGCTCTGTAAAGTGTTGTGCTAACCAGAACACCACTGTCCCGCCCCATTATCTCTGTATTCCTTCGACTACCTTCAGTTTGTAACCCGCTCGTCTACACGCTAGAGATAATTTCAAAATCCTACTCAATTGGTGCACCAACTCTATCCTATCAGGTTATCATTACTTTCGTCACATGAACCAAGATACAGTGAAAAGCTTTTGCTTTGCGTGCCATCCAGACTGACCATGCCGTACATAATTACATTGAGTTGGCAAAAAGAAAACAGAATGCAGAAGATAGCATTGTAGCTAGAGAGGTAAGCTCAATGCAGGTTAACAAATAACATGCAAAGGCCACAATGAGATTGTGTGTATTTAATATTTAAGTAATATTTGAGTAATATTGTGAATATATTCTTTGATAAAGCATTCTTGTTCATTCATTACGAATTATACTGTATGTAAAAATACGTGAATGGTGTACATTATCACAATATGAAACTAAGACACTTTCTCCTGGGCGCCCGTCTTTTTCTTTCAGTTAGTTTTATGTTTTGGAGTTATACAACATAAAAGTAGTGACAAGAAAGTTTTAAACAAAACTAAGACGACTACCTACCTGTTGAAGTGCAGTAAGACATTTGAGTTTTTTAAAAAGTGCAGCAAGAAATGGTCGAGTAAAAAACAGCACAGAACTTGCTTCTTCGGGAACAGACAGACGTGACTGAGTTTTAAAAAAAGGCAGGAAACAGACAACTTCACAGGTTTATAAACAGTGAGTACCGGGTGATAATAACACTAAATTTTTTTAAAAAGCAGAAATGGTGGCTGCATTGGAAAGATAGATGTGTTTGATTGCACAAAAGGTAACTGCTGCTGTATATGGAACAAACTGAGCAGTATTTTGAAGCAAATAAAATAGCCAATGAGAAATGAGTGCCAGTTTAGCTGAGCGCAATTGGAGGGAGAGCATACAGTTTGCTTAGAAGTTTGACTGCTCCAACCAAAACAGCTGAAATGAACTTTGTTGATATCATGAAAGTAATGCAGGAACATTCAGAACTGAAACCATTGCTGATTGGTTTCAGTTTCATAAATAGAATCAAATCAATAGGAGTCCATTACAGCATATGTGGCTGAATTGAAGAGATTGTCATATCAGTGATGGGCTTCATCATGGACTGAAAGATCATGTAGTTTGTGGAATCTTACAAGAAATCATTAAAAAACTGCTTCTAACTGAAGCACAGATTACGTTTAAAAGAGCATTTGAAATCGCTGTGACAATGGAAACAGCAGACTGAGATGCAATTTAGTTGCAGTCAGGAATGAAAGTGAGTGTGAACAAAATTGCAACTTTGAACCAGAAACCCACCTGGCCAAAAAAATTGTGTCACCATTGTGACAAGGGCTCACCTACACCAGACCAATGCAGGTTTAAAGGCAGAACTTGCAGAAAATGCAACAAAGTGAGACACATACAAAAATAAATGGACTGCACAGGGGATGAGAAAAAAGATAAAATGTGAAGTTGCAATTTTAAAAAAAAACAATCTGCATGGTTTCGAGGAAAAATCTGATAATGAAGAAAGTGATACAGGACAGAATAGCCTTGAGATTTGCAATGTGAAAACTTGCAATAGTCAAGCAAACTGGCTTACACCAGAAGTGAATGGCAAATTAATTAAAATGGAATTGGACATTGGCTCGATTTTTCAATCATTTCAATGTTTGAACGGCATTTCAAAGATATTGAACTGAAGCCAGCAGATATCCAACTAAGAACCTATACTGGAGAAAAGGTAACTCCTCTGGGAATGACATTTGTATCAGTGAAATACACCAACCAACAAGCCACATTGGACTTATATGTGTAAAAACAGGAGGGCTGGCGTTGTGAGGTTATGAATGGCTGAGACAACTACAACTTTATTGGAGATCCGTCCACTACATCCCCTGCAGTAGAGTCAAATGAAAGGGAATTAAGAAAGATACTGGATGACGCCACAACAGTATTCAAGGATGGCATTGGAAAACTCAAACTTAGCAAGGTTTTACGATACCCGTCCGATTTCTTATACCATCTGTGATACAGTAGCCAGTGAGCTTGGTTGCGTGGAGGCTGAAGGAGATGTTTCCAAGGTTGCGTGGAGCCCATGGGCAATGCCAGTGGTCCCAGTAGCCAAGAAGAATGGGTCTGTCAGGATCTGTGGTGATTTTAAGGTCACTATCAACCCAGTACTAAAGATAGATCAATACCCTCTGCCCAAAGTAGAGGATATCTTTGCAAATTTTTCTGGAGGAAAACACTTCAGCAAAGTGGACTTACCTACAGATGGAGGTGAAAGAAGAGTCCAAAGTGTTTCTCATCAGAAACCCCCACAAAGGTGTTTATCACTAAAATAGGCTTATATTTGGAGTATTGCCTTCACCTGCACTCTGGCAGAAAGCTATGGTCCCAGTGCTGCAAGACGGCCCAGGCACCCAGGGTTCCCAGATGTTCCCATTGTTACCAGTAAGGATGGCAAGGAGCACCTCCATATTCCCAAGACAGTGTTAAAAAGGTAAGATTATGGCTCAGAACACAAGGCAACAAGTGTGAATTCACTTACTGTCATCGTAACATTGACACACAAGCATTACACAAGTGTGTTGAGAAACTTCAAGCCCCAAGGCCAAGGGACGCGTCACAGTTGCAGTCCTTTTCAGGAATTGTCAAACCTGACGACTATGCTCCAAGCCTTGAACTGATTATTACAGATTGGGAAGAAATAGCAACAGACAAAGAAGTGTGAGTGTGAGGGGGCTTCCCAAAGGACAATGGGGATTCTGCTATCAGACACCATACCCATTATCACCCACATCACCCAGTGAAACTTGCCTGCAATGTCTTACCTTATGCTCGGGGTGCGGTCATGTCACATGTCATGAGTGATGGAAGTAAACGCCCCATAGCCTTTACATTACACACAAAATTCTGGAGGAATTCGGCAGGCCAGGCTGGAAAAGAGTAAACAGTTGGCATTTTGGACTGAGACCTTTCTTCAGTCCAGGTGACAGAGTTCAATTCCCACTGCCGCCTGTCAGGAGTCTGTACGTTCTCCACGAGTTCAATTTCCACTGCGGCCTGTAAGGAGTTTGTACGTTCTCCGTGAGTTCAATTCCCACTGCGGCCTGTAAGGAGTTTGTACGTTCTCCGTGAGTTCAATTCCCACTGCCGCCTGTAAGGAGTTTGTACATTCTCCACGAGTTCAATTCCCACTGCCGCCTGTCAGGAGTTTGTACATTCTCCACGAGTTCAATTCCCACTGCCGCCTGTCAGGAGTTTGTACGTTCTCCACGAGTTCAATTCCCACTGCCGCCTGTAAGGAGTTTGTACGTTCTCCGTGAGTTCAATTCCCACTGCCACCTGTCAGGAGTTTGTACGTTCTCCATGAGTTCAATTCCCACTGCCGCCTGTAAGGAGTCTGTACGTTCTCCGTGAGTTCAATTTCCACTGCAGCCTGTAAGGAGTTTGTACGTTCTCCACGAATTCAATTCCCACTGCCGCCTGTAAGGAGTTTGTACGTTCTCCATGAGTTCAATTCCCACTGCGGCCTGTAAGGAGTTTGTACGTTCTCCACGAGTTCAATTTCCACTGCGGCCTGTAAAGAGTCTGTACGTTCTCCACGAGTTCAATTCCCACTGCCGCCTGTAAGGAGTTTGTACGTTCTCCATGAGTTCAATTCCCACTGCCGCCTGTCAGGAGTCTGTACGTTCTCCACGAGTTCAATTCCCACTGCCGCCTGTCAGGAGTCTGTACGTTCTCCACGAGTTCAATTCCCACTGCCGCCTGTAAAGAGTCTGTACGTTCTCCATGAGTTCAATTCCCACTGCGGCCTGTAAGGAGTTTGTACGTTCTCCATGAGTTCAATTCCCACTGCCGCCTGTCAGGAGTCTGTACGTTCTCCACGAGTTCAATTCCCACTGCCGCCTGTCAGGAGTCTGTACGTTCTCCACGAGTTCAATTCCCACTGCCGCCTGTAAAGAGTCTGTACGTTCTCCATGAGTTCAATTCCCACTGCGGCCTGTAAGGAGTTTGTACGTTCTCCGTGAGTTCAATTCCCACTGCCGCCTGTCAGGAGTCTGTACGTTCTCCACGAGTTCAATTCCCACTGCCGCCTGTCAGGAGTTTGTACGTTCTCCACGAGTTCAATTCCCACTGCCGTCTGTCAGGAGTTTGTACCTTCTCCACGAGTTCAATTCCCACTGCCGCCTGTCAGGAGTTTGTACGTTCTCCCCGTGACCGCATGGGCCTCCCCCAGGGGCCTCCGTTTTCCTCGCAGAGTCCAAAGATGCGCCGGATGGTAGAGTAATTGGTCATTGCAAATCCCCTCGTGATTCGGCTGGCATTAAATGGGGGTTGCAGTCTGGCGCAGCTTGAAGAGCCCAGAAAGGCCCATTCTATGCTGTATCTTAATAAATAAATAAATACGTTAAATAAAATAAAATTTAAAAATAAATCTACCTCATTACGGCCTTGCACCTTATTGTCTGCATACACTACATTTTCACTGTACCTGTAACACATTATTGTATACTTTGTTCTGGTTTTCCCTTGTACTACCTCAATGCACTGTTGAACAAGGAAACCATTCAATAGTCTTATAACAGTGGGATAGGAGCTGGCCTTGAGCCCGGTGGCATGTGTTCTCTTGGCTTTTGTATCTTTTGCCTGATTGGGGGCGGGTGTGGGGAGAACAGCGAATGTCAGGGTAAGTGCAGTCTTTGATTACGTTGGCTGTTTACCGAGGTAGTCAGAAGTACAGAGAGTGTCCTTGGCTGGTTCTATGACGTGCAGGTCCACAGGCCGAAGATACAGGAGCCTGAGACCTCGAATGACCAGTCACAGGGAAAGCTTCCAGCCTGCTGTTATAAAAGATGAACATGCTCTTGAGGAAGAAAATCTGCCATCCTTACCATGTCTGACCTTTAGATGATTCCATTCCCTCAGCGGTGTCCCCACTGTTCTCTGAAATGGGCCAGCAGGCTTCTCAGATTGAGGGTAATTGGGGATGGGGAGCAAATGCCGGCCCTATCAGTAACAGCCATCTGCAATGAAAGAATATAAGGGAATATGGCAGGCTTGATACCATCGCCAGAGAACCGAGCGCCAGGATCTTGGTTGATGCACTGCTGCGGGACTTAGAGAGTGCTACGTTGTCAGAGCCGGAAGCTAAGCCTAGCAAATTTCTGCCTTTGATCTTTGCTGCTGCTTTTGCATGGGAGTGGTTGCGGGGGGTGTTCTGTGGTTCTAATGTTTTACTGTCATTCAATCTTTGGGGTTTTCTTGTTTTGTAGATGTCTGTGAAGAGTAAGAATTTCAGGTTGTATAGTAGGTTCTCTGATATTGAATTGAACCATTGAGAATATACAAATAGTGTAGGTAACTTCACTCTCCCCAACACTGAACCGATTCTCCAATCTATGGACTCACTTTCAAACGTTCTACAACTCATGTTCTCGATATTATTTATGTATCTCTTATTACTCGAATTTGTTTTGAGGTATTAGCACAGTTTGCCTTCTTTTGCACATTGGTTATTTGTCAGTCTTTGTGTGCAGTTTTTCATCGATTCTATTGTTCTCAGAATCAAGTTTATTATACCAGCATGCGTCGTGAAATTTGTTAACTTTGCGGCAGCGGTAAAATGCAATATATGATAAATATAGAAAAAAAACTGAATTGCGGTAATTATATATATATCTTAAATAGTTATGTTAAAATAACAGTGTAAAAGCAGAAAAAAAGTAGTGAGGTAGTGTTTGAGGATTCAAAGTCCATTTAGAAAACAGATGGAAGATGGGAAGAAGCCATTCCTGAATCATTGAATGTGTGCCTTCGGGCTCTTGTACCTCCTTGCCGAGAGTAATATGAGAAGAGGGCATGACCTGGGCAAATCTCAGGGCAGTAAATGGTACATACATGGCCTTTGATAATAACTTTGAATTTTGATTTCTAAGTTTTTAGTCAATGGACCTGTGCATCTGCACCCAAATTCAGTTTTTGGTCAGATGATGACAACTGGTTCATTTTCACCTCATGTGAGGAGGAATTGGAGCAATTCAGCCTGAGAGGTCTCAGGCCAGAACCTTAGAAGGGCTTTCAGCGATGGTGCTTCCCTGTGGATATCTTTACCCCTAACTTGTTACTAATGGGAAGGCAGTCACCGTTGCACCTCACGCATCATAACCAAGGTACATAAACTGCATACCTCTTTACTCAATCTGTACTCCCGAAATGTTTCAAAGGTAAATCAGTCTATTAGTGTCACTTGTGAAGAAGTTTGCTTTGCAAGCCATTCATAGAGATCATTTCATCACAACAAGGCATTGAAGTAGTATGAAGGAAAGTAGAGGTAGTTACTGCCTGTGGCATTTAGAGCAGCAATGAAGATCCTCTATCTCTGTCTGTTCTTGACTATCTTCTCTAACAATTACCAAATTCAGACTCAACTGCTGGCTTAGCCAGTTGCCAAAGCTGCCAGAAACAATGAATATTGATGGTGTCCATCACTGTTTAAATAACTGAAACATAATTACAACTAAAACATAAACATTTATGAAATATTAATTATGCTAAATTAATTAAAATGGGTATTATATTGAACATTGACTTCCTCCCTAATTCAAGTTTAAGTACGTTTACTGTTGTCATAAGCATATATGCACAGCATGTAAATGCCATGAAAAACAGCTCCTTCCAGCAGCAGCACAGTACGTTACAAGATGAGAACAAATACACACAGTTTCTACTTAATTAGATAAAGTGACCACTGAGTTTACGTTTATGATCTTCTGCACACCACTGTTGTAACATGTGGTTATTTGAGTTGCTGTCACCTTCCTGTTAGCTTGAACCAGTCTGGCCATTCTCCTCTGACCTCTCATTAACAAGGTGTTCTTCGCACTGTTTTCTGTAAACTCTCGAGGATGTGAGTGAAAATCCCAGGAGATCACCAGTTTATGAGAGACTCAAACCACCCCGTCTGGCACCAACAATCATTCCAAGGTCAAACTCACTTTGATCACATTTCTTCCCCATTCGGATGCTTGGTCTGAACAGCAACTGAACCTCTTGACCATGTCTGCATTGCTTTTATGCATTGGGTTGCTGCCACGTGAATTAAAATTAGGTTTAATATCACTGACATATTTCATGAAATACTGCATGTTGTTTTGCGGCAGCAGTATATTGCAATACATAAGAAAAAAACTAAATTACAGTAAGAATTATGTCGAGGCAGTCTTCATGGATTTATGGTCTATTCAGAAATCTGATGGCGGAGGGGAAAAAGCTGTTTTTAAAAAGAATCAGAATTCTGAATCGGAATCAGAATCAGGTTTAATATCACCAGCATATGTCATGAAATTTATTGACAGCTGCAGCAGTGCAATGAAGTACACAATAATATAGAGAAATAAATTAATAAATTAATTACAGTAAGTATATATATTTATATTAAATAGTTAAATTTAAAATAGTGCAAAAACAAAAATAATATAAAAACAAAAAAAAAGTGTGGTAGTGTTCATGGGTTCAATGTCCATTTAGGAATCAGATGGCAGAGAGGAAGAAGCTGTTCCTGAATCGCTGAGTGTGTGCCTTCAGGCTTCTGTACCTCCTACCTGATGGTAACAGTGAGAAGAGGACATGTCCTAGGTGGTGGGGGTTCTTAATAATGGATGTTGCCTTTCTAAGGCGCCGCTACTTGAAGATGTCTTGGGTACTGTACTACCGAGGCTAGTACATAAGTTGGAGCTGACTAATATTACAACTCTCTGCAGCTTACTTTGATCATGTGCAGTTGAAGTTTTTGATTGTTTTAGGAGACGGAGCAAATCTCCTCAAATTCCTAATGAAATATAGCCCCCTTCTTGCTTTCTTTATAGCTGCATCAATATGTTGGGACCAAGTTAGATCCTCTAAGATCTTGACACCCAGGAACTTGAAACTGCTCGCTCTCTCCACTTCTGATCCCTCTAGGAGGGATGTTCCTTCAACTTCCCCTTTCTGAAGTCCACAATCAGCTCTTTGGTCTTACTGACCTTGAATGCAAGGTTGTCGCTGCAACACCACTCAACTAGCTGGTATATCTCACTCCTGTACACCCTCTCATCTCCATCTCAGATTCTCCCAACAATGGTTGTATTATCAGCAAATTTTTAGATGGTACTTGAGCTATGCCTAGCCACACAGTCGTGGGTATAGAGAGAGTAGAGCAGTGGGCTGAGCACACATTCCTGAGGTGCACCAGTGTTGATTGTTGCAAAGAGGAGATATTATTGCCAATCCACACAGACTGTGGTCTTCTGGTTAGCAAGTCGAGGATCCAGTTGTAGAGGAAGGTACAAAGACCCAGGTTCTGTAGCTTGTCGATCAGGACTGTGAGAATGATGGTGTTAAATGCTGAGCTATAGTTAACAAACAGCATCCTGACAGAGGTGTTTGTGTTGTCCAGGTGATTTCAGGCCATGTGAAGAGTCCTTGAGATTGCGTCTGCAGTTGATCTATTGTGGCGATAGGCAAATTGCAATGGGTCCAGGTTTTTACTAAGGCAGGAGTTGTTTCTAGCCATGACCAACCTCCCAAAGCATTTCATCACAACAGATGTGAGTGCTGCTGGATGATAGTCATTAAAACAGCTCACACTGCTTGTCTTGGACACTGGTATAATTGTTGCCCTTTTGAAGCAGGTGCCAACTTACAACCATAGTAGAGAGAGGTTGAAGATACCCTTGAATACTCCCACCAGTTTGCTGGCACGAGTTTTCAGAGCCTTACGAGGTACTCCATCAGGGCCTGCTGTCCTGTGACAGTTCACCCTCCTGAAAGGCAGCCTGACGTCGGGCTGAGTCAGAGATCGCAGGGTCACCGGGTGCAGCAGGGATCTTCACACCTGTAGTTATATTCTCCCTTTCAAAGCAGGCATAAACTGCATTGAGATCATCTGGTAGTGAAGCATCGCTGCCATTCATGCTATTGGGATTCACTTTGTAGGAAGTAATGTCTTGCAAACCCTGTCAGAGTTGATGTGCATCTCATGTCATGTCCACCCTCTCTCGTAATTGTGTGTGTCTTCAGGCTCTGATGTGTGCAGTGGCCCCTTCACAAAAGATGGTGATGCAACCAGTTAGAATGGTTTCCATGGTGTATCAGTACAGTTGTCTCCTCAAACTCCTAACGAAATATAGTCGTTGTTGTGCCTTCTTTGTAATTGCATCAATATGATGAGCCCAGAATAGCTCCTCAGGGATGTTAACACCCACGAACTTGGAGCTACTCATCCTTTGATGAGGACTGATATGTGTTCCCCCAACTTCCCCTTCCTGAAGTCCACAATCAATTCCTCAGGCTTACTGATGTTGAGTGCTAGGTTGTGGTTTGGACACCAGTCAACCAGCTGAGCAGAGGTCTAGCCACTTTAGCCGGGATGAAGTCCCATGTGTAACGTTGCCCACGAAAAGCAGAGAGTCACCCGTCATGTCCCGTACGTCTGGATCTTGCTGCCTTTGGTGGCCTCCAGCAATGTTTCGTTGCTCTTTGCCTTCTCGTCAATAGGTGATGCTGGCAGCACCCACGTCACACAGGAACCATCGTCCTGAAAGGTTGACGACCCTGGCAGCTGGAAGCCATGGTGTTCACAAACCTCTGATGTACTCATGTGCCGGCACTGTTGAAGCTGCAAGGTGGTTGGCACTTCCTAAAGTGAGCGTGGTAAAAACACAGGCCCGGCGTTATCTGCTTTGCAGGCACGAGTGTCCTTGTGTTGAAGGCCTTGCTGTCAAAACTTATTGAGGCAGGGAAATGAGGAGGAATTTTGCATCTCTGCCAACCTGAGTGTCGTCTATCAGCCATTTTGGCAAGCTCCCTATAGTCCTTCATAGGTGCATTAGTGAGGGCTATGCGAACTTGATCAGGCATTTGCTGTATGAAGAGTTCTTCAAAAATAAAGCGAGGATGATGATTTGCCAGGAGAGACAGCATGTGGTCCATTAGCTGCAACGGTTTAGCATCACCAAGGCCAGGCAAGGAGAGCAGTTGTGTCCAGTCTACACACGTGGGCATGGACTGGTGGGCCCGTTGTGGAAGTGTGGTGCTTGACCTCATGTTCTTTTAGTAGGTTTGGTGAGGTTTGGGAATTCACCCAGCAGCTGAGTAAGCTCACACGCAGTCCTGCATTCACTCTGCTGAGTTGTTGTGGGGGAACTTACCGGGGAGCAGGACAATGACCCAAAGTCCTTGATATCCACAAACCAGCAGTTCTTAAGATCAACCAACAGTCCTTGGGCACACAGGAGATCTGCACTGAGTAGAGGTCTCGCTACTTTATCCAGGACAAAGTCCCGTGTGTAATGTTGCCCACTGAAGCAGAGCATCAGCCATCATGTCCCACGTGGCTGGATCCTGCTGCTGTTGGTGGCCTCCAGTGAGGTTTCATTGCTCTTTGCCTTCTCATCAATAGGCAGTGCTGGCAGCACACTCACGAGCACCCGTGTCACATGGGCAGTGTCGCCCTGAAAGAGTGTCCGTAATGAACGGTAGAAGACACTGGTGGCTGGAACCCATGGTGTTCACATACATCTGATGTCCTGATGCACCTGGCATTGTCAAATCTGCAAGGCGGTCAGCACTTCCTCGCATTCCCAGCAAAGCGGGTGTTGTAAAAACACAGGCCTGGCTTCATATGATTGGCATCCTTGCTGACAGGGCTTATTGAGGTAGAGAATGGAGGGAGAATGATGCATCACTGCCCGGCTGAGTGTAGACGATCAGCTATTTTGGCAAGCTCCCTATAGTCCTTCACAGGTGCATTAGTGAGGGCTATGTGAACTTGATCAGGCTTTGCTGCATGAAGAGTTCTTTAAAAATAAAACAGGGATGGTGATTTCTCAGGAGAGGCAGCACATCCATCAGCTCTGATGGCCTGGCATCGTTAGGGCTGGGCATGAAGAGCACTGTTTGGCATGCTGAGACTCTGATAGTGCAAAATTCTGTAGATGGGGGTTTGCAGCATGCAATATTTTTCACGTTCAGGCGGACGTTCAAGCAGACTCACCACTCTCGCTGCTGTGCACATACTGAGCGACGCTACTACGTAGTAATACGCAGTACTGTGCACGGAGATTTCTCACCGCGAACATTGGGCCTCAGCTTGTACAAACCAAGTGACAGCATTTTGCTCCCAAAACTCCGGCAGCTTCAAAGGGACTGCACTGGCTGAAATGTTCAGTAACTCTGGAATCGTCCCAGAGTACTGGGGTCACCAATGGAGGTTTTTGCAAATGAGACCTTCTAAGTTTAGGAAAATCATAACAACACATTTGTTGAACTGCAAAACCTGAACACAAAGTGTGGTAAAACTCCTTTATGTAATTATCCCATTACATCTGATCAGCCTCTTAAATGAACCCTAACCCAACGTCAATGGTTGTGAATTCTGTATGTTTTCACCAATTACGGGCGGAAGCACCACAAATGTTGTGGCGTGGATGAAATCACCGGACAAGCAGAGTTACTGGTAGATACAAAGCAGCTTCTTTATTCGACACAACAAGGTACAGCAGGCATCATACGGACGGAGACGCTTTAGGTGGAAAGGTCTGCTAGCCCAATGTGGGCTCGATATTTATTTGCTAAGCGCAACGGGCAATCCCTATTTACAAATTATAGACAATGCTTTCTTTTGAAGCTACATACAAAACATCACACCTTCTGATTTCATCCTTTCCTCCCAAGGCCAACATGTCTGGGTTGGCACTCACAGCCTTTGGGAGTGCAAGTTAAATCCACAATACATTTATTTGGTATCTTACGTGCTAACATAGAGGACAATTCGTATTTATGAAGTATAGATAATACTGTCTTCGAAACTACAGCATCTGGTCAAACTACAGCATCAGCAGCGTCTGGTATTCACAGCTTTTAGGAAAATGCATTGTTGTGAACTCAGTCCACAGTACTTTGTCAAACAGAAGACTGGTGGCCAGAGTCATTTAAGTGTAAATGAATCATCTGCCCAAAAACTCACTCTAACACCCTACACAACTAATGGAGGGGTGACCGTGATGTATTGGACTGAGTTCACTACTGTCTGCAACATTCTGTACAGGAACATATACAGCCGCAGAGAGCAGTGGACTCAGCCCAATACATCACGGGTACATCCCTTCCCACCATTAGTTGTATCTAACACAACCATAGTACAGCCTGTCAGGATGCTTTCAACAGTACATCTGCAGAGTTTGTTGGAGTTTAAAAACACAGTTTAAGAGGAACTGTAAATTCACACAGATTTGGGGTAGTGAGGGGTAAGTTTTTAACTCAGAGTGTAGTCCATACCTGGAACGTAATGCCTGGTATGGTGGTAGAAGCAAACACATTAGAGGGACTTTTAAATAGGCACGTGAATATGAGGAAGATGTGGGCACTGTGTAGGTAGGAAGGACTCGTTTTTCACACACAAAATGCTAGAGGAACTCAGCAGGCCAGACGGCATCTAGAAAAATAGTTTAGTAGATATTTCGGGCCGAAACCCTTCTGCAGAACTGTTTTGTGTGTGTTGCTTGGATTTCCAGCATCTGCAGATTTTCTCTTGTATGTGGAAGGATTTGTTTTTTGTTTTTTTTTTACTTTACTTTTTAGCTGGTTCGGCACAGCATCAGTCCGAAGGTGCTGTACTTTTCTAATTGCCACATTTGGCTCTCAAACACTTGGGGCCAAGCAGCTGTGAGCGCCCCGGGTTGATCTGGAAATCACTGCAGCCCCGTCAGGCTGCAAGTTGTCACTCTTCCAGTCCACCAGGGGCGCTACCTCAGATCTTCGACCGAACCTGTTGGGCGGGGAGCCATCTTGATTGACGTGTGAACGACAGCCAATAGCAAGCGGATGAGCCCAGGGAAGGAGCCAATGGAGAGGTGGCGGGGCGGGATTCAACTATCAAGTTGGGTTGCGCGGAAGCTGGCGGTTTGAGGGAGAAAATGGCGCCGAGCCGGAGTAAGAGTCCGGCTATGAGGAGGAAAAACAATGTGCTGAGGAGCTTATACCGGCTAAAGGTACATGAGGCGGCGGCTGACCGGGCTGAGAACAGTAAATGCTGCATTTGCAAAGTGAAAATTCCCCCCAAATAAAGCGTGATATGGGCTGTGGGGATGGAGGTCGGACTCCCAGTGACTAACTGGGCAGAGAATTGACCCTTTCCAACAGCAACGTACGGAGTATATCATAATGAAAATGTACCTCATCATGAAACACTTCCAATAGACCATTGCTTTTATATTAAAGATACACGTCTTAGTTTGAGCTTCTAGGTCAAAATTGGATTTTAATGTTTGGAATAGTCAGAAAGCTATTGCTCAGAAGAACTGAGTTGTATTACTACAGCATTTTTCACGTCCCTTCAGGATGTCCCAAGGTGCAGACAAAGAACTTCTTTCAGTTACCCAGTGCTGTAATGTGGGAAGTGTATAGACAAGTTGAAAGCTGAAAGTTCCCACTTTCTTAGCAGTACTACTTTTAAAAAAAATCCCAAGGCAAGTCCAAAATGTGTAAACTTTAGTGATTATTTATAGTTGAAGTGGGAAGGTAACCTTCTAAAATGATGCTGGTCTATTATTTTTGTCGATGTGAAAGCAGCATTTAGTTCTTTGCTGGGGATAAAAATGATCAGATAGTGCTTTTTTTAGGTATCAGTTTAGGACTAAGTATTGACAGGATATTAGTCTTTTATAGTGTATAGTAAAATATATCTATTTTAGATTGAAATGTGGTCTTGCAGATAATTGAATGCACTGGTACTCCAATTAATGTCACCTTACTTTGCCATAGTGAATCAGAATCAGTTTTTTTTTTGTCTTGTATGATGTGTAATTTGTTGGCAGCAGTTCAGTGCTAAGACATATATTTGCAATAAGTTAAATAAATAAATAATCCAAAAATAAGAATGCTCTATTCAGAAACCTAATGATGATGGGGAAGAAGCTGCTCCTGAATTGTTGAGCTGTGGGCCTTCAGGTTCCTGTCTCTCCGCCCTAATAGTTGTAAGAAGAAGAGGGTGTCAAGGGTCCTTAATGATGCATGCTTCTTGATGAGCCTATGATGGAACTGGCTGAAAGCCCCTTGCGATTCTGGTATTGGAGCTTCCACACCAGGGTGGGATGCAAACAGTCAGGATGCTCACCACCATACATCTATAGAAATTTGCAAGAATCTTTGGTGACACACCAAATCTGCTGTCCATATTGAGCTGGTGGTCCTGAAGCTTGAACACAGGTATATTACTGCTTGCCTTCTTTCCGCATTTTGAAGAGATGTGCTCGAGTTGTTCACTGTTATGCCAGGAACTTGGCGTGAACTCCTGTCTTTCCACAGGAAGGAAACAGTTCCAAGTGGTTTGTTGTGAGGTGAATCGGTGAATCACAAACAAAGGTGTACAGAAGCCACTGCTTAGGGCTGATGTGAGGCAGAGTGGAGCAAGTGATGTGACCAGTCAGCACTGGAGATGGGGGGGGGGGTGCCAGGTTCAGCGCTACATTCTAGTTGGCATGGTATTCTCCCTGTAACCTTTGACACCCTTACTAATTAGCAACCTATTAACCTCTTTGGAAAAAAAAACCCAATGACTTGGCCTCCGCATCTGTCTCTCTATAGCAATGAATTCCACAGATTCATCACCCTCTAGCTAAAGAAGTCATCTTTGTTCTAAAGAGATGTCCTTCTATTCTGAGGATGTGCCCTCTGCTCCTAGACTTTTGGAATCATTCTCTCCACATCCACTCTATCGAGGTCTTTCAATATTCGGTAGGTTTCAATGAGATTCCCCCTTTATTCATCAAGCTGCAGGAAGGATGGGCTGAACATCATTAAACACTCATATATTAAGCCTTTAATTCTCAGAATTCTTAAGAGAAATAGAAAAAAAATGGGAAAAAATTAGTCATCTGGTGGAAATTGGCAGTATTACTAGATGACTCAGATCGGGTCCACAGCATTCTAAAGGAGGAGGGTGAGCAGCCAGAAGTCTTGGTACATATTGGCACCAATGACATAGGTACGAAACATGAGGAGGTTCTGAAGAGAGATTTAAGGGAGCTAGGTAGAAAGCTGAAAACAGGTCCTCCAGGTCAGTAATCTCTGGATTGCTGCCTAAACCATGGACCAGTAAGGGTAGGAGCATTTGGGAGATAAATGCGTGGCTAAGAACTGGTGCAGGGGGCTGGGGTTCTGATTTCTGGATCATTGGGATCTCTTCTGGTGAAGGTATGACCTGTAAAAAAGGGGTGGGTTATACCTGAACCTGAGAAGGAACCAACGTCCTTGCAGGCAGGATTATTGGAGTCGTTGGGGAGAGTTTAAACTAATTTGGCAGCGGGATGGGATTCAGAGTGATAAGGGCTGTGGATGGGGAAATTAGTATAATAGTGAGACTGCCTGCAAGGACAGGCTGATGATAGGCAAAATTGCAGTCAATGGGATAAGTTTCAATTTAAAAAGGATGATAAATACAGGACTGAAGGTGTTATATTTGAATGCACACGTTATACGGATTAAGGTAGATGAACTTGTGGCACAGTTAGAAATTGGCAGATGTTATGTTGTGGGCTTAACTGAGCCGTGGCTGAAAGAAAATTGTAGCTGGTGGTTTAACTTCCAAGGATACACATTGTATTGAAAGGACAGGCAGGTAGGCGGAGTGGGGGAGGGGGTGGGTGGCTCTGTTGGTAAAAAAAATGAAATCAAATCCTTAAAAAGAGGTGACATAAGATCCGAAGATGTAGAATCCTTGTGGGTAGAGCTAAGAAACTGCAAGGATAAAAAGACCCTACACGAGGAATTCTGCAGATGCTGGAAATTCAAGCAACTCACATCAAAGTTGCTGGTGAACGCAGCCGGCCAGGCAGCATCTCCAGGAAGAAGTACAGTCGACGTCTCGGCCCAAAACATCAACTGTACCTCTTCCTAGAGATGCTGTCTGGCCTGCTGCGTTCACCAGCAACTTTGGTGTGTGTTGGTAAAAAGACCCTGTTAGGATTTGTGTACAGACCCCCAAACAGTAGCAATGATGTGGTCTACAAATTACAATGGAAGATGGAAAATGCATGCCAAAAGAGCAATATTATAACAGTCATGGGGATTTCAATATGCAGGTAGATTGGGAAAATCAGGTTGGTGCTGGATTCTAAGAGAGGGAGTTTGTAGAATGCCTCCAAGATGGCTTTTTAGAGCAGCTCATGGTTTAGCCCACTAGGGGATTAGCTATTCTGGATTGGGTGTTGTGCAGTGAATTGGAATTGATTAGGGATTAGGGTAAAGGAACCAAGTATTCAAAATATGATAGTATTCACCCTGCAATTTGAGAGGGAGAGCTAAAGTCAAATATATCAGTATTCAGATGTATCAGTATTGCACGAGAGAGGAGTTGGCCAAAGTTGTTTGGAAAAAAAAACACTGGCAGAGATGACAGCAGAGCAGCAATAGCTGGAATTTTTGGAAGCAATTTGGAAGGCGCAGGATAGATATATCCCAAAGAAGAAGTAATAGTCTAAAGGCGGGATGGTGCAACAGTAGTTGACAAGGGAAGTCAAATCCAACAATAAAAGCCAAAGAGAGGACATATAATAGAGCAAAAATTAGTGGGAAGTTAGAGGATTAGGAAACTTAAAAACCAACAGAAGGCAACTAAAAGGTTGTAAAGATGGAAAAGATTGAGTTTGTAGCTAACCAATAATATTAAAGAGGATACCAAAAGTTTCCTCAGATATATCAAGAGTAAAAGAAAGGTGAGAATGGATATTGGACTGCTGGAAAACAACACTGGAAAGGGAGTAATGGGGGACAAGGAAATGGCGGATGAACTGAATAAGTGTTTTGCATCTGTCTTCACTGTGGAGGACACTAGCAATATGCCAGAAGTTTGAGGGAATCGGGGAACAGAAGTGAGCAAAGTTGCCATAACTTGGGAGAAGGTGGTTAAGTAGCCAACGAGAAAGGTCTGAAGGTAGATAAATTAACTGGGCCAGATGGTCTCTATCTAGCGTTCTGAAAGATGTGGCTGAAGAGATTGTGGAGGCATTATTAATGATCTTTCAAGAATTAATAGGCTCTGGCATTGTTCTGGAGGACTGGAAAATTGCAAATGTCACTCCACTCTTCAAGAAGGGAGAGAGGCAGTAGAAAGGAAATTATAGGCCAGTTAGTCTGACTTCAGTGGTTGGGAAGATGTTGGAGTCAATTGTTAAGGATATGGGTTTGGGGTAGTTGGAGGCACATGATAAAATAGGCAATTGTCAGCATGGTTTTCTTAAGGGAATATCTTGCCTGATAAATCTTTTGAACATCTTTGGAGAAATAAGAAGTAAAATAGACAAAGGAGAATTGGTAGATGTTGTGTACTTGGATTTTCAGAAGGCCTTTGATAAGGTGCCACACATGAGAGCCCATAGTATTTACAAGGAAAGATACTAGCATGGATAGAGCATTGGCTGATTGGCAAGAGAGAAAGAGTGGGAATAAAGAGTTGGCTGCTGGTGTTCCTCAGGTGTCTGTGTTGGGACTGCTTCTTTTTACGTTACATGTTAATGATTTGGATGACGGAATTGATGGTTTTGTAGCCAAGTTTGCAAACAATATGAAAGTAGGTGGTGGGGCTGGTAGCGTTGAGGAAGCAGGGAGGCTGCAGAAGGACTTAAGACAGATTAGGATAACAGGCAAAGAAGTGGCAGATGGAATACAGTGTTGGGAAGTGTGTGGTTATGCAGTTAGGTATAAGAAATAATACTAGACTATTTTCTAAATGGGGAGAAAATTCAAAAATCTGAGGTGCAAAGGGATTTGGGAGTCCTGGTGCAGAATTCCCTAAAGGATAATTTGCAGGTTATGTCAGTGGTGAGGAAGGCAAATGCATGTTAGCATCCATTTCGAGAGGACTGGGCAAGGGTGTAATGTTGAGTTTTATAAAACACTGCTCACTTGGAGTACTGTGAGTAGTTTTGGGCCCTTATCTAAGAATGGATGTGCTGATATGGGATAAGTTTCAGAAGAAGTTCAAGAGAATGATTTTGGGAATGAAAGGGTTACCATATAAATACCGATTGATGGCTCTGGGTCTGTACTTGCTGGAAATCAGAAGAATGGGGCGGGGGGGGCGATTTCATTGAGACATATCAAATGTTGAAAGGCCTCGATAGAGTGGATGTGGAGAGGATGTTTCCTATGATGGGGGGAATCTAGGATCAGAGGGCACAGACGCGGAATAGAAGGACATCCATTTAGAATGGAGATGAGGAGGAATTTCTTTAGCCAGCGAGTGGTGAATCTGTGGAATTCGTTGCCAAAGCAGCCGTGAAGACTAAGTTACTAGGTATAGAAAGGCAGAAGTTGGTAGATTCTTGATAAGTCAGGGCATGAAGGGATATGGGAAGATGGCACAAGATTGGGGCTAGTGACTTGGATCAGTCATGATGAAATGGCGGAGCAAACGCGATACGCCAAATGGCCTTATTCTGCTCCTATATCTTTTCGTCTTATGACGCTGGTGTTATTTTTAAGAGAAAGGAAATACTACTTTTAACCCTAGATAAATCTTTGTCTTTGTCCAGGGAGAAGGTGAGTGTTGGTAGAAATGAAAGTGTGAATTAGAGAGTCATGAAGCAAATGGCCCTGTTGGAATGCTGAAAGAGGAGGGAACAGAAAAAGATACCTGGTGATCACAGGATGTTAAAGTTGTAGAAATTGGGAATGACCTATTGTTTACATAACCATGGCTTTCTTGTCCAACCCTTCTTTTACTTTAATCGTGAGTTCTCTCAACTATAGCTGACAGGGTTTTCAAACTGTTTTCCATTTCCCACATTTCCAACCTGAACTAGGATTCCCGTGTTCTTGTCTTTCATTTCACTAACATTCAGATTCAGTGGATCATCCTTAAGATTTCTGTAATATTCATTGTGATGCTACTATGAGCAACATGTTCCCCTCCTCTTTTGCGTTCCAAAGCTTTGTGATGCATTCTTCACTTTCACTAACCTTCCCATTATGTTTCACTAAATCATTCCATGTAGTTGTTTTTATCTCTTCACTTTTCACCATCCAGGGAACCGGCCACTCTCCATGAAACAGGGATTCACTTTTACATCTTCAAATTTTGTGTTTTGCATTTGGTGCTCTTAGTAATGTCTTCTCAGTGCTGGAAAGCAATAGTTGACCCTATTACCTTTATAGAGAATTTACTGATTTGTCAAACAGAAGACTAAACTAAGGTTTAGTACAACTTAATCTTTATTGATAAAGATACCACTGTCTTTTAACACCTTCACTTTCAATTTACCATACTGACTTACCATTTTTATGTTATATCTCAAGACTAGTGGCAGTCTTAAATCTTAAGTCTTCTCTGAGTTCCAAACTCAGTTCCTTCTTTCTTACGATTGTTCTCCCTGGGTTGTTTCTACCAGTGTCTTAGACAGTCCTCGAGCTCATGGTTCTGAAGTCAATCATTCTCGTTCAAGGACTGAACAACAAGGCATATCTGTTTTGATGTGCCTTTTCCATCCTTACCTTAAACCTGGGCCCCACCAATGTTGATTACCTATCACATTGATATTCAAGATGTGGTAAATAAGAGCAAGTATTTTCTCAAACAAGAGAAAATCTGCAGATGCTGGAAATTCAAGCAACACACACAAAATGCTGGAGGAACTCAGCAGACCAGGCAGCATCTATGGAAAAGAGTACAGCTGACATTTTGGGTTGAGGCAGCTCGGTCCGAAGCATCGACTATGCTTCTTTCCATAGATGCTGCCTGGCCTGCTGAGTTCCTCCAGCGTTTTGTGTGTGTGGCAAGTATTTTCTTATCAGTTTGAGAAATCTTTAATTGTAAAGAGTGCCTGTGCTTGAAAATTGATTTGAAGCATTTTGCGCCCGGAAAGACAGCCCAAAACATCCTCTTTTATTATGCTCTCCAGATGGCTAATTGTAGAATAATTTACAATGGCAGAGTTCAGTGTTAATGCCATTCTGCTTCCTTATGGTTAAAACTGAGAAAGTGCTAATCTCGTGACCTTCCTTCACTAAGCTCTTTGTTCTATAGTTCTCAGCATTTCTTTCTAGTCAGTGTTCTAAAGAAGCCTGATGGGATACTTGATATTTTGTTTCTGATTACAACAGCTGTATGGAACACCCTTATCTTCAGGTTGTATACGGTAACATATACAGTGGTTTCTGGTTAATTGGGAGACATCGGGACCCATACATTTTGGCCCAATTAAGCGGCTGCCCTAATTAGCCGGTTTCATGGAAATAGTTAAAAGGTATAAAAAAGACAAACTATCGTTTAACTGGGTAACAATTTGTGTATTTAATTGAATTTAAAACACTACCAATACTTCTACAAAACTATAAAACTGATTATTATTTCCTAATAGGTATCAATGGAATAATTATCTGCCATCACAAACTAGAGAAAATCTGCAGATGCTGGAAATCTGAGCAGTGGGCCGAAGCTTCTGTGCTTTTTTCCATAGATGCTGTCTGGCCTGCTGAGTTCCTCCAGTATTTTGTGAATTATCTGCTATATTCTTTTGATTGATTGTAAATGAACAAAATCAGTGCAGATAATGGACTGCCTTCATACAAAACTTTGGACGATTGCATCCTCCAAATCTTCATTTTGATTGTATAAGGGTATAAATCTTCATTTCGATCTATAAGGGTTACTATGAGCTTATAGTTGTCTGCTGCTCTTGTTCTCTCTCTCACACCCTCTCTGAATTCTAGACTCTTCCAACAAAGCTTGACGTGAGCTTGGGAACAGAATCTGATCATCTAGGTGTATTAGACCTTCCAGGAGTCAACATTGAATTCACGAGTTTCAGATAACCAGTGTTGGCTATTTGATTCAGAATTAGCCAGAATAAAAATCATCAACCTGTAATGTTAACTTAGTATATGACTCTCCACTTAAGCTTCCTGACTTTCTGGATATTTCCAGTATTCTCTTTTATTCAGATCTCCAGCGCTGTTCTGTTCTAACTCTCAGATTGTGTTTGTGTTTCTCTCTCCTCTGTTCTCGTTCATTTTCTATTTACATATTCTCCAGATATATAATTTTCAATTAATAAGTCTTCACCACTCTCTCATCCAGCATTTGCACTACATTCTTGCCATCTCGAGCCTAACATATACATCTTTATTCTCTTCACCTATCCTCTTCTCTGCAACTTACAACAAGCTTGTTTTCTAGTTATGATTTGAATCTGTAAGTTTCTATCCTCTCTCTCTCTCTCTCTCTCTCTCTCTCTCTCTCTCATGTGATCTGTATACCTACTTTCTCTGCCTGTTCATGTGTTTGTCTAAATGCTCTTTAGCACTGCTATCTTATCTGCTTTCACTACCTCTCCTGGCAGCATGCCTCAGGCATCTGCCTTTCTCTGTGTATGAGGAAAAAAAAACTTGCATCACAGTTCTCTGCACTTTCCCTCTTTCACCTTAATCAATGCCCCCTAGTATTTCACATTTCCCTCCTAGGAAAAAGACTTTTTATCCCTAACTTTGAGTCTCATAATTTCATATACTTCTATCAGGTCATCCCTTTACCTCTGGCCTTCTGGAGAAAACAATCCAAGTTTGTCCAAACTCTTATGGCTAGTACTCTTCAATCTAAGCAATATCCTATAGAATCTCTTCTGCACCCTCTCCGTATTCTCCCTGTCCTTCTATAGTGTGTTGATCAAAACTGTGCTCAATCCTGCAAATGTGGCCTAGCCAAAGTTTTATACAGCTGCAACATGACTTCCTGATTTTATAAAATGCCCCAACTGATAAAGGTATTCATTTTTACCATGCTATTTATTTGTGTTGCCCCTTTCAAGAAGCTATGAGCTTGCATCCAAAAATCCTTGTGTAGGTCTGTGCTCCTAAGGGTCCTGCCATTTATTGTATTCTTTCCTCTTACATTGACTTTCCAAAGTGCACTAGTCCAGATTAAACTTCCTTTGCCCATATTTCCAACTGATTTGTATCCTACTCTATCCTTTGACAGCTATCCTCACTATCCACTACTCTGCCAATTTTTGAGATATTGGCAATCTCACTAACCAGCCCTCCTATGTTTCGTCCAAACAGAGGTCTCAGTACTAATCCCTGCTGAACATTTCTGGCCACAGGTCTTCGGTGGGATTAACACTCCTCAACCGTAATACATAGGAGTAAATTAAACCATTTGGACCATTGAGTCTGCTCCGCCATTCCTTCATGGCTGATTTATCATTCCTCTCAACCCCATTCGCCTACTTTCTCCCTGAACCTTTGACGCCCTCATTAAACAAAAACCTATACACCTCTGCTTTAAATATACACAATGACTTGGCCTCCACAGCCATCTGTGGCACTACCTTCTGGCTAAAGAAATTTCTCCTCATCTCTGTTCGGAATGGACATCCTGTATTCTGAGGCCGTGTCCTGTGGTCCTAGACTCCCTCCCCATAAGAAACATCCTCTCCACTTCCACTCTATGCCTTTCAATATTGCATTAGTTTTAATGACCCCCCACCAAACTCCAGTGAGCTCAGAGCCATCAAATACTTCTCATACTTAACCTCTTCATTCCTGAAGTCATTCTTGTGAACCTCCTCTGGACTCTGTCCAATGCCAGTACATCTTTTCTTAGATAAGGGGCCCTAAACTTAGATAAGGGGCTCTAAACTTAGATAAGGCTCACAATACTCCAAGTGCAGTCTGACCAATGCCTTATAAAGCACTACACTCTTGCTTTTGTATTCTACGGATCCCACAACCCGCTTGGGTCGTAGGGGCACTGTACAGATTAGCACTGCACAAGTTGCCTCCTCCTTTTACGGTTGTGGGCAAGTGCCTGGGTTGCAACAAAGCTCTCTCTGATCCACTCTGCAGTGTCGTCTGCTCATTTCTTTCTCTGTCTGCCCCTTTTTTCTTTTCCCCTACACCATTACCTGAAGAATGGTCTTTGAGAGTCCTCTTGATCTTGTTATATGGCCATACCATCTCAGTTTCCTCTTCTTTACTATGGACAGTAGATCTTCGCAGTGCCTCATGTGCTCTTCATACTTAATTTGAGACATAGCCTGTATAGAGATGCCGAGGAGCTGTCTGAAGCATCTCATTTCTACTGCCTGGACCTTCTTTTGCAGTTCTGTCTCAAAGTCCATGATTTGCATGTACACAAGAAGATGGAGAGAAAATGCTTGCAGGAGTTTCAACTTGGATCTGAGAGCAATGTTATTGTCTCTCCAGATTAGTTTTCGTTTAGTCAGTGTTGCTGTCCTTCCAAGGATTTCAGACTTGACTTTTCTTGCTTGATGATGGTGTGAAGAAACTTGAACTGTTTGACAGTCTCTGGTTCTTGTCCACTGACTGTGATTTTTGTCATGATTGGCTACTCACTGTTTCTCATCAGCTTGGTTTTCCTTGTGCTGGTCTCCATGCTATATCTGATAGATGTATTGTCCAGATGGTTCACGAGGCAGGCCAATTCATCCTCACTTCCTGCCAGCCCGTCAATGTCCTCGGCAAGCCTGAGGTTGGTTATGATTTGTCTTTTGATGCTGACTGTGCCGATATGGTCTTCTGGGGTATCTGTCATTATTTGCTCCAGGAAAATGTTGAACAGCCTGGGTGAAACAAGGGAGCCTTATTGGACTCCAACTGATATGTAGAACCACTCTCCAAATGTGCCTTGAACAAGTACCGCACTGCTAGCTTTGGTGTAGAGATGCTTGATGGTTTGGATCGGTGTTTGGCCCACGTGGTATTTCTTCATTGTGGCCCAGAGTGCATCATGCCACACCCTATTGAATGCCTTTTGAAGTCTGTGAGCACATGGAAGATGTCCTGTTGATGTTGGTTGTATTTCTCGCACGGTACTCGGAGGTTGAATATCAGTTCTGTTGTACTTCTTCCACTTCTGAATCCAGCCGGCTCTTCGGCGATTATTTCTTCTGCCTGTGGTTTCAGTCTGTTCAAGATGACTTTCAACATCACTTTGCTTGCATGGCTGATAAGACTTTATGGTTCTACAATTCTGGCAGTGCTGCAAGTTGCCTTTCTTAGGGAGAGTGATGATGTGTGATTTTGACTAAGTTGTTGGCCAATTCCTGGTTGCCAGATTTTGTTGCAGATATTGGGGAGGATGTCTATCACTGTCTGCCCTCCATGTTTTATCAGCTCAGCCAGGATGTTATCTATTCCTGCAGCTTTCCCATTCTTCATTGGTCATATGGCTACTTCTTCTTCCAGCAGAATTGGAAAGTCATTGTCGTTTGATGAGGTCTGGCTTCCGAGTACGCTGGGGTCCCCTTGGGTCTGATGGTTGCAAAGGTCTGAACAATACTCAGTCCATCTGTTGAGGATATCTTTATCTTCTGTGAGACAATTTCTTTCTTTATCTTGGAAGGTGCTGACTCATGACTGTCTGTGTAGTGAAGTCCTTCACAATTTGAAGTGATCGCCTGCTGTTGTTCTTGTTCAGACTATCTTCTATCCTATCTTCTGTCCTTCAATCCATTCTGCCTTGGCCCATGTTTTTCCTGATCTTGCTGATCTCTCTGTACACTACCCCACCTGTTGTGTTCTTAGTTTTCTTCAGGTCTCTTGTAGTATCACACCTTTCCAGGATCATCTTTGTTACCCAGGGTTGGATTTTCCAGCAGTGTTTTCCAACTATCTCATTGGCCGTTTCTGTCATCACTTCTTTGAACTTAGTTGTCAACATTTCAGCATCTTTGCCAAGCATCAGCAGTGGTGCAGATTTTCCACCAACTGTAGCTTTGAAGGATTTGGTGATGGACGGGTCCTTCAGTCTGCCCAAGTTGAATTTCATTCTGATGTTCTTGGGCTTCTTGACTTTCTTCAGCTGATCCTAAAGTTTAATATCACCAGGTCGAGGTTACTTCCAACATCAGTACCTGGGAATGTCCTTGTTGTGGCTCTCTTGATCCCAGATCGAAACTTTTTCTGCACCAGTATGTAATTGATCTGGCTATGATGTATTCGATTGGGTGCATGGCAGATCCAGCATTTTGATGCCTTGTGCTCACCATGTTGTTGCAGCTGGTGAACTCAAGTAGGTGTAATCCTCGCTCATTTGGTTGCAGCTTTACAGGAGGGGCTGCAGAAATTCTTTCAGTCTTTCAGTGCATCTGCTCCCACCTTGGCATTCCAGTCCCCCTGGATGATTAGAATGTCCTTTTTGTCCACCTTTTCAATAATGCCCTGGAGTTGAGTGTAGAATTCCTCCACTTGGTCATTTTCATTGTCGTTGTTGAGGCGTAGCCCTGTAATTACTGTGATGTTGAAAGGTGCTGCTCTAAGTTGGATGGAAATAAGCTTACTGGATACTGGATGGCACCTGAGTACTGAGTTCTTGATGCTCTTGTTGACAAGAAATCCTACGCCATTGGCATGTTTGTCAAATTCTCCACTGCAGTACAGTATATGGCCTTCCTCAGTAAGATGTTCACCAGGTTTTCCCACCTGATTTCACAGAGTCCCACGATGTGGCAGGTATACCTCTCTAGCTCACATGTGAGCTCCTGCAGTTTGTCTGCTTGATCAAACGTTCTCACGTTCCTTGTGGCTAATGAGATCTAGTTTCTCTCGTGGGTCTTCTGTGGTGAGGTTACACCAGTAGCAAACTTAACACCTCTGCCCTGGTGTGCAATGGATCGCACAGCCCTTGGTGACCAGGGCGACCACCGATCCGGTATGGGGTCTGTGCTCTGTCTGTGATGTTGAATGTCTTGGGCTGGTGAGGCCTGGTGGTGCCCACCCCTCTCCAGGCCAGAACACAGCTGATGTCCTCCAACTCAGTGGCTCGCCCTGGTCTTGAACACATGGCTGTTGCAGTTCTTCGGGGAACCCATCCGCCCTGGCTGGTGTCTTCATCAATGGGGTCCTTTGCCCAGTGGTGCCATGTTAACACCACATCATTTAGCCAGCCAGCTGAAGTGGTGTACTGGGGTGTGCCATCTAGAGGCATACATGAGAGATTTAGGAGATAGACGAAGACCAGTGATGCCTATCCACTCTACAAGGTAGAGTGTAACTGCCAGGCATCAAAGATACTACCTCTATTCAAAGTCCCTACACCCTTTCTAGTCCTCTCAAAATGAAGGCTGACATTGCATTTGCCTTTCTTACCACTGACTTAACCTGCAAGTTAACCTTTAGGGGATCCTGCACAACGACTCCCAAGTCCTTCTGCAGATTCCCTGCCTCCTCAGCACGACCTGCTCCTCCACTATCTTTGTATCGTCCACAATTAAAGGCCACAAAGCCTTTAATTCCATCATCCAAATCGCTGACGTTGATTCTTGAAAGATCATTTCTAATGCCTCCACAATCTCTATCACTTCCCTCTTTTCTATGAGTTAAGGCACTTTTGAATCCAATCAACCAAGTCACTGTGGATCCCAAGTGCCTTAATCTTCTGGATCATCCTACCATGAGGGATCTTGTCAAATGTGTTACTAAAGCCCACGTAGACTACATCCACTGACTTTCCGTCATAAAGATTTCTGTTAATGTGCCTGCAGTCTCCTCTTTTTTCTCAATAACCTGAGATGGAATGAATTTACTAGAGCATTCTCATGTTGATTAACAAATTGGTAAACATTTAGCAACCCATTTGAAAATAAGAACCTATTTGTGAATTGGGAGAACATGCTTTTCCATCATCTGATAAATATGTCACAGACGTTGAGATTCTTAAGCTAGATTCATAACAGTCATAGCAAATGAAGAGAATTGTTTAATTATTTTGCATAATGAAATTTTTCTCCATATTAATGTGATAAAGTGCCCCACTTTAATATGAAAAACTATTTCCCAGTGTGAAGATGTCATTGTAGTTAATGATGGTGATGTTAAAACCTATCTATTCAGTCTAGACTGTTGGAATCTTTCCAGGTATTGCTCTTGTCTTTCGTTAGTTCAAGATGGAAGAATGAATGGTCAGTGGGATCATCAACCATAACTTCAGCACTTTATTGAAGCGAGCCAAATGTTCAGTTGTGGCTGTGCATTCCACTGTCACATAGGTCAGGTGAAGGGCTAAGTCACTTCAGGGAAGAAGTTTTAGGAATTAGTGGATCTATGATTGTTATATGTGATCTGCAGACTCATATCTGGGATGAGTGAGCTTGAAGACACAGGTGCCACTGAATGTTCCTTCTGTTGCTTGACTTTAACCTCCACTTTGTCCCATCAGAGGGACTTAAAAGTTTTCAGTGTTTTCTAGTTGTAGCAATTCAAGACAGCAAAAACCAGCACACTCCCAAACAGTCCATCACCTTTATAAGAGCGGAGGAGAAGGCTCAACATCGGCCTAGCCCTTCGGGAGGGCTTCTTGCCACTGCGCGAGACTGGCAGCTCCAAGTTGACCTAGGGAGGCAGCTCAAGTTCCCAGAGAACATCACAGCCACTCCGCTCCGCCCGGGCATGGTGTTAATATCGGAATCTACAAAGCAAGTGGTCCTGCTGGAACTTACTGTCCCCTGGGAAGACCGATTGAAGAGGCCAACAAGCACAAGAGGGCTGAAGACACAGATCTTGTTGCAGAATGCTGGAGCGATGGCTGGAGAGCTCGCTGTGAGCCAGTCGAAGTTGGGTGCTGGGGCTTTGCTGGCTATTCATTACAGCAAACTCTAAAACTCCTTGGAGTTAAAGGACTGCAGTGCAGGAGAGCCACCAAGAACATTCTGGAGGCTGCTGAAAAGGCCTCACGGTGGCTGTGGATCCGGAGGGGGGGGATCCGTGGATTAGTGTGCCACTTGGACACAAGTCAGGGTCTGATCACCCCTGGCTGGGTCAACCGGGCGAGGGTGTCTGATGATTAAAGACCCGAGTCACCCTATGACCCCGGATTCATCACTGAAGACGTGTCCAAGTAGCACCAGAAGGTGTATAAATATTTCATGGACTTAAGGTTGTGGGCAGTATAAAAGTAATAAATTATTTTAATGTGATTCTTGTGAACTAATCAGGGAGAGAGCAAAAACTAGTTCTGCTAGCTTGAGAGGAATCTAGTACTGGAAGCCATAATTTGTGTAATGGTAAATGCCCATTGTCACATTCTCTGATTTTGCTGGCTGCAGTTGGACATCACATATTTCAATTTTTTATTGCAGATAACCGGCCAGTTCTCTCATCGAATGTTTCAAAATTTACCACCCATTCTTTGTGTCCCCTTGAAGAACATTGTGGATGATGATTTTTTACTAGCTGGGTACGTAAACTTTCTGGAGGCAGCTAGCAATTTAGTAACAGATATTGCAACCTTCTAAGTAATATTCAGCAGTTAATTTATTGATTTAGTAAGTGGAATCTGAGACTCCCAAGTCTGGCAATGATTGTGTGAAATACAGTATATCTATCAGTAGGAGGTTGCTAAGAACATAGAAATCTACAGCACATTACAGGCCCTTCAGTCCACTATGTCGTGCTGACCATGTAACCTACTCTAGAAACTGCCTAGAATTTCCCTACCGCACAGCCCTCTATCTTTCTAAGCTCCATGTACCTATCTAAGAGTCTCTTAAAAGACCCTATTGTGTCCACCTCTACCACCATCACTGGCAGTGCATTCCACACACCCACCATCCTCTGTGTGAAAAACTTACCTCTGACATCCTGACATCTCCGCCCCCCCCCCCCCATACCTACTTCTAAGCTCCTTAAAACAATGCCCCCTCATGTTAGCCATTTCAGCCCTGGGAAAAACCCTCTAGCTATCCACTATCAATGCCTCTCATCATCTTGTACACCTCTATAAGATCTCCTCTTACCCTCTATGACTCCAAGGAGAAAAGGCTCAAATTCACTCAACCTATTCTCATAAGGCAGACTCTCAATTCAGGCAACATCCTTGTAAATCTCCTCTGCACTCTCTCTATAGTATCCATATCCTTCCTGTAGTGAGATGACCAGACCTGAACACAGTACTCCAGGTGGGGTTTGACCAGGGTCCTATATGGCTGCAAAATTACCTCTCGGTTGTTGAACTCACTTCCACGGTTGATGAATGCCAACACACCAAACGCCTTCTTAACAACATTGTCAACCTATGCAGCTGTTTTGAGTGTCCTATGGACACAGACTCCAAGATCTTTCTGATCTTCCACACTGCCAAGAGTCTTACCATTAATATTATATTTTGTCTTCAAGTTTGACCTACCAAAATGAACCACTTCACACTTATCTGGTTTGAACTGCATCTACCACTTTTCGGCCCAGTTCTGCATCCTCTCGATGTCCTGCTGTAGCCTCTGACAGCCCTCCAAACTATTCACAACACCCCCAACTTTTGTGTCATCAGCAAACGTTATCAAATGCCTTACTGAAATCCATATACAATATATCCACTGCTCTACCTTCACCAATGTGTTTTGTTACATCCTCAGAGAATTCATAAGGCACAACCTGCCTTTGACAAAACCATACTGACCATCCTTAATCAGATTGTGTCTCTCCAAATGCTCATAAATCCTGCCTCTCAGGATCTTCTCCAATAACTTGCCCACAACTGAAGTAAGACTCACTGAGCTATAATTTTCTGGGTTATCTCTACTCCCTTTTTTGAAGAAGGGAACAACATTTGCAACCCTCCAATCTTCCGGTGCTTCTCTTGTCCCTGTTGATGATGTAAAGATCATTGCCAGAGACTCAGCAATCTCCTCCCTCACTTCCCACAGTAGCCTGGGGTACATCTCATCTGGACCCAGTGATTTATCTAACCAAATGCTTTCAAAAGCTCCAGCAATCCTCTTTCTTAATGTCTATATGCTCAAGTGTTTCAGTCTGCTGTAAGTCATCCCCACAATTGCTAAGGTCCTTTTCCCTGGTGAATACTGAAGCAAAATATTCATTAAGTACGTCCGCTACCTCCTCCTCCGACTCAATGCACACGTTTCCACTATTGCACATGATTGGTCCTATTCTCACATGGCTCATCCTCTTGCTCTTCACATACTTGTAGAATGCTTTGGGGTTTTCCTTAATCCTGCTCACCAAGGCCTTCTCATGGCCTCTTCTATCTCTCCTAATTTCATTCTTAACCTCCTTCCTGGCAACCTGGTAATTTTCTAGAGCTCTCCCAGTACCTAGTTTCTTGAACCTTTTTATAAGCTTTTCTTCTTAACTGGATTTTCCACATCCGTTGTACATCATGGTTCTTTTTCCTACCATCTTTTCCCTGCCTCAATGGAACATACCTGTGCAGAACACCATGCAAATGTTCCCTGATCATTTGCCACATTTCTACTGTGAATTTCTCTGAGAATATCCGCTCCCAATTAATGCTCCCAAGTTTCTGCCTAATAGCCTCCAAGTTTCGCCCTACCCCAATTAAATGTTTTCTCAAAACGTCTGCTCCTATTCTTCTCCAGTGCTATGGTAAAGGAGATAGAATTGTAATCACTACCTCCAAAATGCTCTCCCACCAAGAGATCTGACTGCTGACCAGGTTCATTTCCCAATACCAGATCAAGTACAGCCTCTCCTCTAGTTGGCTTATCTACATAGAGTCTGGAAACCTTCCTGAACACACCTAACGAATTCCACCCCATCCAAACCCTTGATCTAAGGAGATGACAGTCAATATTAGGAATGTTAAAATCACTCATCACAACAACCTTATTATTATTGCACTGTTCCAGAATCTGCCTCCCTATCTGCTCCTCGATGTCTCTGTTACTATGGGGGGGGGGGGGGTCTATTTAAAAAAAAAACAGTGGAGTTATTACCACCTTTCTGTTTCTGACTTCCACCCATACTGACTCAGTAAACAATCCCTCCATGACTACCTCCTTTTCTGCAGCCATGACGCTATCCATGATCAGCAATGCCATGCTCCCACCTCCTTTGCCTCCCTCTCTGTCCTTTTGAAACATCTAAAGCCCAGCACACTCAGCAGCCATTCCTGCCCCTGAGACATCCAATTCTGTATAATGACCACAACATCATAGTTCCACATATTCATCCACGCTCTAATTTCATTGGCCTTGTTTATGATACTCCTTGCATTAAAATAGACACATCTCAAACCATCTGGCTGAGTGCATCTTTGCTCTGTCATCTGCCTATCCTTCCTCATAAACTTCCTACAAGTTGTTTCTACTTGGCCATATTCCACATTCATGTGAACTCTAAATTTAACCAGGTTATTTCTGCTGCAAAATTGATGGAGGCTTTTAAGGCATATACGTTATTTTTGCCTAGAAGAATATAATAGTATGCTTAACTAGACAACGTGCATTGAACGTACTAGAGTTTCTAGTTTGTAGCTTTTAACATAAACAACCATGGTTCTTTGTGCTTGGTAGTAAAGATGCTGCTAACTTCCAAAATGGTGAGGCTGTGTAAGGTCCAAAGTGGGCCTTTGTGCAGAATCATTTTACTGCCATGGACCTTTACTGAACGTAATAAAAAAAACAATAGAACATTGGGCTTTGCATTCAGAAGACAAGAGAAAAAGCCAATAGTAATAATGCTGCAACTGTACAAATCCCAGCATAGACCATATGCCAAGTATTCTGTAGTTCTGGGTAGTACACCTTGGAAAGGATGCTTTGGCCTAGAAAAGAATGTACTCTAAATATTATTGGAGTGATGCCAAGACACCAAAGGTTACATTACATGGAAGGATTACATAAACCAGGTGTGTATATTCTGGACTTCGGAAGTTTAAGGAGTCTTGCGACTGAAGTTTTCAAAATGTTAGGGATATTGCTAGGCCATCTAGATATAAATGATTTCAGTGGTTAGGGAGAATTGGAGAAGTAAACAGTTTAAAAAATTAGAGCTAGGTGTTGAGCAAAACACTGTATGGGTGCTATTGGAAATTTGGATCTCAGTTCTGCAAGTAGCATTTTATCTAATCAGTTGTCATGTATAAATTTGAAATTGATCGATTTGTGATAAGCAAAGATATCAAAGGAAATAGAGCAACAGAGACTTGAGAAGTTAGACCACAGATCAGCCATGACTGTATTGAACAGGCTCAGGGCAAAATTGCCTCCTTCAGCAACATCTGAGTAAATAGGAACCGGGTTAAATCTTCAGAACAATGCACTTCCAGCAGAACTGGGAATAGTCATAATCAAGTTTTGAGATGCAGGGAAAAGGGAAGGAAGGACAAAACAAAAATAAAAAGATGTGATAGATTGGAAAGTAGGAGGGAATAAATTAAAAAAAAGGCAGGGCTGTTAAAATGTAGAACAATTGTTTGATATTAACAAAGGAATGCTGGAAATTTGGAATAAAATAGTGTAGCTACAGATTAGAGGTCAACATTGAATTTCATTTTTACAGATAATGAGCACACCCCTCTGGGCTGTGCCACCATTCGGCCCCTCCAGATCATGCCACCATTTATTTGTCTTGGCTGATCTGATCAGGGTAGCTGTGCATACGAGCGAAGTTGTGAATTTGATTTGTGGTCTGAATCAGGCAGCAGAAGCTAGAGCATCACTCTCTAAAGAACAATTAATGACCTCATATTCCTTTTGAGAATTCACTATGCAATACAGTTTGTGGAAGGTATACGCAAACTTACCACTAAACTCTGCATTTCAAACAATTGTCCATCAAGAATATCTAAATTAAATAGTGGCAAGAGTTGCTGAGATTTCTGAACTTGTAATTCTGCATGGCCTTGTATGCGCTCGTGCACTCAGTCTCCTACAACATGAATGGACAGAAAGGCAGTGTTGATCTTGATACCCTGACAAAACACCAGAGGTATGTCTGCATAATTCTCCCTGGGCAGCAGGAAACTAGGAGAGGTCACCTCAAGTGTTAGTTAATGGATGGATTTCACGTATTTGATAGTTTTGTTGAGGATTCTTCCTTGTCTTTAATAATCAGGTGTTGTTACTTGAAAATGCAGAGAGTAAAAATGCATCTCTTTTGTCTCCCCCCTTTCCCTGCTTCCACAGCCATATATTCCTTGGTTTTACAAAATGTGGTAGGTATGTGCTGTCCTACACCAGAGATGTGCCAGAGCAAGAGTTTGATGAATTACCCCACTATGTGTACTATCTGTACTGGTGGAAGTTCAACATCCATGACAAGTTGAAAAAGGTAAGTAACAAAGCTTTATTCTAGAAGAAAGAACACTGGAACTCAGTGATTCAGGTAAATTCCTGGATGGGCCTTGCTTCTTGTCTTCTCTGATTTTTGGGGTTGTTTTCTATCAGTTTTTATGTTTGTATAATGGCTTTAACATGGTTAAAAAATCTCTCAGAGACTCATCGAAACAAGTTTTATCATGAGCCACAGAAGGCGACATTAGGACACATAATCAATGAGGTAGGTATTTTAAATGAAAGTGAATTAAGGGAGAACAGAAAAGTAGAGATGCAGGAAGATTTGGAAGGACAATCCAAGCTCAGAATTCAGCAGATGAAAACATGGCTACAGTTGATAGAGCAATTAAATTTGGAGATAAACAAATCAGAGCTGGTATAGGTAACAATACAGTGGTGCTTGAAAGTTTGTGAACTCTGTAGAATTTTCTCTATTTCTGCTTAAGTATGATCTAAAATGTGATCAGATCTTCACAAGAGTCCTAAAACTAGATAAAGAGAATCCAATTAATTAAATAACAAAACAAACATTATCATTATACTTGTTCATTTACTTACTGAGAAAAGTGATCCAATATTACATGTACTTGTTGGAAAAAGTATATGAACCTCTGTGGTAATGCTTTCTACAAAAGCTATTTGAAATCAGGTGCTCCAGTCAATGAGATGAGATTGGAGGTGTAGTTTGTAGAGGCACCCTGCCCTATAAAAAAGACACACAAAGTCGGGTTACTGACAGAGCCTGCACTTCTCAACATAAATCTGTTTACGTGCACCGTGCCTCGATCAAAATAACTTTCAGAGGAACTAGGAAGAGTTGTAGAGATGCATGAACCTGGAAAAGGATACAAAAGCATTTCTAAAGACCTGGGTGTTCATCAGTCCACAATAAGAGAAACTGTCTACAAATGGAGGAAATTCAGTACTCTTGCTACTCTCACTTGGAATGGGCATCCTGCAAAGATCACACCAAGAGCACAACGTGCAATGCTGAAGGCGGTGAAAAAGAACCCAAGGTGCAAAAGACCTGCAGAAATCTCTAGGATTTGCTGTAGTCTCTGCTCATGTGTCCACTATAAGAAAAATATTGAACAATAGACAATAGGTGCAGGAGTAGGCCATTCAGCCCTTCGAGCCAGCACCACCATTCACTGTGATCATGGCTGATCGTCCACAATCAGTACCCTTTCCCTGCCTTCTCCCCATATCCCTTCACTCCGCTATCTTTAAGAGCTCTATCTAACTCTTTTTTGAAAGAATCCAGAGAATTGGCCTCCAGTGTCTTCTGAGGCAGAGCATTCCACAGAACCACAACCCTCTGTGTGGAAAAGTTTTTCCTCAACTCCGTTCTAAATTGTCTACCCCTTATTCATAAACTGTGGCCTCTGGTTCTGGAGTCCCCCAACATTGGGAACATGTTTCCTGCCTCTAGCGTGTCCAATCCCTTAATAATCTTATATGCTTCAAGAATGGTATTCATGGAAGGACACCACAGAGGAAACCACTGTTCTCCAAAAAAAGCATTGCTGCATGTCTCAAGTTTGCAAAAGACCACCTGGATGTTCTGCAACATTTCTGGGACAATGTTCTGTGGACAGATGAGACAAAAGTTGAACTTCTTGACAGAAATGCGCATTGCTATGTTTGGAGGAAAAAGAGCACTGAACACCAACACCGAAACCTCATCCCAACTGTGAAGCATGGTGGAAGGAGCATCGTGGTTTGGGGCTGCTTTGCTGCCTCAGGGCCTGGACAGCTTGCAATCATTGAGGTAATAATGAATTCACAATGTCTGAATGTCTGGGTAGCAGTGTGTTACCTGAAGCTTAATAGAAGTTGAATAATAGATAATGGTCTGAAAGACGAGAGCAAATCAACAACAGAATGGTTTAAAAAGAAGAAACTTCATGTTTTGGAATGGCTGAGTCAAAGTCTTGACCTTAATCCTGTAGAAATGTTGTGAAAGAACCTGAAGCAGGCAATTCATGCAAGGAAACCCAGCAACGTCCCAGAGTTGATGCAGTTTTGTAGCGAGGAATTGCCTAAAATTCCTCCAGGCCGATGTGCAGGACTGTTCAACAGTTATCAGAAATATTTGGTTGAAGTTATTGCTGTATAAAGGGGTCATGTCAGTTCTGAAAGCAAGGTTCACTTATTTTTCCAACAAATGCATGTAATATTGGATAATTTTTCTCAATAAATAAAGGAACAAGTTTTTTTTGTAGTAATTATTTAACTGGGTTCTCTTTATCTAGTTTTAAGACTACTGTGAAGATCTGGTCACATTTTAGGTCATATTTATGCAGAAATTAAGAAAATTCTGCAGGGTTCACAGACTTTCTAGCACCACTATGGGTGATAAATCAAAGTGCCTATAGTGCAATATACACTCAGTGGCCACTTTATTAAGTACTTCCTGGATACCTTCTTAATAAATTGGCCACTGAGTGTATGTTCATTGTCTAATCCTGTTGTAGCCCTTCCACTTCAAGTTCAACGTGTGTTTGGAGATGTTCTTCTACACACCACTGTTGTTACTGTCGCCTTCTTCTCAGTTTGAACCAGTCTGGCCATTCTCTGACCTCTCTCATTAACAAGGTGTTTTCACCCACAGAACTGCTGCTCATTGGATGTTTTTTTTTGTTGTTTTCTACACCTTTCTCTGTAAGATGTCAAGGTGGTTGTTTGTGAAAATACCAGGAGATCAGAAATTTTTGAGATAAACAAATCTCCCCATCTGGCACCAACAATCACTCCAAGGTCAAGATCACTTAGATCATATTTCTTTACCATTTTGATGTTTGGTCTGAACCGCAACTGAACCTCTTGACAATGTCTGCATGCTTTTATGCATTGAGTGGCTGCCACATGATTGGTTGATTAGATGTTTGCATTATCGAACAAGTGTAAGTGTGTATCTCATAAAGTGGCCACTGAATGTATAATGGAGGATGCCAGCCAACCAGCCTGCTTGTGTACACTCCTAAACCCTAGTTAGAGAGCAGTCAAGGTTAGTACCAAAGCAGATACAATTTACCCAGGAAACATGCTTGTGAAATTAGAGTATTAGATTTAATATGTCTCTCTGTGTGTCTGCGTATTTGTATGGATTTAAGGTTACACTGTTTTTTGTCACTGCTACAGTATGTTGCCTATACAGTTGTCAGGGGATAACAACATTCAGTTTCTGAAATCTGTTCATAACATGAATTGTTCTTTAATGTGTGAGTGAGGATCACTGAAACATTAGGTATGGAGAGTGTGTAGAGGCAGGAAGAGCACCCATTAGCTAACCTCAGTGACTCAGTGAGAGAGTCTGCTCAGCACTCCAGCTCTGCATATTTTAACCCAACTCCAGTTGTTGCAGATTGGTGTTAAAGAAAAGACATGGAAATGGTTTGTTCCCAATTGATGTACAATACCTGCAGCCTTGCAGCAGCTGGCAAATTTTTCCAACAAGTCTCCCAAACTGCTTATACATACAGTGTGTCCATTAGTCTGGTGTTCATACTTGGTTAACTTGGGCTGTGAAGGACTTTCATTTCCCATGGCCACTGATGCACATTCACACATTGGATGTGCTCAACTGCATTCACTTCCAGTTTTTTCAGAAAAGATACAATTTGAAAACAGTGGAAGATATGTTTAATCTTTGTTTTGCTTTATTGCATTTTAGGTTAGGCAAGTGCATCTTTTCAAAGATCAGGAAGTATACAGTGACCTGTATCTAACTGTCTGTGAATGGCCATCAGATCCATCAAAGCTTATTGTGTTCGGGTTCAAGTAAGTAATCTTGGAACAAGATGTAGATATTGCTGGCAAGGTCGGCATTTGAAATCCATTCCTAATTTCCCTTGGCTTGCTACGCTTTTTCAAATGGAATGGGTATGGAATAACATGTCAGATAGTAAGGACAGATTTCTATACCTGAAAAATATCATCAACTGTATCTGTGCGTCATTTTTCTAGTCAGGTGGTTATCCTTATTGATACCAGTTTTATATAATTGTTTGAATTTATATTCTCCAGCTGCCACGGTGGAACATGAACTTGTCTCCAGATCATCAGTCCAGTAATATATAGGCCTATCAGACGATTCCATGAGTTCATATGTGAACTTAACTCCTTGGTTCTTCAGCTCCTTATACCTTTGAAATTTTTATTTAATCTACCTTGGTGTGCCAGGGAAGATCAAATGAAAAGAATTGGAAAAGAGGACATTCCACTCTTCCTACATTATAGCAGTAATATTTGTAGAAATCTGTTGACTATAGGGCATCAGGGAATGTCAAAATTTTTGTACAAAAAACATGTCAACTTCTCACCCGATTCAGAAAGTTGTGAGCTCAAACCCCACTTGGTACAAATTTTGGGTGGCTGTCAGTGTATAATACAGATGCATAATTCCTTGTAAGTGACATCAGGTTGATAAGGTTGTAAAAGTTTTCAGCACTTTGACCTTCATAGATCAAAATATTGAGTACAGGAATTGGGATGTTATGTTGAAGTTACATAAGACATTCATCATCATCATCAGATGCCATTCCCAGTTTGAGCTTTGACTGCCATGGCCCACACACTCCTGTTTTGGGTCAAGTGGATCAATTCATTGGTATTCATTTCCAGTTCTCTGGCTGCTGTCTCCATCATCATTTGTCTTTGCCTTCCTCTTGCTTTCTTGCCTTCAATCTTTCCCATAATTAACGTGCATTCTAACTCCTCTTTCCTAATCACATGTCCAATGAAGTCACGTTGCCTTTTTCATGATCTCATACATTATTTCTCTTTTTGTCTTTGCTCTGTTCATGACATCCTCATTAGATATTCGTTCTGTCCACGATATTCTTTGCATCCTCCTCAAAAACCACATCCCTGCTGCTTCAATTCGTTTCCACACATTACTAGATATTGTCCAACATCCTGAGCCATATAACTTAACTGGATAAATGTAACATTTCAGTGCTCTGAGGCGGGTTGTCATGCCTAGTTTAGTGTTGGTCAGTATACTCTTCATTCTCATAAAGGTGTCTTTTGCCATCCCTATTCTTCTTTTGATGTCCATGTCGCACCTGCCATCTGATGTCACCTAGCTTCCCAAGTAGCAAAAGTTCTGTACTTATTTTATGTCTTCCCCGTTTATTCTCAGCCTGCAGATAGGATTCTTCTTCTTGGGAATCAAAGTTGGCGGTGAAAACATCAATAATTTTAGATACGCGGATGACACTGTATTAATTGCAAGTACAGAGGAAGAACTACAAAACTTAATTGATATAGTTGTTGAAGAAAGTGCAAAAATGGGTCTATCTATCAATTGCAAAAAGATGTAAGACATTGGTGAGGCCTAATTTGGAGTATTATGTGCAGTTTTGGTCATTTACAGTACCTATAGGAAAGACGTAAATAAGGCCATAAGATATAGGAGCAGAATTAGTACATTTGGCCCATCGAGTCTACTCTGCCATTCTATTTTGGCTGATCCAATTTTCCTCTCCGCCCTCTCAGCTCCTTGCCTTCTTCCCATATCCCTACGTGCCCTGACCAATCAAGAATTGATCAACCTCTGCCTTAAGTATATATAAAGACTTGGCCTCCAGAGCTCCTGTGGCAAAGAGTTCCAAGATTTACCACTCTCTAGCTAAAGAAATTTCTTCTCATCTCCGTTCTAAGAGTCCCTGTATTCTGAGGCTGTGTGCTCTAGTCTTAGATTCTCCCACCACAGAAAACATCCTTTCCACCTCCACTCTATCAAGGCCTTTCACCATTTGATAGGCTTCAGTGAGGTCACCCCTCGTTCTTCTGAATTCAAGTGAATAAAGGCCCAGAAGTATCAAACACTGTTCATATGACAAGCCATTCTATCCCGGAATATTTTTTGTCAATCACCTTTGAACCTTCTCGGACAGTGGGCCTGATTGAAGTCCCCTCCTCTCAAAACTTCCGATGTCCGGACTGGCTGCTGGTCAAAGCTCTTTTTCACCGTACTGCTCCATTGCTGCCTTTATCCTTGAGAAGTGGATCTGGTTGAAGTCCCCCCCCTCTCAAAACTTCTGATGTCTGGATTGGCACTGGTCAGAGAAAATTTACAAGGATGCTGCCAGGACTTGAGGACCTGAGTTATAGAGAAAGGTTGAATAAGTTAGGACCTTTTTCCCTTGAACGCAGAATAATAATGGGAAATTCGATAGAGGTATACAAAATTATGAGTGGTATGAATAGGGTAAATGCAGGCAGACTCTTTCCAATGAAGTTATGTAAGACTAGAACTAGAGGTTATGGGTTAAGGGTGAAAGGTAAAATGTTTAAGGGAAGTGAGGAGGAACTTCTTCACTCAGTGGATGGTGAGCGTGTGGAATGACCTGAGAGCAGAAATGGTGAATGCGGATTCAATTTCAACATTTAAGAGAAATTTGGATAGATACATGGATGGGAGGGATATGGAGGGCTCTAGACTGGGTGCAGCTCAATGGGAGTAGGCAGATTAATAGTTCGGCATTGGCCAAGAGGCCTGTTTCTGTGCTCTAGTGTGTTCTGTGTCTTTATTTTGCTAACCATGGACAAGTCAGTTTATTTACTTCTGTTCCTATATTTTAAGTGGGGAGTTCTCACAGTACCCTTTCTGAGCATGTACCACCATAGAGAGATTAACTTTTCATTAGATTTTTCTGTGATTCAGCCGTGATCTTATTGAATGGCAGAGCAGGCTCCTTGGGCCAGGTGGCCTACTCCTGCTCCTATTTTTTATGTTCTTATACTCTGGTGGGTTTATTTTTTAACATATAATCTTGCTGTTTTTTTTCCAATAGGAGCAGTAAGATGATGTCATAAAATCCTTTTGGCTACTGGTTGGCGGTAAGCGTGGAAATTCCTTTGTGCTCTGCAGAAAGGAATCTCCAAACTTACACCAGCTGTTGTTTTTTGTCAGGGACGGGGCAGGGGAGGTTTGAGAGGGTTTTTTACTTCCCTAAAGAATATTCTGCTTTCCCTCCATGTGGTTATTTTTGTTTAATACAGCATTCGGTCGGTAAATGATCTGCTGATAAATATGGTTATGAGTGATGAAAACGACAGAGATATTTATATTACAACTGTTGCCACACCACCATTTGTACTGTGTCCCGACTGCAGAGATATGGCTTTGCTTAACACAGGTATGAAACTAACCATTTTGTTTTTATCTTGTGTTTGTACTTGCATGTTTAAATTACTGCACCTCACTTGCGATCATGTGTTTTACAGGTGAGCAGAATGCCTATTGCCTACAGCACGGCTTCATGCTTCACACCAAGTACCAGGTGGTGTATCCCTTTCCCACGTTCCAGCCTGCTTTCCAGCTCAAGAAAGATGGAGTAGTGTTACTTAACACCAGCTACTCCCTGGTAGCATGTGCAATATCTGTAAATACGACAGGTATGGTCAAATTGGTTATTGTTTATGTGGAAATCTAGATGAAATGTATGAGCAGATAATTTTACAGTAAAGTGAGGGTGTATGGTTCAAATATTAGTCCTGGCAGATTACTCTCAGCTTCTCCCTCCAGCTAGGGGATCACCCAGTTGTTTATGACCTCTTTGCCCGAATCAGAAGTTAATGGATTCACAGTTCAGGCTGAGGAAATGGGCACTAATTCTAGGTCTCTAGTGCAACTTTAAAGAAATGCTGTTTAACATAAGTATTAGCTTGAGGCTCCTTCTGTTCCCTCGGATGCAAAATTCCCAAGGTATGATTTGAAGAGGAATTTCCCCCAGTGCCTTGGACTTTGATATTGCCAAAAAAAAATCTAGTCATTATCTTTGGGAGTTTGAGCAAACTGGCTGTCATTTTCCCTGTGTTGTGACCATGATTAGAGTTAGAAGTACTTAGGTTGTGAAAGGTGCCAAGTAAATGTATTGATCACTTTATGTAAACTAAAGTGACATGTATCTTACAGTGTGATCCCATGACCTCCGGTCTTTCATACTTACTCTTTTGTTTTATATTGTCACTAGGCCATATATTTCCAGAACATTGTCCTATGGCCACCTCTTCTCAAAGATGATAGGTTCAAATTTGTCCAATCCTTCCACGTTTCTCATATTTCTGATGTTGAATTTTACAATGCACAACCATTGGACTCACTTTCAAGGACTCTTCATCTCATGTTCTCAATATTTATTGCTTATTTATTTATTATTGTTGTTTCTTCTTTATATATTTTCATAGTTTGTTGTCTTCTGTGCTCTGATTGAATACAGTTGGGCGGTCTTTCACTGATTCTGTTATGGCCATTATTCTATACATTTATTGAGTTTGCCCACAAGAAAATGAATCTCAGGATTGTATATAGTGATATATATGTATTTTAATAATAAATTTACTTTAAACTTTGAACTTCACCTTCTACACCCACTTTGCACCATACTCATGAAGGGTTAACCGTAACTTTACTTAGAATCTAATTTTTTTGGGGGAGGAAATGGGAATCAGAATCAGGATTAATATCGCCGGCATATGTTGTGAAATTTGTTGTTTTGCACCAGCAGTGCAGTGCAATGCATAAAAACAGTAAATTACAATAGAATATATATATATATATAATAAATTAAATAAGTAGTGGTTAATGATGGATGTAGTTTTTATGAGGTATTGCCTTTTGAAGGTGTCCTCGATGCTGGGAGAGCTGGTGCCCATGTTGGAGCTGGTTGAGTTTGCAACTTTCTGCAGGTTTTCCAATCCTGTACAGTTGCGTTCCATACCACATAGTGATGCAGCCAGTTAGAATGATCTCCATGCGGTTCATCTGTAGAAATTTGCTATAGTCTTTGATGATGTACCAGGTCTTCTCAATTGCATCAATATGATGGGCCCAGGATAGATCCTTAGAGATGTTGACACCCAAGAACTTGAAAATCCTCACCCTTTTCACTGCTGATCCTTCGATGAGGATTGGTTTGTGTTCCTTTGACTTTCCCTTCCTGAAATCCACAATCAATTCCTTGGTCTTACTGATGTTGGATACAAGGTTGTTGTTGCCATACTACTCAACCAGTCAACCAGCTCATCTTTCTCACTCATCACCATCTGAAATTTTACCAACAGTAGTTGTGTCAATGGCAAATTTATACAAAACGTTTGTAGATAGTGTTGGAGCCTGCCTAGCCAGGTAGTCGTGGGTGTAGATACAGTAAGAGCCGCACGCATACTTCAGCTGCACCAATGTTGACTGTCAGCGAGAAGGAGATGTTATTTCCAATCAGGACTGACTGGTCTCTTGATGAGCAAGTTAAAGATCCAGTTATAGAGGGAGGTACAGAGGCTTAGAGTTTGGAACTTGTGATTAGTACTGAGGGTGTGATGGTGTTCAACACTGAGCTTTAATCAATAAACAGCAGCCTGACATACATATTGCTACTTTCCAGGTGATCCTAAGCTGAGTGGGCCAAGTGGTTAAGGCGTCTGTCTAGTGATCTGAAGGTTGCTAGTTCGAGCCTCAGCTGTTGTGTCCTTGAGCAAGGCACTTAACTACACATTGCTCTGCGACGACACTGGTGTCAAGCTGTATGGGTCCCTTGGACAACATCGGTGGCATGGAGAGGGGAGACTTGCAGCATGGACAACTGCCGGTCTTCCATACAACCTTGCCCAGGCCTGCGCCCTGGAAACCTTCCAAGCGCTAATCCATGGTTTCGTGAGACTAACAGATGCCTATATAAACTGAGTGGAGAGCCAGTGAGATTGCATCTGTTGTAGACCTATTGTGGTCTAATTGTTTTAATTCCTGATTTAGGAGATTCCATTAGTATGAACAGGAAAGGGAAGTTGATGGTTTGCAAGTATAGCAAAGTTTTTTGGTAAGGGATAATAGTTGGAAGGGGAGAATATAGAGATTAAGTAAAAAGAATGAAAAGCCTGCTGTTTAATAAGAATAGGATTGCGTAAAACAAACACTGATGTTTTGGATAAGGTGAGCTTACTTGAGCATGTGGGGAGACTGGAGTAAAATTAAAGATGTGAGGTTAAGACTGGAGGCCCTTCCGGTTTCCCTGCGGCCGTGAAATCCTATGACAGCGGAAAGGTAGAGGGAAAATCTCAAAAGATGATGATCATAAAAAATGTCTTGGATTTAAAATGTTGAAGTTAATCTAGGAGATGTGAACTGACAAACTAACTGCTTTTTCCAATTCAGATCCATTTTACACATTTTGCTTTCTGTGTGTCAGGTAAAACAGGACAAGTACTGTACAGCAAAAGCAGTGAAAACGATGAAACTCCAGTCGATCATGAGGTGTACCCTGAGAATTTCATTTCAGCAGAATGGAGCAGTGTATCTTCTAATTGTAACTGTGAAGGTGCTAAATGTACTTTGTGCAGCCAAAAAACACTGGACTTCACCTCTAACATGGCAGATGCTAATAACTGCAGGCATACTGAAAACTGTTCAGAGGAAATGTTGAGCTGGGAACATGAAGCCTATGAGCACACCGTTGTGGCAGTCTGTAACCCTGCCCACTGTGACCGAACTACTGCTGCAGGCAAAGCAAAAGAATTTGCAGCTGACATCTTCAGGCGAGCTAGAGCTGCCACCAGCACTCCAGAAGTAATGGGAAGTTTAGACATACAAAAGGAGGGTGTGCTACAAAGGAAACTTGCAGAAGACTGCCTCAATATCCTTAATCCACAAAGAAGTGGATCTTCAGAAATCCATCCTTCCTTCTCCTGTGAACCCAGATTAGAGATCCAGTGTTCTGGTTGTGTTGCAGACGCTAATGGTTATGCGTTAAGTACCGAGGAATCACATTCACTTGTTTTGGGGTGCAATTGTCCCACCCTTAGGAAACCCAGCCTAGTCAATGGTGCACCATCTGCTCAAATAAGAACTGAAGGAACGAGTGAATTTGCACAGAATGAATCTAGTGTAATGGATAACACTGGCAACCAGCAGCAGGAAACTGGACAAACTGACCCCGGTTATGTGAACTACATAAAGCTGCACTATGTTCTGGAGCCCACTGGCATGGTGGTAGATGATGAAGGTAAATAGTCTTGTAGAATCTGTCATGCGTATTTAGGAGTGAATTGTTAGGAATTTACAAGCCAATAGGTTCCTCGGTTTGGAAAATCCCATCTTGTACCATAGTTATTAGTTGCTAGATTTCCATTGTTTGATTCTTCCCTTGTACAAAAATTCCTTAAGATTGAAACAAAATCTTTGTCTCTCTGGTGTTGTCTATGTAAGGGGTTTAAAACGAGCAAGGTGTTTATTCTTATTTTTCGTTGCTTGGCATTCTTGCCTCTGAGTCATTTTCAAGAATTGCAATTTCAAGCCACACTCATGTCCCATCTACATCAATGGAGCTGTAGTGGAGTGTGTATCAAGTTTCAAATTCCTTGGTGTCCACATTTCCGATGATCTCAGCTGGTCCCTGAACTCTTCCATCCTGATCAAAAACGCGCAACAGCGCCTTTATTTTCTGCACAGCATCAAGAAAGCTTACCTCTGACCCAGGTTATTGACAGGCTATTACCGCTGTACCATTGAGAGCAAACTCACCAACTGCACCTCAGTGTGGTATGGCAATTGTCCTGTATCGGACCATAAAGCACTCCAGCGTGTGGTGAAAACTGCCCAATGGATTATCAGCACCCAATTGCCCACCATTGAGAACATCTACCATAAACACTGTCTGAGCAGGGTAAAAAGCATTATCAAGGATGCATCTCACCCTAACCATGGACTTTTTACTCTCCTCCCATCCTCCGCTCCCGCACCAGCAGGCTCAGGAAGAGCTTTTTCCCTGGGGCTGTGACTCTACTGAACCTCACATCACAGTGCTAAGCAGTATTGCACCCATATTGGACTGTCTCAGTACTTTTACATTTGTATGCTGTAGCATTTACTTTTTATTCGCAGTTATTTTGTAAATAATACTATTCTTTTGCACTTCTGGTCAGATGCTAATTGCATTTCATAGTCATAGTCATACTTTATTGATCCCGAGGGAAATTGGTTTTCGTTACAGTTGCACCATAAATAATTAAATAGTAATAACACCATAAATAGTTAAATAGTAATATGTAAATTATGCCAGGAAATAAGTCCAGGACCAGCCTATTGGCTCAGGGTGTCTGACCCTCCAAGGGAGGAGTTTTAAAGTTTGATGGCCACAGGCAGGAGTGACTTCCTGTGACGCTCTGTGTTGCATCTCGGTGGAATGAGTCTCTGGCTGAATGTACTCCTGTGCCCAATCAGTACATTATGTAGTGGATGGGAGACATTGTCCAAGATGGCATGCAACTTGGACAGCATCCTCTTTTCAGACACCACCGTCAGAGAGTCCAGTTCCATCCCCACAACATCACTGGCCTTACAAATGAGTTTGTTGATTCTTTTGGTGTCTGTTACCCTCAGCCTGCTGCCCCAGCACACAACAGCAAACATGATCGCACTGGCCACCACAGACTCGTAGAACATCCTCATCGTTGTCCAGCAGATGTTAAAGGACCTCAGTCTCCTCAGGAAATAGAGACGGCTCTGACCCTTCTTGTAGACAGCCTCAGTGTTCTTTGACCAGTGCAGTTTATTGTCAATTCGTATCCCCAGGTATTTGTAATCCTCCACCATGTCCACACTGACCCCCTGTATGGAAACAGGGGTTGCTGGTACCTTAGCTCTCCTCAGGTCTACCACCAGCTCCTTAGTCTTTTTCACATTAAGTTGCAGATAATTCTGCTCACACTATGTGACAAAGTTTCCTACTGTAGCCCTGTACTCAGCCTCATCTCCCTTGCTGATGCATCCAACTATGGCAGAGTCATCAGAAAACTTCTGAAGATGACAAGACTCTGTGCAGTAGTTGAAGTCCGAGGTGCAAATGGTGAAGAGAAAGGGAGACAAAACAGTCATTGGCTTTGTATCTGTACTTGGCACAATGACAATCTAATCTAATCTAATCTAATTAATCACAATTTGGTATAACAACACAGCAGAGAGCCTGGCAAATCCATATAGTTAAAAGTATTGTCTTCAGTTATGACGTTAAATTGACCTTGCATCTGGCCATTCAAGAGAATGTAAAAGAACCAGTGTCCATTAACCTATGGACAATGCTGACCTTAAAAGCACAATGCCAAAATGCAGCATCTGCTCTTTAATCTCCCTGCAGTTTGTTGGCTCTTGTGCCATATAGTTTGATTTCCACATTTCCCCAAAACAGTAACTGTTAATGCTGTGAAGCATCTCGGCATTTTATAAGTGCTAATTTTTGTATTGGCTAGATGAATGAGCAGTTACTTTTCCCACTGCTAGTTCTCATGTGGCCTTCCAACAGAAATCAGGCTGTGTTTTCACTGCTCAAATTACTTACTGCATGTTATGCCGCTGGCATTTAGGGCAGCAATGAAGGTCCACTATCTCTCTCTATCCTTCTCTCCATTGTGTCATCTTCTCTATTGTGCTCCAGGTGTGGTTCAATGTCTTCATATCTGCTTCTATGGTATGGCACCAAGTTGTCCTGGTCCTTCATTGTGCTAGTAGCTTCCTCTTGGTTTTCAGGACTGTCAACCATGCAAGTCCTGGATGGAGACTCTGGAATACTGTCACACACAGATATAGAAGGATTCACTATTGCTGTTTCCATAAGAATTGTTTGGTTTTTTGCCCTGAGCTGAACCTCCGAACCTGGAGGACCAGTGGACCGCTCTTAGTCTAGCCTCTACCTTTTGCCCTGTTTGGCAAGGGTGACCCTACCAAGAGCCAAAGCACAAGGCCCTGACTCCAGCCAACATAGCTGTCCAGGTCATTGAGGCACGCAAGCCTTCAAACCCTCTGGCAAGGTTGTGGCCCTCTTGGAGGACTGCTCAAATTCCACATTTAGATTTCGGTGTTCTCAGGTTTGTTTATTGCTTCCTTTCCCTCTCAAGTTCTTTAATGCTGGAGATTATTGAGCATTTCTTCATCTGAAACACATTAGAAGTGAAGTAACACTGCTTGTGCCAAGAACACAAATTCCTGATGTGCCTATAACCTCTACTAATGAATTAGAAGCTGTCTGGTCTTCCGAAATATGTTGAAACATAGTGAATTCATTTAACATTGATCATTTATCCTTTGGCACTAAGCTAGAGGTCAAAGACCAGAATTTTACCTACAGTTCATTTCTTTCTCCTCTCTCCATCCTTCCCTGACCCAAACATGATTTTATGTGCTGGAAACCAAAAACAAAAATGGAGATGAAGAAAATATTGTTAAAACTCGGCATGTCAACAACATGTGAGGAAAGGGATATTGTCAACATCTGGGTTTCGTGACCCAGCATCAGAACTGTAAAAGAGAGTTGCAAATAGGTGTTTGGTCATTTTTGCCCAAGATGGTTTCTCTTTCTATGGAATTCATTGCTACGAGTGGGTGTGGAGGCCAAGTCATTAGGTACATTTAAGGCAGAGGTTGATAAATTCTTGATTAGTCAGGGCATCAAGGGATAAAGGGAGAAGGCAGGAGATTGAGGCTGATTGAGAAACTGGGTAAGCCATGATGAAATGTTGGAGCAGACTCATGGGCCACATGGTATAATTTTGCTCCTATATCTTATAGTCTTCTGGTCTTTTCCCTCTCGTCTCCATTACACTTGCATCACTTTCTCTTTCCCAGTTCTGATGAAGAGTCTCCAACCTAAAACATTGTTTGTTTCTCTTTCCATGGTGCTGTCTGTCCTGCTAAAGTTTAACAGCATTTCTATTTATGTCCATGTGGTATGATTTGATATTCTGCTCTCATCTCCATGTGACTGTCTCAGTTTTTGGCTGAGCTGAACCCTAGATCATTCCCAAAATTAAATACTATCTTCCTTGAACACCTTCTCTCGTAGATTCTTTGGAAAAAAGATATTGCTATGGAGGTTGGAATTTCCCTGTTTTCACTGCAGAGCCTGCCCTGCTGTGATTAACAGTGTATACTAGAGGCTGACAGTCTGACCTTAAAGCATTTCTCATCTGCAGCGTTCAGTATATTCCAGCAGTGAGCATGCATGTGAAAACACTGGCTGTAAAGCATTGAGTAACATAATGAAACGTTCTGTGTATGTTCATGATGAACATTGTGCATTGGCACAGTGATGGACTTTTATTATCTTAGAGCATCCCCAGTGAGTTGTTTAAAACTAGTTTTGGCTGTTTTTTTTTGAAGACCTGCTTGTAAGGATGGCCCTCTGACCCATTCAGTCTGTCATTTTGGGGAAAGTATTAAGAATGATGGAAATCTCAAACAAAACAGAAAATTAAGAAATGATCATTAACAGACATTCTTGACATAGGGAGGTAAATAGAGATCTGTGAAGCATTTGTTAGCTCCACAGATGCTGCATGACCTGCTGAAGGCTTCTGTCATTTACTAATCGTTTTTCTCTGGTTGATCACAACCTCATTTTCTTTTGCAGTCTTCTGTATAATCTTATTTGCATCTTCCCCTTCCTCTGTTCTGATAAAGCAACGTAGACCCAAAGTGTTGACTGTATCTCTTTGTACAGGTGCTGCCTAATTTGATGATCCATTCTCCTTTGCTGTCAGATTCTTTCCTCTCCAGCCCTTCACCTATCAGCTTCCAGGTATCCTCCTTCCCCTCTCCCCACTTATTTATTCTGGCGTCTACCCCATTCCTTCTCAGTCCTGAGGAAGAGTCTTGGCCCGAAATGTTGACTGTCCATTCATTTCCATTTATGCCGCCTGACCTGCTGAGTTCCTCCAGCATTTTGTGTGTGTTGATTTGTTGTGTTTTTCCAGTATTTCGATTTTTGTCTATGATTTTCTACTGTAACCTCCACGTCTTTCATAATTTTCAATTATCTTAATCCCAAATCCCAGACCGCTCCCAGAATGTTTTCTGCTCACATGTCATATCATTAAATTTTACCCTTCACTAAAAGTATAATAGTCTCCTCCTGATACTGGTAAAGCGTGTTTGTTCAGTAGAATTTTCTGTGATAACTAGACGACTGAGTGACCCGTTGGGGCATCCTTTGAGAGAAAGGTAATGCAGTCTGATGTGACCAGAATAAACATTAAATTTCCCTGAATGCTATTGGTATGGCTTTGCTTTGGAAATTAATGAAGAAAAACTCAGTTTATTAAAGAAGAATGACGTGTAGCAAAGAAAATGTAGCTCCTCCTCATTTAACGAAGGACAGTTTTGATGACAACATTTCTGGTTGATCTGCCACCCTTCAAGAATACTCTAATGTTTTCATTTCTTTTTCCCCGGCTTAAAGCCACATACAGCTGACCATGCTAGAACACTGGTTTCTCCAGAAAAATCAGCACTTTCTCCATGGTATCATTTTCATTTTTCTCAATCTTGTCTTCTCCAACATCCAATAAGAACTCAGAATATCATCCTTCTCCCTCACACAATTGCATGTTTCTCTTCAATTGAAACTTGATGAAGTTTCTCCATAAGTAGGGTTTTTTTATGCCTGAATTCTCCACATCAGAATCATTTCCTCGTTTCACAACTGCTAGAAGCTGACGGAAATCACCGCAGCAAATGGTTAAAATACCCCCGAAGCCTTCATTCTTGCTGCATGCATCACGAAGAGTCTGGTCCATGGCTTCGAAGCTCTTCCTCCTAATCGTGGGGCACTCATCCCAGACAATAAGCCTCGCATTTTGGAGTAAATTTGCAGTATTGGTGTTTTTATCGATGTTACAAAGGGCATCTTCATTGACTTTGAGGGGTATCTTGAATCTTGAATGCGCTGTCCTACCACCAAGCATTAATGTTGCTGCAATACCGGATGATGCCTCAGCAATAGCAACCTCCATCTCCCCTAACTTCAGCGAGGATCAATTTGATGATAAATGTCTTGCCCGTTCCTCCTGGTGCATCAATGAAAATCGTTGAAGAGAGATTCCTTTCCAAGCAGTCGCACACATATTCATATACTTCTCTTTGCTCATTATTCAATCGTGGCTCCTTCTATGAAACAAATTCCTGCTGTTTGTCTGTGTTGTATTGCAGTTCACGCAGAAATTCCAGATTGCCAGCACTTTGAGTAATTGTACCGTTTCTTGGTGTCGGCAAGTTATATTCTTCAAGTGTTTTGTCCAAGTTCTCAAGCTTCTCTTGGAAATACAGAAGAGTTTGTCCCTGATGCCTCTCATCGATCATGATGTTAGGATCATTGATAGTTCTCCTCTCCATTTGTAAGAAATCTTCAGACACTGCATTCTCGAACCGGTTCCATAATTGCTGTGGATTGTTGATTTCAGTGTTTGTTAGCAAGACGACAAACAAATCTCTCATTGCTCCGGGCATTCTTGTTCCCTCAGCCTTTTCCATAGTTTGCTGCCAATGATCGTCAGCTTGCAACAATCCTCTCTCTCTGCAGATGTTTTTGAATGATAGAAGGATATCTCCATCATGTGTTTTCAATGATTCAAAAGATACTGACCCCTTTGTGTGATGAAGAAGTCGTCTCAAATAGTAGAGGTCACCACTTCGTGGAGAAACGGTATACACTCCACCCAGAACATTTGCTTCAGAAATCCAGGAGTAGTCCTCCACTCTTTTCCCCATTCTCCTTCTTTCCCATCTCTTATTAGTCCAAGTGTAGAATCAGGGAATAGGGTGTTTCGAAGAACTTCGTTACAGTAAGATTTAAATATCTGTTATTGATGGGTGGCAGTTTGATCTGTCCCAATCCTACACATGCTGATGTGGTTAGCAGAATGTGAGCGTTCGAAATAGAGCTGCCCTGCCCTTTCGCTGCTGTGAGCATCGTGACGTGCTGCTGCGTCTGGCCGTGGTGCACATGCGTCGCGGTTTTATCGGGTGTGCAAAGCAGGGCCTATTGACGAGTGCGCAATTTTAAACGAATATAACTCTGACTTCTGCATGTATTCTGCAAGTTAGTGCATTTTAAGTCGATATAGTCAAAAAAAAGTGCCGCTGTAATGCACCATTTGGGCTAATTGGAGGTGACAAACAGAGAGTGAGAGTTTTAGTAGTATATGGATTTACCCAGCTTCATTTTGTAGCAAGTAATTCTCTCTGAACTTTCTTTAACCTCCTTAGTTTTTAAGCTGTATGTCCCATATAATTTCTCAGACTTTCAACCAAATAAGTGATTTTGAGCACGGTTACTTTTTGATTCTAAATGTAATGACTGCTTGATTTTGTTTTTAATAAACCAAGCTTTTGTGTTTTTTTTTACTTAATGCATTATCACCACAAAATGCCTAGCATTTTAATAAATGAAGTGACGACAACTAGAGATCATGGGTTAAGGATGAAAGGTGAAATGTTTAAGGGGAACATGAGGGGAACTTCTTCACTCAGAGATTTATGAGATTGTGGAATGAGCTGCCAGAGCAAGTGGTGCTTGCAAGCTCGATTTCAATGTTTAACGGATGTTTGGGTGGTTACATGGATGGGAGGGATATGCAGGGCGATGGTCTGGGTGCAAGTCAATGGGACGTAGCAGTTTAAATGGCTTGGCACAGACTAGATGGGCCAAAGGGCCTGTTTCTGTGCTGTACTTTTCTGTGACTCTGTTCTACCAATTTCTTCAGAATCTCTTTAACCCCTCGGTAACATCTGGACCCGGAACGTCACCTGTACCTCTTCCTATAGATGCTGCTTGGCCTGCTGCATTCCACCAGCATTTTTTGTGTGTGTTTCAGTAAAAGCTAATCAATTTTGCATAATTCTTAACAGGAGCTTGTTGTGTACAACTGGACTGCCATGTTTCTAGCATTATTTCTTTGTTTGTAAAGATATTGCAGGTTTTATTTTTGTTGTGTGGTCAAGGATCTTGAAGGATTTAGTTAATACTACAAATGTTTCCAAATGATTTAACACAGACAGGAACTTCAGTGAGTTCATTCCTAGATGTGGCATTGCTGGCTATGTCAGCATTCAACGGTCACAGTTGGTTGTCCTTTAACTGAGTGCTGGGCCATTTCAAGCTTAGATTAACAAATATTTCTCACCCCAAGGGACGTCAGTGGACATGATGGGCTCTTATGACAGTACATTATCTTTTGATTCAGGGTCAGTTTGATTAATGGAATTCCCCAGCTGCAGCATTGAGATGTGAATGTGTATCTTAAGATCCATCAGTTCAGACCTCTGCCCAACTGATTCAGCAACATCATCTCTATTCAACTGTACCTCGTGTATTGGAAACTAAAACAATTTTTCTTTCAAACAGGATATGATGATAAGATCTCATTGCCTTTTGTGGTGACTGACCTGAGAGGAAAGAATCTGAAACCTTTTAAAGAAAATGCCTTGTATCAGGTAACTTAACCAATCTAAAGCAGGAGACAGAGGGTGAGCTATGAATCTGTTCTTCTATCAGACATCCCACCTCTCCTGGATGTTCCGGGAGTCTCCAGCATATTAATAGTGGCTCCCTGATGCCCACAAATTATATACAATATCACGGAAATCAGTTTTTTGAGAGTGAGAGAGAGAAAGCAAGAGAGAGCGCGAGAGTGACCACGAGAGAGAGAGAGCGCGCCATGGCAGAGTGTTCCAAAAAAATATATAAAAAATACGTCACCCCAGACTACCCTAAAGTGTACCCCTGCCTAATAGGGGTCAAAATAATGACAGTGTTGCTCGCTGCACTGTTTGCAACAGTGACTTTTCTATTGCCCATGGTGGGTTAAGACTGTAAAAGACGTGTTGAGGTGAGTTTAACAGGTGTCATTCGTTCATTAGTATAGCTAACGTTATTTAAACTAGCTGGCTAGCTGCTAAGGAGCTACTCTATTGCAGACATCCCACCCCTCCCGGAAGTTCCGGGAGTCCCCCGCAAATTGATGGTGCTGCCTCCCTGAAATGAGTTTTTGCAGGGTGGGATACCTGTTCTATTCAGTAAGATAACGATTGATGCAATCTTGGCCTTGGATCCATTTTCCTGCATATTCTTCATAACCCTTGACTCCCCCATAGGCTAAAAATTCTGTCTCATAGCCTTCAATATATGCAATGACTTGTATCCAGTCTGAATCATAACTCTTTCCCACACACATGGATAAAGATCCCTATTGAGAAACCCTACTGAGCCATTAGGAGCCTCAAGGATTAATTGATATGAGCAGCCTCCTGATGTGTTGAACAATGCTTTTAATGTAGTGGGAGGTAGGGTAAATTGTTGCAATAGAAAGCATAAAACAAGCTCAAGTTTATTGCATGCTTCCTTTCAAATATAACTGTAAATGTTTCTTTTCATAGAATTTATAGCATTTGGCACAAGGAATTCATGCAGACTTTATCCTCTGCAATCATTCTCTTACCCCAGCTTTATCAGTCCCCCCTTGTATTCCTTTCTTTCTGTACTACTTGCTCATTTTTACCATAATGGATCTGTGCTTTTCATCTGTGGTTGGCAGTGAGTTCACTGTTCTAAAGATAGGTTCTTACAGGTGTGACATTGACTGATTTTTGCAAACCACTTAAGTTCTTTTTTGAACCGAGTTCAGAAGGATTTATTTAGTCAGAAGGATAAATAATTGAATTAAAACATAGTGGAGCAATACAAATTAATTAAACAATCAGGCTTAATAAAATGAAAAAGGCCAAACCACTTATTTACATATAACATATTAATCAAGGTGGGTGACTTCACATGCCTTGCATTTTGATATAAAGCCCTCAGCTCGGGATGAGGTCCAGCAGTGGGACAGAACGTCAGATAGGCCAATTCTGACTGTAGCATTACAAGGCACAGATGAGGAAATCAGATGTCAGCTGACTCTTTAAGAGCACTCTAACACTAATTTTCTGTGGACTTCAGGCAAATCATATTTTTGGCTGATAAACGGAGGCCTATTCTGTGTGCTCGGAGTTGCAACTGTTTGTGGGTTTTTATTGTGGATGAATTAGTTATGTGTTTCATGCATAATTCGATACAGAATGAATCATGATATATGTGGGAGAAGGCAGGATGGGCGGATTTCAGGCAGAAAGTTGTGATAAAGGAGAGTCCAAAATTATGGGACAAACCCTTTTGTTGTAAGAAATAGCGCCTTTCCATCCTTTATATCTCCCAGTGTAGGTGCAGAAATCCTTAGTTTAATGGCTCATTCAAAAGATTGCAACTCTTGACAGGTAGCAGTTGGTCAATATTGTCTGCTGTATCATCCTTAAAAGGATTATATGTGTCCTTATTCAGTGCACGGTCGAGGCTGTTCTATGGATGTAGGTTTATCCAAGGGAAACGTTTATTAGGAATGAGATGAATAATGCCTTTTACTTGAAGTTCATGTCCACTGAATGTTAGTGTCCTGTGTTTTGTCAATTTCTAGGGAAAGTACCTCACTGTAGAACAACTGACGCTTGACTTCGAATACGTTATTAATGAGGTTATAAGGAATGATGCATCATGGTCAAAACGCTACTGTTCCTTTAGTGATTATGATATTGTAATCCTAGAGGTAAGTGATTTAACAGAACAGCTTGGCAGTGGTGTGTGTGTCAGAATGTGTCTTGCTGTATTGAATAAATATTGATTAATTCCCAATACACCACCATAAAAAGTTGGTTCTTGCATCACCAGCATACAGTGGCCACACTATGTGCTATTTATAAAACACCCCTCAGCAGCTTGCCAGGGCTTTTTCATCTGCACCTTCGAAACCCATGATGGCCAGTCCAAGGGCAGCAGCCATCCAAGTCACACAGCATCCTGATTTGGATACCTTTACTCTGTGGTCATTGGGTCTACACTGTCTTGGAAAAAGTATTCAACTCCCACAACTATTTTCAGATTTTACTGTCTCATTTTCTAAATTTAAAAAGTATTGAAGTAGGATTTTTTGAGTTGAACTACAGAACATTGTGCATTCTGTCAAATCAAAAGAAAAATCCAAAACCTGTCAATAATTTACTGAAAATTAAAAACTAAAATAATGAGGCTGAAAAAGTATACACACCCTTTGTAATTACTACGCTAACTTTCCTCAGTAGTAATATATTACCTTACCAACTCACCCAATTTGTTGATGTTGATAATTGGAAGATGACTAGTTTTTAATTAATTCCTTCTTGCAAAATTGCTCAAGCCGTGCCAACATAGTTGGGGAGTAAGGTCAGGAGTCAATCAAGGACATCAGTTTTCTTCATTTGAAGCCACTCCATGGTTGCTCTAGCAGTGTGCTTTGGGTCATTGTCCTGCTGAAAGATGAACTTTCTTCCCAATTTTCAGCTTTCTGGCAGAGGCTGGCAAGTTTTTATCCAGGATCTCTCTGCATTTAGCAGCATTTTTTTTCCCATCAATTCTGACCAGATTTCCAGCCCTTCCTGCTGAAAAGCATCCCCGTATCATGATGCTACCTCTACTATACTTTACATTAAGGATGATGTTACCTGGTTGATGCGCAGTATCAGATTAAGGCCAGATTTTGGCCTTAGTTTTAAGGCTAAAAAAGTTCCAAGTCTCATCCAATCACAAGACCTCTTTCTGCATCTTCTAAGTAATGCTTTGCAAAGTCTTTACTGGCAAGGATATGCTTTTTCTTAACCAGGAATTCTTCCTTGCTATTTATTAGTTAGACCGTAAGATATAGGAGCAGAAGTAGGCTGTTCGGCCCATTGAGTCTGCTATGTCATTCAATCATGGGTTTGATCCAATTCTTCCAGTCAAACCCACTCTCCTGCTTTCACCCCATACCCTTTGATGCCCTGGCTAATCAAGAACCTATCTATCTCTGCCTTAAATACACCCAATGACTTGTCCTTCACTGCTGCTCGTGGCAACAAATTCCACAGATTTACCACCCTCTGATTAAAGTATTTTCTCTGCATCTCAGTTCTAAAAGGACGTTCTTCAATCCTGAAGTTGTGCCCTCTTATCCTAGAATCCCCTACCATGGGAAATAACTTTGCCATATCTAATCTGTTCAGACTTCTTAACATCCGGAATGTTTCTATGAGATTCCCCCCTCATTTTCCTGAACTCCAGGGAATACAGCCCAAGAGCTGCCAGACGTTCCTCATATGGTAACCCTTTCATTCCTGGAATCATTCTCATGAATCTTCTCTGAACCCTCTCCCATGTCAGTAGTTTTACATGCTTTACAATTTTCACTGTTTACTTGGGCTCTACTGTGGGAAAAAAAAAGGAGTATATGATTCACAAATAAATATTCTCATTTAAGTTGATCAAAATCCATGGTTGTAATACTCATTTATGTAAACAAAGGGTTGGGGGCTGAATACTTTTTCAAGGCACTGTAAATGATGGACCTCTCTCCAACAGTGCAGCACTTCAAGGCAGGAGCTCACCACTGCCTTCTTAAGAGCAATTACAGACTCACGCCTTATACAAACAGTAAATAAATAAGTATGGTCCATATTTCTGTTCTAATCATGGAGGTTCTCAGTCTATACTACTTCAGTTGATTCATATTATTTTTGTCTTAGAAAGGTCCGAGGGGCTGAGAACGATTTGCTTCCTCTCCCATTATATGGGGTGTGAGGTGGCAGAGGAGACCACCTGTGGTGATATTTCATTTTCATTTTTTATTAGATTGATTAGTTTTGAATTTACATGTTTCTGAATGTCAGGAGCTGAGATGCTGGCCTTTATTAGTTGGGGCATTGAATACAAGTGTAGGGAGGTCATGTTCCAAATTTATATATAAAAGAGTAGCCAGATCTCAGCTGCAGTACTCTGTTTAGTTCTGGTCACCACACTACAATTACAGGAGAGACAGACGAAAAGTTGAAGTGGGGTACATGAATGAGGTATATGCAGTTGAGGAGTATAAAAGGGATAGACAGCAATACTTTTTTCTCCTCATCAGAGGTAAATAGAACTAGAGGACCGAGATGTAGGGTAGGGATAAGACATTTAGAGGTTATCTGAGGGGACCTTTTTCACCTGGAGAATGACAAGAAGCTGGAAAACACCTTCTGACAGGTGGTGGAAGCAGTGTCACTGACAGCGTGTTGGATGCATCTGAACAACCAATTGAATTACCTGGGTGTAGAAGGGAGATGGGACTAATATAGATGGGTACCCATCGGTCAGTTTGGACATGGTGGGCAAAATGTCCTGTATTTCCATGCCCAATGATTCTACCTGCAAATATTTCTGAAGGCTTTGACAACCAGTTAAGTGAGAAGGCATGGCTTACCTGGTTGTCAAAAGATTTTTTTTTACAATTCTTCTGTAGATATAATTTGTTCTGGCTCACAGCCTCACGGAAATTCTTGTAGATGTTTTCAGTAATGAAGGTCAGGGCAACCTCTGGGGATGCTCCAAGGTAAACAAAGACTTAGTGGATGGGTAAAGAGAAGATTCTAGGTCATTTTATAAATGGAGTCCTCATAGCTTCACATGATTCTGAGATCATGTGCAGGATCTGCCGTAAGTTATTCAAGATTCAGGATTTATTTATTATCAGAGAATGTATAAATTATACAACTTTGAGATTTACTTGCTCATTTGAGTTATTGCTGGATCCATTCTGAAATTGTCCTTTGTGTCCACTTGATTCACTGATTTCTTAAATCAGAAGGCTATGGGTTTGAATCCAGAGAACTGAGCACTAAATTCATACCAACCCTTTCACCTCCTGCTGAGAATGTAGTATTATCAAATTAATCATTAAATTGAGGCCTGAAGAATCTCAGAGCAAATGAGATATTTCCCCTTGGTAGGTGGGAGTTGTGGGGGAAGAAGGTAATGACAGTTAATTCCCATGAACTTCAGGCACTTGTAATACGAACTCAAGAATTTTGTTTTATGTAATAGACATTTGTTACCAACTTAGGTTTTTTTTTAATTCATACAAGGGATGTTTGTGCCTCTGGTGAAGTCAGCTTTTCTTGCCTATCCTTTCTTGCAATTGGTGGTGAGCTGACAGTTATTGTCACTTGTTCTACCTTTCAGTACATTCTATATACACACTTAGTTGTCCTGTACACTGTTTACTAAAGGGCCTTGTGTAGTATGTGGAAGATAAAAGAAATAAATCAACTTGCTGCTGGACTTAAAGTGGTCATTTATGCACCTTAGATTTAGATATGTAATCAGTAGCTGTAGATTGGTAATCTGTCCTTTTTTTAATCTCAAGGTATGCCCTGTAACTAACCACGTAATCATTAACATAGGATTGCTGCTCTTAGCATACCCCCCAGATGAAGAAGGGCAAGTAAGGTAAGACCAACCTATTAGATTGGAGGTTATACTTAAATGTTACACTTTACTGTATTGGGTACCTGACATTTGTTTTCTATGGGTGAGATTCATGGTGATCTTTCACTTCAAGATTCTGCCCTGACTCATGAGAATCAAATTTCCTTGCACTGTAGCTCGGAGAGTGAAACATGAAATGGATTGGGCAAATTTCAGCATGGTTCATAGCCACCATTTCCGGTAATGGAAAACTTCCCTTACTACTACCTATTTTAGGATCAGTTGATGTAAGTTTGGCTTGTGGACTTCTAGCAATCACAACATTGCCTAGGATCAGGAATGGAAGTGTTACTTGGATGCTGTGGGAGATATTCCTCCATGGTCAGTCTCAGGGTGTAGCTTTGGGAGGGAATTTGACCTCCATCATTTCAAAGGGCCCCTCCTGTGCAGTACTGTTCTATGTTGCTGCCTTGACTCAAGAGCCCCCGAGTTCACGTTGGAGGCATCAACTGGGAAATTATCTGAAATGAAAAGATAGGCTGTAGTTATTTTAGCTGCTGGATGAAAGCACGTGAATTCTGAATGAGAATTGAGCCTGTGACCCTTCAAACCTACCCCCCCTGCAGATTCATTCATTTTGTCATCCCCATTCTGAAACGTTTAGTACTGGTTAGCCCTTACACCCTCACAGTATGTTTCTGTACCCTGCATTAGCATAGAATCATAGTGTTTTCTAATGTGTCCTTCCATTACCCGCTCCTGTGTGTCTAACCTGCCACTAAGTTGCTATCAAGCCTTATTAATGATTTTTCAGACCCAAGGCATATCATACTTGTTTGAAGGGTGCATGGAATCTAAATACGGGCATCTTTGCAACTGTGGGTGTTGGAGACTTAACTGCTGTCCAGGGACAAACAAGGTAGGTTAAATGGTGCATTTTCTCAACACCACCTTGTTTGTGAAATGTAAATTAAGGCTAATATTTCAATCTCTTTTTGTACAGTGGCAGTGTTTGGAGTACCTTTCGGAAAAGCTGTGTTGATGTAGCAATGCGATGGCTAGTCCCCGAAAGTACCTTTCGCAATGTGAACAGAATGACGAATGAAGCCCTGCATAAAGGTATGCTGCGATACCATGGGTGTGAGTTGCATGTGGCGCACATGATCTAAACCATCCACTACAGCCCTTCCTCAGTGCTACACAGCGGCTTCAAGTGCCCCGAGGCTTCTGTGCACCGGTGATGTTTATCAGGTTGGAATTCAAGTCTGTTCATAAACACAAGGGATCCTGAAGATGCCGATAATTCTGAGCAATATACACAAAAAGCTGGAGGAACAGTAGGTCAGGCAGCATCTATAGAGGAGAATAATCAGTCAGTGTTTCAGGTCAAGACCCTATGTCAGGACTGGAAAGGAAGGAGGCAGAAGCCAGATAAGAAGGTGAGGGGAGAGGAAGGACTACAAGCTGGCAGCTGATGGGTGAGACCAGCTGAAGGGGGAAAGGTTGGTGGGTGGGGAAGGGGGTTGAAGTAAGAAGTTGGGAGGGGATAGGTGGAAGAGATAATGGGCTGAAGGAGAAGGAATCTAGTAGAAAGGAAAAGATCAGGGGGATCAGAGGGAGCTGATGAGAAGACAAGGGATAAGAGGATAACTAGAATGAGTGGGAAAAGAAGGTTGGTGGGGGGGAGAAATTACTGGTTGGAGAAATTGAAGGTTATGCTATAAGGTTGGAGGCTACTCAAACAGAATGAGGTGTTGCTCCTTCAATATCACTTTGGCCTCATCGTGGTAGTAGAGGAGGCCATGGACAGACCTGTCATATTGAGAATGGAGGTCGAATTGAAATGGGTGGCCGCTGGAAGAATTTGCCTTTTGTGGCAGACAGAGTGAAGGTGCTCGACAAAGCAATGCCCCCAATCTGTTGGATCTCACTGATGTAGAGGAGGCCTCACTGAGGGCATCAGATACAATAATTGACCCTGAGAGACTCGCAGCTGTCCACTGCAAAAGGCAAATTCTTCCATTTAAATTCAACCTCCATTCTCATTCTGACATGTCTGTAGCACTTGTCATGCTTGCAGAGATAAGTATCAGGAGGAAGATCAGTGGAGAGAGATGAAAACATAGAGAATGATCCCTACAGAAAGCAGAAAGATGATGTTCCTTTCTTTCCCTGGTCCTACACCCAAAGAGGGTAAGGATATGCCCACTGGAGCGCAGGAGCCCTGTTGCAATCAAATTACAAGGAATGTTATGCCCTCCCTTTGGCAAACTGCTATTCACTTTCAGCTGCTGACAATGGAATTGAAATCAGGAGAAATAGATTGGCACCGATAGACCCATGCATTGCACTCTGAGAATCTATTGTGATTTTCCCCGCACAGTTTCTCAGTTAATCACTCCAGGCAAAAAGTTACCAAGCAACAGTGTGTTAGAGTCTGTGTCACTCTACATGTCAGGTTATTTTAGTGACCTGCTAATATGAGACATTACAACACAAGTCACCAGTGCCATGCTGGGTGGAGGGACTGGGTTATTACTGGGCGACCCTATATGTGATTAATCTCATGATTATGTTAAAACAAGCATGTTTTAATCTCTCTGCCTGTTGATAGAGCAAAACATTAGTCTTGGTGCTTAGCAAGAAAGTTGGGGAGAGCAGGATTGCTGTGCAATGATTTATTGTGAACCTCGGCTTCTGTCTAGGTCGCTCCTTGAAACGCCTAGCGGATAGTGGACGCTGTATGTGGATTGTTCTGTAGCTGTGAGTCACCATCGTTCGTTCAGACAACAAATTTTAAAGGGAAGAATCGAGAGACCATCCTTCGAGAACAAAGCCAGCTGCAAATGCATTGAAGATTTTAAGACTTTCAATTTTTTTTAAAGCTACCTCTTTGGTCAAATTTTTGTTTCAGTCATTCCTTTTCATGCCATTAAATAAGGCCATATCCTTGGAGATTTTAGGAATAAGAATTTATCTTCCAAGAATGTGCACGACATTGAATAGTTACGTTTATTTTTTGTAGACTGGTGCCTAATTTACAAGTACTGACTATACCCTCACTGAAGTTTAACATCTTTGATGTTTGTATTACCTCAGTATATAATTTAGAACCTTGTTAGTCATGTTGATATTAATGTCTTTGGAGATTACCAGGACACATTGCTGGTTATTTTTCTTGTTAGAAATGCCATTTAACCTTTAACATTATTTAGTGTTTAGTTTGAAAATGCAAAGAGCTGGTTACATTCCTTCCTTGAATCCTCCCAGTTCATGGCTTTCTGACTAAGAATGCTGCTTGTCATTGGACACAAGACAGGTTCTTCACAGCAGCTAACCACCTTCAGAATTCGTTGGTGGGGTTGGTTGTTCCGGTTACAGAATCACAGATGATGAGCAATGTAACCAGTTTCCACATCAAGCTGTTGCTGAGTAAGAATATGTTCCTCTGATTTTTAATAAAGGAGAGACAGAAGCTCAGTGTAAATAGTCTGCTGTTGGAAATATAATAAGTGAATGTCAGTACTGACTCTGAGTGTAGATTGGGTGAGTTCACAAGTGATTAAAACTCAGATGGCATCAGAATTTGTGGCCAGTAAAATCAGAAGACAGGAAATGGATTGGCAAGTTTTGCAGCCAGGTTATGCACTAAACATTTACCTTAAATGGTTTTCTTTGATAGGAGCTATAAAATTAATTGGGTGTTGCAAAACAGGGTCTTTTTTAATTTGTACATTTTCTGCTAGAGAGACAAATTTGACATCAAAGTAAGTGAGAGGAAATGGGTGGATTTTTATCTAGACATGGTCTAAGTTCATGACTCTAACAATCCAACAAAGATGTGTAGATCACACAAGAGATAGCAGATTCTCTCTGAAAACAAACTCATTTCTTTCCCATGCTGTCTTAGTAAGTGAGTCATGAAGGGGTGGGGTGGGTAGTATGTGTGTGTATGGTTTTAAAATTACTAGCTCTGCCAATTGCGACATCTGATATTGACCCAATGCAGTTTTTTCCCCCGCCCATCCAACTTTTCAAGTGAACCTCCCTGTCTTGTCTTCAATATCAAGCAACACCTGCCCAGTCCGAGGCCCAGCCCAGTATTGCTGAAGCTTAACAGAGAACTGGAGAAGGCTTGGACCATCCAGTCAACTCCACTAGTATCTACTGGGAAGTCCACTTCTGAAATGTACAAAGTAAAGGAAAATTTCTCTTAAGCTGCAGCTTCAATGATGTAGTGGAAAGGACTGATAAAGGCTGCCCACTAATCCGACATCACTCTTCCAGTCCAACCCTGTTACCAATCAGTATGAGGACTCCCAATCTACAGCAGTAAGTCTGTTGTATAATTTGGCTCCAGGTTCTCTGTGTCCACAGTTGTCTGAATCAGGTTGGCTCTGTTGTGTTCTTCTACAGCACCTAACATGCTCTCTGGTGACATCATCCAGTTTGACGGCATTGGTTTCCAGTTGGTGTCAACTCATTGAGTGCGTTAACCACTTAAACCACAGACATTAGTGCCACTTCTGAACTGGGTGATACCCACTTTGATGAGGGCATTCCTAAATCTCCATTAGATCTTAATGATCTGTATTGATTCACTCCCAATAGCTATGAATCCATTCAGATTCTATGGCTCTTCTCTCCCTGCAGAAATTCATTTGCCTCATTGGCACCTAGCCCGTGTGATAGGGGTTCAGTTCTAGAGCTTAACATGGTTCTTGTTCGTGTGATCCTGTGGCTGATAATAGCCACCCTCAGTGCAGCTCATAATGCCTGCCAAAGTCTGCGAATAACTCAGGTCTGGGTATGTGTGTTCCAAAAGTCTCTGGAAGCCCAGTTTGGGGTTACCTCTTGCCATTTAGGCTTTTTCATGCACTTAACACAAAGGTGACCCAAGATCTGAAGACTGTTTTCAGATGGTAGACACTTGGGATATTGCATCATCTTCAGATGTTGACCTTTGGATTTATCAAGCATATTTTGAAAACAGTTTGAACAATTTGAAGTTACCATGCAGATTTGCATCTGCTCCAGGAATTCAGGCAATCAGTGCAGAAACTGGACAGTGAATCAACTGTTTCCACCTTCTGTCATTCAGGGCTGTCTGATCTCCAGGATGCTACAAAATGTTGCCACAAGTGATGGTTCTGGTTAACCCTTACCTGGAAAGTGAAAACTTGCTTGGATGAGGAAGTGGAAGGGTGGGTTCACAAGTTTGTAGATGACATGAAGGTTGGTGGTGTGGGTAGTGTAGAAGGATTGTTGAGGATTACAGTGGGACATTAATAGGATACAGAGCTCAGCTGAGAAGAGACAGAAAAGCAGAATTCAACCCAGAAAAGAGTGAATTAATTCATTTTGGAAAGTCAAATTTCAATGCAGAACACAGGGTTAATGGCAAGATTCTTAGCAGTGTGGAGGAACAGAGGGATTTTGGGTACCACATTCATAGACCCCTGCGCAAATAGACATGATTGTTAAGTCATAGGGTGTGTTGGCCTTTAGTTGAGGAAATGATTTCAAGATCCACAAGGTAACATTGCAGTTCTATAAAACCTTGGTTAGACCACATTTAGAGTATTGTGTTCAGTTCTGGTTATTATAGGCAGAATGTGGAAGCTTTAGAGAGGGTGCAGAGGAGATTTACCAGGATGCTGCCTGGATTAGAGAGCATTGCTTATGAGGATAGGTTGAGCATACCAGGGCTCTTTCTCTTTGGGACAACAGTGTATTAGTGTCTATATGGCTTACCTTTTTGTATACTTATTTAATAAAAAGATTTAAAAAGAAAAAGAAAGAAAGAAAGGAGTATGAGGGGTGACTTGATAGAGGTGTGTAAGATAAAGAGACTCAGATTGAGTAGACAGCCAGAGACTTCTTGCGAGGCTGGACATGGCAAATATGAAGGGGCATATTTTTGTGATTGGAGGAAAGTATAGCTGGGATGTTAGAGATGCATGTTTTGCACAGAGAGTGATGGTGCATGGAATGTGCTGCCAAGGGTGGTGGTAGAGGCAGATACATTATGACATGTAAGAGACTCTTAGATAGCCCACCGTTTTCGTATTATCCATGTGCCTATGTGGGAGGGGAGGGTTGGTTTGATCTTAGAGTAAGTTAAAGCGTTGGCCCAGCATCATGGGCTGAAAGGCCTGTACATTTTTTACACAGAGAGTGGTGGGTGCCTGGAATGTACTGCCAGAAACTGGTAGTCCCTAAGGTGGCAGATTCATTAGGGGCATTTAATAGACACTTGAGAAACTGCAATGTTCTATGTTCTGTGCTTTGCAATGTACCATCCAACTGTTACGTAAAGTGCAGACTCTGCCAAGAAAGAGGCCAGGCTTCCAGGTCAAATTAAAGTGAAGGTTAATCAAGGGCATCCTTGGCAGATCTTAGCAAGAATCTGAACTGTCAGGATTGGGACTAGGGCTGATCGTTGGGGATGGAATGTCTGTCAGATTAAGATATGACAGTCTCTTATTCCATCTAAGTAGTTAATTAAACCTCTGATCCCAAGAGCGCTCTAAATCCCTCTCATCCTCAGCATTAATTGGTTATTCCAGTGTATTTTCATATTTTTTTTAAAAAATCAGTGTCTTCAGAGTTATACAGTACAGGAATAGGTACTTTGGTCCATGCTTAGTAGCCTACCTGAACTATTTCCATTTACCTGTGTTTGGCTCATTTTCCTGTCAACCTGGAGTTCGCTTGGGTCGCAGATCCCTGGCTTAATTGTATTGGTCCATGGCATAATAAAGTTGGGAACCCTTGCTCTTAGCCTTTCCCACCAATGTACCTGTCCAAATGTTTTTCTAACATTGTAACTGGACCTGCCTGTACCAATTCCTCTGGCTGTAGGTTCCATGTACCCACCATCGTCTGTGTGGAAAAACTTTCACCTCAGGTCCTCTTCAGTTTTCTTCCCTCTCACCTTAAACGTATGCCCTCAGGTTTTGAACTCTCCTACCCTGGAATAAAGAACTCTGATCATCCACTTCGTCTATTTCACTCATGATTTTATAAACCTTGATACGGGTAAACCTCAGCCTCCTTTGCTCCCCCGGCACTCTTCCTTGCAAGTGGGCGAGCTGTTACACCTGAGGCAACACTTCACCTGCGAATCTGTGGGGGTCCTCTACTGTATCTGGTGCTTCCAATGCAGCCTCCTCTACATTGGTGAGACCTGACATAGATTTGGGGATCATTTTGTTCACCACCTTAGCTCCATCTGCAAAAAAGGATTTCCTGGTGGCCATCCATTTTAATTCCAGTCCCCATCCCTGTTCCAACATGCTGGTCCATCACCTCTTCTTCCATGATGAAGCCACTCAGGTTGGAGGAGCAACACCTTATATTCCATCTAAGTAGCCTCCAATGTGAAGGCATAATCATTGCATTTCCCATCTTCCAGTAATTTTTGCCCTCCCCTTCCCTCTTCATCAATTTCCAGTTCTGGCCCCCTCTTTTGGAGCATAGAAGGTTGAGGGGGAACTTGATAGAGGTATTTAAAATTATGGGGGGAATAGATAGAGTTGACGTGGATAGGCTTTTTCCATTCAGAGTGGGGGAGATTCAAACAAGAGGACATGAGTTGAGAGTTAAAGGGCAAAAGTTTAGGGGTAACATGAGGGGGAACTTCTTTACTCAGAGTGATAGCTGTATGGAATGAGCTTCCAGCAGAAGTGGTTGAGGCAGGTTCGATGTCATTTAAAGTTAAATTTGATAGATATATGCACAGGAAAGGAATGGAGGGTTATGGGCTGAGTGCAGGTCAGTGGGACTAGGTGAGAGTAAGAGTTCGGCATGGACTAGAACGGCCAAGGTGGCCTGTTTCCGTGCTGTAATTGTTATATGGTTACCTTTCTCACCTGCTTATCATCTCCCACTGGTCCCCCCCCCCCCCGCCTTCCCTTTCTCCCATGGCCCTCTGTCCTTTCGGAGTCCTTCTCCAACCCTTTACCTTTTACCTCCCAGCTTCTTACTTCCTCCCCCTACCTCATCCACTTGGCTTCACCTATCACCTTCCTTCCCATCCTCCTACCTTCTCATTCTGACTTCTTCCCCCTATCTTTCCAGTCCTGATGGAAGGTCTCAGCCTGAAATGTTGACTGCTTATTCATTTCCAAAGGTGCTGCCTGAGCTGCTAAGTTACTCCAGCATTTTGTGTGTGAACACTGCAGAGTTACAGAGATTAATTGGGCCATCAGCTAATCAGGACAGCTGTTATTTGGGACAACTCTTAAAGAACAAAAACTGATCGAGAAAATTACCAGGATTCCCTGCATTTATTTGAGAGACTGCCAATTAATTGAGGCAGGAGGCATACTGTATAGGTTTCAACAAGCATCAGTTGTGTGTGTTTGTGTTCAAAATGTAATGATTTTTGTCACTGATAGTTGACAAATAATCAGTAAGACAATTCAGAACTGTTTAGGTCATGCAGTTTCAAGCATTCAGGTGTGGAGATGCTAGAAATAGGAGTGAAAATGAAGTGATGTCACTACTTCAACTTGTAAGGAACTACAAAGAATTTGAAAGTATTGACAATTATCTTGAAAGCTACAAAGAAAATGAAGATGTAGAGGATGCAATCGTTGATAGAATTGTACGAAGGCAGTCCATTATCTGCACCAGATGTCTGCGCTGATTCTGTTCATTTACAGTCAATCAAAAGAACACCGCAGTGTGCACTCTGGTAACTATTAGAAACCAATACACAGTTTTATAGTACTGTATTTCTATTGGTAGTGTTCCAATTTGTTCTGTATCTCATTTAAATACATAATTTCTTACTCAGTTTGCCTTTTTATACCTTTAACTATTTCTATGAAATTTCAACTAATTGGGGAAGCTTCTTAATTTGGCCAAAATGTACTGGGCCCAATGTATCGCAATTAACCAGAATCCATTGTATTTATTTTTTGCTGGTACAAGAGTGAGGAAATACTTTCATTTCTCTAAATTTGTTGAAATCAAGTTTAGCATCTGAAAATAGGGTGAAAATTATTGGATTTTTTTTCCTGACTTAAGCATGGATTACAGTATGGAACAAAAGAGACTTCTGATGGAAGTTTGCGTACGGAACATTGCTTCCATGTCCTTTTACACTAGTCAGATCCAGGATCAATCCCCACAGACTGGGATTTACACAAGACTTTGGTCACGCGTACACTTTTTGTCAGCAGACACTATCTGGTCTACATGCTTCACCCTATCCAGTCCATAGTATGGCATCCTGTACAACCTGACCATTTCATTCCTTTGACACTAATGTAACCAAATCAGAAAAGACAAAGGCTCAATCTTTAATCTCTACACAGATGAGATTCTCTTGGGGGAAAATTTTGGAGTGGTGTTTGGGTAGTAATTATTTAAGAATAGTGAAAATCTTTATCACTTCTGTAAAGTTCTGTTGAAGATTCCCAAACCAAAATTTATTATTTAAAAATAGTAATTTTTTTTGTTTTTATTATGAGTTTGTGTATTAAGAGATGGAATCACAAAGCAGTAAATGTGACATTCTGGTACAAATCAGCAAGGTCTACAAACAGAAATATGAAATCTTAAACTATCTTGTATTACTTTATGGATAATTATTAAGTGCAGAAAAGTCCCAAAACCTCAAAATATTTTGTTGAGATGTTTCACATCTGATTGAGACAGCAGAAGGGGTCTTGGTTTACTGCCTCATTTAAAAGACAGCCCCTCCAGTACTGCCGCATTCTCTCAGTACTTCTGGGGTGGCATTTTGCACCGAAGACTTTGCAGTGGGGCTTGATCTACAACTTTCTGACCCAGATGCAGCAGTGTGACCCATGCCTTGCCCATTTAATGGATTGATGAGACAGATTTACAAAGGGAGGCCAGTCGGTCAGTGCACTTAAATGTGGTGTAGGATGGGGAAGTTCACCCTTCGAGAGAAGAAACGATAGGCCTATCCCTCTTTCAAGGATGCAGATATGTCCTGCTTGCTGGAGGACTGTTTGATGCTGTGGGACTGGAATGCATCCTAGACAAGGATGGTAGTGCTTTAATTTGAGAACCATGTAAGCATTCTGTTGAAGACTTTGTAAATGTGTATACTTTTTAAAGCAAAGGCACAGGTGCTGAAGAGGTTTCAAAGGTACATTTAATGTCAGAGAAATGTATACAGTGTACACCCTGAAATTCTTTTTCTTCGCAAACATCCACGAAAACAGAGCAGTGCCCCAAATAATGGCAGTTAAATGTTAGAACCCCAAAGCCTCCCCAGCTCCCCCTCCCATACATAAGCAGCAGCAAAGCGATGACCCCCCCCACCCCCACCAGCAGTAAAAGCATCTGTGCCCCCACCAAGCACTCAAGCATGCAGCAAAGCATCGATAAAGACTCAGACTTGCAGTACCCCAAAGACTACTCGTTCGTTCACCAGAAATTCGACATACCAAAGGCGCTCTCCCTTCCTAATAAGGGAAAAAGAGATGTCCTCATTTCACAGCAAGAGGAGCAAAATACTGCAGGATCCGGAAACCTGGAATAAAGCACAATTACTCAACAGGTCAGAGAAATAGTCCAAGCTGTGATTCAATGGATCACATACCGTCTTCACAATCAGGTTATGGATTGAAGCCCCATTTCAGAAACTAAAACACTGCACAGTCACCAAGTGCGGTGCTCAGGAAGTGCGCAGCAAAACATCACTCTTTGATGAGATCTGAAGCCAACTCTTCTCCATGGAGGATATGAAATTAAACTGAGGAGAAAGCACACATCCAATGGTATTGGTTGCACTTGAGCCCCAGCATTCAATAAGGTGAAATTGAATGCCAAATTGCTCTCTCCAGTGAAATCCTACGTATTGTATCTAAAACTCTGTAGATCCCACCCCTGAATATAATCAGCAGCTGAACGCACAGAAAATGAAGAAATTCCTCTCCACCCCTGTCCCATGGAGCAAAGCAAAGCTGCAGCTCCTTCTCTTTGCTGCCTCCTGCTCCCTTCCTTTCTAGTCTTGGTGCAGGGTCTCGGCCCGAAACACCCACTATTTCCCTCCATTGCTACCGGCTGATTCTCTGTAGACACAGCTCAGCACATCATGGAAACCAGGCTCATCACCATGAACTCTGTCTACACTTCTCGCTCCTTCAGTAAAGTAGTCAGCATAATCCTGGACCCTGCCAACCACAGACATTCTCTCTTCTCCCCTCCCATCAGATACAAAAGCCTGTAAACACACGCCACAATGCTCAAGGACTGCTTCTATGCTGCACATAGACTATTAAATAGTTTCCTAGCACAATAAGATGGATTCAAAACCAGAATCATGTTTAATATCACTGGCATATGTCGTGAGTCGTTTTGCTGTTTGGTGGCAGCAGTACGTTGCAACACAATAACTATAAATTACAAAAACAATATATATAAAATTAAGCAAGTATTGTATCCATCATCTTGAGATCCCCGCCACTCAGGCTATGCTCCCTTTTAGATGCTGCCATCAGGTAGAAGATACAAGAGCCTTAGGACTCACACCACCAGGTTCAGGAACAGTTACTACCCCTCAACCATCAGGCTCTTGAATAAAGGGGGATAACAACACTCACTTGCCCCATCACTGAGATGTTCCTACAATCAATTATCTCAATATCAGATGCTTTCCTTATTTATTACTATTCATTTTATTTGCATTTGCAGTTTGTGGTCTTCTGCATTCTGACTGATCTTTCATTGATCCTGTTACAGTATATAGATCTATAGATTTGCTGAATATGCCAGCAGGAAAATGAATCTCAGGGTTGTATATGGTGACATATATGTACTTTGATAATAACGTTTACTTTTAACTTTTAATGCAAAAAAATCATTACGATCTTGCACTTTCTTTGCAGCTGTTACAGTTTATAAAGCAGTTATTGTTACCTCGTTCGACACGGACTAGAAGGGCCGAGATGGCCTGTTTCCGTGCTGTAATTGTTACAGTATATGGTTCTACCCCAATGCACTGCTTATTGACTTAATCTGTAAGAACAGAATGCAAGACAAGCTTTTCACTGTATCTCAATACATGTGACAATAAAAAATCAATTCAAATTCAATTTTCTCCAGCGTTTAGGGGTGCTTCCCTCTCACACAACTGAATATTTTCTGCCTCCCTCTCCCTCGTCAAATCGCATATACCCTCACTGAGAGCTCAGCGATGTTCACCCCTCTGCTCAAACTCCCGAATGGTGGCAACGGGCGTTACAACGTCGGGAATTTCCGGCTCCCACAGGGGACCGCGTTGCCTTGGAGACGGGGGAAATCGACGTCCGGGTCACGTCCTTCCTGGGGAAGGTTGGATATCCGGGTTAAAGAGCGACATGGCGCTGCAGAGGTTGAGAGTGAGTAATGGGCAGGTTTAGGTGTGGAACGAAGGGCACGGCGCCAGTTTGTACAGAGTAGTTACACACGTTTTCTATAAATGCACATCTTAAAGTAAAACATGATTGCACGAGCGAAAAACCTGTTCCTGCAAAGTTTGGCGGCTCTGCTGTCGTTTGGTCCAGTATCTGACCCAGTCAGTTATCTGCTGAACCTTGCTGTGGCTCGGGGGGTGGCAGCTGCTCGTCCCACTCTAGCCTGGCCTGGCAAGACACCGTATTGCCGGAGTGCCACACTGTTGGAAGCGCTGCCTTTTGAATTCAATGTTACATTGAGACCCAGGTCCAGCTCAAGTTCCATAGAGTACTGTGCTGACGGTAGCAAGTCCGTAGAGTCCTATGATCTCTTCATTAATCAACATTATTAAAATAGCATCTGGCCCAATTATTAACAGTAACGGCACTTTCTAAATGTTTCGGAATCTCCTTAAAGAGATGCAAATTATGCGATGAAATTGCTCGGTCTAGTTATTTTATCTTTTTATCGAATGTTTCTTTGTCAAGCATGTTGTTTATCCATGTATTTAGTAACTGTCTCCCTATTTTTTTTCTTGTCCTGCTAATGATGCTTTTTCAGCTTCCCTCCAGTCTGTGATTTGTGTTTGTGACAATACAGTACCTAAAGATGGTGCTGTGATGCATCCTTGCTTTTGGGCTCTGATCCAGCAGTAACTGATTGAAAACTGCCCAAATTCAGGTCAGGCCTTGTGCATCTGAGCAAAAAAGTAAACTGCTGGAAGAACGCAGTGAGTCAAGCAGGACCGGGAATGGTTAGCGTTTTGTGTCAAGACCCATGTATCACGTTTCAAATATTGATCGTGACTTTGCTTCCACAGATGCTGCTTGACTGGCTGCATTCTTCCTGATGTTTATTTTTTTACTCCATCTTCCATTATCAGTTGCTTGAGCCCCGTGGAACATTCGAGACGCCCGTCCACCAGTCTGAACTGGATTTGAGTGACGCGGGCCAGCAAGCTCCTGATCGTCGGAGAAAGGCAATAAAGCTGGCCTTGTCAGGGTGATTTTACGTGGTGAGATCAAGCCCCGGGTGTGCTCGCAGACCAGCGGCATCCAGAGAAAAAGCAGTTGGAGTGGGATTGATGGGATCACTCAGCTCAAGAAGCATTTGTGCTGAATGGACTCCTGCTGTCCCATGCGCGTTCCCAGTGATTGTTCAAATAGATCGTTGCTAGGATCAGCCAGAGGAGGAACCCAGTCTGTTGAGGTAACAGAGCACAAGACTGTGCAAGAGGATAACAGAGAGAAAACAACCTTGTATGATAGCGTTAGAACCTTCTTAAATTTATTACAATACCCACCTGTGTTTATCTTTTATTATAGACCTTTGTGCACCATTCTAGGATTCTCATGACAGGATGCAGGAAGATACATCAGACTTCGAGCTGTAATCGTCCGTTAATCCCTATTGTCATCGAACAAACAGTAAGTGCTCTGAGGGGACCAGGCCCCTTCATGAATGATATGACGCACAACTGCCAGTGTTGTCCATTCAACTAATGTTCTCTGGGCTTCAGTGTCATCCAGCGCCTGTGTACAACTGCCTTGTCAGCTGTCTCGGTGTATCGAAGTTCTTCCCCCTTATTCCTGACCTATCTTCTTCATCCTACTGTAACCTTCTCCTGAATGCCCCCTCTCCCTGGTTCTGCTCCCACTTATTGCAAACTGCAGAGGTCTCTGAGGTTGTAAGTCTGGAGGAAGTTCCGGAGATGGGAGAACAAGGCTGCTGGAAGGATTTGAACACAAGGACAATAATTCTAAATTTGCCACAACATTCACAAAGTGCTGGAGGAGCTCAACAGCTCAGGAACATCTACGGAGGGAAAAGAGACTTTTTATCTCCCTCTACAGATGCTGCCTGTCTTGCTGAGTTCCTCCAGCATTTTGCATGAGTTGCTCAAGATTTCCAGTATCTGCAGAATCTCTTTGTGTTTAGATTTGTGGCTTTGTGTAACCAGGAACCAGTAAAGGTAAGCCCGATGGATGAGTGAATGGAACTTGGTGCGAGTTGGAACATGCAGCCACAGAACTGTGGACAAGCTGATGGAACGAAGACCATGGGTTTTATAGAATCACAGTAACTAAAGCATGGGGCATAAATTGTCATAAAGAACTACTGTGGGTCAGGGCTCAAGTATTGGAGAGGTCTTGATGGTCGTGGTTATGGAGGGGATGTGGATTTAGAGTTTTGTCTCAAAACTGATTAAGTTAGCAAACGAGCAATCACCTGTGCCCAGTAATCATCTTTCTTATCTAGGGTCGCGGAGAGCGAGCTTATGATATCTACTCAAGGCTACTGAGAGAGAGAATTATTTGTGTCATGGGACCTGTGAGTATTGATTATTTGAACTGTCTCCTTATTTTGCCTGTGCTGGCCAACTTCTCTAACTATGTGTGTGTTCCTCTCAGATAGATGATAACATTGCCAGTTTAGTCATCGCTCAGCTTCTGTTCCTTCAGTCAGAGAGTAACAAGAAGCCGATCCACATGTACATCAACAGCCCTGGTGAGCTCAAGTGTATGAAACCTTGTCTGTCACTGCATCGGCCATCTGTGTGAAAGAGCCCCTGGGTTAGTACAGTGTGTGTTTTGCACTGATACTGGGGGCAATGTCACTGTGAGTTCATTCCCATATCCATTGTGCCTTAAAACTCTGTCAACCCAGTATCCATTTGTTCAGAACTCCTGATGGTTCGGCATTCAGCTCACTCGCTGGCCGGCTGTCCTGACCACGCCAGCATGCATGTACGTTTCAGCTGGTTTGACAGGCTGAACCTCACCAGCTTCCATTTCAGACACTCCCTTTAAACCAGGGGTTCCCAACCTTTTTGATGCCATGGATCTGTACCATTATGCCGGCTGGCGGGTTGTGGCATCCACACCCGATTTCAAGGCGAGTGGTCCGGGTTCGAACCGGGCCGGTTCCTTACGCGCTTTCCATCCGTGCTGGGTTGAGCGCGAGCTAGCAACTTGGCCTCTTTAAAAAGAAAACACAGACAAATGGCAAGGTTGCCGCCCGATGTGCCACGAGGCGCAGAGAGGAACAACACCACCATTAAGTGGGGGTCTGTGGACCCCATGTTGGGAACCCCTGATCTAAACTCTCATGCACAAGGTGACAGTAGATGAATGGAAATAATACCTAGGCAGGTGAGGTACCAGATGGTCGAGGGTCAGGAAGACCCTCAGAGCTTTGAAAAGGAGAGATCAGTCTCAACGCAGACAGAAACCTGTGTGTGTCGGTCAGGCGGAACAGTGACAGCTGATAGAGCCTCCCCCTCGTTGCTGGACACTTGGGGTTCAATCCTGTCTTCGTGGGCTATCTGTGTGGAGTTTGCACATTCTCGCTGTGTCTTTGTGGGGTTCGTCTTGTTTCATTAGTCACTGTGGGGGTGGGTATGGTGGCTGATGAGAATGTAAGGAGACTGGGAAAAAAGGATGAATGTATAATCAGTGTAAGTGGGTGGTTGATGGTCAGTATGGACTCGTTGGGCTGAATGGCCTGTTTCTGTGTGACTCTTGAGTTTGTGCTTTATGCAGAAGTTGAGCCAACTCTGATTAATACAGTGAGCTGTTTAACAACTATCGCAAAACGTTGGAGGAGGCAGCATCTATGGAAAAGAGTGAATAGTCGACGTTTTGGCCCGAGACTCTTCTTCAGGTCCTGAAGCATTAACTATCTACTCTTTTCCAATACATGCTGCCTGACCTGCTGAGTTCCTCCAGCATTTTGTGTGTGTTGCGGATTTCCAGTGGCTGCCAGTTTTCTCGTGTTTAACAACTATGTTTTCTTTATCGCACCCCTACCTCCTTCTCCTGCAGGCGGTGTGGTGACAGCTGGCCTGGCCATTTACGACACCATGCAGTACATCCTCAACCCCATCTCCACCTGGTGCGTGGGGCAGGCTGCCAGCATGGGCTCCTTGCTGCTGGCTGCAGGCAGCCCGGGAATGAGGCACTCACTGCCCAATGCTCGCATCATGGTCCACCAGCCCTCAGGAGGGGCATCTGTAAGTGCCTTTCCTTCAACAGCTCACCTGCAGGGGAAATATAGTCATCCTTAGGTTGTGGGTCAACTCAGGCTCGAAGGAGCAGCTCTTCTCTGGTGGGGCGATATCACTACCACAACACCAGCAACCCAGGTTCAATTCCCGCTGCTGCCCATAAGGAGTCTGTGTGCTCTCCCTATGACTGCATGGATTTCCTCTGGGTGATCCAGTTTCCTCCCACACTCCAAGGACATACGGGTTGGGAAATGAATTGGTCACACGGGTGTAATCGGATGGTGGGACTCGTTGGGCCGGAAAGGTTTGTTACAGTGCTGAATCTCTAAATAAACTAAATAAAAAACACTGCAGCCATCGGGGGGGGGGGGGGGAGGCACCGATAGGTCTGCTTCACTCGCAAGAGGCTCCTGATTTGTTATCCAACAATAAACTACCTGTTTCTGTCGCCTCCAGCCCTATCTAACCCTGTGGAGGTCAAATCCAGATTTCCACCAAACTTTTTAATTCCCGCTCTCCCTAGAGACATACGAGAGTGGGTGAGGGTTTGGAGTGGAAGTTTTAGCTTGTTCATCTCTATTTCTCCCAGCCTCAACCCTACTGTTTCAGCAGACCCTGCCCCATTTCCCACTTCCACTCTGCATGCCATATCCTCTAGTGTTTCTTCTTCCTCCTCCTCCTCCTCCTCCTCCCCCTCCCCTCCTCCTCCTCCTCCCCCTCCCCCTCCCCCTCCCCCCTCCCCCTCCCCTCCCCCTCCCCTCCCCCTCCCCCTCCCCCCCTCCCCCTCCCCCTCCCCCTCCCCTCCCCCTCCCCCCTCCCCCCTCCCCTCCCCCTCCCCTCCCTCCCCCTCCCCTCCCCCCCCTCCCCCTCCCCCCCTCCCCCTCCCCCCTCCCCTCCCCCTCCCCTCCCCCTCCCCCTCCCCCTCCCCTCCCCTCCCCCCTCCTCCTCCCCCCTCCTCCTCCCCCTTCTTCTTCTGCTTCTTCTTCCCGGCTGTTTAGACACATCTAGGCGTATTACAGCCCTCTGCAGGATGTATAATTAATTACAGAACTTCAAGGAACTCAAATTCTGGAATACAACCTAGTCTCACGTATAAACTGAATAATAAACTCTTCAATCAGATGTTGATTCTCTTGATGGCCAAACAAAGATTGAGTAGAAAACCAAAATAAATTTAAGCCAGATAGCCTCTTGAACAACATGCTTCTTTCAATTTTGTATCAATTAGAGCTCAGCAAAACATGCTGGACTGTCTCTGGACTACCACAGTCACATAATCCTGTAGGATGTTTTCCTATTATCTTTAAATAATAGTTTAGCCCACACTGCCCCAACCTAAGTCTTGTAAATTTCACCACATCTCTACGACTTAAAAGGTAACAGTCTGAGACCTTTTTAACTAGTGGGTGACTAGAAAAATAATGCCTGCCACTCAATTCATTTTTCCAATCCTCCTGCCACTTCTTCTCTATACCTTTTTTAATCCTACTTCTCAATTCTGCTCTGCCTAGGGGAACTCTAATTTCTACTTGCCTGCTCTGTAAGGAAGACTTTGCAATGCCATCCACAATTTCATTTCCCTCCACCCCAGCATGCCCAGGTATCCATGAAAATCTAACTGCACAACCCATCTTCCCTACTCTAAACAACACTAAGAGAATCTCAATAACTATATCAGGACGAGCTTTTGATTTATTCCCTTTTATAGCCTCTAAGGCAGCAGCAGAATTCGAACAGATGATAACCCTACGTGGTCGAGAGTCTTCTATCCACCATAAAGCCCAGAGGATTACTAATAATTCTGTTGCAAAGACAGAAACACCACCTGAAACCCGGTGACCAATCTTAACTCCAAGTTGAGACACATACATCCCAAATCCTGCCCTACTGCTCTCTGGGTCCACTGAGCCATCAGTAAAAATCTTCAGATAAGATCCCCATTTATTATTTAAATATTCATTTGTGATCAACGCTGATGAAATTGCACTGCTTCCTTGAAGCTGAAAAAGGAGGAATAGGTCTACTTTGGTTCTGGAAAGAGCCAAAAAGGGACGGGTGGCAAGCAAATTTGTCAACTATGTCTTCCTCAGTCAGTTTCAATTTCAGAGCCCAGTTATCTTTTAATTTAGGTATCTTTTAATTTTACTTTGGCACTCCAACTTCCCCTGCAAAAGACACTTTGGTGGACAGCTGTGATTGAATCCATTTAGTTTTACCCAATAAGATCAGTACAAATGGGCTGAGTGTCTCACTGGGTTGAACGAGGTGAGGTGAAGGTCTGTTACTGGGTTGAAAGAGGTGAAGTGAGGGTCTGTTACTGGGTTAAACGTGTTGGGCTGAGGGTCTGTTACTGGGTTAAACGTGTTGGGCTGAGGGTCTGTTACTGGGTTGAACGAGGTGAGGTGATGGTCTTTTACTGGGTTAAACGAGGTGAGGTGAGGGTCTGTTACTGGGTTGAACGAGGTGAGGTGAAGGTCTGCTACTGGGTTGAACGAGGTGAGGTGATGGTCTTTTACTGGGTTAAACGAGGTGAGGTGAGGGTCTGTTACTGGGTTGAACGAGGTGAGGTGAGGGTCTGTTACTGGGTTGAACGTGTTGGGCTGAGGGTCTGTTACTGGGTTGAACGAGGTGAGGTGATGGTCTTTTACTGGGTTAAACGAGGTGAGGTGAGGGTCTGTTACTGGGTTGAACAAGGTGGGCTGAAGGTCTGTTACTGGGTTGAACGAGGTGAGGTGAGGGTCTGTTACTGGGTTGAACGAGGTGAGGTGAGGGTCTGTTACTGGGTTGAACGAGGTGAGGTGAGGGTCTGTTACTGGGTTGTCCAACTCCATGACATTTTATCAGTGGCCTTAGTAATACAGTTATCAGAGCTGAAGGAAGCCTTGTAAAACCATTTGGAATGAGGGAACGTGTACACTGTGAGCAAACTGTGACTGCGGGTGTGTGACATTTGTTCACAGGGCCAGGCCACTGACATCGCCATTCAGGCAGAGGAGATCCTCAAGATTAAGAGGCAGATCAATAATATTTATGCCAAGCACACCAAGCAGCCACTCCCAGTGATCGGTAAGTTTTCAGACAGTGCCAAGTCAAAATGAAGTGATCTTCGCCTTGTCACCAGGGCCCATGTTACTGCCAGTGGACAATCCGCTAGACTGCCATCTGAGAGCGATGCTGTGTGTCTCACTCGAGTTTCAGACTGACAGATCGTTAGAAATCTGAAAGGCACAGTATCCCAATAGTGAATTTATTTTGTGTTCGTTCCCAGGATCAGAGTGTCACCGCTGAGACAATCAGAATCAGGTGTATTATCACTGGCATATGTCGTGCAATTTACTATATTGCATTATTAGTGCCATGTAGTGTTTGCTATTTAGTAATACTAATATAGTCTTGTGCAAAAGTCTTCGACATCCTAGTGCTATATATATATGGTAGGCCATTAGATTATTGCATAGTACTGTATATATAATAAACATAATTGAATAAGGAGTCCAAACAGCGAGCCAAAATAGTGAGGTAATGTTCATTGGTTGGGTCATTGTCTGTTCAGAAATCAGATGACAAAGGGGAACAAGTTATTCCTAAAATATTGAGTGTGTGTCTTCAGGCTCCTGCATCTCCTCCCTGACGGTAGTAATGAGAAGTGAGCATGTCCTGGGTAATGGGGGTCCTTCATGATGGATGTCACCTTTTTGAGGCCTCACCTTTTCAAGATGTCCTCGGTGGTGGGGAGGCTAGCGCCAATGATGGACTAGCTGAGTTTGCAAGCCCCTTCAGCTTTTATCTAATCCTGTGCAGTGGCCCCTTCCACATCAGATGGTGGTGCAACCACGGTACATTTGTAGAAATTTACTGGTGTCTTTGGTGACATACCAAATCTCCTCAAACTCCCAATGAGCTGTAGTCGCTGGGATGCCTTCTTTGTAATTGCATCAATATATTGGAGCCAGGATAGATCCCCAGAGATGATGACACCCAGGAACTTGACACTGCTCACTCTGTCCACTCCTGGTCCCTGTGTTTGTTTAGTAACTTGCTTTTCCTGAAGTCCAAAAACTCATGTCCAGATATGGGTTAGACAGGCATCGTAACCTGCTGTCAGCCCAGTTGTGTGAGGGGAAAGAAGGTGGTTCAGGAGAGAGGGAAAGTGTGTGAGGGAGAGAGGGGTGTTGTAGAGGGGGAGAGGAGACTGAAAACTAGCTGCTCAGCACATACACTGTGTTTCGAGTCACAAGCAGTATTTTATCATTCTACGAGAGAGGAACATAACTGGCCATTGATAATTGAACTGGGAGAATTACTTGGCAGTTCAGAATCGACCTCATCATTGTGGGCCTGAAATCACTCACAGACCAGACCAGGTAGATCTTCCCGAAAGGACATCACTGGACTCGATGTATATGTACTTCCAGCAGGACTGACCTTAGCAGTTTATTTGATGAGCTGAATTGAATTCAGGTACCAGGATTGGTTTATTAATATCACAGGTACAAAGATGCAGTAAAGAGCTTGTCTTGCACGGTGTTCATACCAAGCCACAGTCATGTAGTGGTTAGCAAGACGCTGTTACAGTTTGGGTTATCGGAGCTCAGAGTTTAATTCTGATGTCATCTGTAAGAAGTTTGTATGCCCTCCTCGTGACCATGTGGGTTTCCTCTGAGTGCTCTGGTTTCCTCCCACGGTCCAAAGATGTAGATTATTGTTGATTGTATGCTGTCCTGTGAATAGGCTAGTGTTAAATCGGTGGGCTGCTGGGCTCGTTGGGCCAGAAGGGCCTGTTCCACTCTGTATCTCTAAATAATATTTTTAAAAGACCAAATCATTACATAGTGCATTGAACTAGAATAAGGCAAAACGATAATATTGCAGGACAAAGTGCAAAAGCTACAGAAAAAGTACAGTGCAGATAAACAATAAAGTGCAAGATCATAATGGACGTAAAGAGGTCCGTTCAAGAATCTGACTGAAAGTGAGTTGAAAGCCTGGTGGGATTATCAGTCCAGGTCACGAGTTCAGCGCAGTGCAGTGGGTGCAGCCGGTAAAACTGCAGTCACCCAGCTCCCTTCAATCCTGACTTCCGGAGTTCACACATTCTCTGTGATCACAGAGGTTCCAGTTATCTCCCACATCCCAATGATTAATCTGCCATTGTAAATTTCCATTATTGTATCTTGTGGCTGGGGTAGAATTGTGAGGAGAATCAGAATCAGGTTTATTATCACCAGCATGTGTCGTGAAATTTATTAACTTGGCAGCAGCAGTTCAATGCAATACATAATATAGAAGAAAAAAAATAATAAATAAGTAAAAATCAATTATAGTATACATATATTGAATAGATTAAAAATGGTATAAAAAACAGAAATAATATATATTCAAAAAGTGAGGTAGTGTCCAAGGGTTCAATGTCCATTTAGGAATCGGATGACAGAGGGGAAGAAGCTGTTCCTGAATCGCTGAGTGTGTGCCTTCAGGCTCCTGTACCTCCTACCTGATGGTAACAGTGAGAAAAGGGCATGCCCTGGGTGCTGGAGGTCCTTAATAATGGACACCGCCTTTCTGAGACACCGCTCCTTGAAGATGCCCTGGATACTTTGCAGGCTAGTAGCCAAGATGGAGCCGTCTAAACTTACAACCCTCTGCAGCTTCTTTCAGTCCTGTGCAGTAGCCCCCACCCCTCCATACCAGACAGTGATGCAGCCTGTCAGAATGCTCTCCACGGTACATCTATAGAAGTTTTTGAGTGTATTTGTTGACATGCCAAATCTCTTCAAACTCCTAATGAAATATAGCCGCTGTCTTGCCTTCTTTATAACCATATCGATATGTTGGGACCAGGTTAGATCCTCAGAGATCTTGACACTCAGAGAACTTGAAGCTGCTCACTCTCTCCACTTCTGATCCCTCTATGAGGATTGGTATGTGTTCCTTCATCTTACCCTTCCTGAAGTCCACAATCAGCTCTTTCGTCTTACTGACGTTGAGTGCCAGGTTGTTGTTGTGACACCACTCCACTAGTTGGCATATCTCACTCCTGTACGCCCTCTTGTCACCACCTGAGATTCTACCAACAATGGTTGTATCATCAGCAAATTTATAGATGGTATTTGAGCTATGCCTAGCCACACAGTCATGGTTATATAGAGAGTAGAGCAGTGGGCTAAGCACACACCCCTGAGGTGCACCAGTGTTGATTGTCAGCAAGGAGGATATGTTATCATCAATCCACACAGATTGTGGTCTTCCGGTTAAGAAGTCGAGGATCCAGTCGCAGATGGAGAGATGGAGGTACACAGGCCCAGGTTCTGCAGCTTCTCTATCAGGATTGTGGAAATGATAGTATTAAATGTTGAGCTATTGTTGATGAACAGCATCCTGACAGGTGTTTGTGTTGTCCAGGTGGTCTAAGGCTGCGTAGGGAGCCATTGAGATTGCGTCTGCAATTGACCTATTGTGTCAATAGGCAAATTGCAATGGGTCCAAGTCCTTGCTGGGGCAGGAGTTCAGTCTAGTCATGACCAACCTTAAAGCATTTCATCACTAGATTTGAGTGCTACTGGGTGATAGTCATTAAGACAGCCCACATTATTCTTCTTAGGCACTGGTATAATTGTTGCCTTTTTGAAGCAAGTAGGAACTTCTGCTCATAGCAGTGAGAGGTTGAAAATGACCTTGAATACCGTTGCCAGTTGGTTGGCACAAGTTTTCAGAGCCTTACCAGGTAGTCCAGCGAGATCTTGCGCTTTGCAAGGGTTCACTGTCTTTAAAGACAGCCTAACATCGGCCTCTGAGACAAAGATCACAGGGTCACCGGGTGCAGCAGGGATCCTTATATTCTCCCTTACAAAGCGGGCGTAGAAGGCGTTGAGTTCATCTGGTAGTGAAGCATCGCTGCCATTGGTGCTGTTGGTTTCTGCTTTGTCGGAAGTAATGTAAGAATAGATTAGAGGGGGAGTGAGACTTTGTGAGCTGACATGCGCTCAGTGGTCACTTACACATTGTTAATGCAAATATCTCATCAGGCAATCGTGTGACAGCAACTCAATGTACAAAAGCAATAGTCAATGGTTCCATTTAATATCAGAAAAATATTAACAATATACGACCTGAAATTCTTGTCCTTCGCAAACATCCATGAAAACAGAAGAGTGCCCCAAAGAATGAGTGACAGTGAAAATGTTAGCACCCCAGAGCCCCCTCTCCCACGCACAAGCAGCAGCAGAGCAACGACCCTCCCCCTTCCCCCACCCCTCCATGGTCAAGGGGTTCAGTTCTTTTCCAGACCAAACATCAGAATGTGGAATAAATGTGATCTAAGTGACTTTACTGTGGAACATGCCACATGGGGTGGTTTGAGTAACTCAGAAACTGCTGATCTTCTGGGATTTTCACACTCAACGGCCTCTAGAGTTTGCAGAGAATGGTGCAACAACAACAAAAATCCAGAAAGCGGCAGTTCTGTGGGTGAAAACACATTGTTAATGAGAGAAGTCAGAGGAGAATGGCTCGAGTGGTTCAGGCTGACAGGAAAGCTGGCAGTAACTCAAATAACAGCAATAGTGTGTTGAAGAGCTTCTCCAAAGACTTGAACCTTGAAATGGATGGGCTACAGCAGCAGAAGATCACAACCATTCACTCAGTGGTCACTTTATTAGGTACAGGAGTTAACTAATAGAGGGCTCTGGGCGTAAAATTGATAGGCCAAATGGCTGCTTCCTCCATCATGGCAAAATAGTGTAATGACTGCGCTCCCTAACCCATGGATACCAGTAGTTTGCTTTGTTAACTGTCACAGTAAGGGAGAATCCGAGTCACAAATAGATCACCCTTCAATTCAGTGAATATGGGTTGATTTTGTGGGATCAGACTCCCATGCCTGAGGAACTGAGCTGGTGAGCCGACATTACACTTAATACAAGGCAGGTATAGTGCCTATAAAAAGTATTCACCTCCTCCTCGGAAGTTTTCATGTTTTTACTGTTTTACAATGAGTCACAGTGAATTTAATTTAGCATTTTTTGACACTGGTCAATAGAAAATGACTCTTTCATATCAAAGTGAAAAAAGATCTCTATAAAGTGATCTGAATTAATTACAAATATAAAACTCAATATAATTCATCGCATAAATATTCACCCCATTTAATATGACACACCAAATCACTGGCACAGTCAGTTTTAGAAGTCACCTAATTAGTTAAATGGAGATCACTGTGTGCAGTCAAGGTGTTTCAATTGATTCTAGTAAAAATACACCTGGATCTGGAAGGTGCAACTGCTGGTGAGTCAGTATCCTGGCAAAACTACACCATGAAGACAAAAGAACACTCCAAGCAACTGCGCAGAAAGGTTATTGAAAAGCACAAGTCAGGAGATAGATACAAGGAAGTGTCCAAGTCACTGAATATCCCTTGGAGTACAGTTAAATCAATCATCAAGAAATGGAAAGAATATGGCACAGCTGTAAATCTGTCTACAGCAGGCTGACCTCAAAAGAAGAGTGACTATGCAAGAAGGGGACGAGTGAGGGAGGCCACCAAGAGACCTATGTCAACTCTGGAGGAGTTACAAGCTTCAGTGGCTGAGATGGGAGAGACTGTGCATTCAACAACTGTTGCCCAGGTGCTTCACCAGTCACAGCTTCATGGGAGAGTGGCAAAGAGAAAGCTACTGTTGAGAAAAAAAACATATGAAATCTTAGCTAGAGTCTGTCAGAAGGCATGTGGGAGGCTCTGAAGTCAGCTGGAAGAAGGTTAGATTAGTTTAGATTATGAAGACACGCAGTCCTCTTTTATTGTCATTTAGTAATGCATGCATTAAGAAATGATACAATATTCCTCCGATGTGATATCACAGAAACACAGGACAGACCAAGACTGAAAAACTGACAAAAACCACATAATTATAATATATGCAAACGAAGGGTCCTGACAAAGGGTCTCGGCCTGAAACGTCGACTGCACCTCTTCCTAGAGATGCTGTCTGGCCTGCTGCGTTCACCAGCAACTTTGATGTGTGTTGCTTTAATTATAATATATAGTTACAACAGTGCAAGCAATACCGTAACTTGATGAAGAACAGGCCATGGACACGGTAAAAAAGGTTCAAAGTCTCTCGAAAGTCCCACATCTCACACGGACGGGAGAAGGAAGACAACTCTCCCTGCCATGCCCAACCACAGTCCGACTCTGAGTCGTCCGAAAACTTCGAGCCTTCGACCAGCCCTCCGACACCGAGCACCGAGCACCATCTCTGCTGAGCGCTTCAACCCCAGCCCCGGCCACCACCAGCAGGCAAAGCCAAGGATTTGGGGCCTTCCCTCCGGAGATTCTCGATTGCACAGTAGCAGTGACAGCAAACCGGGCATTTCAGAAGTTTCTCCAGATGTTCCTCCGTGCTTCTCACAGCTGTCTCCATCAAATCAGAATTGTGCACGATACCCTATTCCAGGTTCTATGGTCTGATGAAACCAAAATTGAGCCTTTTAGCCATCAGACTAAATAATATGTTTGGCATAAACCGAACACTCCACATCATCAAAAACACACCATCCCTACCGTGAAGCATGGTGATGGCTAAATCGTGCTGTGGGAATGCTTCACTGCAGCAGGCCCTGGAAGGCTTGTGAAGGTAGAGGGTAAAATGAATGCAGCAAAACACAGGGAAATCCTGGAGGAAAATCTGAGTCTGATGCAGTCTGCAAGAGAACTGTGAGTTGGGAAATTTTTTCCCCCAGCAAGACAATGACCGCCAAGCATAAAGCCAAAGCTACACAGAAATGGCTTAAAACAACAAAGTTAGTGTCCTAGAGGGGCCAAGTCAGAGTCCAGACCACAATCCAATTGTGAATTTGTGGCTTGACTTTGAAAGGGCTGTTCACTCACAATCCCCATGCAATCTGACAGAACTTGAACAGTTTTGTAAAGAAGAATGGGGAAAAATTGCAGTGTACAGATGTGCAAAGCTGATAGAGACCTATCCACACAGACTCAAGGCTGTAATTGCTGCCAAAGGTGCATCTGCTAAATGCTGACTTGAAGGGGGGTGAACACTTATGCAATCAATTATTTTGTGTTTTATATTTGTAATTAATTCAGATCACTTTATAGAGATCTGTTTTCACTTCGATGCAAAAGAGTCTTTTACAGTTGTCCAGTCCTTATATACTTCCATCCCCCATCAGGAAGGTCTCAAAGCTCTACGCTTCTTTTTGGATTCCAGACCTAATCAGTTCCCCTCTACCACCACTCTGCTCCGTCTAGCGGAATTAGTCCTTACTCTTAATAATTTCTCCTTTTGCTCCTCCCATTTCCTCCAAACTAAAGGTGTAGCTATGGGCACCCGTATGGGTCCTAGCTATGCCTGCCTTTTTGTTGGGTTTGTGGAACAATCTATGTTCCGTGCCTATTCTGGTATCTGTCCCCCACTTTTCCTTCGCTATATCGACGACTGCATTGGCGCTGCTTCCTGCACGCATGCAGAACTCGTTGACTTTATTAACTTTGCCTCCAACTTTCACCCTGCCCTCAAGTTTACCTGGTCTATTTCCGACACCTCCCTCCCCTTTCTAGATCTTTCTGTCACTGTCTCTGGAGACAGCTTATCCACTGATATCTACTATAAGCCTACTGACTCTCACAGCTATCTGGACTATTCCTCTTCTCACCCTGTCTCTTGCAAAAACGCCATCCCCTTCTCGCAATTCCTCCGTCTCCGCCGCATCTGCTCTCAGGATGAGGCTTTTCATTCTAGGACGAGGGAGATGTCTTCATTTTTTAAAGAAAGGGGCTTCCCTTCCTCCACTATCAACTCTGCTCTTAAACGCATCTCCTCCATTTCACGTACATCTGCTCTCACTCCATCCTCCCACCACCCCACTAGGAATAGGGTTCCCCTGGTCCTCACCTACCACCCCACCAGCCTCCGGGTCCAACATATTATTCTCCGTAACTTCCGCCACCTCCAACGGGATCCCACCACTAAGCACATCTTTCCCTCCCCCCCTCTCTGCATTCCGCAGGGATCGCTCCCTACACAACTCCCTTGTCCATTCGTCCCCCCCATCCCTCCCCACTGATCTCCCTCCTGGCACTTATCCGTGTAAGCGGAACAAGTGCTACACATGCCCTTACACTTCCTCCCTTACCACCATTCAGGGCCCCAAACAGTCCTTCCAGGTGAGGCATCACTTCACCTGTGAGTCGACTGGGGTGATATACTGCGTCCGGTGCTCCCGATGTGGCCTTTTATATATTGGTGAGACCCGACGCAGACTGGGAGACCGCTTTGCTGAACATCTACGCTCTGTCCGCCAGAGAAAGCAGGATCTCCCAGTGGCCACACATTTTAATTCCACATCCCATTCCCATTCTGACATGTCTATCCACGGCCTCCTCTACTGTAAAGATGAAGCCACACTCAGGTTGGAGGAACAACACCTTATATTCCGTCTGGGTAGCCTCCAACCTGATGGCATGAACATTGACTTCTCTAACTTCCGCTAGGCCCCACCTCCCCCTCGTACCCCAGCTGTTACTCATTTTTATGCACACATTCTTTCTCTCACTCTCCTTTTTCTCCCTCTGTCCCTCTGAATATACCTCTTGCCCATCCTCTGGGTCACCCCCCCCCCGTCTTTCTCCCTAGGCCTCCTGTCCCATGATCCTCTCGTATCCCCTTTTGCCTATCACCTGTCCAGCTCTTGGCTCTATCCCTCCCCCTCCTGTCTTCTCCTATCATTTTGCATCTCCCCCTCCCCCTCCAGCTTTCAAATCCCTTACTCACTCTTCCTTCAGTTAGTCCTGACGAAGGGTCTCGGCCTGAAACGTCGACTGCGCCTCTTCCTATAGATGCTGCTTGGCCTGCTGCGTTCACCAGCAACTTTGATGTATTTTACAGTTGATTAGTGTTTTTAAAAAGCCAAATTAAATCCACCGTGGTTCAATGTTGTAAAACAATAAAACATGAAAACTTCCAAGGGGAGTGAATACTTTTTATAGGCACTGTGTATCTTCCTTGGGTATGGAGACCAATCCTGATCCAAGTGTATAGTGTGAACCATCGAGAACATCCAGTGCAGCTGCTGGTTCTCCAGGGTACACACAGTACCTTAGCTGTAATGTTGTTAAATTGTTGCCTCTGCGTTCCATGGCCATGAGATAGTAAATAATGGCTGAAATGGAGGCAGCCATCCATATGGCCATTGGCTGTGTAGTTGGCATTCTGAGGTCTCGTACCCTCCCACTGCCTCAGGAAGGTAGCCCTCCCACCCCGGTCATACAGTGTTTTCTCCTCCCCCCCCCCCGCTTCAGACAGAAGATATAAGAGCTTAAGAATGTGCAAGACCATAAGATATAGGAACAGAATTAGGCCATTTGGCCTGTCAAGTCTGCTCCACCATTTTATCACAGCTGATCAATTTCCCCCTTAGCCCCAATCTCCTGCCGTCTCCCTGTATCCCTTCATGCCCTGACTAATCAAGACCTATCAGCCTCCACCTTAAATGTACCCAATAACTTGGCCTCCACAGCCACCTGTGGCATCTAATTCCACAGATTAACCATTCTCTGGCTCAAGAAATTCCTTTTCATCTCCCTTCTAAATGGACGTCCCTGTATTCTGAGGCTGTGCCCTCTGGTCCTAGATTCCCAAGACATACTCTCAACATTCACTCTATCGAGGCCTTTCAATATTCGATAGGTTTCAGTGAGATCCCCCCACCCCTATTCATCTGAATTCCAGTGAGTACAGACCCAGAGCCATCAGTCACAAGCTCAAGGACAGCTTCTATCCCACTGTTGCAAGATTTTTGAATGGACTCTTGATCTCTATCTATCTCATCAAAGTCACATTTATTGTCAATGTGCATATCTTACCACATAGTGTCGTGAGATTCATTTTCTTGCAGATATTTACAGGAAAGCAAATACAATAGAATTTATGAAAATTTATACATTAAGACTGGCGAGCAGCCAATGCGAAAAAGAGGAGAAATTGTGCAAATAAAGACTAAGTAACACTGAGAACAGGAGTTGTAGAGTCCCTGTAAGTGGGTCCACCGGTTGTGGAATCAGTTGAGAGTTGAGGCGAGTGAAGTTATCCACGCTGGTTATAGGATAATAAGTGTTCCTGAAACTGGTGTGGGACCAAAGGCTTTTTTTTTACCTCCTTCCCAATGGTAGTAGTGAGAAGAGAGCATGGCCTGGCTGGAGGTTGTCCTTGACAATGTATGCTACTTTATTGTAACAGTGATCCTTGTAAATGTGCTCAATGGTGGGGAGGGCTTTGCCTGTGATGGACTGAGCTGGATCCATCACTTTCTGTAGACATTTCTGTACTGGGTATTAATGTTTCCATAGCAGGCCTTTGCACCTTATTGTCTACCTGCACTGTAAATGTAGCTCTATATTCTGTATTTATTTTCTTTTGTACTGTATGGAATAATATACAAAACAGCTTTTCACTGTACCTTGATACATGTATGGTGCTACTGTGAAAAGCCACTTTCCGTGGCACTTACACCCTTGGTATACAGGCAAACAGTAATAAGCTTAAATATGTGGCAATGATAAAAACAATCACCAAACTGTAAGCGAGCTGCCCTTGTCTGTCACTCTCACAGCTGTGTTGCTTTGCAGAAGGAGTGATGGAACGGGATCGATATATGAGCCCCGTGGAGGCTCAGGAGTTCGGGATAATCGACAAGGTCCTCGTCCACCCTCCGCACAGCGGGGAGGATGAGCCGCAGCTGGTTCACAAGGAGGAATCTACCACACCGGGCACTCCCGAGCCCTGAGCTGCGAGTTCCATCCGACGCACCTTCTCCCGACTTCTCTGCCACGTGTACATCAACACTTTTTATTAAACATTTTTTGACAAAGAAGCCTCTCAAATGTTGCCTCTCCAGGAGATGTGAACATAAAATCTAGGCCTGTACATCCCACACAGTACTGAGGAAAATCAACACTGTTGGAGATAGGGTCTTTCATTAAGTCTGCTCGCCCTTTGAAGAAAAGTGTTCGAGAGCCACAAGGTAATGTTGCAGCTCCCCCCCCCACCCCATTATACTGGCTATCTCCCCTCTCTCCACTCTCAGTTCTAATGCAGGCTTTCAACCCAAAACATCGACAATTCCTTCGTAGATCCTCAAAGTTGCAGTTCAAGTTGACAGGGTGGTTAAGAAGCCATATGGTGTGTTGGCCTTCGTTAGTTGGGGGCTTGAGCTCAACAGCTGAGAGGTAACGTTGCAGCTCTATAAAACTGTGGTTAATCCACACTTACAGTGTTGTGTCAGTTCTAGTTGCTCACCGTAGGGATGATGTGGAAGCTTTAGAGAGGGTGCAGAGGAGAGGACACTGCCTGGATTAGAGGGCATGTTTTATAAAGATAGGTTAAACAAGCTAGGGCTTTTCTCTGAGAGGAAGGATGAGAGGAGATGTGGTAGAGGTCTATATAATTATGAGAGGTGTTGGTAGATGAACAGGAAGGCAATAGTCAATACCAAAGAGCAGCTATTTAAGGTGAGTGGAGGAAAATTCAGGGGAGATGTCAGGGGTAGTTTTTCTTTTACACAGAGTGATGGGGGTCTGGAATGCACTGCCACAGGTGGTGGTAGAGGCTGATATATTAGGGAAAGTTAAGAAGCTCTTAGATAGGTACATGGATGTGGGCTGTGAAGAAGGGAAGGATTAGATTGGTTGTGGTCATAAGAGATTTTGCAGATCTACAAATCCTGAGCAGCACACACAAAATGCTGGAGGAATTCTGCAGGTCAGGCAGTCTGACAGGTGATGGGCAAGACATTCCCCCTCACCTGGTCACACCTATCACCTGGTAGTTTGTATTCTCCCCACTTTCTTATTCTGGCTTCTGCCCCTGACCCCACCCGCCACTTTCCCATCCTGCTGAAGAGTCTCAGCCCGCAACAACTGTCAACTATTTATTCCCCTCCATAGATGCAGCTTGAGATTGATTGTAGTAAATTGGCCAATAATTAGCTTGATTTAACAGTAGCACAAAAGAATTTTTGGTCGGCGTCGGACTGTGGGAGCTTGATGTGCAACATCGAGTGATTTCAGTAAGCTCGCATCCAAAGGGAAAGCCATTGGCTGTAAAGAACTTTGGGACCTCATGAAAATATCCGGAGAGATTCAGAACCTCTTGCATCCTCCACGGCTTTGAAGAGTTCCTCCTAGCCGGGTTTTGAGTTTTGCACTTGGCTTTGGAGAACAGGGTTCTGAGATCACTGAAGGGAAAATGGAGAGGAGCAACTGCAGATGCTGGAATCAGGAGCAACAAACAAGATACTGGAGGACCCAGTGGAAATGGATAACCAACGTTTCCGTTTCGGACTCATGGGCTCAACCCAAAATGTCAGATATCCGTTTCCCTCCATAAATGCTACCTGACCTACTGAGTTCCTCCAGCATCTTACGTTACGAGGGAAAATGGAGTTGCGCCAAATACTCTTAGCATCACAGAGTTATACTGCCTGATACAGGCCCTTCATTCCATTCCATCCATGCCAACCATTTACATTATGCACTAATCCCTTTCATTTTAAATTTTCCCCTCATTCTTACCAATACCACCCCCTTACTAATTCACCCACTCACCTGTACATTAGGGGCAACTTGAACAGTAGCCAAGTAACTCACCAACCCACAGGGTCTTGGGATGTGGCAGAAGACTGGAGCACACTGAGGGATCCCCACACATCACAAGGACAACGTGCAAACTCCACACAGACAACACCGGAGGTCAGGACTGAAATCAGGACTCTGGACCTGTGAGGCAGAAGCTCGACTGACCACACCACCGTGCTGTCTGGTCACCTCTTTCCGTTGTGTTAACGTATTTGCTAATTTCTGCACCTTTCCAAATCAAGTGGAGTTTACTGAGACATGCACAGGTGTGGTGAGGTACAGGTACGAACAAAAGCTTGTGGCAACATCACAGGCACTTAGGGACAGACATAAGTGATACAAGGCAGTGAAGAGAGACAGAAAAAAGACTGCAAAGATAGACACTATTAGAAAAAAGTGTGGGGTGGTGCAAGAGGTGACCTGTAGTCAAAGTAAGATTAGTTATCAACATACGTACCTGTATGTTACCATGTACCACCTTGAGATTCATTTTCTTGCAGGCATTTACGGGGGGAAAAATAAAAATATAATAATGTTCAGAAACTTGTACAGAAACAAAAATTGAAAAACAACTAATGTGCAAAAGAAGACAAACTGCAAATAAAGTAAAATAATACTATGAGCATGAGTTGTAAAGAATTCTTGGGAGTGAGTCTGTAGGTTGTAGAATCAGTTCTGATTTGTGGTGAGTGAAATTATCCACACTGGTTCAGGAGCCTAATGGTTGAACTGTTCCTGAACCTGGTGGTGTGGCATCTAAGGCTTCTGCACCCTCTTCCTGATGGAGGCAGTGAGAAGAGAGCATGGCCTAGTTGGTGGAGGGAGGTCCGTGATGATGGATGCTGCTTTCTTGTGGCAGTACTCCATATAAGTGTGCTCGATGGTGGGAGGGCTTCACCTGTGATGGACATGGCCATCAAAAGCACCTGAAACGTTAACGCTTTCATTCCCGGGATAATTCTCGTGAGCCTCCTCTGGATGCTATCTGGGACTTTCAAGGTCAATATCCTGTCTTTCAAGCTAGTAAGATTTAAAGATTGTAACAGAAAACATGAGGAAGGAAACAAGATTAATTAGAGTCAAACCTGGAACAGAGATAACAATAAAGGGGGAAAGATTGGAGTAAGAGAGAGAACAGCAGAAAGTTATAGGAAGAGGTCTCGGTTTCTCACACAAACCTCCACTCCTCAAAACCATCCATCTTACCTAAGCAATCTCTGAAATGCGTACACAGCTAGAAGCAGCAAAGTGACTTCCCACTGTAAGTGTGTTTGCCTCATCGTCAGATCCATTTCCATTACCAGGTGCTGTAGACTGGGAGGGGGCCAGAGATATTTTAAAACAAACCTGTCTGGAGGTTCCTACGGTAGTGAGCTGTGTATGGGACAAAAAGAAATTGCTACCATTCTGCTGTGGGGATGTCCCACCTTGGCCGTGGGTACTAGAGGGAAGACCCTCCTCCATTTTGTCAGCCAGCCACAGTTTCCTGCTGGCGAAGCAGGAAGATGCTGTCCATCTCACCATACCTATTCTGGTATTTTGTAGATGATCTGCATCATATCTCGATTATTTTCCACCATTTTCTCTTAGCAGGATCAGAATCGGGTTCAATCTCATCGATATATGTCGTGAAATTTGTTGTCTTGCAGCAGCAGTGCGATGTGATATATAACAATAGAAAAAAAATGTGAAGTATGTATGTCTGAGAGTGTGTGTGTGTGTGTATATATATATAATGGTTAAATAAATAGTGCAAAAATAGAAATTTTAAGAAGTGAGGTAGTGTTCATGTTTTCAATGTCCATTCAGAATTCAGATGGCAGAGGGGAAGAAGCTGTTCCTGCTTCTGTACCTCCTTCCTGATGGTAGTACTAGGGCATTTCCTGGATGATGGGGGTCCTTAATGACGGACTTTGCCTTTCTGAGGCATTGCTCCTTTAAGATGTCCTGGATACTACAGAGGCTAGTGTCCATGATGGAGCTGACTAAGTTTACAACTCTCCACAGCTTCTTTCGATTCTGTGTAGTTAGCCCCCACCCCCACCCCCATACCAGACAGTGATGCAGCCAGTTAGAACGCTGTCCACAGTACATCTGTAGAAATTTGCGAGTATCTTTGGTGACATACCAAATCTCCTCAAACTCCTAATGAAATATGGCTGCATCAATATGTTAGGACCAAGTTAGATCCTCAGAGATCTCGACACACAGGAATTTGAAATTGCTCACCCTTTCCACTTGTGATCCCTCTATGAGGGTTGGTTTGTGTTCCCTTGTCTTACCCTTCCTGAAGTCCACAAACTGTTCTTTGGTCTCACTGACACTGAGTGCAAGGCTGTTGCCTAAACAGCATTCAAGTAGCTGATAGATCTTGCTCCTGTACACCTTCTCATTACTATCTGAAATTCTGCCAACAGTAGTTGTCCCATCAGCAAATTTATAGATGTCACTTGAGCTGTGCCTAGCTATACAGTCTTTAATGTAGAGGGAGTCTAGTATATTTGTCTGATAAAAGGAACTACAAGAAAAGACTCAAAAGATTCTGCAGTTTCTGAAAATCTTGAGCAACACACATAAAATGCTAGAGGAACTCAGAGGGTCAGGCAGTACCTTTTTAACCAAAATAAGCTTTATTCATAATAAAAATATTTACAAGAATAAACTATGCGATGCCTTTTCGTTCATAGATTATGCATTTAGTGTTAAATTGCATTTCTTTAAAAAAATCAGTATTATCTCAGGAAGGGAATGAACAGTCAATGCTTGGTGCAAGACCCCTCATCAGGACTGGATAGGCAAAGGGGAAAAACCAGAATAGGAAGGGAGCAGTGATAGGTGAGGCCAGGTGACAGGGAGTGAAATGGAATGACATGATGATTGGCAGAAGGAGCAAAGGGCGAACGGGAGGACCATGGACCTCCCAAAGGGTAGCCACCCAGACTGAGGCAAGCAAATGGGGGGGGGGTATATAAACACGAGCACACCAACAACTGCACACTGAAGCTGCCACTTTGACTGCTGGTAAAATGTCTGCAAGCTAATTGGTAAACTTGGTGGACACCACAACATCAAATCCTTGTCAAAACTTTTCTGCACTCTTTCCAATTTAATGACATTCTTTGTACAGCTGGATGCCCAGAACTGCACACAGTGCAGGTGTAGCCTCACTATCATTCCTCTTTTTATACACTATAAAGTACTTTACTCAATTATTTATACAAATAACCCAGATGTTAAAAATCTGAGAACAGCATGTTCTCTCTTTATTATCTATAAATTAACTCTTAGCCTATATTCAGAAGAATTTAAGTCTTGTCTGAGCAATTCTCCTTTATAATTTAACCCTTTCAGCGCAGCTTCATTTCTGGTGAATCAATAAAGACCTTGCTCATGTTCACTGTGCCAGAGCTATAACTTGAAGACAAATAATTTGCTACCCAGAATTTTATATAAATTATATTTAATATAGATTTAGCATAATGTTAACCCTTTGTATCCCTGATCCCTTCAGATGATGGAAACATTCAATTTCTAACGAGAATGTGTTCACCCTTCTCAAGGAAAAATATTTTCTGGAAATACCTGTTTGGTCAGGCAGCATCTGTGGAGAATGAAACAAAGCAAAGGCCTGGGGTCAAATGTCAAAGGGGGGTTAATGGCCCTTCAGAACCTAAACACGTTTGACTGTATTTCTCTCTCCATAGATGTTGTACGTTCCTGCCATTTTCTGTTTTGCTTGGTCAGATTTCAAACAATCTCAATCCATTTAACGCAAAAGATACAGGAGGAACTCTAGGGCTTGAAGCTTGAGTTCCTCAATGCTCCACATTGCAGCAGCTACAGCTTTTTGTATCTCAGTCCTTCTCCCGGACTTTGTATGTGTTGCATTTTGGTAGAGCGAGGGTTAAAATAACTTGAAACCCCGTATTCATAAGTCCACTTGTAGATTAGACATCCTACCGCAAGAGGCATTGCAAGCACACACCTGGCTGCTCCATGAACAGCACCTCGAACTACGACACCCAGAATGCATTCCGTACAAGACGCATGCGTACTGTTATCACAGTACTATTGGTCCCCCGCGCACCAGGGTCTTGTGTTTGATTGGAGAACCGCTAAAGGGTTGATCCAATGGCTACTAGGGCTGTTCCAGAGGGAAATTTAAGCCGGGCTTGGGCAGTGACTGGGAGACAGTTCGGGGTAAAGATCAGTCTTGTTCTCGCTGGAGCTGGAGGCTTGGGTGGTGTGAGTCAGTGACGGTTACTTTACCGAGTCCCAGTTCTGGTATACCTGCCAACAGGTGCAAAACCATGTTATATGTCAGAGCTCGTCTGAAATGTGGTCTTGTGTCTTCTTAATATACTTTTCTTTCCTGTTTATAATTTGCAAAGGTTCTTTAATTCGTCCTCCAAATTGCTCTGCCATTGAACATATGTTTATTTGCAATGAACCTTCGCTACAATTCCCTAAATTTTCCATCGTTTTATAGAACCACCTAGATCAGTGCAATACATGACGTCACTGCTTAAAATATACGCTTTTACTAAGCTTTTCATCAGCCATTCCAATAGCTCCTTTGTTAGTCTGATTTATTATTTTTTATAAAACTCCTACAAAGTGTCTTGATTTTCTCTTTGTTTAATGGTGTTATGTGAACGGAAGTGTTTGCCTTTGAAGCATGTCAATGGGGGGGGAGGGTATTAATAACCTGGGGACCATTCTACCTCGTTGAATCATGCCCTAGCTTCAAGGTTGTTAGTGGGGAAGTGTATGGTGCCATTAAAGAACATTCTGGGTTCTTAGCATTTTATTTCTCAAATAAGCAGTCCCAACCCTACATTAAAATGGGTCATGTGACTTCCCAGGCCTCAAAAGTACCAGTAGTTTTTATTTCCTCTCATTCAGTTTCTTCCCTGGCTTTTTGTTTGTTCACCCCACTAAAGTAATCTTCTTTCTTTGTCGTCTATGTGCGGGTTGGATTTGCCGGCAGGGAAGATGGATCACTGGAAGACCTTGTCATTTACTGGAGCTGAAACTACCCCAGGTGTGTTTTTTGTCCAGTTCCTATTGTTTTTTAGAAGAATGGCTTGTATTTCTAAATAGCTGTGGGGTTTGCAATCAGTTGTAGATTTGAAGCAGGACATTACCACAGGTAATTCTGCAGATGCTGGGAACCCAGAACAACACACACAAGATGTTTTAGGAGGTCAGGCAGCTTCTACAGAGGGGAATAAGCAGTCAACCTTTTAGAGTGAGACCCTCCATCAGGACTGGGAAGGAATGGAAGCAGATGATGGAAGAAGAAGTTGGGGAGGAGGAGGAGTATAAATGGGCAGGTGAAACTAGGTGAGGGGGAAGTTGGGGGTGAAGTAAGAAGCTGGGAGGTTATAGGTGCAAGAGCTGAAGGAGAATGACTCTAATAGAAGAGGATGTCGAGGGAAAAGGAGGAGGGTTTTCTGAGGGAGGTGATGGGAGGAGAAATCAAAGGAGAGCCAGAATTGTGAATGGGGGAAGGGGGTTAAATGACTGGGAGTTTAATTAATGATGCTGAAGCAGAATCCTATTGTGAGTGGAATTTATTGTAGCTGCTCTATATTACAGAATAATTATAGATCCTTGAGGAGATTATTGTTTTTAGTGAAGTCGGTGGAGAGATTGATGTTGGTGGGGAACCTGAGAACCTTCCTGTTCTTTGATGTAGTGTAATGAGATCTTGTCTTCCACCTCCCAGACATCACACCAAATGGTGGCATCTTCAACCCTGCAGTGCCCTAGGGATTTTGCTGCTCTGGGTTGGGATTAGATTCAGAATCTCACAACAGGGGAACAACCCCTTTGGCTCATTGAGTCCATGCCAATTTCCAATCACACAATTCAGACATCCTACAGTGTATAATAAGCACCCATTTCTGCCCATATTCTACCTCCGACCACACATGATTAGGGGCAATTTATCAGAGCTGGTTAATCTACCCCTCCAAGAAGACCACAACCTTGTCGTAGGGCTTGGGGCTTCCGTGCCTCAATGACCCAGAGAGCTGTGTCGGCTGGAGTCAGGGCTTTGTGCTTTGGCTCTTGGTAGGGTCACCCACGCCAAACAGGTCAAAGGGTAGAGAGGGGCCAGACCCTAAGAGTGGTCCACCAGTCCTCCAGGTTTGAGGGTTCAGTTCAGGACTAACAACCCTGACTGGTAAAACAAAATTGTTATGGAAACAGCAATGAAGAATCCATTTACATCTGAGTGTGACGGTATTCCTGAGTCTCCACCTGGGACTTGTGTGACTGACAGTAGTGAAAAGCAAGAGGAAGTTACTGACAGAATGAAGGAAGCCCCGAACACTGCAGAGATGAAGGACCTTCATTGCTGCCTAATGCCAGAGACGTAACGGGAATTGGAGAGAGAGAACCTTCCAACCCATGTGTCTATGGGATGAGGGAAGAAATTCACATGATTACAGGGAGAACGTACAGATTCCGCACAGACACAAATAGGCATCAGGATTGAAATTCGGTCACTGAAGCTGAGACAAAGTTCAGAGTAAATTTATTATCGAAGTGTGTCCATGTCACAATATACAACCCTGAGGTTCATTTTGTTGTGGACATTCGCAATAGTATCACTGGAAAACTACACGCAAACAACCAGCAGGCTGCAGCTCCACCACTGTGACACAGGGGTTAAAAGGACCAAACAAAAATGTTGCCAGTGACCTCTCCTTTTAATTTTACCTGCCTGCAGATGCAAAGAGTTCTGTGTTCGGGCGTGTTCCTCAGTCTGCTTCACCATTCTCCGCCGGCAGCACCATCACTGTGTGTTATTCCCCGGTGATGTCGCTCCAGAGGATTTATGGCCAAAGTGCTTTCTGTTGTGCTGACAACATAGAGGACTGCCTCTCGTACCTCAGCAAGGTAAGCTGCAATGCATCTGTGTTTGTACTGATGGAGGTGATGTGATTTCTGACATGAGCTGTATCCTGTTAGAGGGTCTCAACACCAAACGTTAACTGTTTATGTCCCTCAGTTGATGCTGCCTGTCCAGCTGAGTCGGTCAACTTCAGTCGCTTGTTTTTTATTGTTTCCATGTTTTTCTTTCCCTGCACATTGAGTGGCTGGTGGTCTTTTTTTTAAAATGGGTTCTATTGTTGGAGTTCTGTAGGTATTCTCTGAAGAAATAACAAGCAGGATAGACAAAGGAGAATTGGTTAATGTTGTGTATTTGATTTTCAGAAGACCTTTGACAAGAGGCTACTTAACAAGGTACAAGCCCAAGGTATTACAGGAAAGATTCTAGCATGGATAAAGCAGTGGCTGATTGGCAGGAGGCAAAGAGTGGGAATAAAGGGAGCCTTTTTTTTTGGCTGGCTGCCAGTGGCTAGTGATATTCCACCGGGGTTTATGTTGGGTCCGATTTGTTTTACGTTATATGTCAATGATTTGGATGATGGAATTGATGGCTTTGTTGCAAAGTTTGCAGACGATATGTAGATAGGTGGAGGGGCAGGTAGTTCTGATGAAGTAGAGGGGCTACAGAAGAACTTAGACAGATTAGGCAAACGGGCAAAGAAATAGCAGATGGAATACAGTGTTGGGAAGTGTATGGTCATGTGATTTGGTACAAGGTCATAACAAGATAGAATGTGAGGTCATGATCCATCTTGTCATACTGGACAATTAATCAGTAGTCTTGTAGCAGAGATGGACGGTGCCTTTGAGCCTGGTGGTACGTCCTTCCAGGCTTTTGTATCTTCTGCCCAGTGGGAGGGGTGGGGGAGAAGAGAAAGCCTGGGGTGGGTAGGGTCTTTGATTATGCTGTCTGCTTTACTGAGAGAGTGAGAAGTTTAGACAGTTCATAGAAGGGAGGCTGGTCACTGTGATGTACCGAGCTGGGTCCACAACTCTGCAGTTTCTTGTAGTCATCAGGTACAGCAGCTTCCTTGCCAAGCCATAAGACAAACATCAATTAATCATAAATTATACATAATTTTTACAGGAAAAATCCAAATAGAGCCAAAAACAAAACCACGTCTATTGAAGTGCAAATGGTCATAGGGTTACCATACTGAGGTGTTGTGTTGTGCAGGGTGTTTTAAAGACCAGGTGGTTGAAGGGAAGTCACTTATCTTGAACCTGGTGGTATGGAACTTCAAAGATCTGCATGATGGTAGCTGTGAGAAGATGCCATGGCCCATATGGTGGGGATCTTTATGATGGGTGTTGCCTTCATGAGGGCAGTGCCGGTGCTGGGGAGGGATGAATGAGCCTGCAATGCAGTGGGCTGAGCTCACTTCTCCCTGCATCTCCTCGCGGTTTTGCACATTCGAATTGCTTAAGAATTCAAATTCTTGGGAACCTTGTCGATTGAATGGAATTAATTGTCCCTTTGAATATTTCAGGAGCTGAGCAACTTGGGACTGCCATCGTTGAACACTGACGATAGTTTTGAGGAGAGTCCTGCTCCAGACTTCAGCCTCGTCGCCCTGATAAACTGTACGCACTACCTGCTGCAGCTCCATTGGCGGGATGTGGCCAGAATTGATGAACTGGAATCGGTTCGGCTTAAGTCCTTCAGTGATCAGGACTGCTTGAGAAAAAGCCAACTCAACCTACAAGTGAGTTTGCAAATGGAACAGGGCCTTGCTGGGGCAATGGCTCTAGAAAATTCCGAGCTTGGGGTGGAGCACAGGAACAACCCTTCAGCCTCGGATGTGCTGAACAAATGAAACACCCAGTTAAACTGTTCCCTTCTCCCTAGACACGGTCCATATCCCTCCATTCTCCGCACATACGTGTACCTTTCAAAATGCCTTGACTGTACTTTACAAGGATGCTGCTGCCTCTGGAGGACCTGAGGAAAGATTGAATAGGTTAGGACTTTATTCCTTAGGACATGGACGATAGTAGGGAGATTTGACAGAGGTATACAAAATTGAGGCCTATAGACAGTCTTTTTCCACTGAGGGTGGGTGAGACTACAACTAGAGGTCGCGGGTTAAGGGTGAAAGGTGAAAAGTTCAGTGGGAACATGAGGGGAGACTTCCGCACTCAGAGGGTCGTGGGAGTGTGGAACGAGCTGCCAGCGCAAGTGGTGCATGCGCGCTCGATTTCAATGTTTGAGAAGTTTGGGTAGGTACATGGATGGTGGGGATATGGAGGTCGGTGCAGGCTGATGGAAGTGGGCAGCTGAAGTGGTTTTGGCATGGACTGGGTGAGCTGAGTGACCTGTTTCTCTGGAGCACTTTTCTATACTTGGCTGTGCCACCATTCCAGGCGCCACCATTCTATTTATTGTAGAATATAACATGCCCCATATATCTCATTTCATCTTGTCCCTTCTCCCCTTAAAGCCTACCCTCTGCCATCAGACATTTCATCTCCGGGGAAAGAGATCCCGGCTGTCTACCCTACCTATGCCTCACATAACTATATAAACTTCTATTGCGGTTCCCCTGGGCCGAGGCCGCTGCAGGGAAAACAGCCCAAGTTTGTCCAGCTGCTCCTGGCAGCACAGCTCTTTAAACCAGGAGGCATCCTGGTAAACCTCTTCTGCACCCCCTCCAAAGCCGGCACGTCTTTCCTGCAGTGGGTGACCAGAAGTGAATGTAGTACTCCAGATGTGGCCTAACCAGAGTTTTATACAGTTGTAATGTTACTTCCTGACTCTTGAACTCGAGGCAAGCAAGTCATGGAAGCCTCTCTGCCTCCTTATCAACCTGTTGCCGAACCCAGAAACTGGTGAGTAAATATCCTGCCTGCCCCTCCCAGCGAGCTGATATGATTGGTGAGACCATTGGATGGGGAAGGTGGGTGAAAGTCAGAAAGTTCTATTTTAACTTCATCAGTCCACAAGACTTGTTTCCAGAATGCATCAGGCTTGTTTAGATGTTCCTTTGAACCTTTTGAATAGAACTTCTTGGCCGCAATGAGCAAAGGTATGTTTGGAGAAAAAAGGGTGCAGAATTTCATGAAAAGAACCCCTCTCCAACTGTTAAGCACGGGGGTGGATCGATCATGCTTTGGGCTTGTGTTGCAGCCAGTGGCACGGGGAACATTTCACTGGTAGAGGGAAGAATAAATTCAATTAAATACCTGCAAATTCTGGAAGCAAAAATCACACTCTAAAAAAGCCAAAGATGAAAAGAGGATGGTTTCTACAACAGGATAATGAACCTAAACACACCTCAAAATCCACAATGGACTACCTCAAGGGGCGCAAGCTGAAGGTTTTGCCATGGCCCTCACAGTCCCCTGACCTAAACATCATTGAGAATCTGTGGATAGACCTCAAAAGAGCAGTGCATGCAAGATGGCCCAAGAATCTCACAGAACTAGAAGCCTTTTGCAAGGAAGAATGGGTGAAAATCCCCCAAACAAGAATTGAAAGACTCTTAGCTGGCTACAAAAAAGCATTTACAAGCTGTGATACTTGCCAAAGAGGGTGTTACTGACCATGCAGGGTGCCCAAACTTTTGCTTTGGGCCCTTTTCCCTTTTTCTTATTTTGAAACTGTAAAAGATGGAAATTTTTAAAAAGTTTTCTTGCTTAAAATATTAAAGAAATGTGTTATCTTTAACTTTGTCTTTTGGAAATCAGGTCATGTTTTACTCGAGAGATGTATATCAAAGGACTTTTCCACCGTACTATATTTGTCAGTGTAGAGCGGAGAGTGAGTTTGTAAATCTGGTGGGAACAAAGTATGTTGGTAATGGTGAGGGTGGAGTGTGGGACAGGGGGCAGAGGAGGAGTGCCAGGTGGTGTTGGTGCAGACACACCCAGCCCTGAGACACCAGGCAATGTCATTTCATTAGAAACAATTGAATTATTGATCATTACAGAATGTCTCTAGTACTTCCCGCTCCCTTCCCCTTTTCCCAACCATGATTCCCCTCTCCCTGACCCCTTCCCACTCCCAGTCCACAATAGAGACCCATATCAGGTTTATCGTCACTCACATAGGTCATGGAATTTGATTTTTTTTTGTCTGGTAGCAGTACAGTGCAATACATAAAATTACTGTGTAAAGGCCTTGGGCACCCTCGCTATATGCAGGTCCCTGCAGTACAGTACTGTAGTTTGAAGGGGGATCAATGGACCAATTAGTGCCCTTGAAAGTTGTTTCCATTAACGTCCTCTCTCCACCCTCCCAACAGGAGCAGATAGAAACACTTGAGAGGGAGCTTGCTGCCGTACAGGCAAAAGAACAACAAGCCCAGAGGAATGTCCATAATCTTAACAACCTGCTGAAGTGCAGTAAGGAAGAGGTAAGAACCTCTGTTGCTAGGGATCTGTTCGGATTGCTCACCATTCTGCTTTCACCACTGTGGAGCTAATGTTTTTACAATCGCGTGTATTGTCACTGACACCTGTCACGAAATCAGTTCTTTTCCAGCAGCAGTGCTGCATTACATAATAAAACTAAGTTACAATAAGAAATCTAAAAAATAATTTTTACAAGAAGAGAGCAACGAATGAGGTAGTGTTCATGGTCTGTTCAGACATCTCATGGTGGAGGTGAAGAAGTGTTGACTGTGTCTCCAGGTTCCTGCACTCCTCCGTGATGGTGGTGGTGCGATCACTCGGGTAGAGTCTGTTCTCTGAAGCCAGGGCTTCCCAAACTTTTTTATGCCATGGAGTTTTGCCGATAACGGAGGGTCTATGGACCACATGTTGGGCACCACTGTCCTCAGGGGTTGACTTTTTTTTTGGAGAATTTAAAGACGGTTGGAAGGAAAAACAGAAAATGCTGAAACCCTGGGGAAGTATCTGTGGAAGGAGAAACTGTGAATGTTTCAGACTGAAACTCTGTCAGTCCTGAAGGATCTTTGACTGGGGAACCTGATGTTAGGGTGGATTCCATTAGTGGAGAGTGTCTTTAACATGGGGAGGCTGATGCACGGGCGGTCACCACATGGTCCTTGACAGATTGGGGACAGGATCCAGAGGCATGGAATTCCATGGAACGTTCAGCTCGAGTGATTGTCCTACCTTCTCGTTGATGGTAGCGATGAGCAGAGGGCGTGTCCGGCTGCTGACGGTCCTTAATGATGGATGCCACTTTCTTGAGGATGTCCTCGATGGTGAGGAGGCTGCTTGAGCCTACAGCCCTCTGCAGCTTTTTCCAGAGCAACACACACAACGCTGGAGGAACTCAACAGGTCAGGCAGCATCTATGGAAAAGAATAAACAGTCAGTGTTTCAGGCCGAGACCCTTCGTGACTGAGAAGGAAGGGGAAAGATGCCAGGTGAGAGGAGGCACTTGTGCACTGGAGTCTTCCTGCTAGAAAGCGATGCAACTAATCGTACTGCTCTCGGGATTTCTGGGAATTTGTTGGGAGGGAGTAAAGAACAGAAGATGCTGGATTCTTTAAGAATGTCTGGGGTGAGGGTGTGCAGTTGCTGTGTGATTTGTGTCGAGCACTTTCTCCCTTGTAGCAATCACGACACAATAATGGCAGCCAGATCCCTGATCTGTTAGCAGAACCGAGCTGTAGATTGTTGGGGGTAGGGGGGCATGTTACAAGAATCACCCCTTGTAGTAATGATCAGAGAGGCACAGAGCGAATCTGTATTTACCCCCAAGTAACTTTTACTGTCTCAACTAAAAAGCGCGTGGGTTTACAAACTGTGTGCACCCCACTGGAATCCCTGACCCTCCATGAACAGTCTATGAAGAGAAAAGGTATTACCTGGGTAAGAAGGCTACTCTGGCCTGGTGTTCCTCGTGGTCCCGATCTCCATGTGTCCATGGGGTCCTCCTCATCCACAATGGCTGGTCTTTGACTGCTGGAGAGTTATTGCCCTTGCATATTCGGAGCTCCTGATTGGTGAACAGGTGGATCTCCATCCTGTTGGCTCAAGGTCACCTGACCTACCTGGGTCACCTTGCTGGTTCTAGTGGAGGGTTACAACCAATGTTATTTTATGTATATTTGTGTCTTTCAACGCTGACTGGTCCAAATCAGTTAAATGAGGCAACCCAGACACTGAGTCTTAACAAGATCACAGATTGCTTCTTTGGTAGGTCTGGCACTTCACATAATACGTAGCTACACATCTGAGAATGGTCTCAGGTTTGGCAGGTCATTCCCTGAAGCTCCTTGTGTCCACATTCAATTGCTGTGATTAGATTATCCAAGAATCAGGACAAAATGAGGGGCTGGATTGGGGAATGATGAGAATTGGTTTGTCTGCTTCCCCTGTCCTTGCCCTTCATTCATCTGAATCCACTGACTGTCGTTCCTTCTGGCAAACAGAGGAACCATATTGTTGATGAGGGTCTACAGATTATGGTGATGTATTCAGCCAGGACACCACTCATCAATTGGACTTGTCCAGGCAATCGGCCAATATGTGAAAATTTAAACACTGTTAAAAGGGGAGAAACAGAAAATCCTGTGACACTCTAAGCTGGGCAGGATCTGCGGAAGGAGAAAGCAGTGAGTGTTTCAGATTGAAGGCCCCTTGTCAATCCTGATAAAAGGACCTTTGGCCAGGAAACCTGATTCCTCGCCTCTAGTGCTGCCAGACTTGTTCGTTCTTGGTCTGTTAGTGTTAAATGTGCCAAGATAGAGTGAACAGATTTCTCTTCCAGTCTGTCCAGACGGATCATCTCCAACACAAGTACACTGAGACAGTGTGAAAGGAAATACTAGAAACCATCTGGAATACAATATTAGTTACAGAGGACATGTTGTACAGACAATGAGGTGAAAGGGTCATTATGAGATGGACTAAGAGTCTTGTTACAGTGGAATAGAAACTGTCCTCAGGCCTGGTGATACCATGTTTTTGAACTTTGTATCTTCTGCTCATAAGAGTGATTATATTCACTACTTTCCCCAGGCAATCGGAAATGTAGACAGAGTCAATGGTTGAGAGGCTAGTTTTTGTAATAGACCATGGCGCATTCACCCCCTCTGCAGTTTCTTGTGGTCTTGGACAGAATAGTTTCTGTACCAAGTGCTTTCTGTGTGTATCTGTTTAAAAGTTGGTGAGGGTCAAAGACATGCTGGATTTCCCTAGCCTGCTGAGGGATTAGTGGGAAGCTCTGCTTTCTTGGTCACGGCATCTGCGTGACTGAACCAGGACAAGATGTAGGTGATGTTTACACCAAAGATGTCAGAGCCTTCTTGAACCTGACCCTGGGGATCTAAGATCCAACCGTTCTTCAACCCTGCTCCGGAATGTGGGGAACCCACTCTGAGAACCTCCTCCCTGTGAACACCCGCGTCCGTGGGTGGTGGAATCTCCGGCAGCAGGGTCAACGCAGATGGAGGTGGGCCGGTTTCTGGGAGATTCAGGGAATTGGGGAATATCTGTGCAATTCATTGTCACAAATGGCCATGGAGACCATGTCATTGGGTGTATTTAAGGCAGAGGTTGATGGGTTCTTAATTACTAAGCGTGTTAAAGGTTATGGGCAGGAGAATGGGGTTGAGAGGGATAGTAACTCACCATGAAGGAATGCTAGAGCAGACCTGATGGGCTGAATGGCCTATTCCTGTTCTTATTTTAATGAATTGCAGCTGTCAACCATCTCTTTAGTCAGCGGGTGGTAAAACTGTGCAATTTGTTGCCACGAGCGGCTGTGGAGGCCAAGTCATTTAAGGCAGAGATAGATAGGTACTTGATCAGCCAGGGCATCAAAGGGTATGGGGAGAAGGCAGGGGAATGGGGATGACAGGAAGAATTGGATCAGCCCATGATTGAATGGCGGAGCAGACTGGATGGGCCGAATGGCCTACCTGTGCTCCTATATCTTGTGGTCTTATCTCCACCTCAGTGCCATTGATACAAACTGGGGTGCATATTGTCTCCCTTCCTTTCCAGTTCTGAAGAGTCTTGGCCCAAAACATCGACTCTTTATTCATTTCCATTGATGCTGCCTGACCTTCTGAGCTCCTCCAGCACTTTGTGTGTGTTTCTGTAATTGGTGCCCAACTCTTTTGTTTTGCTGACACCCACTGAACATTCAGATTCTGTTTTTAAACACATCTGATACGATACACAGTGCCAGTTGTGGTTACAAGAAAGGGAACTGGTATTTAAAGCATTTCCCAATATGAAAACTCCTAAGTCAACAGTATTTGGCAGATGAAAAGTTTTTTAAAAAAATTATACAAAACATTTTTAGAGCAAAACACATCCTGGAGGAACTCAGCAGGTCGGACAGTATCTACAGAGAGTAACAAAGTTCAGGTTTCATGCTGGGATCCATCCTTGGCACTGGAAAGGAAGGGGGAAGAAGCCAGAATAGGGAGGTAGGGTGAGGGGAAGGAGTACAAACTGACAAAATGTTTTTGTTTTGAGTCTGAACATACTTTGTGGGCAGATGTGCAGCTTAAATTGACATTGTGGAGCTGAAGATCCTGTCCCTGCTTTATAGATGTATTGTAAATTCTGAGAAACGTAAATATCGGGGGCAGTCGGAATCTTTCTCCCAGGTAGAAACAACAAATACTAGAAGACAAGCATTTAAGGTGAGAGGGGAAAGTTTAGAGGAATTGTAAAGTAAGTTGTTTTTTTTTTCAAAACTCGGAGCCAGTTGCCAGTGTTGAGGTGGAAGCAGATATGATAGTGACATTTAAGAAGTTGGGCACATGGAATTGGTTCATGTTCCGGCAGAAGAGGGAGGTTTAGTTGAACCCAGCATCGTTTAGCATGGATGTTGTTCACTGACAATTGTCCCTTTATACTCTCCTTTGTTTTTTATTTACTGGTGGAAGGGCAGGGAGCAGAGGGGTTTGGGATTGAGTTCCAGATGGTGATCTCTGCTGCCTCTAATTCAGGTGGCGAAACTGCAGAATGTCATTACGAGCCGGACTGCTCAGCATGTCCATGACCTGAAGAGGAAGGAACAGGAGCTGACCAAACTGAAGGAGAAGATGCATCACCACCTGACAGATAAAAGGGACAAAAGGATGGGTAGGTACCTGGGGATGGGTTGATTCTGCACTGGACCAGCCTTGGTATCCTGGGCCATTCACAGGCACCCTGCTCTGAGCGAATTACGTCGATCATTTTGACCTGCTTTTTTTTTTCTTCAAGCAAAGTGTGAGAGGGGAAATGTGAATTCAGAGCACATTCACGTAGAGGAGGTTAAAGTTTTGCTTCTATGACATCACAAAGATGATGCAATGCTCTGAAAGAATCATCCGACATCTCCACTGGAACACCTTGGTTGTTTCAGGCCACAATCTTGTCACCGTGTAGTTTTTAATCTGAAGTTCATGCTGAGAACTCAGTAAACACACAGTTCACAACCACTGACGTTGAGCAGGGGTTCTCTTTAAGGCTGGTCTGACGTGGTGATGTAATTACGTAAAGTATTTTTACTGCACTTTGCGTTCAGTTTTTCTCAAATAGAAAACCCCTCATCTGTTTTTATTTCGGAAACCCTACTTTGGTAACCGCGGTGCTCTTGGGCAATTCCAGAGCATGAACATGTGGGCCAACACAGTCACTTTGAAACTGTTGGAGGTTTAGGAGCAAAATGCCATTGCTTGATTTATATATGCCGAGGCCCAATTCTCACTGCAAGAACACCACATTCTACAATGTGGTAGCATCACTCTGAAACTCCACGGCTGCCAGAGTGGTGAATCTACTTTAACACTCTCCTGACCCTGGTAGTACCCATCGCTGAAAACTTGCCTTTCACAGACTTTTGCACTATCGGACTCCAGAACATGTCAAACAGTTGCTCTACTTGCCCAGCCTTGGTGATGCCAGGCTATCAGAGCTAATGGACCACATGCTCCCTCTCCTGGGAAATCACCATCCCTGTTTTATTTTTAAAGAACTCTTCATGCGACAAATGCCCGATCAAGTTCACATAGCCCTCACCAATGCACCGTGAAGGGCTATAGGGAGCTTGCTAAAACAGTTGATGGTCTACACTCAGTTGGGCAGTGATCCTTACTCTACCTCAATAAGCCTGGTCAACAAGGCCCCCAACACAAGGATGCCCACGGCTGCCAACCAGACGAAGTCAGGCCTGTGTTTTTTTTTTTAACACACTCACTTTGGTAGGAATGCTAGTAAGTGCCGACTGCCTTGCAGCTTTGACGGAGCCGGAATTTCAGGACATCAGATATCTATGAACAGCTGCCAGGGTCCTCTACAGTTTATTATGGACACTCTTTCAGGGTGGCACTTCCTGTGTGACTCGGGTGCTCAAGTGAGGGTGCCAGCGTCACCTATTGATGAGAAGACAAAAGTGACAAAACCTCACTGGAGGCCACCAACGGCAGCAAGATCCAGACGTAAGGGACATGATGGGTGACGTTCTGCTTCAGTGGGTGACGTTACACATGGGACGTTGTCCTGGCTGCAGTGGCTAGACCTCTTCTCGGTGCAGATTTCCTGTGTGCCCAAGGACTGTTAGCTGATGTTAAGAACTGCCGGCTTGTGGATATCAAGGACTTTGGGTCATTCCCCTGCTCCCCTGGTAAGTTCCCCACAAACCCGTCAAGTGCATGCACCACCACATGTGAGTTTGCATGACTGCTGGGCGAATTCCCAAACCTCACCAAGCCCACATTCTCCACTACAGTCACAAAACATGGGGTCAAACACCATATTCCCACAAATGGGTCACCAGTCCATTGCCGTGTGTGTAGACTGGACCCAGAAAAGCTGCCAACCATGAAGGCTGAGTTTGCCAACATGGAAAAGCTTGGCTTTGTTCTCTGGTTGCATAGCCCCTGGATTTCGCCCCTCCACGTGGTCCCCAAGTCCAATGGTGGTTGCCACTCACGTGCTGATTACCAATTCCTTAACGAGGCCACCATCTCCGATTGTTACCTGGTCTCACACATCTGAAACTTTATGGCACATTTATCCGGAGTTGATCCAAAGTTTATCTAGTTAGGGGCTGCCATCAGGTCCCCTGTGTGCTGGGAGGACATTCTGAAAACAGCTCTGATAACTCTGTTTGGCCTTTTTTAGTTTCTGTGCATGTGTTTGGACTGAAAAATGCAGCACAGACTTTCCAACGGCTGATGGACTCTGTATTAAAAGACTTGGATTTTCTTTATCTTTACCTGGATGCCAAACTTGTCGCCTGTGCATCCAAATTCGAACATTTATCACATCTCTGCACACATTACGAGCACATAAGCCAATATGGGTGATTATTAACCCTGCTAATTGCCAGCTTGGGTTGTCAACCTCCAACTTTCTCAGCCATCGGATCTCCACAGAAGGTATGGAAACCCCTCCTGTCAAAAGTAGCCGCCATCATGGATTTCCCACCACTCTGCAATACTAAAAAGCTACAGAGTGTTTAGACATGGTGAATTTCTATCACTGCTCCAGTCCACGAGTTGCTGAACGTGTTCTCCCCATGTATAGTGTGTTTAAAGGTAATACCACTAATCACATGATTGACTGGTCAGCAGACATGACCAGGGTATTTGATACCAAATGAGCTCTTTCCAATGTGGCCCTACTGGTGTACCCGCTCCCCACCTCGCCTATAGCCATTACTAATGACGCTTCAGACTATACTGTGGGTACTGTGCAAACCAGTTCACCAAGGTATGTGACAGCTGCTCACCACCCTCAGCCAGCGGCTCTGTCCCCCTGAAAGGAAGTATGGCCTATTTGACCTTGAACTTCTGAGTCTCTATCTGGCTGTCCACCATTTTTGTTCTCTTCTGGAGGGTTGACATTTCACAGTATTCATTGACCACAAATCTCTCGTGCATGAGATGGCCGAAACATCAGACCCTTAATCTGCACAGCAGCAATACCACCTGGCCGACACATCAGAGAACACAACTGATATAAACATATCAAGGGGAAATATAATGCCATGGCTGATTTGCCTCTCACGGCTAGCCGTTGAGGCCGTATACATGGGGGATGACTGCGCAGGTGTGGCAGCCGACTGAGTTACTGACACAGAGGTCTGGGCTTACCGAACAGCAGTCACGGGCCAGCAGCTGGCTGACGTTAAGTTTGGGGAAACTGGGGTTTCTCTCCTATGCGATGTCTGAACTGGTCTTCCTCAGCCCATAGTGCCTGCAAACTGGAGAGAAACTGCTTTCAACTCCATGGCCTCTCGCATCTGGGCGGGAAGGCCTCACAGAAACTGGCTGCACTAACGCCTGTTTAGCACGGCCACAGAAAAACGTGCGTGATTGGACTGCATCCTGTATGGAGTGCCAGCGGGCAAAAATTAACCGCCACGTTCAGGCACCATTGGCATCTATTGAGGACCTTGAGTGATGGTTTGACCATGGTAATGTGGACCTTGTTGGTCCTCTTGCCCCCTCCAGCGGTTTCACACACCTCCTTGCCATGGTGGACCGTACCACCGGGTGGCCGGAGGTCGTCCCTAGCATCGGCGATGGTCACAGACAAGGCTCAGGCATTCATCAGCACCCGGGTTGCTCGGTTTTGGACCCTATCTGATCGTTCCCCTGACCGCAGTCCCCAGTTCATACCAGACCTCTGGGCTGCGATGCCCCAGAACCTCAGCGACAGGCCTGCGTATCACCCACAGTCCAATGGCCGATGCGAGCGGTTTCTCCATCCCTTAAAGGCTGCCCTGAGGGCTTCCCTGCGTGCTGGCATGATCCTCTCCTGTGGGTCCTGCTGGGGCTCAGAACAGCTCCAAACGAGGGCCTGCAGTCAGCCGTGGCTGAGTTGGTATACGGGCAGCCATTACGAGCGCCAGGTGATTTTATTCCTGACTTGGTCAGCCTCTGAACAGCATTCCACTGTCCTCAGTAAATTCAATTCCTTTTCACTTATTCATACCTCCCATCATGGCATACAGAACCTTTGGGTTCCTGGTGATCTCTATTGCACGTTGTTTGTTTTCACTTGCCACGATGCACACCAACAGCCCCTTGGCCTTGAGCCCCTCACGATGGGCCGACCTGCATGTTGGAATGAAGAGAAAGGACCTTCCTCGGAGACGGGGTTGGGGGGGGTGGGGTAGACCTGAATATATTTCGATAGGTCACCTTGAACCGGCCCACCGAGATTTGGGGGATTGCGCCGCCAAGCTCCTGTCATCACGACGTGACCGTGAGTGTGTCAACACACCCCGGATAACCCAGAGTCACCTGCTGTCCCTCCAGCCGTGGGACACAGGACCTGAACTAGGCAGCTTGTTCAAGCTCCCGGCAGGTTCCCAATGCCAGTTTTTGTGAATTCCCAGGGTGGGAGGCGCATGTGCAGGGTAATATAATTGGTGGAAACGTACATAATTCACAACCACTGACATTGAGTTGGGATTCTCTTTAAGAGGCTGGTCTGACGTGATGATGTAAGTTCATTTAACGCACTTTGAGTTCAGGTTTTGGAGTACAATAATGAGTTGTTATAGTTTTTCTTAAATATTAAACGCCTCTGCTGTTTTATTTGCAAAAAAACCTATATTTTCATGTTCTTTATCTATTGCTTATTTATTGTTGTTATTTGTTTGTTTTTCTTTTGTACATTGGTTGTTGTCCGTCCTGTTGGGTGTGGTCTTTCGTTGATCCTATTTCTTGTACTCACCGTGAACGCCCACAGGAAATGAATCCCAGGGTTGTATATGGTTACTTCGGTAATGAATTCACTTTGAGATAAAAGTGTAATCATCTTAACAGTGAGAGTTTGAAAGTAACCCAGCAACATTGCTGAGAGGAAGTGACGTGGTTTTGAAATGTAAATTCCCTAAAACATTAAAGCTTAATGGTCAAGTCACATCTGCACCACGACGTCCACGGTCAAGGGCATCCTTTGAGTTATCTAACCCTCAAAGACCCCCTGCATCCAGGCCATGCTCTCTTCTCACAGCTGCCATTGTGAAGGAGGTACAGGAGCTTTGTCTCTCATCACCAGGAACAGTTATTACCCTACAACCATCAGGCTCCTGAACCAGTGTGGATAACTTCACTCACCCCAACACTGAACTGATTCCACAACCTACAGACTCACTTTCAAAGAACTCTAACTTGTGTTCTCAGTATTATTTATTTATTTATTATTTGTGTTTGTTTTTAATTTGTGCTATATTCTATGGTGTTTGTTTTCTAGCTGTCTGCAAGAAGGTGAATCTCAGGGTTGTATACGTTGTTCTTTGAACTTTTTGATGCGAATGATGCAGTTCATTTTGATGTTTCAATATACATATGACAGCTAATTTTTAAATCTTTAAGCTATAGATATCCTGAATCAGATTGGGCGATCTGATGGGAGACGCTCGTTGTGGAGGACGGGGAAGACTGAATCAAGGTGGGAAGTCTGTCTGGCATTGTGTTGTCCTGTTAATCCATCTAGTATAACTGTCGAGGTTACCGGCTGAACCGCTTGTGTTCTACACTCCGCACAACATCCTTAGCACATCACAGGAACCAATCTCCCCTCTGTGGACTCTGCCTCAGCAAAGATTCAGGGTTGTTTAATCTCTTTTTTTGTACACAAATGTAAAAGAATGAAATAATTGTTACTCTGGATCCAATGCAGCCCAAAAAACTAGGAAAGATAAACAATAGTTTACTTGCAAACATTTTGTCAGCTTACGAGGAGACATCGTCTGTGTGCTGTTAACTGGCTTGTCCTCAGAATGCTTGGCCTTTATATACTTATTAATCAGCTGATTGGTCATCATTTGTGATGCAAGGAGGAAACCTCGCTGCTGATTGGTTAAGTGGTGAACTTTGTGCATTGGGCAAAATTCCAGACCACACATTGATCCTATTTAGGAGCCAAAGTCTACATGTTTGTTTACAGAATTGTCTTGGAAAAATCATGCTTCTAGGAATTCTCTTGCATACCGCGTCAAAATTTTCACTGATGCCCAGTCAAATTTGTGCCCTCTCTGTCTTCATGGGTAGAGTTTAGAGAGAGTTGGTCATGCCACTTTACAGCCAGTTGATGTTCATGGATAGTTTTCTCCCAGGTTGGCCGATGTAATGTTTCCATTGGATTTTGTAGACCACATTGGTCTTGTCCAGTACCTTGGTTTGTTCCTTTGGCCTCCAAAATGCTCTCCTCAACATTGCTGTTGGCTCGTGCGTGACTAGAATTCTGTTCTTGGAGCAGTCGGACCATCATTTCTGAGATAGCTCCTGGGGTTTTCACGAACAATAGTCTCTAGACCTGGCATTTCCACACTTGTCCAATCATGTGGCAGCAACTCAATGCGTGAAAGCATGCAGACATGGTCAAGAGGTCCAGTTCTTCAGACAAAACATCAGAATGGGGAAGAAGTGTGATCTAAATGTCACAACAGTTTCTAGAGTTTAGAGAACAGCACAAAAAATAAACAAAAACATCCGGTGAGCAGTTCTGTGGATGAAAACACTTTGTTAATGAGAGAGGTCAGAGGAGAATGGCCAGACTGGTTCAAGCTGACAGGAAGGTGACAGTAACTCAAATAGCCTTGCGTTACAGCAGTGGTGTGTGGAAGAGCATCTCAAAATGCACAACACGTCAAACCTTGAAGTGGACGGGCTACAGCAACAGAAAACCACACTGGGTTGACAAACTCGGGGGGGAAAAAAATCAGTAGATGGTGGAAATACGAAGTAACACACACAAAATGCAGGAGTAACTCGGCAGGCCAGGCAGCATCCATGGAAAAGGGTAAACAGTTGCCGTTTCCAGCTGAGACCCTTCATCAGGTCTTGGCCCAAAACCTTGACTGTTTACTTTTTTGTATAGACGCTGCCTGACCTGCTGAGTTCCTCCAGCATTGTGTCTGTGTCTCCGCACACGGCTGCACTGCTATGGCCACATTATTAGATACTTCACTCACCACAACACTAAACTTGTTCAGCAGCCTGCAGACATGCTTTTGAGACCGACTTATTACAACTCATTCTCATTACTTGCACAATTTGTTTTTTGCACATTAGTTGTTGGTCTTTGTTCTGTATAGGTTGTCTTAAATTCTATTGTATTTCCTGTAAATTGCCTGTAAGAAAATGAACTTCAAGGTAAGTACCTAGATGATAAATAACTTGATTTTCAAATTGATGTTTATTGGAACTTTGATTTCGCTAATATCCATCAATTCCTCTTCCTGCCTCCTTTCTCATTCCCTCCCTTCCACCACCTTATTCTGGCTTCTGGTCCCCTCCCCTTTTCCAGTCCTGATGAAGGATCTTGACCAGAAACGCTGACTGTTCATTCCCCTCCGTAGATGCTGTCTGACTTGCTGAGTTCCTCCAGCATTTGGGTTTGCTCAGGATTCCCAGCATGTGCAGAATGTCTTGTGCTCATTGTAGAGTTGGGCTAAAGAGCTGGTTTCTGTACCGACAGCTCGGACAGCCCTGTCCTGTACACCCCATCTCGGCTACTCTGCCACAAATGTACAACTAGTAAATTTGTGGTCGAAAGGGCAGATGAATTTATTTCTCCGATGCTGACTGATACAAACTTAACCCCACTTTAACGCTGAGTCCCTTTCGCGAAGAATGGTGAGAGTTAATCCTGTTTTACTGTGGAGCTTGCTGCAGCAGCAGTGAGGTTGATACCAGCTCCTGTGTCCTGTTTGGATGCAGGAGAGGCAAGAGGGACTGTGTGCTTTGAGAACGGGGAATGGCACGGTAAGCACGACGGTTCATGCAATTACCTTCCAGTGCCGGCTTTCACAGATCGGGGTTCGATTCCCATCACTGCCTCCAAGGAGTTTGTAACTTTTCCCTGTGATTGTGTGGGTTTCCATTGGGTGCTCCCGTTTCCTCTTGCTTTCCAAAGAGACGTACAGTTCATGTGAGAAAGTTGTGGGCGTGCTACATTGGCCTGGAAGCACGGTGACACTTGTGGGCTGTCCCCAATCCTCCCTGATTTCATTTGTTGCAGATGATGCATTTTTGATGTGTAGGGGTGGAACAGTAGCATAGTGGTTAGCACAACGCTTTACAGTACCAGCAACTGGAGTTCAATTCCCACTGCTGCCTGTAAGGAGTCTGTACGTTCTCCCCGTGATCGCATGGGTTTCCTCCCATATTCCAAAGACATACCAGTTAGTAGGTTAATTGGTCATCGTAAATTGTTCCATTATTAGGTTAGAATCAGGGGATTGCTGGGTGATGTGGCTCGAAGTGCCAATTCCGCACTGCATCTGAATAAATAAAGCTTATCTTTCCTTGTTTTTTCTTTCTCTACTTTTTTTGTTCTCTCCTCTGCCGCAGGAGGGAAGGAGAGATGTACAAGGTTCTTGCCAGTAACTACGAGGCACAACTCAAGCAGCTGGCACTGGACAATGCAGAGCTAAAAAAGGCTTTGAGCCACATGAAGAAAGAGATGAGTGATCTTCTGAGATCCCAGGAGAAGCTCTGCAGACCCAGTTCCCTTCAGTCCCTGCTGGTGAGTGTGAGCCCTGTGATGAGGCCAGCCTGAAATCAATGATCAATGCTAATTAAAAACACAAACATGAGGAAATCTGCAGACGCTGGAATTTCAAGCAACACACATCAAAGTTGCTGGTGAACGCAGCAGGCCAGCCAGCATCTCTAGGAAGAGGTACAGTTGACGTTTCGGGCCGAGACCCTTCGTCAGGACTAACTGAAGGAAGAGCTAGTAAGAGATTTGAGAGGGGGAAGGGGAGATCCAAAATGATAGGAGAAGACAGGAGGGGGAGGGATGGAGCCAAGAGCTGGACAGGTGATTGGCAAAAGGGATATGAGAGGATCACGGGACAGGAGGCGTGAGTGGGTAACCTCCAGCCTGATGGCGTGAACACTGACTTCTCGGACTTCCGCTGGTGCCCCACCTCCCCCTCGTATGCCATCCGTTATTTATTTATATACACACATTCTTTTTCTCCCTCTCCTTTTTCTCCCTCTGTCCCTCCCGCTATGCCCCTTGCCCATCCTCTGGGCTTCCCCCCCCTCCCCCTTTTCCTTCTCCCTGGGCCTCCTGTCCCATGATCCTCTCATATCCCTTTTGCCAATCACCTGTCCAGCTCTTGGCTCCATCCCTCCCCCTCCTGTCTTCTCCTATCATTTTGGATCTCCCCCTCCCCCTCCAACTTTCAAATCCCTTACTCACTCTTCCTTCAGTTAGTCCTGACGAAGGGTCTCAGCCCGAAACGTCGACTGTACCTCTTCCTACAGATGCTGCCTGGCCTGCTGCGTTCACCAGCAACTTTGATGCATGCTGCTGATCAATGCTATTGTTCAATGAAGTGATTCTTCAGGAATCCTGCTCTGTGCATGGTTGTCACTTAAAAGCTGGTGGTGACCTAGACTATTAATCCCACTGAAGGTCCCATTTTTGAGGAACACTAACCTAATTAGGCTGCCTAATTAGGCTTGTTCTGTTCCCTGTGCCCTTGTCTCATGCTTGTTGAAAGTCAAAGCACGTTTATTATCCAAGTCCGTATATGTCACCGGGTACTAACTTGAGATCCATTTTCTTGTGGGCATTTACAGGAAAATAAGTACAAAGTTTATACCTAAACAACGACAGACAAACAACTAATATGCAAAAGTTAGATTATGTAAAATAAAAGAAAAATTGAAGATAAGTTGTAGCGTCCTTGAAAGCGAGTCTGTAGATTGTGGAACCAGTTCAGAGTTGAGGTGAGTGAAGTTGTCCACGCTGGTTCAGGAGCCCTAATGGCTATCGGGGTAATATCTGTTTCTGAACCTGGTGGTGTGAGATCTAAAGCTTCTGTCCCTCCTGCCCAATGTGAAGGTAGTGAGAGGACTGTATAGCCTGGGTGGTGGGGATCCTTGATGGATACCGGTTTCTCGTGGGGAGGGTTTGGTCTGTGACGGACTGGCTGTATCCCCCACTTTCTGTAGGCTTCTCTCTGGCTGGACATTGCTGCTTCCACACCAGGCTGTGATGCAGTCAGTCAGGATGCTCTCCACTGTGCATTTATAAAAGTTCATCGAAGTTTTAAATGACATGCTAATCTATGCAAACTTCTAAGAATGTAGAGGTGCTGTCATGCCTTTACGGTTTAGTTCCTGATGTTTGCGGTTTAAAGGAGTTGGGAGCTTGCTGTTCTGGTTAACAATGGATGGTGCAATCTTGGTCATATTACGATCAAGGAACGTATTTGTAGCCCGGATATTGAACTTTTTGCTGTTGGACACCGTCCAGATTCCACCGAGATCCAACACTGGGCATTCCTGCCTGTGGCCATGGAACTTTGCAGCTCCTTGCGTGGAGGGTCAGACACCCTGAGCCAATAGGCTGGTCCTGAACTTATTTCCATCTGGCATAGTTTGCATATTGTTTGATTGTTTGTGGTTTTTGTATTGCTATATTTATACTCTATTCTTGGTTGGTGCAGCTGTAACGAAACCCAGTTTCCCTCGGGATCAATAAAGTATGTCTGTCTGTCTGTCTATCTATCTATAGTTACCGTTCTATAAGTTTGCTAAGTATGCCAGCAGAAAAGGAACTTCAGGGTTGTACGTGCTGACATGTATGTACCCAGATAAATTTTACTTTGAACTTTGTGATGTCACTGGCATGCTTGTCCCAGGGCAGATCCCCTGATAATATAACACCAAAACATTCAAAGTTACTGACTGTCTCTACCTCCGATCTCCTAATGAGGCTGGTCCTGTGAACAGTGGTGGCATAATGAGTCCCTTGAGCTAGTTCAGCAGTGAATTGAGCTGTGACCCTACTCCACAGCCCCTTCCCTTGACCCGATGTCACTGATCGAAACTCAAAGTAAGCGTTGGTCTGGCCCCCAGTTGCAGATGGGCGCCAAATCTCCACGCTCTGTGAGGAAGCTGAGAAGGAGTGGTCCGTTTGGCCCTCTTGAATCAATAGGATCATTTCTGATCTTCTACCTGCAACTCCACCTGAGAGCGCTATCCTTTTTTCACTTGATTCCCTTCACGTCTGCAACACGTCTCGTTTTGAACAAGCTTAAAGACTGAGCTTCTCCACTAAAGACCCGCCAGAAATCCCTTCTCAGCTTATTCTGAGCGTATGGACCACCCCCCCTCCCCCAGTCTTAGACTTAGTGGAAAGAGGGTGGGGGATGAAATCTCTAATGCAACAAGCCTTTGAGTCCTGCAAGCACGGACACAATTTCCCCTTTTAAGACAAAGCTGGCTCTGCACAACAGGCCACTAAAATCTGACCCAGTTGCAGCGAGACGGCCCTCTGTGCTGTAGTTGCATTAAATGTCAAATTAAAGTTCAAAGCAGATCTATTACCAAAGTACATATGTCACCATATACAACAGAGGTTCATTTTCTTGCAGGCATTCACAGTAAATACAAAAAAACTCAAGATCAATTAAAACTGTACACAGACAGACAACCATGTGCAAAAGCAACAAATAATGCAAATATAAAAATAGAAAGACAAAATAGTAATAAATATTGTGAGCAACACACATAAAAAAAAATGCTGGTGAACGCAGCAGGCCAGGCAGCATCTATAGGAAGAGGTACAGTCGACGTTTCGGGTCGAGACCCTTCGTCAGGACTAACTGAAAGAGATGGTAAGAGATTTGAAAGTATTGTGAGCATGAGTTGTAACGCCCTTGAAAGTGAGTCCATAGTTCAGTGTTGAGGTGAGTGAAGTTGTCCCACGTTGGTTCAGGAGCTGATGGTTGAGGGGTAATAGCTGTTCCTGAACTTGGGGCTCCTGTCCTGCTTTTTAAACCATCCTGACCATTGCTGGAAGTAAAATGTGTGACAAACTTTTAAAGTGCTGCTTTTCTGGAACAGGAGGAAGACGTGGGCCTCAATGAAACGCAGGATGTGGACCGGAAACATTTCACTGATGGCCTTCTGAAGCAGTGGAACTTGTTAAAGGATCACTTGGAAACACGAGGAATAGCTGGTAATGAGATTGGGGGCATTATTTCATTAAGGTAACTTGACTGGAAGTTAACAGATGGTCAAGCAATTAGTTTCTCTGGGCAAAGATCAGAAACAAGGCAATATAATCGTACTGTTGGGAAAGCCTGTATCATCCATGTTGATGGTTTTGCCCAGCAAGCTGCCCACGTCTGCCACCTCTCCTATCCACGTACTTGCCCAGGTGGCTTCTCTTGCCAAAGCAGCCACCTCAACCACCATCTTTGGCAGCTCATTCCAAATACCTTAACACCACAAGATATAGGAGCATCTTGGCTGATCCATTTCCCTCTCAGCCTCAGTCTCCGCCCATTTCCCTATATACCCCCGCCCCCCCCCGTACCCTGACTGATGCACACCAAACTTGTCTGAACGCACTGCCCCAATGTTCCTTTTAAATTTCTCTCCTCTGGTCTTAAATCCATGGCCTTATAATTTTTAGCATCCCCCTCCCTGGGGTCAAAACAAACCGCTTTCGCCCTCTATGCCCTTCATAATGTTTTAAACCTCTATCGATCACTCCTTGATCTCCTGCAGTCCAGAGTTTAATTCTAGTTGATAACATGCTATTTCACTCAATGGGGATCTGGGTCTTGTGGCCTGAAAGGGAGAGACCTTCACCATGTCTTCATGTAACTAATGAGCTGTAACTGTGCAGAGCTGAGAGCTGGGAACTGGGGTCACCCTCGTCCATCTCTGGTGGCTTATAGCAGTATGATTCCATGGAATGTGAGATTGAGTTCTCATACCCTGATCTACAGGGCATTTTCAGTATTCTCCTGTTGTCTTAGGACCAGCTTCTTCCTCTCCATTGGGTTTCTGAGCACTATCTCACTAATTCAATTTTGCATTATTTATATTGTAACTTGCAGATGCACTGTACTGCTTCCACAAAGCAACAAATTTCACAAGTGCAGCATGTCGGTGATTAAACCTGATTATGTTGAATGGTGCAGCAGACCTGAAGAACCATTTCAGAATCGGGTTCATTGTCACTGGCGTGTGCATTGTAACCTGTTACCTTTTATTTACTGATGGAGATACAGCACGGAATAGGCCCTTCTGCCCCTTCGAGCCACTCCTCCCAGCCACTCCTGATTTAATCTGAGCCTAATCACGGGACAATTGACAATGACCAATTAACCTACCGACCGGTACGGCTTTGGACTGTGGGAGGAAGCCAGAGAAGCTGGCGGAAAACCACGCGATCACGGAGAACGTACGAAGTCTTTACAGGCAAGGGTGGGAATTGAACCGGGGTTGCCTGTTCAGTAAAGAACCATGCTAACCCACTGCGTTACCATGCAGATTTGTGGTAGCAGTACAGTGCAAGACATTTATTTTAAAAATAAGTTACAAAATAAATGGTACAAAAGATGAATAATAAGGTAGAGTCCATGGAGCGTTTAGAGATCTGATGGTGGAGGGGAAGAACATTGACTGAGTGTCTTCAGGTTCCTGTACCTCCTCACCAAAGATAGTAACACAAAGAGGTCATGTCCCAGATGGAGAACTTTTTTAAAAAAAAGTCATTAAGAAGGTAAAGATGGAATATGAAAGTAAGCTAGCCAATAATATTACAGAGGACACTAAAAGTTTCTTCAGATACATAATGTGTAAAAGAGAGGTGAGAGTGGATATCAGACTGCTGGAAAACTATGTTGGAGAGGTAGTAACGGGGGGCAAGGAAACTGACTAAGTATTTTGCATTGGTATTCACTGTGGAAGACACTAACAATACGGTGGAAGTTCCAGGTGTTGGGGGTCGTGAAGTGTGTGAAGTTGCCAATACTGGAGAGAAGGTTCTTGGGAAACTGAAAGGTCTGAAGGTAGATGAGACACTTTGACCATGTGGTGTACACCCCAGGGTTCTGAAAGAAGTGGTTGAAGAGATTGTGGAAACATTGGTCTTTCAAGAATCATAGTTTCTGGATTGGTTCCAGAAGACTGGAAAATCGCAAATGTCACTCCACTCTTCAAGAAGGGAGAGAGGCAGAAGAAAGGAAATTATAGGCCAGTTGATCTGATCTCAGTGGTTGGGAAGATGTTGGAGTCGATTATCGAGGATGAGGTTTCAGTGCACTTGGAAGCACATGATAAAATAGGCAATAGTCAGCGTGGTTTCCTCAAGGGAAAATCTCACCTGACAGATCGGTTGGAATTTTTTGAATTACAAGCAGGACAGACAATGGAGAATCAGTTGATGTGCACTTGGATTTTCAGAAGGCCTTTGACAAGGAGCCACACATGAGGCTGCTTAACAAGTACGAGCCTATGATATTACAGGAAAGATTCTAACAAGGATAAAGCAGTGGCTGATTAGCAGGAGGCAAAGAGTGGGAATAAAGGGAGCCTTTTCTGGTCGGCTGTCAGTGACTAACGATGTTCCACAGGGGTCTATGTTGGGGCTGCTTTTTATTGCGTTACATGTCAATGATTTAGATGATGGAATTGATGGCTTTGTTGCAAAGTTTGCAGACAATATGAAGATGAGGGAAGGGGCAGATCATTTTAAAGAAGTAGAGAGGCTACAGAAAGACTTGGATTAGGAGAATGGGCACAGAAATGGCAGATGGAATACAGTGTCGAGAAGTGTATGGTCATGCACTTTGGTAGAGGAAATGAAAGGGTTGTCTATTTTCTAAATGGACAGAAGATTTAAAAAAAAAATCTGAGGTGCAAAGAGACTTGGGAGTCCTTGTGCAGGATTCCTTAAAGATTAGTTTGCAGGTTGAGTCTGGTGAGGAAGGCAAATGAAATGAATGCTAACATCGCAAGAAGTACTGGGGACTCACTTGGAGTATTGTGAGCAGTTTTTGGCCCCTTGTCTTAGATAGGATGTGCTGAAACTGGGGAGGGTTCAAAGGAGATTCACAAAAACTGATTCCAGGATTGAATGGCTTGTCATATGAAGAGTGTTTGATGGCTCTGGGCCTGCATTCACTGGAATTCAGAAGAATGAGGGGTGACCTCATTGAAACCTATCAAATGTTGAAAGGCCTTTATAGAGTTGATGTGGGGAGGCTGTTTCCTATGGTGGGAGGGTCTAAGACGAAAGGACACAGCCTCAGAATAGTGGCGCATCCTTTTAGAATGGAGATGAGGAGGAACAACTTTAGCTAGAGAGTGGTGAACCTGTGGAATTCTTTGCCACAGGCAGCTATGGAGGCCAAGTCTTTGTGTATTTAAGGCAGAGGCTGAGAGATTCCTGACTGGCCTGGGCATGAAGTGATACAGGGAGAAGGCAGGAGATCACGGCTGAGAGGAATGGCAGAGCAGACTCCATGGACTAAAATGGCCTTTTAGTCTTATGATCTTGTGCTCCTATTTTCTGCTTCTAAAGATAATTCATTATCTGTAATGATAGGTTGATCTGAAAAGGACATCAACATCTCATTATTCTTGCCTGTTTGATCTAATTGTAACTAAGTTAAGGGCAACTGTGGCAGGTCTAACTCCATCAGGTATGGACGGTAAATGCTGGACTTGTCAGCAACCTCTTGCCCCAAGAACGAAGGAAATGAATGGCCAGCACTGTCTCTTGGCCAGCACAAGTCAAGATTGTTTATGGTCCTTCTTCAGCGCATGAGTGTGAGGGAGAAGGAAAATATTGTTACTCCAGATCCAATGCAGCGTATGAACCAATAAGCATAAAAAATCCAAGGCAACACACACAAATGCTGGAGGAACTCAGCAGGTCAGGCAACGTCTATGGAAATGAATCAACTCTCTGACGTTTCAGGCCCAGACCCTTCATCGGGACTGGGAGGGAAGGGGGAAGGTGCCAGAGTAAAACGTGGGGGGAGGGGAAGGAGACTAGCTGGAAGGTGATGGGTGGAGCCAGGTGGGTAGGGAAAGGTCAAGGGCCGGAGAAGGAGGAATGTGGTCAGAGAGGAGCGTGGATCATGCTGGAGGGGGAAGGAGGAGTGGACTCGGGGGTGGGGGGGGGAGTAAATAGGCAGATGAGAGGAAATGAAAGCTCAGTGGGGAGTAGAGAATTTAAAAATAAATAAAAGCAATCCTATAAAACACAATGTACAAGTAACTATTGAGTATGGCCTTGTATTCATAGCCAGTACACAGAGTGCGTGGGGGGGGGGGGGTTGGAATGGAGGGTGCTGAGGGGCCGAGGAGAGGAGTGAATGTAGTGGTGAAGGTGGTGATCAGCACTAGGTTACTTTTGAGTCTAGTGGTCCTGTTGTGGATGCTGTGCAACCTCTTTCCCCGATGGGAGTGGGAGAAACGCTCTAAGCAGAGTGAGTGGGATCCTTTATGACGGTGTTTGCCTTTTCCCGGCACCTTTCCGTAGAAGTTTTTTTGGTGGTAGGCTGGTGCCGGTGATGCGTTGGACACCTAATCAGTAAGTGGGCCCGACTGATCGCTGTCTCCATATGATCTGTGTCCTCAGCTGCCCAGAAATCGCCGGTTGCCGGGGAGGGCGAGCACGTCGTCAGCATTACTGACCATGAAAAGGAGATGGCGAAGCTGAAGCTGGAGCTTGAGGAGAGCAGACAAATCATTCAGCAACAGCAGCAGGTTCTCCAGGTACCTCCCCTGGGTCAAGCAGATGCGCCGCGCTTCCAGCACGTACCTCCCATGCAGGACCTCAACTCACTAACCCGCCCGCGTTTGGAATGTGGAAGGGAGCTGGCTCAGTCACAGGGAGAAAGTACCAACTGCCTACAGAGAGTGGCACAAATCGGTGATCACTGTCACTGTAAGACCATTGCGTTTTTTGCCATGTTACCGTGCCAACCTCTCGTGTCCAGTTTTGCTCACCTGAAAACAAGATTGAAAGAGCACAGAGAAAATCTACGAGGATGTTACCGGGTCTGGAGGACCTGAGTTATAAGGAAAGGTTGAATAGGCTAGGATTTTATTCCTGGGAACAAAAGGTAGAGGGGAGATTTGATAGGGGTATACAGGACTTTGAGGGGTATAGACAGGGTAAATGCAAGCAGGCATTCCCCACTAAGGTTGGGTTGGAATACAACCAGAGGTTAAGGGTGAAAAGTTGAAGGGGAACATGAGGGGAAACTTCTTCACTCAGAGGGTCATGAGAGTGTGGAATGTGCATGCAAGCTCGATTTCAACATTTAAGAGAAATTTGGATGGGTACATGGATGGTAGGGGCATGGAGGGCTATGGTCCCAGTGCAGATTGATGCGGAGTAGGCAGTTTAAATGGTTCGGCATGGACTAGATGGGCTGAAGGGCCTGTTTATGCTGTATTTTCCTACGACAGTAAGACCCTATGACACCGAAACGCATCCCCTGGGTCCGTGCATCTGTGACAACGCAAAGCTCAACAGCACCCAGTATCAGTCGGCCACATTTCGCCCACCACTCCAAAACCAGTCCACAATAGCTCTGGTATGTGCACTCTTTAGAATGCACTGTGGTTACCTGCCTCTGGCGCTGGTTGTGCTGGGCAGATATCTGGTTCTGTGGACTGCTGTAGACCCTGTAGTACTCGGGGCTGTCCAAACCACAGCAGGCTGCTTGAGAGTGGCCATCCATTCCCTCCAGCTTGCCCACACAGCGTCTGCGGTGTGTGCCGCCTACAAATACACGAGGGTCGCCTCAACCGGACGTCCCGCGCCTGCAGTCCTCCCCTCAGAGAAGCAGCACGGTACAGCTGCCTCCCCGGATCAGCGGCCCAGGTCCGTCCCTGTCCTCGGGCGCCCTCGGCTATGCATGCTCACCCTGACCTCCTGTGTCTCCTCCAGATTCTCCGGTTTCTTTCCAGCTCCTTCAGCTGTCCAGCTTGATAGGTCAACTGGCTGCTGCAGATTGTCCCTGGCGTGTGGTGAGTGGTGGAAGCTCAGAGTCAGATTCATTGTCACTGACATACCGCATGGTGTTAAATCGATTGTTTTGGGCGCATCCTTTTTTTAAAATGGATTGTACATACAGTGCAATACATTTTTTTTTAAACTATATAAATGTAGCAAAAATTGAGATATTCATGGGTTAGTGGTCCATTCAGGAATCTGATGGCGGAAGGATTCCCAGAAGTTTTTCCTAAAGTGATGAGTGTGTCTCTTTGGGCTCCTGTAGCACCTCCCTGATGGAGGCAAGAAGAAGAGGGAGGGGGTACAGGAGCCTGAAGGGGAGGGTCCCAAATGATGGATGATACTACCTTGATGGGAATTTGGGAATAATAGGATAAATTAGTAGGAATGAGGGGGTGGAATGGGATTGATTTGTCACCTGGCAGGGATCTGATCGGCCATTTGCTGGGCTCCAAAATTGCAAGGAGATGTGAAACTTCCCCAAATTCCTTCAGTCACAAGCCAAACTGAGCTGGACGTCTATCGGTTACCTCGTCTCTATTAGATAGAAGCAGTGTGGAATGTCCTTCCGTGAAGAGACGGTGGGAGCCCATTCACCCACACGGACAGCAGCAGTTCACTGCTGTGCTCCTGAGCACAAGAGTAGCTTGTTACAATCGTGGCATCGTAGTGGTTGGCGTAACGCTATTACCGTGCTAGTAACACAGATTGTGTTCCCGCTGCTGTCTGTAAGTGGGTTTTCCCCATGACCACATGGGTGTCCTCGAGTGCTCCAATTTGTTTTCCCTTCCCCACATTCCAAAAGTGTACCAGTTAGTCGGTTAATTGGTCAGGTGTGTGTACTTGAGCGATGCTGGCTCATTGGGCCAGAATGGCCTCTTGCCATGCTGTAAATCTAAGTAAATTGGACACTTGGTGGTGGTTTCAGGTGCCAATGGCTTGATGGAGAGGTTTGGGTGAATATCTCGAGTTCTTTAAATGCAGCTGTGTGGGGAACGTTTGAACTCCTGGAGAACGAGGATTTCAGGCAACCCTCTCTGGCGGGGATCTCCCCTTCCGCGTGAGAGATCTTTAAATGTGAGAGTGGGTTGGGAGCTCTTACATATCCCATCTGGAAATGGTTTTAAATCTTAGGACCAGCTGGCCATCAAGAGGGAAGATCTGGCCCAGGGCCCGGATTTGCTAGAAGAAATGGAGTGGTTTAACAAGGAACAGCAGCTGTTTGAGGAGCAGAAGGAGAATTTTAAGGTGGAGCGGGAAAAGTTCACAGAGGCAGCGATTCGACTGGGTTACGAGGTAAGTGGTAAACTGGTCCTGTGTTCCCACAGCTGAACGGAGCTCCTAAAGGAACCTGTGGGATATCTGCAGAAGGTTTGAGAAGCCGGGTCTCTCTGCACAACCTGTGACTCTTGCACTTGTTTTCTTTTGTTGGGATAGAGAAAATTGTTCGAGCAGGAATGTGCACAATTCAGAAAGGAGCAGTTCCTTAACCTGACCCCATTTCGGGAGTTCAGGACAAAGCCCAGCCAGAGGTTACGGACTCCCCGTGCAATGACTAGTGAGTGTATTTCTCTTTATCTTCACCCAACGCAATGACTTCACCTATGACCTGCTAGTTTGTCCTCCTTCCCCCTCCTCCCACCACCTTATTCTGTCATCATCCCCCTTCCTTTCCAGACCTGATGAAGGGTCTCCAGCTGGAACCATCAACTCTTTACTCTTCTCCATAGATGCTGCCCGACCTGCAGAGTTTCTGCACCATCAGTACGTGATGTTTCTCATCCAGATTGTCAGACCAGGGATGGAGTGTTTAATTAGGCCAAAGTGGATCCTTCTCTCAATTAGGTCATAGTTTAACTCGGCCAACATGGACCCTTTTGTTTCTCCTGATTAAGTCAAGATAGTGTGCAAAGAATACTGATTAAAGGTCAGCTTATTGGACAGCAATGCCTTGTCCCTTGCACAGTATCTGCTGCTGTGCTTAAAAAGCTGAGTTTATCAATAAAACCTTTGGGGCTTGGAAGCGAATATTCATTACACACTGACACCAAGAGGAAAAAATTCTTGGGGCTTCAAGGTGGAATGGTGTGATTAGCAAGGAAGTCAAAGGTTAATTGGGGAAGGCAAGAGACTGAGTTGAGGGAGAAAATAAATCAACCATGATAGAATGGTAGAGCAGAGCTGATAGGCCAAGTAGCCTAATTCTGTTCCTATGTCTTGTGGTCCATCGGTGGAGCATAGACTCGTAAATCCCACTCTCCAGGAACTTTCTATTGTGATGTCAAGGTGTTGGAGACTGATTAGTGACCTTCCTTATTGTATACTTGCATCCTGTGTGAGTTTGCTAATGAACCGTTGCCTCACATTCCCAGGCCCTGACCAAGGAAAGGTATCTCTGCTTCCAACCAGACACAGGATGGGTACGTGGACCATGCATTCACGGCATCCATTACGTACCCCGAGCCCACCAGCCAAAGATACAAGCTCCCGGAGGTATTCCCTGCCAACAGCCCATGACTTGTACAAAGCTTTGGGGATGACTCCAGAACAAAGGTGAGTGTTAATATTCGTTAATTGATACTGTCCAGAACTTCACATTATCACCCCCTTGTTTACCTGTACAGAGGTACCTAGGGATACAGGTCCATAGCTCCTTCAAAGTACGGTACAGTAGTCAGAGTTGTAAAGGCCACCCGCAGAATGAAAATTGTGTTGTGGCAACAGTACAGTGCAATACATAAATTACAATAAGATACAAACTAAATAATGCCAAGTATCAGTAATGAGGTGGTGTTCAAGGGCTGATGGACTGTTCAGAAATCTGATGCCGAAGGGAAGGAGCTGTTCCTAAACACCGAGAGTACCTCCTCCCTGATGATCTGTTTTCATTACACCACGTCCCGGATGGTGAGGATCGTTTTGAAGAATGCTGCCTTTTGAAGATGTCCCGATGGTGGGAGGCTTGAGCCTGCGATGAGTCGTCGACTCTCTGAAGCCTCTTTCAATCCTGTGCTTTGGAACTTCCGTACCAGGCGGTGTTGCAACCAGTCACAATGCTCTCTGCCTTTCTTTCCTTCATTAATCTTTTTATTGATTTAAAAGGAACAGAAATACAAATGAGAATTATCTCGAAAATAAATATATATATATATATCAATACAAACCAAGATGAGATAAACGTTATCAAATTCATACATAGTGTTAAGCCAGTATATAACATATAATAAAAAAGAAAACAGCAATTCTCCTCTTACCAGTTCATAAAGGGGAAAGAAAAAACTTTGAATTTAAAATGAAGGAAAAAAAAACCCCACAACACTATACAGGAAAAGAAGGGACTGGGCAGTCCATCCTGAGGATACGACCAAAAAAAAAGAAAGACTTTCTGATCAAATCTAAAACTTCAGGAAAAAAAAATTGGAAGAGTAATAAATCAAATTAAACGAAAATATTGAGTAAAAGGTCGCTCTCTCTGCCATACATCTGTTGAAATTGGTAAGCGCTTTGGGTGACATACCAAATCTCAACTCCTGGTGAACCAATTTCTGTAGCCTTTTCCATTCCTTGGCATTGGTGATTCCGAATAGGTCTGTGATACAACTAGTTAAAATGCTCTCCACTGTGAACCCATGGTGACATGCTGAATCTACAAAATCAATGAATCTAAGAAAGTAGTGCCATTGTGCCTTCCTTCTGATGACACATGTGTATTGGTCCAAGTCGGATTTTCTTATGTGATGCTAAGAAATTCATAGCCCCTGCCCCTTTCCACCTCAGATTTCCCTAATAAAGACTGGTTCATGGACCTCTGGCTCCTTCCTCCTGTACTTGATAATCAGCTCTTTGGTTTTGCAAGGTTTTCAGTATTTTTGGGTGCATCTTGGAGCTGATGTACTGACTGCATTTGTGTGCATGATGGCTAGCACACAAATATCCTCAGAATATTAACTTTGCTCAATAAGTAGTCTTGATCTAATCATTTTTAAGGGCTCTTTTCTCATTGATCTGAAATTATGTGCAGAAAGAGCGTAGCATATCCAATCAGTTTAACTTGATTCTATTTTGTGGACCTTTCAATGTGCCTGCTGCTGACTTTTGACTCCTCGTACTTCTCACAGCCTCAGGAAAGCAACTGTTGCGCGACTTAAAAGATCCTGCAGCGCGAGACTCAGACTGCCTCTCCGGCGAGATTCAGCAACCCAAACGAGGAATGATTTGGTGTGGATTAGAAGTGCCCTGCTTCTGAATGAACCTGATGATTCCCTGTACGTCGGGGATTTGCACACACCAGTCTAATAGTCTCACGACTTGTATGAGATTTAAATCGAGAAGCAGATGAAATGAAATCATCTGCCACTCAGTGCCTGATTGTATTCCTTGCCTTGCTGGTACAATATGATTAAATTTCTGATTGTTTTTAGGGTGTGCTAACCTGTAACAGAGTACTTTGAAGCAAATTAAATACACTAATTCATTGCAAAGTTTAAGAATGGCAAAACAAGACTGAACTCACTCATTCCCAGGATTATTGTATTAAAGTTGGAGATGTGATGCCCATCTATTTGGGCTTTTGATGTACAAATATTTAAATTGTCCCCAGTTCATGTACAGTCAGCAGACATTCTTGAACCTGGAGATTTACATGCAGGAGTAAGCTGATGCTCAGGACTCTGTACTATCAGTGTTGACAAGCATGCAAAAATGTTTTAATAAACTTTCTTTTAACAATACAGTGGCCTTTTATAGATTTGAACAGCATGCAATTGAAGTGAGTTAATATAGTCAGATAGCAAGAGACCTTATTGTATCTTTGGAATATTAAAACTCAGGCATTAACTTCCCTTGATCTCACTAATTAACCTGGTTAACCATTGATTATTTCTGGTAATTCCTTAATTTGATACTTTCCCAGTAATTTTGTTTCCTCCTCTTTCCCCGATTCTATACCCGAGTTGAGCATCTACATCTGCCTATCGCCTCTCCCTGTTGTCCCTCCTCCTTCGCTTTCTCCCATGGTCCACTCTCCCCTCCCATCAGATTGCTTCTTCTCTAGCCCCTTACTCCCACTGTCACCTCCCACCTTCTTGCTTCATTCTCCCCACCCACCCACCCACCCACCCACCCAGCTTCACCTATCACCTTCTGGCTTGTCTTCCTTCCCTTCCCCCACTTTTATATTCTGACATCTTTTTCTTCTTTCTCAGTCCTGATGAAGCACGTCAGCCTGAAATAGCAGCTGCTGTTGCTTTTTCATAGATGCTGCATGACCTGTTGACCATTGTGTGTGTGTGTCTTTTTAGTTAATTAAACTTGATTTGATTTATCATTCAAACCAATGGATACAGATACACTGGGGCCAAGGTGCATAACACACACTCAAAATGGTTGAGAGAAGCACATCACTATGCAAGAAAACGTCTGTATGATCCAAGTTCCTTAGTGACATGCAAATTGATGGTACAGCTCCTGGCAATTCAAGCTGTCATTCTACCAGTTAAAACACTGGAGGGCAGCACTGATGGGAGAAGCCAGCTCCCAGATGAGCAGACTTCATGCCGCACTGTCTCCAATGTCCTCTCACCTGGACTGCAGCAGCAGGCAAGCTCACAACTTGAGGCCAAATCCTTGCTAGAGCTGAGGCCATGCTGCTGTCTTGTCACCTGTCTCACAACAGGCTGGAGGAACTCAGCAGGTCGGGCAGCATCCGTGGAAACGATCAGTCAACTTTTCGGGCCAGAACCCCTTGTCAGGACATCAACGTTCTGGCCCGAAAGTTTAAACTGATTTGACTATTTACCTATTTACTATGCCTCCCATCATCTCTCACTGCATCACTATCTGGCATGGAGACACCGATGCACCATATCAGAAAACGTTTGTAGAGGGTTATAGATTCAGCCGGCTCCATCATGGGCACTAGCCTCCCCAGCACAGAGGACATCTTCAAACGATGATGCCTCAAAAATGTGGCATCTATTGCCCAGGACATGCCTTCTTCTCATTGCCACATACAGGAACTTGGAGCCTTGCACTCAGTGTTTCAGGAGCAACTTCCTCCCCTCCACCAGCAGATGTCTGAATGGACAATGAACACCATCTCTCGAGTTTGCTCTTTTTGCACTCATTTGTTTTATCTGCTATTGTAACTTGTGGTACTTTTTATGTACTGCACTGAGCTGCTGCTGCAAAACAACACATTTCAGAATAAAACCACCAGAGATTCTGCAAATGCTGGAAATCTAGAGCAACACACACAAAACGCTGAAGGGACTCAGCAGATCAGGCAGCATCTATTGTGGGCAATAAACAGATAAAGTTTCAAGCCAAGAACCATTTCATGACGTGTCAGTGATAACGCATCAGATTCCGACTTCTACCAGGTCGCCCCTGAACACCGGTTGCTCCAGGGGCAAATGAGCCCAGCCTGTACAATAAGTGACTCTCGGTAGCCGCGAGTCGAACAGGGCACCGTGCTCCATTTAGTAGCACAACCTAGCCAGCAGCTTTCACACAAGATACTGAGTATAGACGATGGGCAACCAGGAGCGGTGTGAAGTTGGACACGAGCAGCAGCAATTCAGATAACTACAGTTCCAACAGGAGGTGGGGCCGGTAGGAAATGGATGGTGCTGAAGTAGATGAAACTTTGACAGCAAATTAGCAGCATAGGACCAGAGAGAAGTCACGGAGATGGAAATGGCAGTATCTCACTCTTTTTGCACTACGTATCTAACTATATATAATCTTCTAGCAATATATAGTATTTTAATGTATTGCATGATACTGCTGCCGCAAACAGCAAATTTCACAGTATATGGCAGTGATAGTAAATCTGATTCTGATTTGCTGTCAGTCATTTAGAGTGACATTAGGCAAGAATTTGGAAGAGGGTCTACAGATCTGAACTAATGGAGTAACTTATTTCCGTAGAACAACTTGGAACATTCCAAAGCTCCTCACTGCCGGTGAATTACCTCAGCTAATGAATTTATTCCCAGTAAGTTCACACACACAAAAAAAAGAAATTTTGCAGTTGCTGTAAATCCAAAGTAACACACAGAAAACTCTGGGGGCTCTCATCAGGTCAAGAAGCATCTATGGAAATGAGGTAGCCGTCAACATTTTGGGCCGAGACCCTTCATCAGGACTGGTGGGGGTGGCGGGGGGGGGGGGGATGGAAGATGCCTGAATAAAAAGGTAGGGGGAGGGGAAAAAGCTGGGTGGAAGGTGATGGGTGAGTCCAGCTGGGTGGGAAAGGACAGGGGCTGGAGAAGAAAGAGTCTGATAGGAGAGGAGAGTGGGCATAGGAGAATGGGAAGGAGGAGGGCACCCAGGGTCCCACAAGATAAAACTGATTTTAAAAATAAATCCTCCAGATGGGTTTGGAAGCCTGTATGCCTCAATGAACCAGAGTGTTAGTCGGGATCTTAGAGGTCAGACTAACAGTGTTCCACTGGTCCCCCAGGTTTAAGGGTTCTTCTCAGGACTAACGATCCCAACAGCAATGAAGAATCCTTCTTCATCTGAGTGGCACGGTATGACTAAACACAGACCTCCATTTCTGCCCGAAAAGCCAGCGGCGTCACGGGCAGAAGTGGTAAATTTTTAAAAAGTTTAATGGTGCACTTTGAGATCGAGCTGGGGATCAGTCTTCCCATTGATTTAACGTCTCATCCATAATGGCTGATGTAGAAGGGCCAGTTTGAGTCCTGCCCAGCAGCTGTCCCACAAAGCGAATTCTACAAACCTGTGAAGGCGAGAGTTCACTCGGGTTGCTACAGCAGTGATTCATTGAGTGCTCTTGAGGAGTTACAAGAAGATGCTATGCAAACGAAAGACTTTTGTTTTTACCGCTGGTGACAGTTTGAGTTTATTATGATGTCAAAACGGAGCAATGAACCGAACTTCCACACATCCCTCCCGCCAGGGGGGTCAGCTGACTCGTGTAGCGTTCTGCGAATCACGTGAGTGTCACATGACTCGAAGCGATGGCTGCGGCCGGCGGTTCGCTCCTGTGCCTCTGCTTCATTCTCCTCCGTCCTGGGGTATTTGGAGATGAGAACTCGGCCCCAAAATGTGGTTACCAGGTGAGTGGTGACCCGTCCCGGACGGGGATTCCTCCTGTTCATTGACCATGCCGTGTTAGCGATTTCACTGAAAGTCGCTCGGGTGTGGGGAATGAACTACAAAATAAATCTGGGAATGCAAAGCAGTAGCAGCGTGTTAAAGGATAAAGTGTATAACGAGTGTGTGACAGCGCGCCGTCTTTATAATAGCAATGGGAGGGAAAGTGTTTTGCTCAAACTTAACTCAAATCTTTCTTGTTCAGAAAGGTCATTACGTTAACTCACGATGCATGTTTCAACGGTACGTTTTCGCGGGTTGATCCCAGTTTAGGAAAGTTAAACTTCTGTGATTTCTGAGTCTGTACCTCTGTTGTTCTGTAATCTCCAACTCTTGTGACCCTTTGATTGCTGGAGCAACACACGCAAAATGCTGGAGGAACTCAGCGGGTCAAGCAGCGTCTACGGAAATGAATGATTAGTCAACATTTCAGGCTGAGATCCTTCAACAGGACTCGAAAGGAAGGGGAAGAAGCCGAAATAAGAAGTTGGGCGGGGGAAGAGTTCAAGCTAGCAGGTTCCGACTCTGAACTCTCGCTCTGGTGTGGGTTTTATTGATTTATTACTGGTTGAAGGGTGAATAAGTGACCGGAGAGCTGGAGCACAATCCCCAAGGTTTTCTTAGATACTGTAATTCCTCCCGGTAGGATTTGGTTACGTTTTCTTAGACAAAGCAGGTCAGGACGCACAGCAACTGGTAAGGAGAACATCCAGGTGCAAATCCCTCCAGAGATTCTGCTGGTGCTGGAAATCCGGAGTAACGCGCACCCAATGCGGGAGGAGCTCAGTGGTGCAGTACATAATTCTTTCAAGTGACAAGACAGATAGACGGGGTGGTGGGGGCCTGCGGCACACTTGCTTTCGTCCTTCTCAATACTGAATGCAAGAGTAGGGAGGTCGTTTTACTGACCTGCAGGACACTTGTAAAATCACATTCGGAGTACAGTGTGTCATTAAGCCCGGGAGTGCCCAAAAGGGGTCTTCACGCTGCTGTTACCGGGTCTGGGGGGGCTTCAATCATAAGAAGAGGCTGGAGTGTGGGTCGCTGAGGGGCACGGCCGCGCTGCGACTGAAATGCCCCCGTGGACGTAGCCTTTGTGGCTGCGCAGCTGGAGTTTTATTTAATTTTTAAATTGTTAATATAGTTTTAAATCATATTGTAATTTTGAAACCTATGTTAATATAATTGTGAAATACCTTGTAATTGATTGTGTTAATATAATCCATAAATGTTTTAAATAATAAACATACCACAACTTTTAAAATATTTTTACAGCTTCAACGTATTTACATTGTCGGTGCTTCAAGTTACAACACTGTTACAAATTATAACAATAAACACAGAATGGAAGTCAGTAGCTCATTGTTAATAAACCACCAGTCCCCTAAACAGCGACACTGTCTAGTAAACACACATCAAAGTTGCTGGTGAACGCAGCAGGCCAGGCAGCATCTGTAGGAAGAGGTGCAGTCGACGTTTCAGGCCGAGACCCTTCGTCAGGACAAACTGAAGGAAGAATGAGTAAGGGATTTGAAAGTTGGAGGGGGAGGGGGAGATCCAAAATGACAGGAGAAGACAGGAGGGGGAGGGATGGAGCCAAGAGCTGGACAGGTGATAGGCAAAAGGGGATACGAGAGGATCATGGGACAGGAGGTCCGGGAAGAAAGACAAGGGGTGGGGGGCACCCAGAGGATGGGCAAGAGGTATATTCAGAGGGACAGAGGGAGAAAAAGGAGAGTGAGAGAAAGAATGTGTGTATAAAAATAAGTAACAGATGGGGTACGAGGGGGAGGTGGGACCTTAGCAGAAGTTAGAGAAGTCGATGTTCATGCCATCAGGTTGGAGGCTACCCAGACGGAATATAAGGTGTTGTTCCTCCAACCTGAGTGTGGCTTCATCTTTACAGTAGAGGAGGCCATGGATAGACATGTCAGAATGGGAATGGGATGTGGAATTAAAATGTGTGGCCACTGGGAGATCCTGCTTTCTCTGGCGGACAGAGCGTAGATGTTCAGCAAAGCTGTCTCCCAGTCTGTGTTGGGTCTCGCCAATATATAAAAGGCCACATCGGGAGCACCGGACGCAGTATATCACCCCAGCCGACTCACAGGTGAAGTGTTGCCTCACCTGGAAAGACTGTTTGGGGCCCTGAATGGTGGTAAGGGAGGAAGTGTAAGGGCATGTGTAGCACTTGTTCCGCTTACACAGACATCTACGCTCTGTCCGCCAGAGAAAGCAGGATCTCCCAGTGGCTACACATTTTAATTCCACATCCCATTCCCATTCTGACATGTCTATCCATGGCCTCCTCTACTGTAAAGATGAAGCCACACTCAGGTTGGAGGAACAACACCTTATATTCCGTCTGGGTAGCCTCCAACCTGATGGCATGAACATCGACTTCTCTAACTTCTGCTAAGGCCCCACCTCCCCCTCGTACCCCATCTGTTACTTATTTTTATACACACATTCTTTCTCTCACTCTCCTTTTTCTCCCTCTGTCCCTCTGAATATACCCCTTGCCCATCCTCTGGGTCCTCCCCCCCCCCGTCTTTCTTCCCAGACCTCCTGTCCCATGATCCTCTCATATCCCCTTTGCCAATCACCTGTCCAGCTCTTGGCTCCATCCCTCCCCCTCCTGTCTTCTATCATTTTGGATCTCCCCCTCCCCCTCCAACTTTCAAATCCCTTACTCACTCTTCCTTCAGTTAGTCCTGACGAAGGGTCTCGGCCTGAAACGTCGACTGTACCTCTTCCTAGAGATGCTGCCTGGCCTGCTGCGTTCACCAGCAACTTTGATGTGTGTTGCTTGAATTTCCAGCACCTGCAGAATTCCTGTGGTTTACTGTCTAGTAAAAACATTTTTCTTTTGCGATTGTCCCTCAGGCAGTCTTGTTTTGACTGCCTGACGTCATTTATTTGTGTTTGTGATCAACTAGTGTTGACAGCAAAGGTGCATGCATTAGGATGCTTTTTAATTAGTTGCAGCTCCGCCTTCAATATCATCACCCCCTCAAAACTAATCAATAACCTCCAAGGCCTTGGCCTCAGTATCTCCTTGTGCAACTGGATCCTGGATTCCGTCATTTGTGACCCCGTCACTTTGGATCTCTATCTCCATCTGTACAGGTACACCACCGGAGCTGGAGAGGGTGAGGAACCTTAACTTCCTGGGTGTTATTAGTTTGGAGGAACTGTCCTGGGTTCAGCATGCAAGTGCAATTTCAGCAGTGTGTCTATTTCTTTAGGAGTGTATAGAGATTCAGCATAACATCTAAAACTTTGACAAACTTCTCTAGATGTGTGATGGAGAGTATATTGACTGGCTGCATCACAGCCTGGTATAGACACACCAATGCCTCTGAATGGAAAGTCCTACAAAAGGTGGTGGATGTGGGCCAGTCCATCAGGGGATAACTTCACTTGCCCCATCATTGAACTGTTCCCACAAACAGTGGCATCACTTTCAAGGCCTCTTCATCTCATGTTCTCAACATTTATTCCTTCTTTTCTAGTTTTGTATTTGCAGAGTTGTTGAGCACCCGAGACGGTGCGAACTTTCATTGATTCTGTTATGGTTACTATTCTTTAGATTTTTTGAGTATGCCCACAAGAAAATTAATCTCAGGGTTGCATATGGTGACGTACATGTACTTTGATAATAAAGTTTACTTTGAATGTTGAGTTGAAATTTGTGTTTATTTGATGTGCATATTACAAAAAAAAAGCATTTAAAGTACCGCACATGTAAAAAAAATAATTTCCTGTTCAGAGTAATGGTTGGTTCACGCAGCTGTAAAAAAATTAGAGCGAGTGTTACTGAGGGGTGACCTTGGTGGTATAGAAAAGCATGAAACACATCGATAAGGTGAATGGTCACAGTCTTTTCCTCGGGGAAGGGAACGTTATGGAGCATAAGTTTATAGTGTGTGGAGAATCCTGTGATCACAATTCTATCTCCTTTACTATAGCATCGGAGAGGGATAGGAACAGACAAGTTAGAAAAGCATTTAATTAGAGTAAGGGGAAATATGAAGCTATCAGGAAGGAACTTGGAAGCATAAATTGGAAAGAGATGTTCTCAGGGAAATGTACGGCAGAAATGTGGCAAATGTTCAGGGGATATTTGCGTGATGTTCTGCATAGGTATGTTCCCAAGAGACAGGGAAAGGATGGTAGGGTACAGGAACGGTAGTGTACAAAGGCTGTTGAAAATCTAGTCAAGAAGAAAAGCTTACGAGAAGTTTAAAAAACTAGGTAATGATAGAGATTTAGAAGATTATAAAGCTAGCAGGAAGGAGTTTAAGAATGAAATTAGGAGAGTCAGAAAGGGCCATGAGAAGGCCTCGGCGAGCAGGATTAAGGAAAACCCCAAGGCATTCTACAAGTAGTGAAGAACAAGAGGATAAGCCGTGAGAGAATAGGACCAATCAAGTGTGACAGTGGAAAAGTGTGTATGGAACCAGAGGAGATAGCAGAGATACTTAATGAATACTTTGCTTCAGTATTCACTATGGAAAAGGATCCTGGTGATTGTGGGGATGACTTACAGTGGACTGAAAAGGTTGAGCATATAGACATTAAGAAAGAGGATGTTCTGGAGCTTTTGGAAAGCATCAAGTTAGGTAAGTCACTGGGACTAGATGAGATGTACCCTAGGCTACTGTGGGAGGCGAGAGAGGAGATTGCTGAGCCTCTGGCGATGATCTTTGCATCATCAGTGGGGATGGGAGAGGTTCCGGAGGATTGTAGGGTTGCAGATGTTGTTCCCTTATTTAAGAAAGGGAGTAGAGATAGCCCAGGAATTTATAGACCAGTGAGTCTTACTTCAGTGGTTGGTAAGCCTGTTGGAATGCCTGCTTCGCTGCTGCTGCTACTGTGTAATCCAGAATCTCCGGAGGGGAAGGCCCCGAGTCCTCGGCTTTGCTTGTTGCCTGACGGCCGAGGCGGGGTCGAAGTGCTCGGCAGAGGCTGGTGCTCGGAGAGGCTGTGTCGGAGGGGCTGGTCGGAGGCTCGAAGTTTTCGGATGGACTCAGAGTCTGCTGTGGTCGGGTGCTTCCAATGGTGCTGCATCGGCAAGTTGGCGGCGCTTGGAGGTTCATGGCGGGGAGAGTTTCTCCCTTCTACCGTCTGCGTGGGATGATGAGGCTATCGGGACTTTGAGACTTTTTTTTACCGTGCCCATGCTCTGCTTTTTATCAAATTATGGTATTGCTTTGCACTGTTGTAACTATATGTTATAATTATGTGGTTTTGTCAGTTTTAGTCTTGGTTTGTCCTGTGTTTCTTGTGATATCATTCTGGAGGAACATTGTATCATTTTTTAATGCATGCATTTCTAAATGACAATAAACGAGGACTGAGTGTCCTCATAATCTAGTCTAATCTAAACTGGTAGAGAAGATCCTGAGACAGGATTTATGAACATTTGGAGAGGCATAATATGATTAGGAATAGTCAGCATGGCTTTGTCAAAAGCAAGTTGTGCCTTACCAGCCTGATTAAATTTTTTGAGGATGTGACTAAACACATTGATGAAGATTGAGCAGTAGATGTAGTGTATATGGATTTTAGCAAGGCATTTGATAAGGTACCCTATGCAAGGCTTATTGAGAAAGTAAGGAGGCACGGGATCCAAGGGGACATTGCTTTGTGGATCCAGAACTGGCTTGTCCACAGAAGGCAAAGAGTGGTTGTAGACGGGTCATATTCTGTATGGAGGTTGGTGACCAGTGGTGTGCCTCAGGGATCTGTTCTGGAGCCTCTTCTCTTCATGATTTTTATAAATGACCTGGATGAGGAAGTGGAAGGATGGGTTAGTAAATTTGCTAATGACACAAAGGTTGGAGATGTTGTGGATAGTGTGGTGGGCTGTCAGATGTTACAGCGGGACATTGATAGGATGCAAAACTGGGCTGAGAAGTGGCAGATGGAGTTCAACCCAAATTAGTGTGAGGTGGTTCATTTTGGTAGGTCAAATTGTATCATTTCTTTATGCATGTATGCATTTCTAAATGACAATAAAAGAGGACTGAGTGTTCTCATAATCTAAAATATGATGACAGAATGTAGTATTAATGGTAAGACTCTTGGCAGTGTGGAGGATCAGAGGGATCTTGTGGTCCGTGTCCATAGGACACTCACAGGTTGACTGTCTGGTTAAGAAGACATACCGTGCATTGGCCTTCATCAGCTGTGGGATTGAGTTCAAGAGCCAAGAGATAATGTTGCAGCTATATAGGACCCTGGCCAGACCCCACTTGGTGTACTGTGCCCATTTCTGGTCACCTCACTACAGGAAGGATGTGAAAACTATAGAAAGGGTGCAGAGGAGATTTACAAGGATGTTGCCTGGATTGGGGAGCATGCCTTACGAGAATAGGTTGAGTGAAGTTGGCCTTTTCTCCTTGGAGCGACGGAGAAGGAGAGGTGACCTGATAGAGGTGTATAAGATGAGAAGTATTGATTATTTGGATAGTCAGAGGCTTTTTCCCAGGGCTAAGACGAGAGGGCACAGTTTTATGGTCCTTGGAAGTAGGTACAGAGGAGATGGCAGGGGTAAGTTTTTTATGCAGAGAGTGGGTGAGTGCTGGATAAGACTCCTGGATAAGTACATGGAACTTAGAAAAATAGAGGGCTATGGGTAACCCTAGGTAATTTCTAAGTTAAGGACCTGTTTGTGGGCCGAAGGGCCTATATCGTGCTGTAGGCTTTCTGTGTTTCTATGAGAAAGACTTGAAATTGGACTTGGGAAGCAACTTTTCCACACCAAGGGTGGTTGAGTAGATGGATGAGGCTGCTTGGGGAGGTTTTAGAGACAGTTACAATTACAACATGTAAAGGATATTTGGCAGTGATATGGATAGGAATGGACTAATGTGAGTCAACCACAGACAAGTGGGAGGAGCTCAGTAAGCAACTTGTTCAGAAGGGATTGGTTGGGCTGCAACGTCTGTTTTCTGCTACATCGCTCGGTGACCCCATTTTTGTGTGTTCCTGAGTGCTTTAGTATAGAACCTAATTCAAAATGTGACCATGCTGAGTGTTACCTTAATCACTTGTATCATCAAATTTTCTTAGAATATAAGATTCAAACCCACAGCTTTTCAGAGTGGAGGCATTTGGGGAACTCACTAAATAGCTGCTGCAGGATGTGAGCTGGTAACTGGCACAAGATTCTCAGCTCGAGATTTTTATCACAGTGCACCAGAGTTTGATACCTCACGCAACGGAGCTGAACAAAACCCAGCCCTGGTGGGAAAGGGCAGTAAAACACATCGTAAATGCTGGACAAGCCCACGGTTGGCAATTTTACGAACCACTGAGCACGTCTACATGAAACTGTCTCGGGAAAGCAGCATCCACCATCAGGGCCCACCCCCGTCCCAGCCACCATCCGGGACGTCCGCTCTTCTCACGGCTGCCATCGGGCAGGAGCCTCAGGATTCGCATCACCGGGTTCAGGAACAGTTATCACCCCTCAACCATCAGGCTCTTGAACCAGAGGGGATAACTTCACTCGCCCCATCACCAAATCGTTCCCACAACCTATTGATTCACATTCAAGGACTCTTCATCTCAAGTTCTCAATATTTATTGTTTATTTATTTATTTATAATAATTTCTTCCTTCGTGCAGTTTGTTGTGTTGGCACAGTGGTTGAACACCCAAGTAGATGCAGTATTTAATTGATTCTATTATGGTTATTTATTCAATTATGGATTTATTGAGAATGCCCACAAGAAAGTGAATCTCAGGGTTGTATTTGGTGACATATACTGTATGTACTTTGATAATAAATTTACTTTGAACTTTCTGTGAAAATATAAGCCTTAACGGACAGTTTGAAATGAGTCCCAACCTCCTCCTTGTGAAATAGATTGGCTTTGCAGCTCCAGTGTCAAGGACCGGGTATTTGGCAACTTGTTACTTCCACATTGGGTGCAAACTACTTCACCAACAGGATGTATGTCTGCCGTCAATTGAGCGAGAGCTCACCTTCCCGCTTCCTTCTCAGTCCCAAAGAGGAGTCTCAGCCTGAAACGACGACTGTTTATTCATTGTCATGGATGCTGCCTGACCTGCTGAGCTCCCCCAGCATTTTGTGTGTGCTGCTTTACCGTCTCAGCATGACTGGCCTGGGTCCCCTGTCGCAAAGTAGATGATATTTCTGGCACCATGCAGACCACCCTCTGCAGCTGGGGTTTGTCAGGTTTCAGAACTATGGTTTAAAGTTTGTGTTGACTGTCTCTATCCAAGGAGCCACAATTGCACAAATTGGAAAGGACGTTGTTTCCCCTACCTACCATGGAATGACATCTGTCATTCAGAGCTCTCGAGGTTTAGTATGGACAAGGCCCTCCCCACTATTGAGCATATCTACAGCGAGCACTGTTGCAAGAAAGCAGCATCCATCGTCAAGGATCTAGTTTTCACTTAGTTTTTGAAGCTGGACTTGTGGTCATTTGAAATGCTTTGACCTTTTGGCTTGTTTCTCCACATGGAGCTGAAGCAAGTGCTGTCATCCTCCCGCGGCCCCTGCCCTGTCATCCTCCCGCGGCCCCTGCCCGTCTCCCCCGCGGCCCTGTCATCCTCCCGCGGCCCCTGCCCGTCTCCCCCCACGGCCCCTGCCCGTCTCCCCCGCGGCCCCTGCCCTGTCATCCTCCCGCGGCCCCTGCCCGTCTCCCCCGCGGCCCTGTCATCCTCCCGCGGCCCCTGCCCTGTCATCCTCCCGCGGCCCTGTCATCCTCCCGTGGCCCCTGCCCGTCTCCCCCGCGGCCCTGTCATCCTCCCGCGGCCCCTGCCCTGTCATCCTCCCGCGGCCCTGTCATCCTCCCGCGGCCCCTGCCCGTCTCCCCCGCGGCCCTGTCATCCTCCCGCGGCCCCTGCCCTGTCATCCTCCCGCGGCCCTGTCATCCTCCCGCGGCCCCTGCCCGTCTCCCCCGCGGCCCTGTCATCCTCCCGCGGCCCCTGCCCTGTCATCCTCCCGCGGCCCTGTCATCCTCCCGCGGCCCTGTCATCCTCCCGTGGCCCCTTCCCGTCTCCCCCGCGGCCCTGTCATCCTCCCCCCCCCCCCGGCTCTGCCAGCTTCGCAGTGTGAGTGATCCCAGTTCAGCTCTGACCTTCGATGTGGCGATCACATGCTCACCCTGTGACCACATGGAATTCCCCTGGGTTTCTCTGGTTCCCTCCCCCATCCCACAGGCACGCGGGTTGCGAGTTCATTTCACACTGAGTTTCTTCTGGGGTGTAGCTAGTGACAGCATCTGATATAGGACCCTGAGGGGAATGAAATGTAATGAGTGTAAATGGGTGGATAATGTTTGGTAAGTCCTCTGCCCTTGGAGTTGGAGAAAATGACCAGTGCTTTCAATTAACTGGGCTTGAGTTTATGTTGAGTATGTGTTTTTCCCCCTCTCCACAGGCCTGTCCAGCTGTTAAGCCCAATATGTTGAATGTTCACCTGGTGCCCCACACTCACGATGACGTAGGCTGGTTAAAGACAGTGGACCAGTACTATTACGGAGGTGAGTTACCTACCTGAATGTCCCTGACCCCCTACACCAGAGGGAGCTCTGTGTCCCTGGATATCCTGCTGGTGTGAGTCGTGTCTGCACCACCTCCTGTCTCAGTGCTGGGTGGGTGTCACACACCTGCTTGCATCTCCATGTGTATAGTATTGTCGTGAGTGAGGCGTGGCCTGCGCGCACACATTCACGCCTGGCACAACACGGTAGTGTGAGTGGTCGGCACAACACGGTAGTGTGAGTGGTCGGCACAACACGGTAGTGTTAGTGGTCAGCACAACGCCTTACAGTGCCAGCGACCCAGGTTCAGTTCCTGCCACTGCCTGGAAGGAGTCTGTACGCTCTCCCCGTGACCACATGGGTTTCCTCTGGGTGCTCCAGTTTCCTCCCACAATCCAAAGATGTACCGGCTCCTAGGTTAATTGATCATTGTAAATTGTCCCATGATTAGGCTAGGATTAAATTAGGGGTTGCTGGGTGGTGCGGCTTATAGCCCCTTTCGGCCCGACTCCACACTGTATCTCAATAAATAGCCTTCACTCACTACAACTCAACCTACAGACTCACATTCAAAGACTTTTCACTACTCATGTTCTCAGCATTTTTTTTATTACACATTGGTTGTTAAGTCTTTTTGTGTAGTTTCTCATTAATTATATATGGTATTTATTTTTCTGTGAATACTGGTAAGAAAAAAACAATCTCAAGATAGTGTGTCGGAATTAATACTGAATGTTACTTTGGCTTCGAGGCACGTGCCTGTGTGTGGCAGACAGGTTCTCAGTGTCCTGTGTTTGAGACTTGCGCGGGAACTCTCAGCAGGTCACCGTACACCACCACCCCAGCGACAGCGCACACGGGCTGCGCGTGGGTGGATGTAAAAGGTCCGATGGACTCTTTCTCTTTATCTTTCCTCGCCAGTGAAAACAGACAACCCTGTTGTTACCATCCAAAATTGTGGGAGGCCTGTGTCCATCCGTACGAGTGAATGTTCAACATGTATGTCAGAATCCAGTTTCTGGATTTCAGTTCAGCGTTCAGCACTATTGTCCCACAGACCTTGGTAAACAAGCTGCTCCTCGGTCTAAATACAGCACTGTGCAGCTGGGTGTTGGACTTCCAGACGAACAGACTTCAGATGGTCAGGAGGTACAACCGCTCCTCCCCACACAGGTGCCCACCCACCAGGGCTGTCTGCTGAGCCCACTGCTGTACATCCTGCTCACACACGACTGCACGTCAAACACCCGAGCAATCACATCGTCAAGTTCACCGACGACACAACAGGGGCTTACCAACAGCAGTGAGGTGGCCTACAGGGAGGAAGTGGAAGAGCTCGAGGCCCTAGTGCCGGGCAAATATCATCTTCCTCAATGTCAACAAGACAAAGGAGATGGTTATGGACTTCAGGAGTAAATACACCGCTCACGCCCCTCTGTGCATCGCTGGCACAGCAGTGGAAACTGTGAGCGGTTTCAATCTCCGGGGGAGCACATCTCACAGAACTTCTCACTGTCCCAGAACACGTTGTACACAATCTGCTGGACCACGCACATGCCCTTCTGCAGACGTGCAGTACAGAGCATCACAACGTGCAGCGTCACTGCATGCTATAGAAACTGCACTGTGGTGGACAGTGGGTAGTCAAAAAGTCCCAGCCGGCACCAGCCGAGACCACCCATCCCGTCCACCGGCACCCGCCAACCCCACCCATCCCGTCCACCGGCACCCGCCTACCCCACCCATCCCGTCCACCGGCACCCGCCAACCCCACCCATCCCGTCCACCGGCACCCGCCAACCCCACCCATCCCGTCCACCGGCACCCACCTACCCCACCCATCCCGTCCACCGGCACCCGCCAACCCCACCCATCCCGTCCACCGGCACCCGCCAACCCCACCCATCCCGTCCACCGGCACCCGCCTACCCCACCCATCCCGTCCACCGGCACCCGCCTACCCCACCCATCCCGTCCACCGGCACCCGCCTACCCCACCCATCCCGTCCACCAGCACCGGCACCCGCCTACCCCACCCATCCCGTCCATCGGTACCTGCCAACCCCACCCATCCCGTCAACCAGCACTGAACTACCCCACCCATCCCGTCAACCAGCACCCACCTACCCCACCCATCCCGTCCACCAGCACCCGCCTACCCCAGCCATCCCGTCCACCAGCACCGGCACCCGCCTACCCCACCCATCCCGTCCATCGGTACCTGCCAACCCCACCCATCCCGTCAACCAGCACTGAACTACCCCACCCATCCCGTCAACCAGCACCCACCTACCCCACCCATCCCGTCCACCAGCACCCGCCTACCCCAGCCATCCCGTCAACCAGCACCAGCACCCGCCTACCCCACCCATCCCGTCAAAGGGATGTATGCAGAGAAAGACCAGCAATGTAATGAAGGCCGCACCGGCCCTGCTCATGGACTGTTTGTCCCACTCCCATCAGGGAGGAGGCTACATAGCATCCACGCCAGGACCACCAGACTCAAAAAACAGTTACTTTCCCCAAGCAGTGAGGCTGATCAACACGTCCACCCACTAACTCCACCACTGTCAGAGTCACATTATGTACAGATACTCCTGTATCTAGCAACACTTTATGTGTGTAGAACCAATCTATGTACAGTATATAAACTATTTATTTATATTTATTGTGTTTTTTATTATTTTGTTCTTTATCTTATTGTGTTTTGTGCTACATGAGATTGGATCCGGGATAACAATGGCTAGCGCAAGCGGGCATAGTTTTAAGGTGCTAAGAAACAGGTACCGAGGGGGTGTCGGGTAAGTTTTTCACACAGAGAGAGGTGGGTGCGTGGAATGCGCTGCTGGTGATGGTGGTGGAAGTGGACACAATAGGCTCTTTTAAGAGACTCTTAGAAAGGTACATGGATCTCAGAAAGATAGAGGGCTACGTGGTAGGGAAATTCTAGGCAGTTTCTAGAGTCAGTTACATGGTCAGCACAAGGGCCTGTACTGTTCTGTATTTATGTTCTTTCTCTCTGTTAGCCAAGACAGGGCTTCAGCGTGCCGGAGTACAGTACATCCTCGACTCGGTCATCCCACAGCTGCAGGCTGACCCGAGCAAGCGGTTCATCTATGTTGAGATCGCCTTCTTCTATCGCTGGTGGAAGGAGCAGAGCGAGGCGACAAAGGACGTGGTGAAGCAGCTGGTCGACGAAGGTACTGGGGAAGCCATCTGGCTGAAGCAGAGGGTGGAGGGATCCTGCAGTTGGTCGCGAGTACTAACTCCGGACCGCGTGTTAAAGGTTCCCTTTGTCACTGTGCGTTAGCAATAAAACTGGCCATTAGATCGAAAAGCAAAATCCTGCTGCAAACGTGAAATAGAACATAGAATAGTGCAGCACAGTACAGGCCCTTCGGCCCACAATGTTATGCTGACCCTTAAACCCTGCCTCCCATATAACCCCCCACCTTAAATTCCTCTGTATACCTGTCTAGTAGTCTCTTAAACTTCACTAGTGTATCTGCCTCCACCACTGACTCAGGCAGTGCATTCCATGCACCAACCACTCTCTGAGTAAAAAACCTTCCTCTAATATCCCCCTTGAACTTCCCACCCCTTACCTTAAAGCCATGTCCTCTTGTACTGAGCAGTGGTGCCCTGGGGAAGAGGCGCTGGCTATCCACTCCATCTATTCCTCTTAATATCTTGTACACCTCTATCATGAATCCTCTCATCCTCCTTCTCTCCAAAGAGTAAAGCCCTAGCTCCCTTAATCTCTGAACCAAATTAACCAAATAAAACTGCTGGACCACACTTGAGACCGGCACCCTGGTGTAGTGGTTAGAGCCAGGGGCCTGGGTTCAATTCCCACCACTGCCTGTAAGGAGTTTTACATTCTCCCTGTGAGTGTGGTTGGTGGGTTGTAAATTGTCCCGTGATTGCTGGGTGGTGTTGCTGGAAGAGCCTATTCTGTGCTGTATCTCAATTAAAAAAAAGTATTGTGTTCGGTCTGGTTGCCTCAACGTAGAAAGACGGTGGAAGCTTTAGAGAGGGTGCATTGAGATTTACCAGGATGCTGCCTGAATTAGAGAGCATGTCTTGTTGGGCGAGCAGGGGCTTTGTTTCTTTGGAGCAAGAGGGGATGAGCAGTGACTTAATAGAGGTGCAAAAGATGACGAGGGCCATGGATAGATTGGACAGCCAGAAACTGTTTTGCTGGGTGCCAATTGCCAATACCACACGACATACTTCTAAGGTGAGTAGAACGATCAGATGTAGGTTTTTTGCACAGTGGCGGGTGCGTGGTTGAGTCTGATACATTGGGGATATTTAAGAGACTCGGGCACAGGGATGAAAGAAAAATGCAGATTTATGGGCTGTGTAGGAGGGAATGGTTAGATTCGTTCACATTGGTCAGCACATTATCATAGACTGAAGAGCTGGTACTGTGCGCTATGCTACTCAGCAAACCAGTCAGCGTGTGAAGAGAGAGCACTAATGAGTCTGGCCTCTTCACACATTATTCTGCTGTATTTTTTCATAGAAGTGAACAGTGTGAAAAGGGGGTGCATTCAGCAGGTCAGGCAGCATCCATGGGGGGCGGGGGGAGAGCGAACAGTCAGCATTCAGGTCAAAACCCTTTGCCTGGACTGAACGAATGGGCGGGAGATGGCCAGTTTAGAGAAGGGAGGAGCGAGTGACGGGTGGATCCAGGTGAGGAGGGTTTGATGGCCAGGTGTCAGGTGTGTGGGGAAGGGGAGGGCTCCATTTGAGCCCGTGGTTGGCTTCCCCAGCCTCTAACCAGATGCCGCTGCCTTGCTGCTGCAGGTAGGCTGGAGTTTGTGAACGGGGGCTGGTGCATGAACGACGAGGCGACCACCCACTACAGTTCCATCATCGATCAGATGACCCTGGGCTTCCAGTTTCTCAACGATACTTTCGGAGAGTGCGGGCGCCCCCGGGTAGCCTGGCACATCGACCCCTTCGGGCATTCCCGAGAGCAAGCCTCCCTCTTCGCGCAGGTAGGAGAACGTGTCATAGGGTGAGTGGTTTTTGTCATTAAATGGTGCACTGGGTCTGCAGGCACTCTCAGCTTTCTATTCAACATTTGGTGTTGGAGTCTCTAAATCACACTTTTGCATCGACAGTCCTGGTGTAAACTTGCTTCTCAGATCTGTATACTCTCAGCTTAGTTTGAATATCTACAGCTGTTCACTGAGTTACAACTGTCCGACCTATTGATAAATAAACACCCATAATTGCAAAAGGTCAAATAATATATATACGTAAGTTTGTTCCTAAACTGGCAGATCTACAATACTGAGCAAAAGTCTCAGGCAACTTAGATTTTTTGGCCTCCACAGAGCCCTGATAATCATAGTCATAGTCATATATTATTGATCGCGGGGGGAAATTGGTTTTCGTTACAGTTGCACCATAAATAATTAAATAGTAATAAAACCATAAATAGTTAAATAGTAATATGTAAATTATGTCAGTAACTTATGAAATAAGTCCAGGACCAGCCTATTGGCTCAGGGTGTCTGACCCTCCAAGAGAGGAGTTGTAAAGTTTGATGGCCACAGGAAGGAATGACTTCCTATGACGCTCTGTGCTGCATCTCGGTGGAATGAGTCTCTGGCTGAATGTACTCCTGTGCCCACCCAGTACATTATGTAGTGGATGGCAGACATTGTCCAAGATGGCATGCAACTTGGACAGCATCCTCTTTTCAGACACCACCGTCAGAGAGTCCAGTTCCATCCCCACAACACCACTGGCCTTATGAATGAGTTTGTTGATTCTGTTGGTGTCTGCTACCCTCAGCCTGCTGCCCCAGCACACAACAGCAAACATGATAGCACTGGCCACCACAGACTCGTAGAACATCCTCAGCATCGTCCGGCAGATGTTAAAGGACCTCAGTCTGCTCAGGAAATAGAGATCAATGATCTCAACACCATTGAGGCTGTCTGGGATTACCTGGTGAGACAGAAGCAAACGGGATAGCCAAAGTTTGCAGAAGAACCGTGGCAAGTTCCTCCAGATGCTTGGTACGACCTCCCAGCTGATTTTCTTTTAAAACTGCAAGACAGTGTACCTATGAGAATTGATGCAGTTTTAAAAGCAAAGGGTGGTCACACCAGATATCGAATTGATTTTAATTTTTACTGTTCTTTAGTATATTTTTTGAGATTTAGAAACACAGAACCTTTTTTTAAATGTGCCTAAGACTTTTGCACCGTATTGTAGTTCCCCCTCGCACTCTCATGCGACTTTTAGTAATTGTTCTTATCAGTCTTGTGTGCCTTTTATGCAGCTCTTTACAATACTCTGGGGGTATAGCAGACGTGTTGAGGGATTTTTGTGTATTTTATGGCTTGTGAATACAGAATCCGTTTATTACCCGGGGTTACCCTGTATATACATGTACAACTTAAGCAGCCAGTCTTTGTCTGTATAAATATGCTGGTCGCCTTCTAGACCACTGTGACAATCGGCTCCCTGCTACACAATTTTCCAGCAGAGAGTGGTGTGTGTTCCTGATTTTCACCCCTCTCTCCAGGGAAGTAGTTTGTCAGCTGTTAGAAATTTCTCTGTAAAAGAGTTTAACATTTTTAAGTGTTTATTATTGTTTTTAGAGCGTTACAGGGCACACGATGGTGTACAGGATAAAAAGGGGAGGCTATTCATGATCCATGTTTGCTCCATATGTGACCTCCCACACATTGAACCTGCGGCAGGTCACAGATTGAGGGGCTGGAATGGCAGGGTGATACAGCTGGAATCTTGGGGTCACTGTTGTGGACTGAACACAGCCACTTCGCAGATGCCGTCCGATCTGATGAGTGTTTCCAACATTTTTTTTTATTATCGTACATGCTGGCTTCTTATTTGGATTTATTTGTTAATCCTTCTGCAGATGGGATTTGACGGCTTTTTCTTTGGACGCATCGATTATCAGGACAAGAAAAACAGGGAAATTCTCCGACAAATGGAAATGGTGTGGAGAGCCAGCGCCAACCTCCCAAAACCCACTGCTGACTTGTTCACAGGTTGACAGACTTTCCTTTTTGTCATTCACTCAGCTTCCTGATCAAAAAATCTGTAAAAACTGTAAAAAAAAATTGAAAATGATTTGTCCAGCAGCAATTAATTAGCATAACTGTATGTGAGGAAATAGTGACATAGTGGTTAAACTTGGCTGGTATCCAGTGTCCTGATCTACCAACCTAGAGATGTGAGTTAGAATCTCACAATGGAAGTTAAAATCAAGTAAAGTAAAAATCCACTAATTCTCTCCCTTGTTATTCAGAAATCTCAATGGTCCAAAATCTAGTACTCTGTTTCCTGAGTTCCCTTTAAACTTGCTGGATCGCTAGCAAATGTATAATTCTTCTGTTGTCAATTAGATTCAAAGTTCAAAGTAAATTTATTATTGAAGTGTGTATATATGTCACCATATACAACCCTGAAGCCTGGTTTATACTTCTGCGTCAATGCGTCGCTGTAAGGTCTGTGTCACCGCAAAGCCGATGCGGAACCCTACGTGAGACCCTGCATTGCTGCTCCCGAAATGTAACCGTGCATCGCGGCAACGCAGAACGCAACAACTGTGATTGGTCCACTTGGTAGCATCGCATTTCCTCCTACGCTGCAATAGCTTCCCATTGGGCGACTGAAGGGCAGGGAAGGAACTCTGACTGCTTGCTTTCCATAAAGCTTTACAGACCTCCGAAATTATGGAGGACACATTTCGCACGAAAAAAGACGCTCGCGTCTTGTTTACCCCGAGACGAACGTGACCAGGAAGCCTTGCGCGGGCAGGTGTGTGGGCATGCGTGACGTGCGCGAATTGCCGAGTGACGCAGACACACCAACGCGCAAGTATAGATGCTCAGAACGCGCGTAGGCCGCTTGCGTAGGTTACGGCGTCCATTTGACGCAGAAGTATAAACCAGGCTTGAGATTGGTTTTCTTGCAGCCATTCACAGTAAACCAAGAAATACCATAGAATCAATGAAAGACCGCACCCAACAGGACGGACAAACAACCAGTGTGTAACAGACAACAAGCTGTGTAAATACAAAGAGAAAAATAAGGAATAATAATAAATAAATAGGCAATAAGCATCGAGAACACAAGACGAAGAGGCGTTGAAAGTGAGCCCGCAAGTTGCGGGAGCAGTTCAGTGTTGGGGCGAGTGAAGTCGAGTGAAGTTATCCCCTCAGGTTCAAGAGCCTGATGTCTGAGGGGTAAATGGTTGCACCACCAGGTTCAGGAACAAGTCCTGAGGCTCCTGTACCTTCCTGGTGACATCAGTGAGAAGAGAGCGTGACCTGGGTGACGGGGCTTCTTGATGCTGTTTCTCTGTGACGTTGCCTCGTGTAGATGCGCTCAGTGGTGGGTGGGCTTTACCGTGATGGACTGTGTTGTATCTGCTATTCTTTTTGTAGTGTTTTTGTCAGCTCCCGATGCTCCACACCAAATAATAACTTCGTGCGATCATGATTAATTATTCGGCAAGCATCTCATTCACACATTTTGTTTCAAATAAAATTCATCAACACTTCGTTACACAACTCGCAAGTCTAGTTGAACGATGTGTGCTTCGCCCACTCTCTACTCTATACGCACCTATGTCTGGCTAGGCACAGCTCAAATGCTCTCTACAAGTTTGCTGACGACACAACTATTGCTAGCAGAATTTCGGATGGCGACGAGAAGGCGTACGGGAGCAAGATAGATCGGTTAGGTGAATGCTGTAGCAGCAACAACATTGCACTCAACATCAGTAAGAACAAAGAACTGATTGTGGACTTCAGAACGGGTAAGAAGAGGGAACACGCACCGGTCCTCATCAAAGAATCAGAAGTGGAAAGGATGAGCACTTTCAAGTTCCTGGGCAATTTCAACATCTCTGAGGATCTATCCTGGCCCAACATATTAATGCAGCTGCAAAGGAGACACAATAGAGGCTGTATTTCATTAAGAGTGTTAGGAGATTTGTCACCAAAGACACTCGCACATTTCTACAGATGTACCATGGTGGCTACATCGCCATCTGTTATGAGTGGTGGGAGGTGCACGGGATCGAAATGAGCTGCAGAAAGTTGTAAACTCGGTTAGCGCTATCACGGGACTGGCCTCCCCATTATCCAGGACATCTTCAAGGAGCAATGTCTCATTAAGGACCCCATTACCCAAGCATGCCCTTTTCCTATTGTTCCCATCAAGGATGCAAAGGAGCCTGAAGACACACACTCAGCGATTCACGAACAGCTTCTTCCCTTCTGCTGAATGGACATTGAACCCATGAAAACTACCTCACTACTTTTTTTTAACTCTCTCTTTTTGCTCTATTTAACTTTATATATTTATATATATATATATTTATATATATTATTATATATTATATATATTATATATATATTTGTTATACTCCATGTAAATTAATTTTTGTGATGTATCGTAATATACTTCTGCAGCATAAGAACAAATTTCACAACATGTGATATTAAAGCAGTGATATTAAACTTGGTTCTGGTTCTACAACTTGCTGCTTGAATTCAGATGTTGCTTGCAGTAGTGAAGTTGAAATCCAGCTAGGTTCAATGAGTTTTTTTCCCAGTTCCTGACTCTGGGTCCTCTTGCGCAGTGGTTATTCTCCGCTGCGACAAGTTCCTAGGTGTAGATGTCACTAACAATTTGTCCTGGTCAGGACACAGTGGCCAGGAAAGCACATCAGTGCTTCCACTTCTTCAGAATCAGATTTATTATCCCTGTTGTTTTGTCACGAGGTTTGTTGTTTTGTACAGGAATAATGAGATTGTGTCGTTGGTCCGTTCAGGAATCTGATGATAGAGGGGAAGAAGCTGTTCCTGAATTGTGACGGTAGTAATGAGGAGTTGTTCCTGAATTCCACAGCAGGCAGTGAAGAAAGCTAATGGCATGCTGGCCTTCATAACAAGGGGAATTGAGTATAAGAGCAAAGAGGTCCTTCTGCAGCTGTACAGGGCCCTGGTGAGACCACACCTGGAGTACTGTGTGCAGTTTTGGTCTCCAAATTTGAGGAAGGACATTCTTGCTATTGAGGAAGTGCAGCGTAGATTCACAAGGTTAATTCCCGGGATGGCGGGACTGTCATAAGTCAAAAGATTGGAGCGACTGGCCTTGTATTCTGTGGAATTTAGAAGGCTGAGAGGGGATCTTATTGAAACATATAAGATTATTAAGGGATTGGACACGCTGCAGGCAGGAAGCATGTTCCCACTGATGGGTGAGTCCAGAACCAGAGGCCACAGTATAAGAATTAGAATTAAAATTAATTCTAATTTTAGAATTAGAACGGAGTCGAGGAAAAACTTTTTCACCCAGTAAGTGGTGGATATATGGAATGCTCTGCCCCAGAAGGCTGTGGAGGCCAAGTCTCTGGATGCTTTCAAGAAAGAGATGGATAGAGCTCTTAAAGATAGCGGAATTAAACGTTATGGGGATAAGGCAGGAACTGGATACTGATTGTGGATGATCAGCCATGATCACAGTGAATGGTGGTGCTGGCTCGAAGGGCTGAATGGCCTACTCCTGCACCTATTGTCTATTGAATTATGACAGTAGTAATGAGAAGAGGGAACGTCCCTGATGACAAGGGTCATTGCTGCTGGATGCCACCACCTGAAAGCTCTGCCTCTTGAAGGTGGGGGGTGTGTGCCCATGGTGGGGCTGGCCGCGTCTGCAGCCTCTCGCGCTCCTCTGCACTGCTGCTTCCATATCGGGCAGCAATGCAACCAGTCAGAATGTACTCCACTCTACATCTGTGGAAACTTGCTCGTCTTTGGCGACAGGCCATACCATCTCCTCACTCCTAAAGAAATAATAACCACCGGTTCTTTATAGCAACTATACTTCATTGGGAGTTTAAAGAGATTTGGTATGTCAACAAAAACACTCAAAAACTTCTATAGATGTACCTTGGAGAGCATTCTGGCAGGCTGCATCACTGTCTGGTATGGTGCGGGGGGACCAAAAGAAGCTGCAGAGGGTTGTAATTGTATGCGACTCCATCTTGGGCACTAGCCTACAAAATACCCAGGACATCTTCAAGGAATGGTGTCTCAGAAAGGCAGCGTCCGTTATTAAGGACCTCCAGCACCCAGGAAATGCCCTTTTCTCACTGTTACCATCAGGTAGGAGGTACAGAAGCCTGAAGGCACACAGTAATTCAAGAACAGCTTCTTCCCCTCTGCCATCCGATTCCTAAATGGACATTGAACCCATGAACCTCACTTTTTAAATATATATTATTTCTGTTTTTGCATGATTTTTAATCCATTCAAAATAGATATAATTTAATTGATTTGTTTATTTTTACTTTTTTCCTTCTATATTATGTATTCCATTGAACTGCTGCTGAATTAACAAATTTCACGCCACATGCCGGTGATAATAAACCTGATTCGGACTCTGTTCGATTGATTATGTTGGGCCCAGGACTGTTCCTTTCTGATGTGATTACCCAGGAGCCTGCAGCTGCTCTGTCCCCTTGAGGAGGACTGGTGTGTGTTGTCATGATTTCCCCTTCCTGAACTCCACAGTCAGTTCTGTGGTCTTGCTGACACTGAGTGCTGGGTTGTTATTGCAACACCACTCCACTCACTCCCTCACTGCTGCCCACCTCCTCATTGCCATCTGAGATGGTGCCAACAGTGGTGTCATTAGCAAATTTACAGCTGGCATCTGAGCAGTGCGTAGCTATGCAGTGAAGACGAGAGTAGGGCAGTAGGCTAAGAATGCATTGTTGAGCTGTGCCTGTGTTGATTATCAGCGAGGAGAAGGATAAAGATTATTTTCACTTTTCTACTACTTCAGTGTAGCTGTGCGTGAAGTGTTCTGTCTGGATGGTATGCACACTTCTCACTGTATGTCAGTACATGAGACAACAATAAACCGCTTACCAATGTAACAGGGTGAGGAAGATTTCTCCTCTACTTAATGAACCAAAGGTCTTTCACAACCATCCCACAGTTTTGTGGACACCATTACTAATATCAGTTGACAACACACATCAAAGTTGCTGGTGACGAAGGGTCTCGGCCTGAAATGTCGACTGCACCTTTTCCTAGAGATGCTGCCTGGCCTGCTGCGTTCACCAGCAACTTTGATGTGTGTTGCTTGAATTTCCAGCATCTGCAGAATTCCTGTTGTTTGCGCTAATATCAGTTGTTTTGTTTTCAGATTTACATAATTAAATGAATTGGCCTGTTGCCGTGGTTGGAAGTTCTGGATAATTATTCCAGGACCTGAATTACTAGTCTAGTAATTTAGTTGCTATGTCATAGTTATAGAATAATACAGCAATGAAACAGGCCCTTTTGCCGAACTCATCCATGCCAACCAATTGGGTGTAAGAATGAAAGTTTGTTATCGGTCATGTTTAGTTTCTGGTGCCAGTGGGGTTGGTCATTGGCTGGTGCCGGAGGGGTGGGTGTTGGTCATTGGCTGGTGCCGGAGGGGCGGGTGTTGGTCATTGGCTGGTGCCGGAGGGGCGGGTGTTGGTCATTGGCTGGTGCCGGAGGGGTGAGTGTTGGTCATTGGTTAGTGCCGGAGGGGTGGGTGTTGGTCATTGGCTGGTGCCGGAGGGGTGGGTGTAGGTCATTGGCTGGTGCCGGAGGGGCGTGTGTAGGTCATTGGCTGGTGCCGGAGGGGTGGGTGTTGGTCATTGGCTGGTGCCGGAGGGGTGGGTGTTGGTCATTGGCTGGTGCTGGAGGGGCGGGTGTTGATCATTGGCTGGTGCTGGAGGGGCGGGTGTTGGTCATTGGCTGGTGCTGGAGGGGTGGGTGTTGGTCATTGGCTGGTGCTGGAGGGGTGGGTGTTGGTCATTGGCTGGTGCTGGAGGGGCGGGTGTTGGTCATTGGCTGGTGCTGGAGGGGCGGGTGTTGGTCATTGGCTGGTGCTGGAGGGGCGGGTGTTGGTCATTGGCTGGTGCTGGAGGGGCGGGTGTTGGTCATTGGCTGGTGTTGGAGAAGTGGCAGTGTAAAAGAGAATGCCTAGGAGAAGGATGTAGGGTTTTCTTGGGATACAGAGAGAGATGATGAGAATTAAACTAAGGGAATTGGGGGTGCAGGAATTCACATTAAAATGGTTGCTGGGCATGGGTGAGAGAGCACAGGTTAGGGTATTTTTTAGCTTTCTTAAGGGGTACAGGGGTTTTTTATAGGATATGACAGATAAACAGGAATAGGGTACTAGGATGGCCAAAGATGGGAGGATGAAGTGTAGGTTAGGGGGTGTGTGTGTGTGTGAGATTGGGTGAAGGGATTTAGAACGTACATCTATGGCACACTCTGGAGCAGAAGGTGGTGGTAATGCACCATTAAGCTGGGTGCCAACCGCCGTAAAACAAGACACAGACAGACAGGATTTTCTCCTTTGCTGTGGATACACAACATCAAGGAACCTGTGCTTCAGATGGGCTGTGTGAAAAGGGGTGATCTGAAATGCAACAGGTTTGGTTCTGGCCTTCAGCTCTTAGGTCAGGAGATATACCCTGAAACACTACGCCAATGCTTTTAATGTTTTTGCTCAGGTGTGCTCCCCAATGGATACAACCCCCCCGCGATGCTGTGTTGGGATGTCCTTTGTTCAGATGAACCCATCAAAGATGACAAAGATTTGGATGAGTATAATGTGGATACAATTGTGCAGTATTTCCTACAAACTGCGCACGAACAGGTAAGTATCCATCCTCGCGTGTGTGTTGGGAGATTCCAGTGGGTTGTTGGAGCCATGACAATTGGAACTACCCTTGTGTGGCTGGCTCTGGCCAGGACACTTCAACCGGGGTAGTACTGGCCATGACATCTAACTTTGCTGCCTAACAGATGCACGAAGCAGCCTGCGGGGTGACCGGGTAGAGTGGTGCAGTCACAATGCTTTCCTTAGTCAAATAGTCAAAAATGTGACCAGTACCACCAGAGACTGCTCAGGGACAATCCACCAACCATCACTCATTCTCCTTCCCCTTCCCAGTGTCAATTACCTTGCGCTAGGTCGTATAAACTCAGAGTGCCTCTGTCCACCTCCAGTTCTCACAATGGATGGCAGGAGGGTCCCATTTCGCAGCTTACAAAGTTTATTTTTATACAGTTTTTTATCAGTTTTGGCTGCAGTCTTGTTTCACTTTAATTCATGGCCATGCAATGTACCAATCTTCCTTTGGTTGCACAATGATGAGAACATTACATGCCTCCTGCCACGTACTCATTTAGCATATAGCAAAGCCCTCTGGGATTATTCAGGTTCCATTTTGTCATGTTACAAGATTAAATAACACAGAAACATAGAAAGGCTACAGCAAAATACGGGCCCTTCAGCCCACAAAGCTGTGCCGAATATGTCCTTCCTTTAGAAATTACCTAGGGTTATGATTATGAAGACACGCAGTCCTCTTTTATTGTCATTTAGTAATGCATGCATTAAGAAATGATACAATATTTCCTCCTCCTAAGGAACGAACCTTTGACTTTCTCAGGTCTTTACCTCTGACCACCTCATCCAACATCTCATTCCTAATAACGCCCTACTGGCAGGGTGAGCGATGGGGACCAGACTGGATGCTCGCATGGTTCTACCTATCAATCAGTCATTGGGGGCATAGATATGAGGACTGGAGTTGTCCATTCAGGATTTCAGGAATTATAAGGCTTGGCTAGACGACAGTCCAAATCAAGGCAATGTGAACGTCCTGTACACAGGTCAGACTTCTGACTGCACGTAGTTAGCGGTATAGAGTTGTCTCTTTCCTCTCCAGAAGCGAAAGGCCAGTTAGAAAAGTGTGGTTGCTAGAATGATAGAACACTCTATCCTGATGGGCCGAATGGCCTGATTCTGCTCTTGTGTCTTTTGGTCTTGGGGCTCTCCGGTGCCCATTTTCTCCACCTCTCACTCCCACCCCCTCTGAGTCGACGTTCCCCCCCCCCCCCATCCTTCCTCTGAGTGTCCTCACCATCCCTCCTCTTCAGGTACGTGTCTGACTCCCTCTGTAGATCCCCATCGAATCTACTGGCCCTGCGCTTTCAGTGCTCTGGGGATTAACCCAGGATGCGTTCAGAAAGATTTGCCCTTTGCACCAGTGCCGTCTGCTCACTGCAGTGCCGCAGTTTGCCTCTGGCACCTTGTCTCAGCTTGACATGGGCATGGAAAAGTTGTTTATAAATTAGCCAATGGAGGCACGGTAGTGTGGTTAACACAGTGCTTTACAGTACAGGCAACCTGGGTTAAATTCCCACCACTGCCTGTAAGGAGTTCGTATATTCTCCCCCCGTGACCGCGTGGGTTTCCTCCGGGTGCTCTGGTTTCCTCCCACAGTCCAAAGGTGTACTGGTTGTTAGGTTAATTGGTCAGTCCTAAAGAAGGGTCGCGGCCCAAAATGTCATTTCCATAGATGCCGCCTGACCTGCTGAGTTCCTCCAGCATTTTGCGTGTGTTTCGATGGTCATTGTAAATTGTCCCATGATTAGGCTTGGGTTAAAATGGGGAGTTGCTGGGTGGTGAGACTGAAAGGGCCAGAAGTGTCACGCTGTATCACAATAAATAACCCGTGGAAATGTGAAAAGTCGCCTTTCAAGTTCTGCAGTAGTGGGTGCATTTTGCTCAAATAAAATAGTTGTCTTCCCAAGTAGCAGTTCAGACGGGGCCCGCCTTGTGAGTCCGCCCCTGATATTGGGCAGGTCTGTGGAAAGATAGAGGAAACTCGTACACTAGTTTGTTACAATGTGCAACTACACTGTAATTTTTTTTTCTCACTGAACAAATCATTAATGCCTCTATCCTTTAGATAACTTTGGTAAAAACTTTGAATCGAACAGCATTCCTTATAAAGTTTTCTTGTCTCACACTCCCAAGTGTGCACTGAGCAGTTTCGGCTTACTTGTCAAGCACGCTTGTGAGGGTAAATATTCAGTCAGACGCACTCCACAGCCAGGGGAATCCCACCTTCCGGAGATCAGACAATCCGAGAGCTCGAAATCAAGTCGAGTGTACAGTCGAGAAGTAGGTGAGCCCCAGGCGGTGTTGCTGTTCCCAGGAGACAGCAGGTCTGAAACTCTCCAGGGCTTTTGGGGTGTTTTGGTGTGATTGTGAATGAATGTTTTAATGGAGTATTTCTGTCCTGCATTTTAAGGCCAAGCACTACAGAACCAAGCACATCATCATGACCATGGGATCAGATTTCCAGTTTCAAGATGCAGACATGTGGTACAAGAACATGGATAAACTCATCAAACACGTGAACGCCGAGGTAATGTCTCCGGCGCATTTGCGGGCTTATTCAGATTTCTGATTTAGAGTCGGCTTTAATTATCGCTGGCACACACAGGACAGGCCGCCTCTGGTCCTTGGCCCTGGACTCTCAGACGTTGGGTCTCCAACCTCCAGACCCTGGCCCAGATCGCAGACTCAACCTTCAGGCCTCTACCCTTAACTCCCTTAGGAATCAAGAACCTATGAATCTCTGTTTTAAAATGCACACCCAGTGACTTGGCCTACACAGCCTTCTGTGGCAACAAATTCCATAGACTCACCACCCTCTAGCATAAGAAATTCCATCTCTTAGTTTGAAAGGAATGTCCCTTCATTCCTGGGTTGTGCCAGGAACCATAGACTCACCACCCTCTAGCATAAGAAATTCCATCTCTTAGTTTGAAAGGAATGTCCCTTCATTCCTGGGTTGTGCCCTTAGATCTGAGACGCTCCCACTAATGGAAACATCTCTCCACATCCACTCTGTCTGGGACCTATCAGTGTTTGGTAGGTTTCGATGAGATCCTCCTCATCTTTCCAAACTGCTCTGAGCACAGGCGCAGAGATATCAAGCCTTTCACTCCCAGGATCATTCTGAGCCACTCCAGGGCCAGCACAACTTTCCTTGGATACGGGGCTCAAAATTGCTCACTATGTTCCAAAGGCTGATGGCCAATGCTTTTGGATGTGTTGAGAATGTGCTTTGGGAAACTAGTCTGCCGTTACCAGACGGGCATAATTGTCTCCAATGTCCTTGGCCTGGACTGGAATTGATGTTGGAGACCCTGTGAGGTCATCAGTTTGCTGGGAGTACTCAGGCAGCTGGTGGGCTTAGCGTGTTAGAACATCTTTGTGCATTCGATAAGTACGTTCACTGGAACCTCTCGATTTGTTTATTGACAGCAAAGTAAAGGGAGCAATGTCAACGTGCTCTACTCCACACCTTCCTGCTACCTACAGGAGTTAAACAAGGCAAATCTCACCTGGTGAGTTTCGGGCTGTTTTTCTAACCACCTCCCCTCACTCTTGAAAGCATTGAACTCCTTACAGACCCATGGATGTGTAGGCCACAGAAGCCTTGAGCAAGAATCACTCATCGGGTAAAGATCAAGTAGTTTGTAAATGGAAAGTATTGATGTTGATTACTCAACTCCTTGATCAGCCTCTCGTTGGTTCAGGCACAAGGTGAGGAAAGCTGAACACTGGGGAACTTTGGCAACTCGAAGTCCCTTGTTCTCTCCGCACATCCCAGCACTCACACTGAACCCCGCGTGTGTTGTTTTCTTTTTAAATCCGGGGTTGTGTTTACGCTTTGGAGAACTGTATCCTGAACGCCATAGATTATACACACAGTGAGAACTTCATTGGTGTGGGAAGTAGCTCATAAAGTGGCCACTGGGTGTACATACAAGGTCATCTGCTGACGTAGCCCGTCCACTTCAAGGTTTGATGCGTCGTGCATTCAGAAATGTTTTTCTGTTTTTTCTGCACACCATTGTAGTAACACATGCATATCTGAGGTTACTTCCTGTCAGACAGAACCAGTCTGACAGTTCTCCTCCGACCTCTCTCACTTACAAGGCATTTTCACCCACAGAACTGCCGCCTACTGGATGTTTTTTTTCTAATTGCACCATTCTCTATAAACTCCAGAGACTGTTGTATGTGAAAACCACGGGAGATCAACAGTTTCTGAGATACTGAAACTGCCCCATCTACGAACAGTAATTCCACAGTCAAAGTAACTGAGATCACACTTCTTCCCCGTCCAACGTTTGGTCTGAATGACGACTGAACCCCTTGTCCGTGTCGGCATTGAGTTGCTGTCACAGGATTGGCTGGTTGGACATTTGCATTGGCGAGCAGGTGTACCTAATAAAGTGGCCACTGAGGGTGACAACCAGCGCAGAAGATGTACCCAGCACAGGTTACAGAGCTTGCACTGCGGACAGAGAGGTCTTGGGGTACAGATCCGTAGTTCTCTGAAAGTGCCTGGTAGGTGGTCAGTGCATGTGGAGCGGGGTTTAATGCTTTGCTGCTGCTTGTGTGAAGGGTGGGGGGGATTCGGGGCTTCTGTGTTTCTATCATTCATTCCATGGGGTCTCCTGTTTTCTGGATGTCTGTGAAGAGCAAGAATTTCAGGTTGTATACTGTATACATTCTCTGATATTAAATGAATCTTAAAACCTTACAAGCCTTGGGCAAGGTGTAACACGTGCTTAGCCTCCTGATCAGGGTCAAGTGAAGCCATTGGAGCAGGTGGTGGATGGTTGTACGAGCAGCCGGTGCAGATCACAGGTCCTGGTTACGTGACCACTGACGCCAGGCGGACAATCTCTGAAAAGCAATAATGATGGCTGGCATTACCCGTCTTGTAAAGACACTGCCCAGAAGAAGACAATGGCAAAGCACTTCTGCAGAAAAGTTTGCCAAGAGCAATCACGGTCACAGAAAGAGAATGCTTATCCGTGTCACATGACATGTCACATGACATGCCACATGACGAATGAACTGTGTTCACTTCCGGTCACCCCTTTGCAGGAAGGATGTGGAGGCTTTGGAGAGGGTGCAAAAGAGGTTCATCAGGACATTGGACAAACTTGGGTCATTTTCTCTGAAGCATCAGAGACTAGGGAAGATCTGAAAGCTGTACAAAGTTAAGAGAGGCTCTGCTAGGATAGGTAGTCATGTCTCTTCCCTGGGGTGGAAACGTTAAATACTAGGGAGTGTAGGTTTAAGTTGAGGGGGGAAAGTTTGAAGGAGATGTGTGGGAGGGCATTTATTTTTTTACAGGGAGAGTGGTGGGTCTTTGGAATAGACTGTCAGGGCAAGTGGTGGGAGAAGATACAAGACCGCTGTTTAGGAGGCTGGTAGACCAACACTCGAGTGTGGAACAGAGAGCGTGGGATCAAGTGCTGGCAGATGGGATTAGTTTCATTTGGCATCATGATTGGCACATTATTATGGGCCAGGTGGCCTGCTCCTCTTCTGTTTTATGTTTTATTATGGTACACTAATGCTGTGGCCTTTCACCAGTTCACAAGACACAGCATCACTGCCAACGTCAGCGTTTATTGTCAGCCCCCGGTTGCTCCTGAAGTGATAGCTCTGCTGAACTCTTTTACAAAACAACCTCGGGGTCAGAAAGTTGGGGCTGGAGTTACATGAAATCACATAGGGACACCGGATCTCTGCTGGGCAATAGTGAAAACAGGAAGTGGTTTACAAATATCCCCTTGTTCCACTTCGCTATCAGTAAAATTAGATTCAATTGTGAAACGCAGATGGGGATGTGAACCCGTTTCAGGATCAGTAGACCAGCAACACAAACATGGCACTGATCCTACACAAGGTTGTTATAAGTCAGCACATTCTTCCCTCACATTGCTGGCTTTGTACAAATTAAAGAAATAAAAATATTGAAAATACATTGTAAGCGATGACAAGATCACTGCATGATGCGAGAGGCAGCGTATAACTGCAGTCTTCATCCCCCTTTCCGCAGGTTGGTCAAGACTGATGACTTCTTCCCATATGCAGACGGTCCCCACCAGTTCTGGACAGGTTACTTCACCAGCCGACCCGCTCTGAAGCGATACGAGAGGATGAGCAACAACTTCCTACAAGTGGGTAGGATTTGTATGTACCGGGTCTAACCTTTGGACCCAGGACACTGGTCCCAATTTGAAGCTGAAGAGTTTCATCTGGGGACGAGAGACCGTTCTGAGTTTGGCCCCAAGTAGCACACCCATATCCAATTCCATAACGTACATCACCCCCCCCCCCCACCCCACCCCTGCTGGTGAAGGTTTTGTCCTTGTCTCCAGACTTGGAACAAGTGGAACAGTGAGGTAGTGTTCATGGACCATTGGCAAAGTGGGGGGAGAACCTGTTCCTAAGATGCTGAGTGTGGGTTTTCAGGCTCCTGTACCTCCTCCCTGATGATGGGGTCCTTAACGACAGATGCCACCTTCTTGAGACACTGCCTGTTGAAGGTGATTGGGGGGCTTGTGCCTGAGATAGAGCTGGCTCAGTCTGCAGCCTCTTGTGTCCCTGTGCATTGGAGCCTCGAAGCCAGGCAGTGATGCACCCAGTCAGAACACTCTCCACTGTACATCTGTATGAAGTTTGCCGGAACCTTTGGTGATATACCAAATCTCCTCAAGCTCCATATGAAGTAGAGTCACTGGTGAGCCTTCGTCATGATTGTGCCATCGTGTTGGGCCCAGAATAGTTCCTCTGAGATGTTAATGCCCAGGGACTTGAAACTGCTCACCCCTTCCAGTACTGACTGTTCACTGAAGATTCGTGTGTTCTCCCAACTTCCCATTCCTGGGATTGGCTTTATATTTCAATCACAGATTTATTTAAATATTTTAATTTGATCGATTTTTAAAGTCTTCAGCTGTGGTTAGATTTGATCTTGTGCATTTAAATCAATAGCCCAGCATGTTGAGTCATTGGACTAGTAACTGTCATGACACCATTATGCTCTTGATTGAAGATGTTTCTGTGAAGCACTTTGCTGTGTTGAAGGTGCAACACAGAGGGAGGCTAATTGTAAAGTGAATTGGAAACATTCATGAAATAGGAGTACAGGTTTCTCCCGCCATCTGAAGGTAGAGCGTTCCTATGAAATGGTTCGTAAGCCGGAATGTCGTAAAGCGAAGAAGTAATTACCATTTATATATATGGAAAAAATATGTGAGCGTTCGCAGACCCAGAAAATAACCTACCAAATCATGCCAAATAACACATAAAACCTAAAATAACAATAACATACAGTAAAAGCAGGAATGATATGATAAATACACAGCCTACATAAAGTAGAAATATTTCTCTACAATCATCGCCACACTGTTCTCCGCAGTGAAAATCTCACGCAAGCGCTCTCGACAGAAACACTCTCTCCAGTAACCTCTAAGCTATGAAGCTGCCAAATCATGCCAAATAACACATAAAAATACACAGCCTATATAAAGTAGAAATAATGTATGTAGAGTGTAGTATCACTTACCGGAATCGGGAAGGCAGCGCCGAGCACACTGATGATGATGGGTTAGGCTGAGTCGTCGGAGGTTGGGGTGGTGCAGTGGTCCCCAACCTCCGGGCAGCGAACTGATACCAATCCTCGGAGAATGCAGCGGTAGCCAGGACGCACCCAACACATCTTTAAGAAAAAAGCCGAAATAAACAAGCTAGTTAATTAGGTGCCGCCCAGCACGTAAATGTTGGCCCAGATCAGAGGCGACGCAATTGGCACCTTGTCCATATCCTTCCATCTCCCTTACATCCACGACCCTATCCAAATGTCTCCTATAAGTCTCTAATGTGTTTGCCTCTATCACCACACACAGCAGTGCATTCCAGACATCCACCACTCTGAGTAAAGAAAACTTGCTCCCCCTCACCTTCAATGCATGCCCTCTGGTATTAGACATTTCTACACTGGAAACCAGATACTCTCTGCCTATGCCTCTCATAATCTTACAAACTTCTGTCAGACCCCCTCTGCCTCTGCTAGTCCAAAGAAAACAATCGAAGTTTCTCTGGCCTCTCATGATGGTACACGCCCTCTACACCAGGCAGCATCCTGGTAAACCTCTTTATTATAATAATGGAGGCCATTCAGCCTGTCAAATCTATGCCAGCTCACACCACTCTCCCTGAGATCCCTCCACCTACACAAGGGGGAATTTGCTGAGGCCATTTCACCTGGCGGTCACAAGTCTGTAGGACCTGGGGTGGAGCTGGAACATCTGATGGAATTGTCAGCACCAGAGACCCCGGTTTGATCCCGACCTCCTGTACTGTCTGTGTGGAGTTTGCACCTTCCCCCCCGTGACTGTGTAGGTTTCCTCCGGGTGCTCTGGTTTCTTCCCATGTCCCAGAGGCGTGGGGACTGGTAAGTTATCTGGCTGTTGTAAATTGCCCCCAGTGTTGTAGGTGAGTGAGATAATCCGGGGCTTTTACGGGAAGGTGGGAGGGGAACCAAGTGGGATTAAGTTGCTAGAGTGCAAATGGAGTTTGATGGTCAGCATGAACCCGTTGGGGCAAACAGCCTGTATCTTTCCATGACTCTTTGTCCAGTATAACATGGAAACTCCTCATGGACAGTGGCAGAGGTTGCAACTAAACCCAAGCAACGGACCGGAAAAGACTCCGGGAAGTGATGGATACAGCCCAGTCCATCACCGGTAAGGCTGTCCCCAGACTGAGCACATTTACATGGAGTGCTACCACAGGAGAGCATCATCCATCATCAAAGACAGCTGCCATCCAGGGCAGCATTGAGTAGGAGGTAGAGAAGCCTCGGGTCCCACACCACCAGGATCAGGAACAGTTCTCACCCCACAACCATCAGGCTCCTGAACCGGAGTGGAAAACTTCACTCACCTCAACTCTGAACTGATTCCACAAACTACAGACTCCGGTTCAAGGACTCTTTGACAACTCATGTTCTCAGTATTATTATTTGCATAGTCTGTCTCCTATTGCACATTGGCTGTCCATATGGGTCTTTGTTTATGTATGTCCTTTGTATATTCTGCTCTATTTCTTTATTTTCCTGCAAATGCCTGAAAAAGAATGAATCTCGGGGTAGTAACATGTATGTACTTTGATAATGAGCTAACTTTGAACTTTGAGAAGTCACTGGAGCTATCAGGAGCTCAGTGTTATGTAAGGTCAGCCATGTAGGGGAGATCCTGGAGCCTGTACTGAGCAAACTGGAGATGTTCTCCGGTCGGAAAGTTACTGTGTCCATTCCTTCACAGATCTGCAATCAGCTGGAGGTCCTGGCGGCTTCGCACGCTCGTAACGGCCCGTATGGTGTTGGAGACAGCTCTGTGCTGAGTAAGTGCGGTGGTTTACTGTTGTCACCTGTACCAAGGTACAGTGGAAAGCTTGTCTTACATACCAGTCAAATCGTTACACAGTGCATTGAGGTAGCACAAAGTGGAACAATAACAATGCAGAATAAAATGTTAAAGCTACCGAGCAGGTGTAGTGCAGTTAAACAATAATGTTCAAGATTATAATGAGGTAGATTGTTTGGTCAAGAGTTCATTTTATCGTACAAATGTTTGTTCAAGAGTCTTATAAAAGCAGTCTTTGAGCCTGATTTTTTAAAAAAAATTATTGGAATTCAGTGTGGAATAGTCCCTCCCGGCCCTTCAAACACCCGATTTAACCCCAGCCTAATCACAGGACAGTTCACAATGACCAATTAACCTACCAAACAGTACGTCTTTGGACTGTGGGAGGAAACCGGAGCACCCGGAGGAAACCCACACAGGCACAAGGAGAACATACGAGCTCTCACAGGCAGCAGCAGGAATTGAACCTGGGTCGCTGGTACTGTAAAGCAATGTGCTAACCACTACACTACCGTGCCATCCCAAGCATGATACCTGTTTTCAGGCTTTTGTATTTCTGCCCGTTGGGAGAGATGGCCGGATGGGCGGTGCTTTCAATTACGCTGGTGGCTGCTTTACTGAGGCAGCAAGAACGACGGTAGAGGCTGGTTTCCAAGAAGCCCTGAGCTGTCCACAACTCTCTGCGGTTTCTCACAGCCACTTGCTGAGCAGTTAGGCATCCAGATGAGGTGCTTTCTTTGGTGCACTGGTAAAAAATTGTTAAGGATCAACAGAGACATGTCAAATTGATTTATCCTCATGAGGAACTAGAAGCGTTGGTGAACTTTGTGACATCAGCGTGGTAGGACCAGGATTGTCTATTGATGTTCACACCTCAGGACTTGAAGCTGTCAACTCTCTCAACCTCAGCATTACACACTTTAACAGGAGTGTGCGCACCCCAACTGAACTCCCTAAGATATTTGTTGGATTAGAGAGTATGATCTTATAAGGAGAGGTTGGACATACTTGGGTCACTTTCTCAGTGGCTGAGGGAAGACCCGAAAGCTGTACAAAGCTATGAGATGGGTAGTCATGTCTCTTTCCTGAGGTAGACATGTCAAATACCAGAGAGTGTGGGTTTAAAGTGAGGGCAGAAAGTTTAAAGGAGATGTGGGGGAGGGCATTTATTTTTGTGGGTGTTAGGAATAGATTGTCAGGGGAAGTGGTGGGAGCAGACACAATACTGGTGTTTAAGAAGCTGTTAGACCATGGGTTCCCAACGTTTTTTATGCCATGGGCCCTACCATTAACTGAAGTTCAAAGACATGAACGTGGACTAGAGGGAGATGGATCAAGTATAGGCATTTGGGATTAGTTCCACCAGAAGCTTGTGCACCACCCCCCTCTCTGAAGCCAATGCGACTCGTCGTTATTCGAGATAGGGGAGGTGTCAGTGGAGTTAGAGTAGAATGTGTCCACAGGGTTGTGAGTCTCCAGGGAGTAGAGTAGAGGGCTGAGGACACAACCTCGTGGAGCACCAGTGTTTAGAATAATCATGGCAGAGGTACCGCTGCCTATCCTTACTGATTGTGTCCTGTTGGTCAGGAGGTCAAAGGTCCGGCTGCAGAGGGACGTGTTGACTCCCAGGGTCCCAAGTTTCCGTTACTGTTGGTGGGCTAGTAATAAACAGGGTGGGTGGGAGTCCTCCCAATGGCTCCACCATTCGGATACGGTAAGGAAACAGCCCCTTCTGCCCAAACTTTCCATACTGACCAAGTAATGGAATGGCTGACCTGCCAAGCTAATTACATTATTCAAGATCTATGGATGTGTCTCTACTCAGCTTCAGAGGGGAGTTTGTAGATGTAGTGTATTTGGATTGAAAGAAGGCATTTGATAAAGTACCAGGGGAAGATGAGATATTGGGGGAGGTGTGTTGATGTGGATAACAGAGGAGACGGAGTCACAGTTAAGGAGTACCTTTCAGACTGGAATCCTTAAGCATCAGTCTTGACCCTTACCTATTCACTACATACGCTCAGTGGCCACTTTATTAGGTATGTCTGTTCATCTCATTAATGCAAATATTTAATTAACCAATCAGGTGGCAGCAACTCAATGCATAAAAGAAAGCAGACATGGTCAAGGGGTTCAGTTGTTGTTCAGACCAGACATCAGAATGGGAAGAAGTATGAATGATTATCTCATCTCAGCTTGCTGATGACAAAATAATGATTGAGAGGGCATGTTGCAATGAGGGTATTTGGATTCTACACTGGGACGTGGATAGGTTGAGTGGGCAAAAGTTGGGCCATTGGACTTTAGTGTGAGGTCGTGCATTTCAGCAGAGGGAATCAAAATGCAGACAGTTATCTCGATGGAGAGAGACTGCAGAAGTGTGGAGTCCAGAGGGACACAATGTTGGCATGAAGGTGCAGGCGGCCTTTATGCAAAAGGGTTGGAGGTTGAAACTAGACAGAACTGTTACAGTTGTGTTGGGTGTTGCTCAGGCTTCATTTAACAAAGTATATGCTGCCGTAGGAGGAAACTAGAAGAGTTTCATTTGGCTTGGAGACCTTGCACTCTGCTCCCTTCTCCAAGCTATTAATGATATACTTGCGTATCCGTGCACATCTTGGAATGTGAGAGGGAGCCGGAACACCCGGAGGAAACCCAGGCAGTCACCAGGAGAATCTTGGTTCCTGGGAGTGGGTTTGGATTCCAGTGCAATGTTTCCAGACTGGAGCCGAGAGTCACAGGCAGGTGCAACTGGTACAGGAAGGGATAGCTCCGAGTTTATCTCTGTGACTGAGGAGGACGGGTTTCTGTTACTGGAGGAGACAGGTGACGGGTTCTGTTGTTGTTATCATTCATTCTATGGGGATCTTGTTTCATGAACGTCTGTGAAGAGTAAGAATCTCAGGTTGTATACATTCTCTGATACTAAATTGATCCATTTGACTCTCGGGTTCTTTGCCGTCTGTCAGTTTAAGAACTGCCCTGTGATCACCCACTAATGCTGTTGTTGGATTTAGGGAAGGCGATGGGGGTGGCTCAGCACCACGATGCGGTCTCTGGGACGGAGAAACAGCACGTTGCGTATGACTACGCCAAGAGACTCTCCAAAGGTTGGGATCAGTGTGAGGTACGAGAGGCGCTTCCCCAACATCAGAGTCAGAGTCGGGAATAATATCGCCGGCATATGACGTGAAATGTGATAACTTTGCTGCAGCAGTACAATGCAATACATAATAATAGAAAAAAAACACTGAATATATATGTTAAATAGTAGAGCAAAAATAGAAATAAAAAAGTAGTGAGGTGGTGTTCATGGGTTCAGAGGGGAAGAAGCTGTTCCTGAATCGTTGAGTGTGCGTCTTCAGGATTCTGTACCTCCTCCCTGATGGTAGCAATGAGAACAAGGCCTGGCCTGGGTGGTGGGGGTCCTTAATGATGGACGCCACCTTTCTGAGGCATTGCTCCTTGAAGATGCCCTGGATAGTACGGAGACTAGTGCCCATGACCCCCCACCCCGCCAATACCAGACGGTGATGTCCCAGTCAGAATGCTCTCCAGGGTACAGCTGTAGAAATGTGCGAGTGTTTTTGGTGACATACCAAATCACTTTGAATCCCAATGAAATACAGCTGCTGTCGTACTTTCTTTGTAGCTGCATCGATACGTTGGGCCCAGGTTAGATCCTCAGAGATATTGACACCCAGGAATTTGAAGTTGCTCACTCTTTCCACTTCTGATCCCTCTTTGAGAATTGCTTTGTGTTCCCTCGTCTTACCCTTCCCGAAGTCCACAATATATTCCATACCCATTTTCATATTTTCTTACAACAGTGAAAGAGGCCATTCAGCCCATCGTAATCCCATCCTACCAGTAATAAGGGGGAGGAATGGGACAGAGACAGGAAGATGTTTGTCATAAGCAACCTCTGCCCCAATCTCTCCCTGTTGCCCCCACACACTGGTTATCTTTCCCCTCAGCCCTGATGCAGTCTCAACCCAAAATATTGTTGTGCACCTTTTGCCTCCGTAGATTCTGCTCAACACACCGGTTACTTCTAGTGTTCTGATGTTTTTTAATCTACATTCCTGCATCTGTAGTCTCGTTTTCTTCAGATTTTCCTCGCACCTTCAGTTCTGGTCACCTCACTATAGGAAGGATGTGGAAGCATTGGAAAGGGTACAGAGGAGATTTACCAGGATGCTGCTTGGTTTAGAGAGGATGCATTATGATCAGAGATTAAGGGAGCTAGGGCTTTACTCTTTGGAGAGAAGGAGGATGAAAGGAGACACGATAGAGGTGTACAAGATAATAAGAGGAATAGATAGAGTGGATAGCCAGCGCCTCTTCCCCAGGGCACCACTGCTCAATACAAGGGGACATGGCTTTAAGATAAGGGGTGGGAAGTTCAAGGGGGGTATTAGAGGAAGGTTTTTTACTCAGAGAGTGGTTGGTGCGTGGAATGCACTGCCTGAGTCAGTGGTGGAGGCAGATACACTCGTGAAGTTTAAGAGACTACTAGACAGGTATATGGAGGAATTTAAGGTGGGGGGTTATATGGGAGGCAGGGTTTGAGGGTCGGCACAACATTGTGGGCCAAAAGGCCTGTAATGTGCTGTACTATTCTATGTTCTATGAACCCAGGTCACTGGCACCGTAATAACATTACACTAAACGTGCCATCCTCCAATAAATATTAAGAGTCCGTTTTCTGGTCAAAGTTCTTCCTTTGCGTCACTTAATGATCAGGTAGGATGGGGTTTGCTAATGTGCTGCCATTTTGTTTTCAGGTGCTTATTAGTAATGCCCTCTCAAGTCTCAGCGGATCCAAGCAGAATTTTGTCTTCTGTAGCAAGCTCAATATTAGTGTCTGTCCTCAAATCGAAGAGCTTGACAGTGTAAGTTCTTTGCAACTTGATATGTCCTTGGAGCTCCTCCCCATTCTTCCCCCTTGCCATCCAATCCAATTCTGAGGAGCTGGTGTAGGTCAGAGAGCACAGCTGTTGGGTGGAAGACACTTGGTGTGAGTTAGTTTGTAGACCACGGAGTCATGGAGCATGGAATGAGGGTGATTGGCTAGGGCAGTCTTGCAACGGCCAAGGTGTGCAGGTAACCAAGGCAAGACCTGCTGATGAGCCAAGGCAAAAGAGTTGGGTTAATGTTACAGAGTTGGAAATGGGTGACCTTGGGGTTGGCTGGCACCAGTATTAATTCAAGCCTCAGGCTGGTGTCGAGGATAACCACATTGGTACCAGTCTGTGTTAGTTTCAAGGGATGGTTTCACAGGACTGGGAATTGAGTTTGTGATGGGAAAGGAAGGTGATGGATTCAGATTTGGATTCACTTATCACATCTGTGTCGATGTGCCTTTTGCGTTAATGGCCAACACGCCCAGAGCTGTGCTGGGAAAGCAGGTGATACTCGCTTATCCAACAGGAAGGGGTGGGAGTGGAGGAGGGTTGGGAATGTTGGGTAAACAGTCTGATGGATCAGGGATCAGTGAAGATTCTCAGACGACAGTGATGATAAATCTGGTGTGCATGTTGCGGGATTTTCCAATAAGTTGCTGAGGGTAAGTGGGAATTGGAAAGTGAGGGGTTGCTTTGTATCGAAGGTTCATTGCTAACCATTCTCTCTGACCAGTTCACAGTCACTCTGTACAATCCTTTGGCCAGGGCAGTGAGAACATACGTGCGACTACCTGTCAATGGCTCAAGCTATGTAGTCTCTGATCCGGAAGGCAGCTCAGTGCAAAACCAGGTAACGCAAATCTGAAGTGACTAGTGAGAAATTCTTGGCCTTGTGATCAACTTTGTTTGCCAGTAATGTATCAAACTTGCTATTGGATAACTCCTGCTTTTAGCAGCTTCCTCATGGACCTGCTGGGGCATCATATCACAAAATTAGAATGTCAATGATGTAGAAACTTATTTATAATTCTTCTGTTTTGTGTGTGTGTATCAAATCCCCCAACATTCCCAACCCTCCCGGCCCACCCTCCGACATTCCTGCCCCCCCCGTACCTCCTGCCCCTCCATCCTATGTTCCCGCCTCCCCTCCCCACCTTCCCGCCCCCTCCCTGCCCCACCAGGTTGTTGCTGTGTCAGCTTTCACGAAAGCGGTGCGAAAGGACCGGGGCTACGTGGTGAACGAGCTGGTGTTTGAGGCCCGGCTTCCGGCTTTAGGTTTTGCAACTTACAGTGTGTCCAGGAAGCCGGAAAGGTTCACGTTCCACAGACTGGTCAGACCGCCAAGCAAGCATCAGGGTGGGAAAAGGGATGCCCTGTCTATTAAAAATGAGGTAAGCAGCATCTTCCCTTGGGGACGTTTACTGAGCTGCCGATGCTGGGGTTGAAGTTTCCTGGGCAGTGAGCGGGTTGGTTCTCGGCACAGTGCCTTGACTTTGGAGGGTTAACTTGAACCTTGCTACAAGAAATTATCGTCACTGTTTCAATTTTTCCCCAAATGCACTTTGTTTTATTGAAACTGCTCTCTGTGCATTTGTGACTTAATACAAAAGAAATCTCCTCACAGGTTGAGTGAGATGAAACTTTTCTCTTTGGAGTGACGGGGGGGGGGGCGGTGAGGAGTGACTTGATAGAGCTGTATAAGATAAGAGGCATTGATGGAGTGGACAGCGTGAGACATTTTCCCAGGGTGGAAATGGTTAATACCAGAGGGCATAATTTTAAGGCGATTGAAGGGATGTGGGGGGATGTCCGGTGTCTTTTTTTCACACAGTGGTGAGTGGAAATCCCTGTAGGGGGTGAAGGTAGAGGCAGATTCATCGGGATCTGAGATGATGGGTGATAGAAAACGGAGGGCAATGCAGGAGGGAGGAGTTGGATGATCTTAGAGTGGGCTGGAAGATCAGCACATTGTGAGCGGCAGGGCCTGTACTGTGCTGTAGTCTTCTATGTCCTGCGTCCTCTATCATCTTTGGGTGCTTAATGTAAGACGGCCTTTTCTGAGTTCCTGCCCCAACCCTGGGGTGACTTTCTGGTCACCCGCTCAATGCCGCCCCCTCTGGGTGCGTTAGGTCGTCTTTACTGAGAGAACTGTGAGTGAGGACGGGGGAACTAAAGCGTGGATCGGGTTATCCTCTGACCCACACAGCTTCCAAATCGCCCTCGTCTGTATCTCAGCACCCTCGTCTGTATGTAATTGCCCTCATCTTTTCTGCACTCCGGCAACTTTGGTTCCTTTCAGTTCTGGCGACCCACACTCCTCGGCTCCATGGTACCAACTGTACCCACCTGTTAAACCCTGTCCCCGTCACCCGGGCAGTATAGCACTGTGACAAAGACTGCAAATGTTACTTTTCTTTCCTCCTCATGCAGTACGTCCGAGTGTTATTTGACCAGAACACCGGTCTGATCAGTGCAATTGAGAACTTGCACAAGAATCTCTCTCTGCCCGTTACGCAAAATTTCTACTGGTAAGTGACCTTCATGCAGGGAGCTCTCACCCTCTGTATTAAGTTTACTGTTAACCTCGTGCAGGGAACTCTCCCTCCGTACGAATTAACAATAGATTCCTCTGAAGCAGCACCTTGGAAACTAAGCCACAGCAAACTGACTGACAAATTGCGAGTAGAGAGACAGGGAGAGGGGGCAGACAGTCCATAGGTTGTGGAATCAGTTCAGAGTTGAGGTTAGTGAAGTAACATTTTCTTGAGTCAGCATTCCTTGTAGGTGTGCTCAGTGGTGCTGAGGCTTTCCCCTGTGACGGACTGGGCCGTGTGTAGACTTTTCTGTTCTTGGGTAGTGCTGTTTCCATGGTTCATATGTAGTGAAAGTTGTCAAAGTTTTAGATGACGCGCCAAATCTGCGCAAACTTCTCAGTCTTCTAAGGCAGTGGTCCCCAACCTCCGGGCCGCGGACCAATACATTACTGCGGTGGCCAGAACGCATCCAGCACATCTTTAAGAAGAAAGCCGAAATAAACAAGCTAACTAATTAGGTGCCGCCCGGCACATAAATGTTGGTCCAGATCAGAGGCGACACAATTGGCAATCGCCTCTGATTTGGGCCGACATTCATGTGCCGGGCAGCATCTAATTAATTAGCTTGTTTATTTTGGCTCTTTTCTTAAAGATGTGCTGGGTGCATTCTGGCTACCGCTGCACTCCTCACGGCAATGTATCGGTCCGCGGCCTGGAGGTTGGGGACCACTGTTCTAAGGGATTCCCATCCTAGGGTTCACAGACCCTCAATTAATGGCATAAAAAAAGGTTGGGAACCTCTATTAAATTCAGGATAGCCAGAGGTCCATGGACTGTGGGACGCCAGTATTTTGGAGCAGATTACAGAGATAAGCAGGAGATTTAGATGCTGGAATCTGAAGTAAATAAAACAAACTGGAAGAACTCAGCAGGGTGGGCATCATCTGTGGAGGCAAACGATAGTTGATGTTTTGGGTCGAGACCTTCATCAAGAGTGGTGGGAAAAAAAATGAGTAGGAGGAGATGGCCAGTGGAAAGAAGGGGAAAGTAGCAAGATCTGGCAAGTGATAAGTGGATCCAGGTGAGGAGAGTGTGATTGGGAAATGGAGTCAGATGGGGAGGGAGGGAGGAAGGGATGGCGATGGCGAGAGAGACTGGGAAGTGATAGGTGGGGGCAACAAAGGGTTGCAGGTGATGTTGGGAAAGCAAGGGACCAAATAAGAGAGCTGAGGTGGAGATGGCGGAGAAGTGGAAAGGAGCTGATTGATGGGCTGCTGAGAGGGGATTGGGTGTGCTTAGGGGGGGACCACCAGTGAAAGTAACCATGCTTAGGACGACAGTATTTGGATTCCAGTTTTGAAGAGTTTTTATCTGATCGGTATTATTGTTGACCCTATACTTTTGCTGTGTTTCGGACAGGTACCGTGCCAGCGTAGGCGACGAGGTGAGCTTACAAGCCTCGGGTGCCTACATTTTCAGGCCCTACCAAGAGGAACCAGCAACAATGTCTAAGAATGTGAAGACGTACACCGTGCAGGTACAGTCCAGGCACTGGCGTGCGTGATATAAGGAGGAGCAGCAAGGCAGGTGCTGAATGGAAAACGTTGCTGTGTCAAGGATTTGACTAGGGTTGGGGCTGTGCTGTATGAGGGAGATGGGAAATGATGTGTAGATAATGTGATGCCACAATAGCCAATGTAATTGCTTTTAAGTGATGGCATTTGAGGGAAAGGTACCGACCGGTACGTTGGGTAAAGCCTACTGCTCTCCTCACAAAATGGGACTAGCTTGGGTGGGCAAATTGTCCAGCTGGGCATTCGTGCAACAGTCCAGCACAGGAACAGCCCCTTCAGTCCACAATGATCCAATTAAACTACCAGTTAACCGCCCAACTAAACTAATCCCTCCTGCCACGCAGTGTCCATATCCCTCCATTCTCCGCACATTCACAAGCCCACTGTCCCCAAGAGCCTCTCAATTGCTTCTGTCATACCTGCCTCCACCACTGACCCTGGCTCTGCATTCCAGGCACCCTCCACTCTCTGATCTTAAAGAAAAGCTTGCTCCTCCTATCTGAAATGCTTGCGCTTCGTTATTAGGCATTTTGACCCTGGGGGAGAAATATCGGCTGTCTACTCTTATCTCTGCCTCCCATAATGCTATAAACATTTATCAGATCTCCCCTCAGTCTCCAGAACACAACCCAAATTTGTCCAAGCTCTCCCCCACAGCACATGCCCTCTAATCAAGGCAGTATCCTGGTAAACCTCTTCTGCACCCTCCCCAAAACCTTCACATCCTTCATACAATGGGGGATGGGGATGGTGGCGGGGAACTAGAATTGAATGCAGTACTCCAGATGCTGCCTAACCAGACTGTAATAAATCTACAACATCCTGGGTCATGAAATCAATTTGTTAACGAATAAAGGCGATCATGTTGTACGCCTCTCTACCACTCCATCAATCTGCAGAACCACTTTTAGAGATCTGTAATAAGACCATAAGATATAGGAGCAGAATTAGGCCATTTGGCTCATCGAGTCTGCTCTGCCATTTCATCATGGCTGATCTATTTTCCCTGTCAGCCCCAATCTCCCGCCTTCTCCCCGTATCCCTTCATGCCCTGATCAGTCAAGAACCTATTAACCTCTGCCTTAAATATACCCAATGACTTGTCCTCCTCGGCCGCCCATAGCAATGAATTCCACAGATTCACCACCCTGTGGCCTAATAAATTCCTCCTCAACTCTGTTCCAAAACGACACCCCTCTATTCCGAGCTGTGTCCTCCGGCCTTAGACGCGCCCACCACAGGAAACATCCTCTCCACATCCACCCTATCGAGGCCTTTCAACATTCGATAGGTTTCAATGAGATCACCCTCATTCTTCTAAACTTCAATGAGTGCAGGCCCAGAACCATCAAATGTTCTTCATATGACGAGCCATTCCATCCCAGAATCATTTTCCTGAACCCCCTTTGAATCCTTTCTAAGATGAGGGGCCCAAAACTGCTCGCAAGTGAGGCCTCACCAGTGCTTTATAAAGCCTCAAGATTATATCCTTGCTTTTATATTCTAGTCCTCTTGAAATAAATGCTAACATCACATTTGTCTGCCTCACCATTGATTCAACTTGTAAATTAACCCTCAGGGAATCCTGCACAAGGACTCCCAAGTCCCTTTGTGCCTCTGATTTTTCCATTTAGAAAATAGTCAGCCCTTTCATTTTTTCTACCAAAGTGCATGACCATACACTTCCCACAACTGTATTCCATTTGCCATTTCTTTGTCCATTTTCCAAATCTGTCTCAGTCCTTCTGTACTTCCTCAAAACTACCTGCCTCTCCACCTATCTTTGTATTGTCCGCAAACTTTAAAATAAAGCCATCAATTCTGCCATCCAAATAATTGATATAAACATAAAAAGAAGTGGTCCCAAAACAGAACCCTGTAGGACACCACTAGTCACCAGCAGCCAACCGGAAAAGGCTCCCTTCATTCCCATTCTCTGCCTCCTGCCAATCAGCCTCTGTTATATCCATGCTAGAATCTTTCCTGTAATACCATGGGCTCATAGCTTGTTAAGCAGCCTCATGTGTGGCACCTTGTTAAAGACCTACTGAAAATCCAAGCACACAACACCTATCAATTCTCCTTTGTCTATCTTGCTTTTTATTTGTTCAAAGAATTTGAACAGATTTGCCAGGCAAGATTTTCCTTTGAGGAACCCATGCTGACTGTGGCCTATTTATCATGTGCCTCCAAGTACCTCAAAACTACATCCTTAACAATTGACTCCAACATCTTCCCAAACCCCGTCAGACTCACTGGCCTATAATCTCCTTTCTCCTGCCTCTCTCCCTTCTGGAATACCCCAAGTTCCCACAATACATCAACACATTTAAGGGTTCTGCTATTAACGGTGTGCCTGCCCTTTGGTCTCCCCAAGATTAGAAGTTGAGCTGGGTCGGTTTCCATGGTATACAGGTCTCTCTGTAAAACTAGATTGCTTTGGGATCATTTGCGTCTGCCTGAGAGACAGCAGATAGGGTTTAATACGCCATGCAAGGGACAGCACCTCCTGTACTGCGGTCGTCCCCTAGTGCTGCTGTGGAGAATTAACACAGTCTTTAGGATGGTGGTGAAAATTGGTGGCTCAGGGTGGAGGCGTTTAATATTGTGGTGCTCGCCAAACTTGGCAATTAGCTTGCAGATGTTTCATCACCGTCAAGATGACATCCTCAGTGCGTATTTGTTGGTGTTTCTCTCTGGGGGTGCTTGCGTTTATATAGACCCCTGTTCCCTTGCCTCAGTCCTGATTGGCTACCCCTTCATTGACCTTTGAATTCTATTGGCTCCCATTTCTTTGGCTGTTAGGGGGTTCACAGGTGACGTCTATTTCAATATGTTTATTTACGGAGTTATTAGAGGAGAATCGGGCTTCTTAAAAAAAAAATAATAATTCTTGTGCCTGCTTTGTGTTTGCCTGCGCCAGAACCTCCGCGGTGTCCCAGATAAAGCAGCGACCTTCTCGGTCTTCATGTACCAAGATCAGCGACAGTGGGTCATGTCATCCCAGACTGGATATTTTCCTCTTCTCTCACTCTGAAGGATGTGCTGATTACTTTATTCCATTCCTTGGGTTTAAAGGATTAATAATAAGCAATGGGTTAAGTAGCCGGCGCCTCAGCGACACAGTGTGAATCCGCACAAAGTTAGTCCAGCCGGGTGGGGAGCTGGAACAGCAGGGGAGATGGGTGACCAGATTTAAAGCATTCCTCTTCATCCGTCCACTTCACAGACTGAGCTATTTCAGGAGGTTTACCAGAACTTCTCCTCGTGGTGCTCACAAGTAGTCAGGCTGTACAAAAATCAGAAGTTTCTGGAACTAGAATGGACCGTTGGACCGATTCCTGTGCAGTGAGTACCATGGGTTCCTGTCTAAAGGCACACTGGTTCCACAGGGGGAGTTGTGGGGTCACTGGGAGAATGGACAGAGCACCCTGGGTCAGGGAGAGGGGGAATGAGTGGACAAACAGTGTGCTGGACTTTCAGACTGTGTTTTGCTCCAATTTGTACTGAGCTAATAAGAGTTCATACACAAAAGGTTTATAGGAACAACCATCTTGAAATACTGGTCTTCCTACTTTTAAAGCACCATTGGACATTTCGATATTCTCAGTTCATAGAAATCTCTCACTGAGCCCCCTGGTGGGATCAGAAGGGAAAACAGGAAATTAAACGTGCCATTTTTTAACACGAGATTCTGCGCCTCTCTTCCACCTGTCCCCTGCCAGTTTCACACTTCATCCCTCACCCACTCACCTCACCTCACCTATAACCTACCAGTGTGTACCCTTTCCCCTCCCCCACCGGCTTACCCCTTCCTTTCCAATCCTGCCGAATTGAATTGACTTTATTTCTTACATCCTTCATATACATGAGTAAAAATCTTTACATTACATCTCTAAATGTGCAATTATAGTAATTGGTAATATTATGTACAACAGGCTAGTCAATATAACATAGAAATACAGTTGCGTCAGTATGAATTAATCAGTCTGATGGCCTGGTGGAAGAAGCTGCCTGGAGTCTGTTGGTCCTGGCTTTTAAGCTGCGGTACCGTTTCCCGGATGGTCGCAGCCGGAACAGTTTGTGGTTGGGGTGACTCAGGTCTCCAACGATCCTTCCAAAACGTCGGCTGTTTATATGCTTCCTGACGCGCTGAGGTCTTCCGGCATTTTGCGTGAGCTAAACGTATTGCTCCTTGCTTTTAGTGATCTACTTGGCAAAGAAGTCATCAGCCGTTTTGACATGCCCTTAAAAACAGGCGGAACTTTTTACACCGATTCCAACGGGAGAGAAATCCTCCAACGAAGGTAAAACGTCAACTGAGAATCCTATTTGTAAACTGGCGATTAGTAATCTCGACGCTGACCTTCAGAGAACAGAGTGGGAGAGCCGAGTCCCTGAGGCTTTACCCAGTACGTTACCAGAATTTCCCTTGGTTCTCTATGCCACTTAAACCTTCTTTTCTATCTTTGCCAGGTCCTCATGAAATGTTAACCATTTCTCTGTCTTGAGCTGCTGAGTATTTTCCAGCAGTTTCATAGAACATTACAGCACAATACAAGCCCTTCAGCCCACCTGTTAACCTGCTCTTAAGGTCAATCTAACCCTTCCTTCCGACATTACCCTCCGCTTCTCCATCATCCACTTACCGAAGAGTTGCTTAAACATCCCTAATGTGCCTGCCTGTGCTATTCCCCCCCCCCTCAAAGCAGGGTGCTCCATGTACCCACCACTCTCCGTGTTTAAAAAAAATTACCTCTGTCAGTGCCCCCCCCCCACATAAGACATGCCCTCTAGTCCAGGTAACAACCTTCTCTAAAGCTTCCACATCATTCCTACAGAACTGAAGACAATATTCCAACTGTGGCCAGCGTTTTATAGAGCTGCAATGCTACCTCACGGCAGTTGAACTCAATCCCCCAATTCATGAAAGCCGAGACACCATACACTTTCTTTACCCTGTCAACCTTTCTGTTCCTCTTTCATAAAGGCTTGCTTATTAGGAGGGGAAAAGATGGGCTTGTCGCCTTTTGGTGAAGTAGTGGATTGCTCCCTCAGCTGACAGCTGTGGTCGCTCTGCAGTTCACCGTTGCGTGTTACGTCACTGCAGTGAGATGGTGAGATCTCCACTGTGCTGTGTTTGACAAAGGATCCACTTCGAACCTGCCTGTGACCCCACAGTTTGTTACAATGTATGGCCAAGAAACAATGTGAAGGAGGTTTACAAGGGCTGGAGGGCCTGGGTTATAGAGGGTGGGCAGATTAGGACTTCATTCATCGGAACATGAGACCTTGTGGTGGATGAGATGTTTTGCGATGTTGGGGGAAGTCTAAGACCAGAGGACACAGCCTCAGAATAGAGGGGCGTCCATTTAGAATGAAGATGAGGAATTTCTTTAGCCAGAGGATGGTGAATCTGTGGAATTTGCAACAAGTCGCTGTGGAAGCGAGTCATTGGGTACATTTAAGGCAGAGGTTGATAGATTCTTGACTGGTCAGGGCAAGAAAGGATACAGGGAGAAGGCAGGAGATTGGGGCTGAGAGGGAAATTGGATCAGCCATGATGAAATGATGGAACAGACACAATGGGCCAAATGGCCTGATTCTGCTCCTATATCTTATGGTCCTACAGAGATACAAAAAAAGTCATGAGGGCCATAGACAGGGTGAATGCACAGTCTTTTTCCAGGGAAGTGGAACAAAGACTAGAGGACATAGGTCCAAGGTTAAAGGGCAAATTTTTAAAAGGGATGCGAGAGGCAACTTCATATCGAGGGTGGTATGCACTTGGAACGAGGTGCTGGAGGAAGCGGTTGATGTCGGAACAACAGCAGCATTTAAAGGACATTTGGATACACACACAGAATGGAAAACTTCCGAGGGGTACAGGATAAATTGGGATCAAGCTTAGATGGTCACCTTGGTCGGCATTGCTTAGATGGGCTAAAGGGCCTGTATTATTCTCTGACTCTAAATGGGGAATTTAGTATAGTGGTCACTCGTTATGGGTGGAGTGAGAGGAAATCCTTCATGATCTGGACTGAGTTCTATGATGACTCTTTTGCCTTCAAGGAGAGACTATCGACCAACGTGGCAATTAAATCAAACTGAGCCAGTGGCTGGGAACTACTACCCTGTAAATAGCCGAATCTATGTGGAGGTAAGTCTGGGTTCATTTTAGGTAGCTTCGTATCCTCCAGCTGGGGTAACGGTTTTTCCCCTTTTATACTGCCACTCAAATGCACCAGGTACCTCTGGAGAGTGGTTACATTTTGCAGACAGCTCTCAGGGACAATAACATATTCTGCTCAGCCCTTTTAAAGATGAAATGTGTAGCCACAGTGAGTTAGTCTCTGACAATGAACTTGAACTATAAGCCAATTCCTTAATTGGAGGGATGGCCATTGCCCCACACACACAGGGAAGAGGATCGTGTGGCCGTGGTAAGCACGGACTCTTCACTCCATTACTTGATGCAGCACAGTAACAGGCTCTTCTGGCCCAATCCCACCCATGTGACTAACCCGTACGTCCCTGGGCCCAATTCCACTCACGTGACTAACCCGTACGTCCCTGGGCCCAATTCCACCCATGTGACTAACCCGTACGTCCCTGGGCCCAATTCCACTCACGTGACTAACCCTTACGTCCCTGGGCCCATTCCACCCACGTGACTAACCCGTATGTCCCTGGGCCCAATTCCACCCACGTGACTAACCCTTACGTCCCTGGGCCCAATTCCACCCACGTGACTAACCCGTACGTCCCTGGGCCCAATTCCACCCACGTGACTAACCCGTACGTCCCTGGGCCCAATTCCACCCACGTGACTAACCCTGGGCCCAATTCCACCCACGTGACTAACCCGTACGTCCCTGGGCCCAATTCCACCCACGTGACTAACCCGTACGTCCCTGGGCCCATTCCACCCACGTGACTAACCCGTACGTCCCTGGGCCCAATTCCACCCACGTGACTAACCCGTACGGCCCTGGGCCCAATTCCACCCACGTGACTAACCCGTACGTCCCTGGGCCCAATTCCACCCACGTGACTAACCCGTACGTCCCGGGCCCAATTCCACCCACGTGACTAACCCGTATGTCCCTGGGCCCAATTCCACCCATGTGACTAACCCGTATGTCCCTGGTCTAATTCCACCCATGTGACTAACCCGTACGTCCCTGGCCCAATTCCATCCACGTGACTAACCCGTACGTCCCTGGGCCAATTCCACCCACGTGACTAACCCGTACGTCCCTGGGCCAATTCCACCCACGTGACTAACCTGTACGTCCCTGAGCCAATTCCACCCACGTGACTAACCCGTACATCCCTGGCCCAATTCCACCCACGTGACTAACCCGTACGTCTCTGTAATTAACTTAATTGTTTTGCTTTTCACACCTTTCTCTGGAACTCTAGAGACTGTTGTGCGTGAAAATCCCAGGAGATCAGCAGTTTCTGAGATACAGGAATCACCAGCTTTTGAGATACTCGAATCACCCCATCTGGCACCAATAATTGATCTACTGTCAAAGTCACTTAGATCATATTTCTGCCCCTATCTGAAGTTTGGTCTGAACAACAACTGGACCTCTTGACCGTGTCTGCATGCTTTCATGCACTGAGTTGCTGCCCCGTGATTGGATGCTTGTACCTCATGAAGTGGCCACCGAGTGCAATGCTGATCTGGGCTGGGATGGGCGATCCCCTTTCGTACACTAGTCATTTCGTGCAGTTCTGTGATCACCATTACTGACACTACATTTAACTATTTCACTCTCCATCTGCCATGAATGGATCTGTCGTTAACCAGCCACCTCTCTGGATCACTGGAGCACAAACATTCAACCTGGACTGTGCGCCAGTGGGCAGTCCGTGTTGACTAAGACACGGCCAGGGCAACGGAGGCAACTCTCTCTCGTATGACGTCTGCTCAGAGCTGAGAATTTGAGTGTCAGCCTGGACAGGAGGGGTGGGGAGTGAAATTACCCTGCGGAAAGCTTGGGATCGACTAACGTGTGCGTTACTGTTTCAGGATGGCAAAATCCAGCTGACTGTGCTGACGGACCGATCGCAAGGAGGGAGCAGCATTACAGATGGCTCGTTAGAGCTCATGGTAAAGACCCTCTTACTCACAGCCCAGGCAAGGAGACAGGGTAGTAAATAGAATTCCTACCCAGCTAGAAGAGGTGTGTTTGCAGCTCACAGACTGGGCCTCAGTTCTCAGGTTCATGCAGGTCAGGTAGCGTCTACGGAGGGAATTAGACAGTCTGTGTTTTGGGCTGAGCGGACACCAGACTGTCTGGTTCCTTCCACAAATGCTGCCTGACGCGAGAGGTGTCACGGATGCTGGAAATCTAGAGCGATACACACAAGCTCAGCAGGTCAGGCAGCATCTGAGGATCGGAATAAACAGTCGACATTTTGGGCCGAGACCCTTCTTCAGGACTGGAAGTCAGAATAAGGGGGTGGGAGGGGAGGAAGAAGTACAAGGTGGCGGGAGATGGGTGAAGTAAAGAGCTGGAAAGTTGATTGGTAAAGAGATAACGGGCTGGAGAAGAGGGAATCTGATGGGAGAAGACAGAAGACCGTGGAGGAATGGAAGGGGGAGCAGCACCAGAGGGAGGAGATGGGCAGGTAAGAGAAGGTGTGACAGGGAAACAAGAATGGGGAATGACTGGGGGGGGGGGGCCGTTTCCAGAAGTTGGAAGAAACGGATGTTCATGCCATCAGGTTGGAGCCTACCCAGACAGAGTACAAGGTGTTGCTCCTTCAACCTGAGTGTGGTCTCATCGTGACAGTACAGCAGGCCGTGGACTGGCGTATGGGAATGGGAAGTAGAATTGAAATGGGTAGCCACCAGGAAATCCCGCTTTTTGAGCACCTTTGCTTCGTTCTGCTACCATAGGGTGGTTTCCCAATCTGCGTCGGGTCTCACCGATATACAGAAGTCCACACCCGGGAGTACTAGATATAGATGACCCCAACAGACTCGCAGGGGAAGTTTTGGGGCCCAGGATGGTGGTGAGGGAGGAGCTGTAGGGGCAGGTGTGGCACTTGTTCTGCTTGCAAGGGTAAGTACCAGGAGGGAGGTGAGCGGGGAGGGACGAATGGACAAAGGAGTTGTATAGGGAGTGACCCCTGTGGAAAGCAGCTAGAGCCCCCAAGTTCCCCCAGCACTTCCAGCGGTGGACAGTGTGCTCCATGCCCGTAAGTGAAACTCCGTGCTGACCACTACAGTGTGACACCCTGTTCGGACCTGGTCACGGTACAGAAAAGGCAGCAGAGAGGGTGCAAAGATCTGAGGAAGTTTCCGGGGCTAGGGTGGTCTCCGTGAGGGAAGATCAGCGAAGCCGCACATTGGGGCAGAGGAGAAGGGTGATTTTTAAGTGTATAAAGTCGTGAATGGAGAGCGCAGCACAGTTCATAGAGCCACTACCTCCCCGCACCAGAGACCCAGGTTCAAACTGGGTGCTGGGTGCTGGCTGTGTGGAGCTTGCGCCATCTCCATCCCCGTTCCTGTGGGTGCCCCAGGTTCCTACATCCTTCAAAAGGTAGGTTATTGGTGACTGTAAGTTGTGTGGATATGTGCTGGAATGTGGGGAAGAGGATGAGAATGGGTGGGGGTGTTAAGCTATGGAGTTATTGTAGGATTCATGTAAGGGAGGGGGTTGATGGTCAGTATGGACTCAATGGGCCGAAGGGCCTTTTGCATGCTGTATATCGCTGTGACAAGTAGGAGGCGTGAACCTGTGTCTGTCTGTAAGGGGACTCGTGGGGAGTTCAAACAAAATTTTCACCCAGTGTGGTGGGTGGGGTGTGGAATTCACTGCTGAGAAGATGGAGAGAGAGAAACCCACATATTTCTTTATGATGCCAGAGGCCATTCAGCCCATTGAGAGCATGCTAAATCAGGACAGTTCTGTTCCCTCCCTCACTCATTTTTCCTGTAGCCTATTCCCTCACCTACCCTTACTCCACCTCTCCCCTCAGAACAGAGACTATTAACAGGTGATGAATATTAGTAACTCGGTCTGAGGCATTTGATGCTGTGGTGCTCACCGGGCTTGGCAGTGAGTTTGCAGACATTTCATCACCGGTCGAGGTGACATTCTCAGTGCACAGTTGTTGCCGTTTCTCTCTGGGAGTGTGTGCTTTTATGTAGACCTCCGTTCGTTTGTGGTGTACAGGGTCAGCTGTGGAGACTGCAACAAGAATTAAGTCGTCCAGACAGGACGTGAACTCTCAAATTGTGTACGGAAACACAAACTGGCAGTACGGGGACGTGATCTACTGTCACTAGTCTCTGTACATGAGGACCAAGGACACCACTTTAACCGGGACACCACGGAGGTTCTGGCACAGGCAAACACGAAGCAGGCACGAGAATTTTTTTTAGAAATGCGGTTCTTTTCCGATAACTACGTAAACAAACAAAATATATGCCATCTACTAATCCTAAGAGCCAAAGAAATGCGAGCCAATAGAATTCAAAGGTCAACTGAAGGGGTAGCCAATCAGGACTAAGGCAGAGGAACGGGGGCCGATATAAACACGAATGCTCCCAGAGAGAAACACCAACAACTGTGCACTGAGGACATCACCACGACTGGTGATGAAACGTCTGCAAGCTCATTGCTAAGCTCACCGAACACCGCGGCGTCAAACAATTTACAAGTTAAACTACCAACCAACTTGACCTTGGGATCTGGGACAAAATCGAAACGTGCAGGATACCGAAACCCGCGCAGTGACAGGGAGATACTGCAAACTCTGCAGAGACAGTACCCAATATCAGGATCAAACCCAGATCACTGGTGCTGTGAGGCAACAGCTTTATCAGTCGTGCCGCTCTGCTGCTGCCGTATTTTGTTTTTAAAACAGCCAGTTTGCAAAGGCTGGGAACTGAGGTTAGTCCGGATGGGATGCCGTTAATTGGCCAAACAGCTTGTTATGCTGAAACTGTGTACGATCTCCCAACAGGTTCATCGGAGGCTGCTGCAGGACGATCACAGAGGGGTTGATGAGCCACTTTCTGAGCCTGGTTACGACGGGGAGGGTCTGATCGTGCGCGGGAAGCACTTCGTCTTCCTCGATACGGTCGTTGACTCTCCAGAGCTCCACCGGCTGAAAGCAGAGGCAGAGTACATGGCCCCACTGGCAGTTATGAGTGTGGGCTACAACAAACATCAGGCTCCCGTTAAGAAGGTAACCTGCAACTTGCAACAGCTAGGGGCTTGTTCTAGAATGGCCAGGAGTAATATTGCTTTATTATTACTGTCAGGTCGTGAAAAGCTTGTCTTGCACACTGTTTACATCATCACGTAGTGCATTAAGGCAGAATAAAGTGTAAAAGCTACTGGAAAGTGCAGTGCAGGTAAATGATAAAGTGCAAGATCATAACGAGGTAGATTGTGAGGCCAAGATTCCATCTTATCATACAAGAAGCTGATAACAGCAAAATGGGAGCTGTATTTGAGCCTGGTGATATAAATGCTTTCGGGCTTTTGTATCTGATTGCCGAGGAGTGAGGGAAGAGGAGAGAATGTCCAGGAAGGGTGGGGTCTTTGGTTGTGCTGGCTGCTTTACTGGGGTGTCAAGAGGTGTGGACAGTCCATGCAGGGGAGACTGGGTCCAGTGCTATCCTGAGCTGTGTTCACAACTCTGCGGTCTTTTGGAGGGTGGCTGACATTTAGCTTGGTTGGTGTTGGCTGGTTTATTATTTATTGAGACACAGCATGGAACCGGCCTTCCAGCACTTTAAGTCAGGCCGCCCAGCAACCCCTCTCTCCCAACCCCACCCCCCCATTCTAGCCTAATCACAGAACAATCTACAATGACCGATTAATCTACCAACCTGTGTGTCTTTAGACTGTGGGGGGAGACCCACAGGGAGAACGTTCAGCTACAGGTCAAGTGCAGCTCAGATAAATGATGAAGTTCAAGATCATAACAAGATGGACTGTGAGGTCAGTTGTCCACCTCATTGTACAAGAGGTCCATTCAAAAGTCTGATACAGCAGAATAGGAGGTGTCTTTCAGCTTGGTGGTACATGGTTTCAGGCCTTTGTATCTTCTGCCCAATATAAAACAGAAGAGAGAACACCCAAGGTGTTTGCAGATACTCTTATTGATAACTATAAAACTTCTCTGTCACTTATATTACCTTTGCTTTCATGCATTGATCTTGGCTCCACAGAAAAGGCGGGGGCTGAGACTTGAACTGACTGAGGCCTTAAAGTTCTGGAAGTGTTTGATGATGGTAGATTTAGACTTCCCATTTGTGGGCAGATCAAACAAAGGGCCATTAATATTCACACAAGCGAAGTCCTGTACAGGCCCCTCCCTGGGTTATGAATGCCTGATTTATGGAAACCCCTCACAACTTCCCCACTCATCCTGGGCATTCTCTCTTCTTCCTTCTCCCATCTCCTGTCAGGCAGAAGATACAAAAGCCTGGAAGAACATACCACCAGGCTCAAGGACAGCTTCTTTCTCAATGTTCTAAGACTACTGGATGGCTCCCTAGTAAGATGGACTCTTGACCTCACAATGTCCCTCGTTGTGACCTTACACCTTGCTATCTGCCTACACTACACTTTCTCTGTAACTGTAACAACTGATTCCAGGAATGAAGGGGTTAACATATGAGGAGCGTTTGGCAACTTTGGGATTTAGAAGACTGCGGGGGTGGGAAAGGGGTGGTAGGGATCTCATTGAAACCTACTGAATGTTGAAAGGACGAGATAGGGTGGATGTTTCCTATGGGGGGGGTATCCAGACTAGAGGGAACAGCCTCAGAATTGAGGGAGTAACCCTTTAAAACAGAGGTAAGGGAGAATTAAGCCTGATTTATACTTCTGCGTTAACTCGATGCCGTAACCTACGCAAGTGACTTACACGCGTTGTGAGCATTTATACTTGTGCGTTGGTGTGTCTGCGTCGCTCTGCAATTCGCGCACCCCACACATGCGCACACACCTGCCCGTGCAAGGCTTCACGGTCATGGTAGTGTTTCTCGGGGTAAACAAGTTTAAAGCGAGCGTCTTTTCTCGTAAAAGCGAAATGTGTCCTCCTTAATTTCGGAGGTCTGTAAGTTTCTCCAACTTCCGGTACTTCAACTCTGCTTCCCATTCCCATTCAGATATGTCTGTACATGCCCTCCTCTATTGCCATGATGAGGCTAAACTCAGGTTGGTGGAGCAACACCTCATATACAGTCTAGGTAGTCTCCAGCCCCTTGGTATGAACATTGAATTCTCCAACTTCCAGTAATTCCCTCCCCCTCCCTTCCTCTATCCCTATTTCACTCTACCCCCTCCCCCAGCCCCCTCATGGTTCCGCCTCCTTCTACTACCCATTGTTTTCAGGGTTATGACGTCAATGCTTCCCCTCCCCCACCCCTTTGTCCTTCAAATTATTGGTCTTTCAACTGACGCTACAAGCATTCTTCCAATCCTTCCCCATCTTTCATTCTTCAGTCCTGATGAAGGGTTCCGGCCCGAAATGTCGACTCATTGTTTCTGACTGATGCTGCCCGACCTGCTGAGTTCATCCAGCGTACTGAAAGTGTTGCTTTGATCTTTTACAGCATCTGCAGATTATTTTGTGTTTGCCATTCAGAGAGATTGTGTCTGATTTAATCAGTCAACTACACCTTCCTGCCTCATCTCCATCACTGATTACACTATAATGCAAATATTTCCCCATCTTCAATAGACTCAGTGGCTGAAGATCACAGCTCTCTGTGAGAAGAGTCAGAACCCACAGTAGAAATTCCTCCTCTCCTCAGTCTTAAATGAGACTTGAGATTTTACCTCCTCTTGTTCCAGACTCTCTTGCCGGGAGATTTCCTCAGCATCTACCTTGTCATCCCTCAGAATCTTACCTCAGCCAACTTTAATCCTACTCGAGGTCCTGCTGAGCGGTCCTGGCCTGAAACATTGACTGTTTATTCCCTGCCACTGATGCTGCCGGACCTGCTGAGTTCCTTCTGTATTTTGTTGCCAGTTTTCCAGCATCTGCAGAATCTCTTGTGGTTATCTTTCTTCCTGTGACCCTTCTCCGTACCCTCCCTGAAGTAAACCGGCCAATAGACCCTTCTCCGTCCCCTCCCTGAAGTAAGCCGGCCAGTGCTGCACCTGCTACTCCTGGTTTAAGCATGCTAAAGTCCTGTCTCTTTGTCCCCACTTCTGGAATCCATTCCTTTTACAATAAAGACTGTAAGTATCGAGTGAGTTCACTCACTGCGGCAGGGTCCAAGTATTGGTAAATAGGATTAATATAGATCATATCCAATGATCATCATGAGCTGAAGGCCTGCTTCTGACTGACCAGCCCCACTTACATGGAACACAGAACAGTACAGGAACAGGCCCATTGGCCCACAGTGTTATGCTGTACCATCTAAAAAAAATCAAAAAACCCTCAAAAACAAAACCCTCAAAAACTAATCCCTCCTTGAGTTCTTTTCTGACTCTTTTATAGTTGTCATGTACGCCGTTTGATCCTAACTTTCGAAGCATTTATATACTTTTCCTTTTTCTTCTTGACGCAAGTTCATCACCTCTCTGGACCTCCAAGGTTCTCTTATCTTTCCATCCCCATCCTTCCTTCTAACAGGAACATACATTCCTGAACTTCCAACAATTGCCCCCCCTTCACCATCCCACATTCCCCATTCCCATCCCTTATCTTAGCTCCTTACCTGTCCATCACCTCTCCCTTCCCTTTCTTCCAGGGCTTTCTGTCCTCTCCTATCAGATTCCCCCTTCTCCAGCCCTTTCTCTTTTACCAATCGACTTCCCAGCTCTTCCCTCCCCCTCTCCTGCTTTCGCCTATAATTTACTACCTTGTACTTTTTCCTCTTCCCCCTCCACACCTTCTTTCTCCGGTCTTACTGAAGATATTTGACCCAAGACGTTGACTTTACTCTCTTCTATAGATGCTGCCTGGCCTGCTGAGTTCCTCCAGCATTTTGTGTGTGTTGCTTGCCTTTCCTGTACTCTATGCAGATGATCTTTAAACACCCTCCACATGTCTGATGTGGACTTGCCAGAGAAAAGGTATTCCCAATTAACTCTCAGTTCGCGCCTGATGCCATTGTAATTTGCCCTACTCCAAGACTCGCCTGCAAGGACTATACCTGTCCTTATCTATAGCAATACTGAAACTTTTTCTGCACTAATTGCACCAAGGCACCCACATCTCAAGAGCAGCATTCATTGATCTCCAGTCATCTAAATATTATTCCTCTGCTAAGAGGATAATCTCGCATTTTCCCCACATTCACCAGGTTTATGATCTTTGTTTTTATCCGTTTGGTATCCTCCTCACGACTTACTTTCCTATCTATCCTTGTATAGTTGGGCACCATCTATAGGGAGTGTAAGTTAATGTTTTGGGTTAAAGTTTCTCCCACGTTTTAAAGATGTACCTGTTGGTAGGTTAATTGGTCTTTGTAAACTGTCTCGCAATCATGCTGGGGTTAAATCAGGAGCTTGGTTAATTGGTCTTTGTAAACTGTCTCGCGATTACGCTGGGGTTAAATCAGGAGGTTGCTAAGTCTATTCCATGCTGTGTCTTAATAAATAAATAATCAGGAACTTCCAGTGATAAATCTAGCTGAGAATTGGAGGAAAATCTTTTAGCCGGAGAACATTACAGCAGAATATGTCCCTTTTCTTCCCACAATGTTGTGCTGACCTTTTACCCTACTCTAAGATCAATCTAATCTTTCCCTCCCACATAGCCTCCATTTTTCTATCATGTGCCTGTCTAAGAGTTTCTTAAATGTCCCTGATGCATCTGCCTCTACCAGCTCCCCTGGCAGTAATTTCCACACATCACACTGTTTTAACAAAAAACTTGCCCCTAACATCCCGCCTCCTGTACTTCCCTTCCAGTCATCTTAACAAAAAGGAGTGGAAATGAGGAAACTATTCCCACGCCAGGGTAATCTACTGAGGAAAGGTTAAGGGGGATACCACAGATGTGTTTAAGGGAAACTTGGATAAACGCAAGCGGGAGAAAACAATGGGTAACACTGAAGGGGGTGAGAGAGATAGAAAAGGCTCACTCCGAGCATAAACTTCGGTCTTACTGAAAGGCCAGTTTCTGTGCTGCACTTTCTTCAGCAATACAACTGAATCTCAGTCTTGCTCTCTAACTTCACAAGGATCTTGTTTCCCTGACATTTACAGTACTCGGCCCTGAAGGGGGAGCTTCCACACAGCATCCACCTCCTCACCCTGGCTCGGTGGGACTCCGAGTCCATCCTCCTTCGCCTGGAGCACCAGTTCGAACAGAGAGAGAGCCAAGTCTACTCCAAACCCCAGACGGTGGATCTGCAGGTGGGTTCCTCACCCTGTTTTGGAGGTGGCTAAGATGTGGGGAGAAAGAGGAGCTAAGGTGGTGGTGGAGGGGTGGGGGGTGCACTTCTGTTGGCCGTTATTGTTAAATCTATCCTATGCTTCTGTAAGATGAGAATTAAAGTAGGGAGAGCAAAATTGGGCTAAACTTAGCAGAATGATGGACTACCATTTTTGTATTTGATTTTGGATCAATCCAAAAGTCAGTGATTTACAGTCAGTTGCACCTGAGGAGAATGGATACAGACGACCCCTGTGTTATGGCCACTTGGGTAACAAGTTCACATATCGCTACACAAAAATGTGAGAAAAACACTTAGCTTTCATGGAACATGTTGGGGTGGGGGAGGGGACACTCCTTTGCAGCTTGTGTTTCTTGAGACATGGAAATGATACTGCTTTGTGTTGTGGACCATTTTCCAGGAACGCAACCCCTCTCCCATAATGCAGAGCTGGCCTGTTTTCTGTTTATCCACAGCAAGATCCCACAAATGGATTTCAACGGGTATGGTGTTGGGTAAAAATTATTGTTGCGGAGGAGAGCCAAAGTATGGGCATGGGACCTTTGACCTCTACCTGATAGTAGATGAGACCTCTGCTTAATGGCTCATCCGTAAGTCAGTATTACTGATGATGCAGAGCTCCCTCAGCTGGTTTAGGGCTGCAGTTCTCACCTGCCTGTCACAACCCCCAGGTCCCCTCCTCCTATGCTTGCAGATTCTTTCCTCTCTAGCCCTTAACCTTTCCCACACATCTGGCTTCACCTCCCCCCCCTGCCTTTTTTATTCTGGCGTCTTCCCTCTTCCTTTCCAGTCCTGATGAAGGGTCTCGGCCCGGAATGTCAACTGTTTTCCCCTCTCCTTAGCTGCTGCCGGGCCTGCCGAGTTCCTCCTGCATTTTGTGTGTTACTTTGGTGTTCCAGTTGACAGATTGGGATTGGCCTCAGCCTCAGAACAGGGCACTGCAACTACAGTTCTTCAGCCTGCGCTGGATGAGAGTTTCAAGCTCCAGCCTGTTCGGATTGAGCCTCGGAATAGAACATCCATTTAGAACGGAGATAAGGAGGAATTTCTCTAGCTAGAGAGCGGCGAGTCTGTGGAATTCATTGCCACAGACAGCTGTGGAGGCCAAGTCATTGAGTATGTCTAAAGTGGTGATTGATAGGTTCTTGATTAGTCAGAGTGCCAATGATTACGGAAAGAAGGCAGGAGAATGAAGTTGAGAGGGACAATAATTCGGCTGTGGTGGAATACCAGAGCAGACCCAGATGGCCTGAATCTGCTCCCATGTGTTCTGCTCTTACGATAAATCTATGTTGAGTGGTGGCGGTTTGGGCTGTGTACCAGCAGAGAAAGGGAAGGTTTTCAAAATATGATGAGCAAAACCATTGTTTATTTAAGCAGGGGAAGTCATGCACCTCGTGTACTTCCATGCCAGATGGAGGCATGGGTAGAATATTAGTGTGAATTGTTGCTTGATGGTCTGTGTAATTAATGAGCCAAAGGGCTGGTGATGTGCTTTATGACCCTATGGGCCACTCAACACTCATGGGAGCTGACTGCGAGACAGACATTTTCAACCAAAGCCTTGAGGGGGAAGAGCAAAGGTGATGGGCTAATTCTGCTTCTATTTCTTATGAAGGAGGAAGCAGTGAACTTACAATAGTTTGTCTCCATCTCTCTCCAGCATTTGTTTCCTGCATTTGAGATCACATCCGTGGAGGAAATGTCACTGGGTTTCAACCAGCTGAAAAGTGACATGTCCAGGTTTGTCTGGAATACCGCACAAGGTTAGTACTGCAGTTCCAAGCTTCTGGCCTTCACTGAAACTCCTGTCCTCATGTTTTTGGTATATCCGTTCTCCCCACCCCCCACAGTACAGAACTGGAACTGGGGAAGAGTTAACATTCTGTACCAATGGCCCTTCATCAGAACTGGTAAAATGGCGGTCTCTCATTTTTCCATGACAGAAAGGAGTTATGGAGGGAACAAAGGAAATGGCTGTGGGGTGCAGACCAAGGTTCACCAGGTAACAGGATTGCTTTTGGTACCATCTGTGAGAGGGAGATGAATAATTGTTAATTATTATCTCTTTACACTCCAGCCAGACTAGCTTAGACGGTATAAGCAACAATTGTCATGTCTCCAACTCATCACGTACATCCCAATCAGGCAGATTAATCCCTGCTTTTTTCCTTACTGTCATGAAGGGTTATTAAGTTAAAATGTTAACTATTTCTTTCAGTATCTGCTGGTTGACCTGCTGAGAATCCTTGGTATTTTGTATCTCATGTTTTCATTTCAGATTTCAAAGTTTGTTGCTTTTCAGACCCTGAAGGTTTTCTGCTTCTACAGCAACTCTGAGGCCAGTCCTTCTGCAAGACAGCTCCATGTTCAGCTGCCAGTTTTGTTCCCACCATCCACAGAACATGTTTCTGCATCATCCCCAAATACTCCATCTTCACTCGGGCAATGGGTATCATGGGGAGTGAGTGAGGCAGAGAGGTGGGCAGTGGGGAAGAAGCCAGAATAAAAGGGAGGGGGGGAAGAGAAGAGGCTAGCTGGAAGGTGATAGTTGAATGGGAAAGGTCAAGGGCAGGATCAGAAGAATGGGAGAGGAATGTGGACCATAGGAGAAAGCGGACCTAGGGGAAGTAATAGGCTGGTGAGAAGAGGTGAAAGGTCAGAGTGGGGAATAGAGCGGCTAATTTTTTTTTAATCAAAAGGAGAAGTTGAAATTCATGGCATCAGGTTGGATATAAGGTGTCTGTTCACTGGCATCTTCTCTCTCCCCCCCCCCCCCCCCCCCAGGTTGTCTGAAGTTCCTGGAATTAAAGAAATCTAGGAGAATATGGTTAAGGCTTATCCAACTATTTTGCTTGTTTGGGGGAAACCTTCAATTGTTTCTATATAAATACAGCATCTTTTAACTTTGTAAAGCAATTCAAGGTGACTCACTACAGTAACGTCAGACGACTGACACCAGGCCAAATGGGATGAGGAGAGGGCCTTGAAGGAGAAAGAGAGAAGGGACGAATTCCAGAGCTTAGGGACAATGAAGACACGGCCACCTGTAGTGCAAGTTAAATTTGGACTTCCTCGAGTCCAGGGTTAAATACCAGAGAGGAATTGAAGGGTCAGAAAAGTTTAGGAAATAATCGGCAACAGCTTGGGTATGAAAGCAAAATAGCTGTGACTTGACCAGGAACCTCGCACGGGAGTTAGTGACCAAATGGACTGGAGCAGTTTTGGATAATCTCAGGAAGGAATAGTTAAAGCTGGGAGGCTGGTCAAGAATTCGATGCGATTGTAACTGGGAATAACTAACCAGCAGCCCAAACCAAAATGATTCTTGCTCTACAGTGTCTGTACTATTTCTGACACTATGCTCTTTTTCAGAGATGGAAGGCTCCAACTCGTTCTCCAGACACAGCAGTGTCTCTGCGCACAATGTGACTCTCCATCCGATGGAAATCCGTACTTTTCGTATTCGCTTTCGTCAGGGCTAACCAGACGGGTTGGCCACCCCGCACTGAGAATACTAATACTGCAAGGATGAGCCAAAACAGTCAACAGACGAGTAATGTTCCTAATCCAATCCAATAGGGTCGTTTAATCTTGGCTGGGTAATGCCTTCTAATTAGCAAAGGCTGGCCCTTTTTACTAGTTCCTACACTCACTCGCTTACAGTGGGAAAAATTAGGAAAGAAAACAATCAGCTGATATTTTAGATCATTTCCATTAACGTCCATTGACCCATGTTCCTCCCTCCCTTTGGGGCAGGTTAAGTCAGGCTAAGCAAACATTCTAAGTGTGCAATCTATTTTCCTTTCCAAAATGTGCCTTGGTTAAGTTCATCCATTCAAACCCTTTACTATATCAAGTGGTTCCTTCCTTCCCCAGTCCTTAAAACAACTAATACATTTGTGGCTGATTGCCAGACAACCATTAATCTTCTCCTCTTCTGGGTTGAGTTGTTCTGTGATCTTGGCAATTCATCAACCACCCGAGCTTTACATTTTCTGAGTTGTTTCTCCCCCACTATCAGCCCCACCCAAACAAAATGAAGGGAATAGAATAATTCAGATTAAAGCATCTGAAATAATGTGCAATAGCTTTTTAAATTCTTGTTTTGATGATCACTTTTATACAAAAACTCCCATTTGTATCCCCAGTGAAGAAAGATTTAGTCAAAGTATTGTTTCACTTTGATATTAATGCAAGGAGAGGGCATCAAAGCATAGAAACACCAGTATTAGAAGTAGGTGAAACTGTGCCTCTACTTAAGTGATGTACAAAACTGATGTTCAAAGTGTGGTTCTTGTGCCTTACAAAGGATGTCTACGGAAGGTTAGGCAAAGTGAAGAGGAGAGGAAGCACTGTCTAGCAGCTGATTGACATTTACAGGACTAAGTGTGCTGGGAGGAAAACAAGAAATGGAATGGAAGGGGGTGTGGTGGGGGCAAGCAATAAATTTGGGAGCATCTGACAGAAGTTAATTTGTACCTCGTTTTTGAACAGAAGCCAAACATATCATTAATGAAATAAACCTCAGGTTAACACAAAACAGTGCACACACTTCCAGCCTCCTCCTAAGCAAGTTCATTTATAGAGGGGAAAAGTTTACTGTGGTTGGGTGGAGTTGATACAGAAGGTCATCTCATTTGGAGCAAAAGAAATCCAACCTGCAATATCAATGATGAGTTTGATCAACAGCTTTCCGGGCAAGCTAGGGCAAGCTGCTGCCTAGACACAAGACCAAAGGCCAATAGGAGCAGAATTAGGTCATCTGGCACATCAAGTCTGCTCCACTATTTATTCATGGCTGATCCATCTCCTTCTCAACTCTATTCTCCTTCATTCTCCCCATAACCTTTCATGCCCTTGAGTAATCAAGAGCCTATCAACCGGTGCCTTAAATACACCCAATGACCTGGCCTCCACAGCTACCTCTGTCAACTAATTCCACTAATTTGCCAGTCTCTGGCTGAAGTAATTCCTCCACATCTCCATTCTAACTGGACATCCCTCTACTGAGGCTATGCTCTGTGGTCCTCCACATCGGGCAGGGGGGTGGGGTTCAGCTCCGGGCTAACGACCCTGACTTGTTGAACAAAATGTTATGGAAACAGCAGGCATAACAGACAGTAAGCAAGTTGTGTGAGGCATGATTTTGATGGGTTTGTTAGTGGTGGGACACTTATTTCCTACACCTCAGATAGTGTTTGTTAGTATAGGCAGATTTGTTACACCCCAACTATGAATTAATTTAAAAAATGCAGTTTAATTAAAAATAAAATTGAAGCATTACATGTAGAATCTTGAACTTTACATTCCATTTACAGACTCTGCACCACTTAGAGTGAGAGTACAGAGTCAGTTACCGTGATAAATGACAACGGCACATCTTAGGATGAGATCTTCGGAGAGCTTTCACTCGGACTGCTCTCCCCTGCCTCGATCTTCAGAGAGCTTACACTCGGCCTGCTCTCCGCTGCCTGGATTTTCGGAGAGCTTACACTCGGCCTGCTCTCCGCTGCCTGGATCTTCGGAGAACTTATACTCGGCCTGTTCTCCACTGCCTCGCTCTCCTGCTGATGCGAGTAACGACATTCCTGTCCGTATGTACAGATACCCTGTGGGTAGGAAGGGAAAGATCAGTCAAATATTTATACCCATAATAAAGGCCAGTGTCATGTTGGTGTAGTATAAATGTTTTCACATTAAAATATTACCGTATTGACATGTTAAAACCACCTGTTGAGATGGAAAATTAACCACACCCTGATTACTAGAGCAATGCTTAAACAATCTGAGCCTAAATGACTGGCCAGTTACACACAAACAGCACAAGGTGGTTCCACTGGAGTCTGGTATGGAAGAGCACCATTTCACAGTGACAAGTAGCTCCACACCTCTTTGGGATACTATCTATCCAAGCAGAGAAAGTCCTGACTCCCAAGTAATGCTGGCATGTGAAGCAGTCACCATTTTGCATCCCCCCTGTGGGCAACAACAGCAAGGCTACTAAGTTTCAGAGGTACGCAAGATAATGACACCACTGGCTGATTAGATAATTACATTAACACGCAGGTGTACAGGAGTCCCTAATAAAGTGGCCACTGAGTGTATTTCAAAATCAGTGTTACACAGACCAATGGAAAAAACCTCGACCCTGGGTTTCTAAAAGTCAAGACAATGAATAATGCAGACAAGACACACAAGATGCTTTGGAGTGTAGAGATTAGTCACCCATGTACTTGACACATCATAAGTGCCTACTGCGAGTCCCTTACAGTAGAGCCTTGAACGAGGCTGGTTCACTGAACCTTCACAAGATAGAAACATAGAAAATACAGGCCCTTCGGCCCACAAAGCTGTGCCGAACATGTCCCTACCTTAGAACTACCTAGGCTTTACCCATAGCCCTCTATTTTTCTAAACTCCATGTAGCCATCCAGGAGTCTCTTAAAAGTCACCACTACCACCGGCAGCCCATTCTATGCATTCACCACTCTCCGCGTAACAAAATTACCCCTGACATCACCTCTGTACCTACTTCCAAGCACCTTAAAACTATGCCCTCTCGTGCTAGCCATTTCAGCCGTGGGAAAAAGCCTCTGACTATCCACACAATCAATGCCTCTTATTATCTTGTACACCTTTATCAGGTCACCTCTCATCCTCTGTCGCTTCAAGGAGAAAAGGCCGAGTTCACTCAACCTATTCTCATAAGGCATGCACCCCAATCCAGGCAATATCCTTGTAAATCTCCTCGTCTTTCCTGTAGTGAGGCAACCAGAATTGAGCACAGTCTCCAAGTGGGCCTGACCAGGGTCCTATATAGCTGCAACAAAGGCCAATGCATTGTATGCCTTCTTAACCACACAGTCAACCTGCGTAGCAGCTTTGAGTGTCCGATGGACTCGGACCCCAAGATCCCTCTGATCCACACTGCCAAGAGTCTTACTATTAATACTATATTCTGCCATCATATTTGACCTACCAAAATAAACCACTTCACACCTATCTAGGTTGAACTCCACCTGCCACTTCTTACCCCAGTTTTGCATCCTATCAATGTCCCGTTATAACCTCTGACAGCCCTCCACACGATCCAAAACACCCCCAACCTTTGTGTCATCAGCAAATTTACTAACCTCCACTTCCTCATCAAGGTCATTTATAAAAAAATCACAAAGAGTAAGGGTCCCAGAACAGATCCCTGAGGCATACCACTGGTTACCAGTCTCCATGCAGAATATGACACGTCTGCAACCACTCTTTGCCTTCTGTCGGCAAGCCAGTTCTGGATCCACAAAACAATGTCCCCTTGGATCCCATGTCTCCTTACTTTCTCAGTAAGCCTAGTATGGGGTACCTTATCAAATGCCTTGCTGAAATCCATATACACTACATCTACGGCTCTACCTTCATCAATGTGTTTAGTTACATCCTCAAAAAATTCAATCAGGCTCGTAAGACTTTCTTTGACAAAGCCATGCTGACAATTCTTAATCATATTATGCCTTTCCAAATGTTCATAAATCCTGCCTCTCAGGATCTTCTCCATCAACTTACCAACCACTGAAGTAAGACTCACTGGCCTATAATTTCCTGGGCTACCCCTACTCCCTTTTTGAAGAAGGGAACAACATCTGCAACCATTAAATCCTCTGGAACCTCTACCATCCTCATTGATGATGCAAAGATCATTGCCAGAGGCTCAGCACTCTCCTCCCTCGCCTGGGGTATTTCCCGTCCGCTCCCAGTGACTTATCCAACTCGATGCTTTCCAAAAGCTTCAGCGCATCCTCTTTCTTAATATCTACATGCTCAAGCTTTTCAGTCCGCTGTAAGTCATCCCTACAATCGCTAAGATCCTTCTCCGTAGTGAGTACCGAAGCAAAGTATTCATTAAGTATCTCTGCTATCTCCTCCGGTTCCATACACACTTTCCCACTGTCACACTTGATTCGTCCTAGTCTCACATCTTGTCCTCTTGCTCTTCACATACTTGTAAAATGCCTTGGGGTGTACCTTAATCCCGTCCACCAAGGCCTTCTCATGGCCCCTTCTGGCTCCCCTAATTTCATTCTTAAACTCCTTCCTGCTAGCCTTATAATCTTCTAGGTTACTATCATTACCTAGTTTTTTGAACCTTTTGTAAACTTCTTTAGTCTTGACTAGATTTAAAACAGCCTTTGTACACCACGGTTCCTGTACCCTACCATCCTTTCCACGTCTCATTGGAACATACCTACTCAGAACCCCATACAACTATCCCCTGAACATTTGCCACATTTCTTCCGTACATTTCCCTGAGAACATCTGTTTCCAATTTATGCTTCGAAGTTCCTGCCTGATAGCCTCATATTTCCCCTTACTCCAGTTAAACGTTTCGCTAACTTTGTCTGTTCCTATCCCTCTCCAATGCAATGGTAAAGGAGATAGAATTGTGATCACTATCTCCAAAATGCTCTAACACTGAGAGACCTGACACCCGACCAGGTTAATTTCCCAATACCAGATCAAGTACAGCCTCTCCCTCTTGTAGGCCTACCTACATATAGTGTCAAGAAACCTTCCTGAACACACCTAATAAACTCTACCCCATCTAAACCCTTCACTCCAGGGAGATGCCAATCAATATTTGGGAAATTAAAATCTCCCACCACTACAACCCTGTTATTAATACTCCTTTCCAGAATCTGTCTCCCTATCTGCTCCTCTATGTCCCTGTTACTATTGGGTGGTCTATAAAAAACACCCAGTAGAGTTATTGAGTTTAACTTTATTTGTCATATGTGCACTGAAACAAAGTGAAATGCATAATTTTGTGTCAAATCTGAGCAGCGCGGATTGTGCTGTGTCACTGCATTTCTGGTGCCAGCCTAAGATGCTCACACCTCACTTGTCCTAACCCTGTGTCTTTGGAATGTGGGAGGAAACCCGTGCGCTCACAGAATCGGACCCCGTAAAGCAGTTGTGCTAACCGCTACGCTACTGCGCCACGTTAGTCCTCTTACCTCTCTGAACTTCTTGCAGGGGATTTGCTTCCCGTGCTCCAGATCCTCATTCCGCTGTTTCCGTTTATTCTGTAGCCGTTTCCGTTTCTCTTCAAGACATGCATGGATTCCTCCCCTAGAAGACACAAGGCACCAACCCGTGAGCACACCACCCTGTTCTTCAGTCTAAAAGCAAACTGCCGTTACACCCATGATCGCAGTTCAGCACGGAAGCAGAGGAGTGCCCATTGGCACACTGTGACGCAGAACTTGCTCACTACAGCGGAGCTGTTAGGTTTCATTGGTGGAGAGAGGAAAGTGCTGAAGGCAGAAGGGAATGGGAGTTGAGGCTGCAGTTGTAGTTACGAATCAGGATACTCTTATTTCACTGGTGGGTTTGAGAACCCACCTCATCAAGATTCTCCATTTTTGTTTAGTAGAGCGACACACTAAACCCTGGAGGAACTCAGTGGGTCAGGCACCTATGGAGGGAAATAAACTGCCAACGTTACAGGTCAAGGCCCTTCTTTTGGCCTGTTGATTGTCCATTTCCCTCCACAGATGTTGCCCGAACGCTAAAGTGCTACAGCGTTTTGTGTGTTACTGTTTACAGCACCTGTGGTGTCTGGTGTGTTAGAGTCCATGTCACTGGTTGGGGAGTGGGAGGGGTAGTGCAGGCAATGACGTTAATCCGTCTACTAAACCTGGTTTGGCTCACTCTTTGATGCAAGGGGGCAAAGAAAAAACAATGCAGCCCTGGGAGTTGATCAACCTCTGAATCCTTCTCTTCGAAAACAGTGAAGAGCAAGAGATGGAAGCAACACTTCCCCTGTTAGTATATTAATGAACACTGCAGTTCTTTCAGCACAAGGGCAGGGGAAAGAGGGCATGAGAAGGTAGGGCTGTCTGATGTGATAGACTTGCTTCATTCAGTTGACAGCAAAAAATTCACAAAGTCAATCGTACAACACAGAAACGCCATTCAACCCATCATGTGCAATCCAATCTTTTTGTCCATTTTCACTGATCCACATTAGGACTGTATCGTCTATGCCTTGCTTATTTAAGTACCTGTCTAAATGCCTCTTAAATTGCATCTAATTCCATCACCTCCTCTTGCAGAACATTCCAGGCATTCTATGTAAAAAAAAACCCCGCAGACTGTCTTTAAAACTTCCCTTAAATCTATGCCTCTCGTTTTTGATACTCCTCCCACAAGAAAAAGGATAGACCATCTATCCTATCGGTGCACTTACATCTTAGATATCTCTAACACGTCACCGCTCAGCCTGCATTGCTCCTTGGAAAATATGCCTGACCTATTTAATCTCTCCCCATAATGAAAGTCCTCTATTCCAGGAATCTCTTCCACACCCTCTAAGGAACCTACAGAGTTGCGACCAAATATGCGAACATTACGCCAAGTTTGGTCTGAAGAGTGCTTTGTGAAGTGGAACACAATATCATGTGCCCTGACCTATGAAGTCATGCTTGTTAATCACCCTATGTTGCCACTTTCAAGGAATAATAGTCTTGAACCCCCAAGTCTTCCTGTTCATCAATATGCCCAAGCACCTATCATCTACTGTAGGTGCTGCCTCCATATAAAACTTTCCAAGACACATCACCCTGCCCTTGTCCGGATTAAAGTCAATCACCGATACGCCACCCAACTTTACGTCTGATCGTTATCTGCTGTAGCATTTGACAAACTTAGTTACAATCTCCAAAACCACCATATGCAAACTTACAAAACATACCCTTTCCTACGTTCACCGTAAGACTTAGGAGCAGTTGGGTCACTTGGCCCATCAAGTCTGCTCCACCATTGCATCATGGCTGATTTATTATCCCTCCAAATCCCATTCTCCTGCCTACTCCACATAACCTCCGACACCCTTAATAACCTATGATTTAAATATACCCAATGGTTTGGCCTTCACAACTGTCTGTGGCAATAAAACCCTCAGAACCACACCCTCTGGCAAAAGAAATTCATGCTCATCTCCATTCTAAAGAGACGTCCTTCTGTTTGGAGGCTGTGCCCTCTGCTGCTAGACTCCCACAACTAGGAACATCCTCTCCACATCCTCGCTATCCAGGCCTTTCAATAGTTGTTCATTGACCACAATCATATTTAAGTAAGTGTGATATGCCAGCAGGGGTGACTGGTGGTTGCTGGGTTGAGACAACAGCAGATAGAGTTTCCCTTCCAATCTTGAAGCTGACAGAGCCCTGCCCTCCACTGCCTCCTTTCCCCACCACCAGTGTTATGAGGCTCCATCACCCTTACGGAACCTTACCCAGCCTTGGCCCTGGCCTTGGGCCCCCAGTTGGCTTCTGGATTTTCCTGGAAACGTTTCAGCCCTCGCTTCCTAGATTTTGGATTGGCATCTTCCCGGATGTCAAAGCAAGCCTGCAGACTGACACAAAGACACACAGTGGATGGAAAAACCAGTTTGGACAGGAGCAGCTTAGTCTGGTACAAACTGAACAGGAGTCTTCTGAAGGAGTTAGGCTCCATAGATTGAAGCACAACTGAAAAATGCAGCAATCTGAAAGAAATTCCATTCGCTTGGTTGGAACATAAGAACAGTTCAGCCCTTTGGACCTCAACGCTGTTCCGACTCCAGAGCATGAACGCTGGGGGCTCTGCTATTACATGCATGGTGGGTGGGGGGAGGTGAATGCTTTTGCTGGAGCACATGGGAGGGGGGCGAGGGTTGATACTTTTGCTGTTGCTTGAGCGAGGGAACAAACCCATACACCAATCACAACAGGGAGAGGGAGAGGGAACAGACCCATACATCAATCAGACCAGAGAGAGGGAACAGGGACTGAGGACATAGGTTTAAGTTCAGAGGGGGAAAATTTTATTGGAACCAGACAGAGGATGGTATGTATTAGAATGAGCTGCCAGCGAAAGTAGGTGAAACAGCATTTAAAAGGCTTTTGGACAAATACATGGATTGCAGAACTGTAGCGGAACATGGGCCACATGTGGGCTCATGGGTGAAAGTTAGATGGATACCTTGGTCAGCCTGGCCAAGTTGGAAACAACATGTTTCAACGCTGTGTTATTCTATAAGTATGAACTGCAGCACATCCAATACCGCAGGGACTGGTGATATAAAAATTTAAACCAACTTACACAGGCTCTTTGCTGAGGATCCGGAAGGCAGGACTGCTCTCGGATAGTTTCTCGAGCTTTACTGGGTGGATCTTTGCCTGCATCAGAATAAGAGTCAGCATCATCCTGCTAACCACACGTGCCTAGAAATTCAGTGCCCAGGCTCAGTTAGGCCTGAGCATCTCAAGACACTTGATTATCTTAAAGCATTCCGTGCCAAAGCCGACAGGAACACCGACCTGACATATTTGCCTCTTACCCAGCTCCTCATGATATCCCAGATCACTGAATGCGGTGCGTCAGTTTTAACGGCATTTTTACAAGCATGCGAGAGCGATACCCGATAACCAGCGTGAAGCAAGGCTGACCTATGGAGTTAGGGGTGGGGGTGAAAGAGAGGAATAAAGAGATTTAAATCACTTCAGCGCAATGTACACTCTATGCGATGCCTCCTGTACCTAATGTAGTGGCCACTGAGCGTATGCTTGTGATCTGCTGCTGCTGTAGCACACCATCCACTTCGAGTTCCAACATTACAAGGGGCACTTGTCAGCTTGAGACAGGAAAAATTGAAAACACTGTAAATTCTGGAAATCTGAAATAACAGAAAATGATGGATATGCTCAGGTGTGGAACAAAGAACAAAGTTCATCTTTCAGTTTGATGCCCCTTCATAAGAACTAGAGAAGTGAGAAGACAGCAGAGAGGAAAGGGTTGAAGAGAACAAAGGGAGTATCAGTGACGGAGTGGAGATTAAGTTTTTTCTGTTAGATCCTACTGCTTATGCGATACAAAGATTCTTCGGAAGTCAAGAATGAGGCAAAAAGACTTGTTGCTTACGATGGTTTTATTACAGTTCAGGTGATGAATCTGCTGTTTGTGCTGTCCAGGAGATGCCGAATGCTCGTTGTACAAAGGTGCAACTTGGGGGAGTTCATTGTAGGATGGCGTACAGCGCATCGGATGCCAGCCACACCACTTAAGGACCAGCCCAGCCAGTGTGCCAGTCATTACTGCAGAACAGCCAACTACTCTAACAGAACTGGCTTTAGAGGATCTGCCACATTATGCTCTTCACTCTATGAACCTGTGGTGGAAACCACAAAAATGCCGTGAAAATTTGAGTCATTTGCTGCTGGCAAAGAATTAGTCAACCTCTTATGTGTACACCGGTAAAATTATTACTTAATGTTAGCACTAACTTGCATTTTGGAAAGGGCAGGAAGGCCGCTGTGGGAATTGATTGAGTAACATATACTTTTTAAAAGACTGGGTGTGCCAGCATGATAAGTCCTTTGCTATCTACCCTCGACAGTGTTGGATATCAGTGTATCTACCCTCGACAGTGTTGGATATCAGTGTTGTGAACGATTGCGTAGCATTCACCTCTGAGTTTTGATGTCCCAGACTTTGGAGATCAGAATGTAAAATTGTGATGTAGTAGAAATTAAGTTTGTTCAGTTAGATACAAAGGTTCTTCGGAAGTCAAGAATGAGGCAAAAAACTTGTTGCTTACGATATTTTAATTATAGTTCAGGTGATGCATCTGCTGTTTGTGCTGTCCAGGAGATGGTGAATGCGGTTACCTCAACTCTAGCAACCTGGCTCAATTCTGACCTCTGGTGCTGGCTGTGTGGAGTTTACAGGTTCTCCCCGTGACCGCATAAGTTTCCCTTGGGGCGTCTGCTTTCCTCTTGAACGTGCACAAGTTGGAAGGTTAATCAGCAGCTTCCCCTAGCTTGCAGGTGAGTAGTAGAATTGTGGAGGATGGAGCTGCTAGAAATGTGAAGCACATAAAACAAGATGATGCTAATAATCTTCATGGCATGCACAGACTTGTTGGGCTGAAGGGCCTGCATCTGTGTTAGATGACCTCCAAATGTGATCAAATAGTGACTGGATATATACAGATTTTAGTGAGCTGGAATTATATACTCTGGCTCTTTATTAGATACACCCGCTTGTTAATGCACATATCTAATTAGCAAATAAAATAGCAGCAACTCAGTGCACAAGAGCATGTAGACGTGGTCAAGAGGTATAGTTGTTGTTCAGACCATGCATCAGAATGGGAAGAAATGCAGTCTAAGTCACTTTGACCATAGACTGATTGTTGGTGCCAGACGGGGTGGTCTGAGTATCTCAGAAACTGCTGGTCTCCTGGGATTTTCATGCACAAGTCTCAGTTGACAGAGAAGAGTGCAAAAAACACACAAAAAAATATCCAGCGCACATCAGATCTGTGGGCGAAGGCAATTTGTTAATAAGAGAGGTCAGAGGATAACGGCCAAACTGGTTTAAGCTGACAGGAGGGTGACAGCGAGTCACATAACCACACGTTACTGGTGTGCAGAACAGCATCTCTAATACACAATCCATTGAACCTTGAAATGGAAGGGCTGCAACAGCAGATGATCAGACTGAGTTTCGCTCCTGTACCTGATAAGTGGTCACTGAGTGTACTTTATTTCTAAACTGGAAATGCAATACAGAAAATATAATCAACATTTTCACAACCAAGATAAGATGTCCTGTTAAGTGGGAGCACATCCCCAGTTTTCATATAAACCCTTGTATTAGGCACAAGGTGTTAGCCATAAGACCATAAGACAAAGGAGCAGAAGTAGGCCATTCGGCCCATCGAGTCTGCTCCGCCATTTTATCATGAGCTGATCCATTTTATCCTATTTAGTCCCACTGCCCCGCCTTCTCACCATCACCTTTGATGCCCTGGCTACTCAGATACCTATCAATCTCTGCCTTAAGTACACCCAATGACTTGGCCTCCACTGCTGCCCGTGGCAACAAATTCCATAGATTCACCACCCTCTGACTGAAAAAATTTCTTCGCATTTCTGTTCTGAAAGGGCGCCCTTCAATCCTGAAGTCATGCCCTCTCGTACTAGACTCCCCCATCATGGGGAACAACTTTGCCACATCCACTCTGTAACTTTGCCACATCCACTCTGCATGCAATGCTTCTGTGTTCCTTTCTACTACAGCTCTTGCAGTGGCTGCACCCAGCTTCAGCAGGTCTTTTAGCACGCAGTCCCATCTTTGAACATGCTAGTTTACAGCATTCGACTGTGGACAGCACTTTGCTCTAAGTTTTGGGCATTCCAGAGAGGGTCGTCCTCTGCTCTGACAGTTTCCTAGCAGTGACTGATACTTGCTTCTGTGTGCACCCCTGGGATAAAAGGGCTCATCACTGACAGAGGAAAACATTAGCCCTCGTACTCTTGAAGTGGGCTCTGGAGAACTCACTGCTCAATGAATACAGGTTTCAATCCACACAAACAATGGAAAGAATTGTTAAGAAGCAGATGCCAACCATTGCTGGTAGAATTTCAGATGGTGATGAGAGGGCGTAAACGAGTGAGATTTATTGGCTGGTCCAGAGGTGCCACAGCGATAACTTTGCACTCACCATCAGTAGGACCATAGAATTGATTGTGGACTTCAGAACGAGTGACATGAGGGGACACACATCAGTTCTTGTAGAGCTATCAGAAGTGGAAAGAGTCAGTAATGTCAAGTTCCTGGGTGTCAGTATTTCCAAGGGTCTAATCTGGACCCAACATAGTGATGCAGCTACAAAGAAGGCACGACAGAGGTTATTTTTCATGAGGAGTTTGAGGAGATTTGATATGCCACCAAAAACACTCGCAGATTTCCACAGGTGTACCGTGGAGATGCATTCTGACGGGCTGCATTATTGTCTGGAATTGGGGTGGGGTGGGAGAAAAGAGATGCTACCACAGAGGATCGAAGTAAGTTGCAGAAAGTTGTAAACTCAGTCAGCTCCATCATGGACACTAGCCTCCATAGCATCCAGGACATCTTCAAGGAGTGAAGCCTCAAAAAGATGGCGTCCATCATTAAGGACCGTCACCACCCAGGACATGCCCTGTTCTCGTTGCTACTGTCAGGAAGGGGGTACAGGAGCCTGAAGACACACACTTAACAATTCAGGAACAGCTTCTTCCCCTCTGCCATCCGATTTCTGAATGGACATTGAAACCATGAACACCACCTCTATATTTTTTACTTCTATTTTTGCACTACTTATTTAATGTAACTATTTTATACTGTATACACTTGCTGTAATCCATTTTCCCCCTATGTATTGCACTGTACTGCCACTGCAAAGTAAACAAATTTCAAGACACTTGCCTGTGATATTAAACCTGATTCTGACGAGGGAGAGTACTTAGCAGGTCAGACCACATCATTAAGGGAAGAGAAACAGCATTAACATTTAGGATAATGACCTCCTGGCATCTGCAACTCCAAAATCCTGTAAGATACAGGACGTATTATACAATAACTTTCATAGCTTTTGTTGAATAAGGGATTCTGTTCATCAGCTACTATTTCAATCCTTTCATTTCACCTCAAATAATTGAGGCAGGTACAGCAGTATCATTTCAGAACCATGTGGATGGGTACGTGCAGAGGCAGGGTTTAGTGGGATATGGATGAATGGGCACATACAGGGCAGGGTTTAGTGGGATATGGACAAATGGGTACATACAGGGTGGGGTTTAGTGGGATATGGATGAATGGGCACATACAGGGCAGGGTTTAGTGGGATGTGGATGGATGGGTACATACAGGGATGGGGTTCAGTGGGATATGGACGAATGGGCGCATACAGGGATGGGGTTTAGTGGGATATGGACAAATGGGTACATACAGGGATGGGGTTTAGTGGGATACGAACAAATGGGTACATACAGGGATGGGGTTTAGTGGGATACGAACAAATGGGTACATACAGGGATGGAGTTTAGTGGGATATGGACAAATGGGTACATACAGGGATGGAGTTTAGTGGGATATGGACAAATGGGTACATACATGGATGGAGTTTAGTGGGATATGGACAAATGGGCACATACAGGGCAGGGTTTAGTGGGAGGTGGGATGAACACAGTTAATTGACTAGCTGGATGAGCAGCACAGCTGGTATGGACTTGCTGGGACAGAGTCTGTATCTGGTCTGAACTGCTCTACAACTATTGATCCCATGACACTTTGTAAAGGATTCTCAGAGGGAATGGAGCGAGGCTTACCTCATCTGCAGAAGTGATGGGGTATTACAGCGGATAACACTGCTCAGATGGTCCATTGTGTGGTATAGCGGGCAATCCTGTAACTCCTGGCAAAAGAGAAAATAATTTCAAGTCAACATCACAATGATTTACCATGAAAACTCCTTGCATCTCCATAGGAACAGGAACAGCTTATTCCCCTCCACTGTCAGATTATTTTATTTTTATTTAGCAATCTAGTGCAGAGTAGGCCCTTGAGGCCCTTCGAAGCACACCACCCCAGCACCCCTCAACAAACCCACTTAACTCATATCTAAATCACAGGACAATTTACAATGAGCAACTAACCTGCCCCGTATGACTCAGGACTGTGGAAAGAAACTGGAGCACCCGGAGAAAATCCATGGGGAGTATGTACAAACTCCTTACAGAACGACGACAGAATTGAACTCCATGCTGTAATGTCGGCATGCTGTCTGAACGGTCTATGACCCCATGAACATTACCTCACTAATTTGCTCTCTTTGGACCATTTATTTATTTTTATCTTATTTATTTATTTATTTATTTATTTATTGAGCGAAGCATAGACCAGACCCTTTCAGCCTTTCGAACTGCACTGCTCAGAAAACCCCCCAGTTAATCTGACCCTAATCACAGGAGAATTTACAACGACCAATTAACCAACTAACCCTGTCTTTGGGCAGTGAGAGGAAACCAGTGAGACCACACCTGGAGTAGTGTGTGTAGTTTTGGTCCCCTAATCTGAGGAAAGACATCCTTGCCATAGAGGGAGTACAAAGAAGGTTCACCAGATTGATTCCTGGGATGGCAGGACTTTCATATGATGAAAGACTGGATTGACTAGGCTTATACTCTCTGGAATTTAGAAGATTGAGGGGGGGATCTTATTGAAACGTATAAAATTCTAAAGGGATTGGACAGGGTAGGTGCAGGAAGATTGTTCCCGATGTTGGGGAAGTCCAGAACGAGGGGTCACAGTCTGAGGATAAAGGGGAAGCCTTTTAGGACCGAGATGAGGAAAAACTACTTCACACAGAGAGCGGTGAATCTGTGGAATTTTCTGCCGCAGGAAACAGTTGAGGCCAATTCATTGGCTATATTTAAGAGGGAGTTTGATAAGGCCCTTGTGGCTAAAGGGATCAGGGGGTATGGAGAGAAGGCAGGTACAGGGTTCTGAGTTGGATGATCAGCCATGATTGTACTGAATGGCGGTGCAGGCTCAAAGGGCCAAATGGCCTACTCCTGCACCTATTTTCTATGTTTCTATGAAACGGAGCACCTGGGGGACACCCACATGGTCACGGGGAGAACGTACAAACTCCTTCCTGCCAGTGGTGGGAATTGAACCCAGGGCACTGGTACCATAAAGCATGGTGCTAACCACTTCACTACATGCCACCCTACAAGTCACTAAACACTGGAGGAACTCAGCAGGTCAGACAGCATGTAGGAAATGAATGAACAGTTAATGTTTCAGGCCGAGACCCTCCTTCAGGACTGGAAAGGATTGGGGAAGAATAGAATAAAAAGGTCGGGGCGGGTGGGGGGAAGATAGGGAGAATAGGCTAGCTGGAAGATGATAGGCAAAGCTGAGTAGGTGGGAAAGGTAAAGGGCTGGAGAAGAAGGAACCTGATAGGAGAGGAGAGTGGGAGGGGTGGGGGGAGAGACCCAGGGTGAGGTAATAGGCAGGTGAAAAGAGATAAAAAGCCAAAGTGAGGGTTAGAGGAAGAGGGGAGGGTTGGCATGGATCCATTGGACCAAAGGGCTTGTTTCCATGCTTTATGACTATCTACATAGCGAGGCATTTCTTAGCTGTCTAAATGGCTGATGCATTTGCTCATACATCAAAAGAGAGAGATCTCAGGTTGGAGAAGCAACACCTCATATTTTACCTGTGCAACCTCCAACCTAATGGCATGAACACTGATTTCCCCAACTTCCAGTACTTTCTCCCCATCCCTCATTCTCTCTTTTTCCTTTCCCCATCCTGGTTACCTTCTCACTCCTTCTCTTCTCCTGACCTGCCCATCTGGTTCCTTTCCTCCTTCTCTTTCTCCCATGGTCCACTGTCCACTCCCATCAGATTCCTTCTTTCTAGACCTCAACTTTTTCCAGCCCCAGCTTCTACTTCATCCTCCCCCACTCCTTCTCTCACCCACCCACCTTGCCCCTCAACTGGTCTCACCTATCACAAGCCAACTTCTACTCCTTGCCCTCTCCCACCTTCTTCTCCCTTCCTCTCCAGTCCCGATGAAGGGTCTCGGCCCAAAACATCAGCTGTTTATTCTCCTCCATAGATCTGGTTGACCTGCTGAGTTGCCCCAGCACTGTGTGTGTATGGCTCTGCACTTCCGGCATCTGCAGAATCTCTTGTACTTGTCATTCTGCAGTCGAACAAAAACAAGAATCCTCACCTCGGTGATCATGCTCAGCATGCCCAATATCCTGTCTGAAGTCTTGAACCGCTGTGGGGTATGTTCCACCGACTCGAGGACCTTCTTGATGAAATCCTGGTCATGAATCTGCTCAGCCCAGATTGGACCACCAAGCTGGAACCAGAAAGAAGACACAAAAGCACAAGAGAAAGTCTTTTCCTGGTTGTTGGCGTGCATTCCGGACTTAGGATACATAACAAATATTAAGTTCAACAGCAGCCATTCTTAAGAATGAATGTGAATTGCAGATTGAATTTAAAATGAACACTAGAACATAGAATAGTACAGCACAGTACAGGCCTTTCCGCCCACATTGTTGTGCCGACCCTCAAACCCTGCCTCCCATATAACCCCCCACCTTAAGTTCCTCCATACACCTGTCCAGTAGTCTCCTAAATTTCACTAGTGTATCTGCCTCCACCACTGACTCAGGCAGTACATTCCACGCACCAACCACTCTCTGAGTAAAAAACCTTCCTCTAATATCCCCCTTGAACTTCCCACACCTTACCTTAAAGCCATGTCCTCTTGTACTGAGCAGTGGTGCCCTGGGGAAGAGGCACTGGCTATCCACTCTATCTATTCTTCTTAATATCTTGTACACCTCTATCATGTCTCCTCTCATACTCCTTCTCTCCAAAGAGTAAAGCCCTAGCTCCCTTATTCTCTGATCATAATGCATACTCTTTAAACCAGGCAGCATCCTGGTAAATCTCCTCTGTACCCTTTCCAATGCTTCCACATCCTTCCTATAGTGAGGCGACCTGAACTGGACACAGTACCCCAAGTGTGGCCTAACCAGATTTTTATAGAGCTGCATCATTACCTCACGGCTCTTAAACTCTCTCCCTCGACTTATGAAAGCTAACACTCCATAAGCTTTCTTAACTACCCTATCTACCTGTGAGGCAACTTTCAGGAATTTGTGGACATGTACCCCCAGATCCCTCTGCTACTCCACACTACCAAGTATCCTGCCATTTACTTTGTACTCTGCCTTGGAGTTTATCCTTCCAAAGTGTACCACCTCACACTTCTCCGGGTTGAACTGCATCTGCCACTTCTCAGCCCACTTCTGCGTCCTATCTGTTCTCGGCCCAGATCAGAGCCGATTGCCGATTGCGTTGCCTCTGATCTGGGCCGACATTTACGTGCTGGGCGGCACCTAATTAATTAGCTTGTTTATTTCGGCTTTTTTCTTAAAGATGTGCTGGGTGCGTCCCGGCTACCACTGCGGATCGGTATTGGTTCACTGCCCAGAGGGTGGAGACCACTGCACCACCCCACCCTCCGACGACTCAGTCAAACACACTATCATCAGTGCGCTCTTCGCTGTCTTCCCAATTCCGGTAAGTGATACTACACTGTACATACATTATTTCTACTTTATATCGGCTGTGTATTTTTATGTGTTATTTGGTAGATTTGGCAGCTTCATAGCTGAAAGATTACTGGAGAGAGTGTTTCAGCCAAGAGCGCTTGCGTGAGATTTTCGCTATGGAGAACAGTGCGGCAGTGATTGTAGAGAAGTATTTCTACTTTATATAGGCTGTATATTTATCATATCATTCCTGCTTTTACTATATGTTATTGTTATTTTAGGTTTTGTGTGTTATTTGGCATGATTTGGTAGATTATTTTTGGGTCTGCGAACGCTCACAAGTTTTTCCCATATAAATAAATGGTAACTGCTTCTTCACTTTACGACATTCCGGCTTACGAACTGTTTCATAGGAACGCTCTATCTTCAGATAGCAGGGGAAACCTGTATACAGGCTATGTTCCCTCTAATTAATTAATAATTAGTAATTATACTTATTGAAAATAATCTTTTAGCTAAATGTTTCTGTTAATTAGTTAGTCGGTTTTTCAAATACCACAATGCACGTCACTAATTTACGTCACCTCACCTTTCCCGTTCCGGTTTGTACAGCTGCGTCACGGCAGCAGCCATCTTTGGTGGACAGTGTTCATAGCGTAAAGTTTACAAAGATCTGTTTCAAATCCTGTAGACAGCTTATTAAGTTTTTACTGAAAAAAATATTGATCCGCTATGTCCAATTCAAAAGAAGCGAAGGATGTGAAGCGCAAAAGAACTGCAAATTTGTTTAAAGTTGAATGGCTTGACAAAATAGTAGAAACTGCTACACCGAAAGCTCATGAGGTCATGAACGTTCAGCTACGAGAAATATTTCCGTATGATTCGGAAACTGGAGTTATCTGTTTGTACTGTCGTGATGCGAAAGTTGCTGGAGAATTTGCTAGTGGAAAGAAGTGGGATGATATTTGGAAACTTGACTTCTTGAAGCGTGATTTGGCAAGTAAATCACATTTGGATGGTACAAAAGGTCAGGCAACAGAACCCGTCATTACCCGTTACAGCAGTGCTACGCATGTTATGGTTGAGTACACAGGTTAATACCTCATGTCTAAAATATCATGATTTTCCAGCTGAAAATACTGTAATGGTTAGACAGTTTAATGATTTCAAATTTTCCGTGCAAGAAAAAATTAAACCCAAACTGATTTCAAACTTTGCTCAAATGGTAGCATTTGTACTTCAAAATGAAGAGTTTTGCGACCTTGCACAGTTGATGGACATTAGGGGAATCCTTCTTGCGTCTGGTGCGGACTGTGAGCAAGGTTTTAGCCTAATGAATCAACTCAGAAACAAGCTGAAAAACCGTTTAGGTGAATGTCATTTGCATATGTTAATGAGAATCAAAAGCTATCAATTGGATGGAAGTTCTATTAGTCTAGATAGAGTTTACAAAGAATGGGTAAATGCCAAAGACAGGAGAGAGAAAAAATAACTGAGTGACTTAAATATGTATGTTATTTTGTGTTATTCTGCGCAGTTTTATGTCAAATATTTTGTAAACCTACATAAACTGTGCCATGTGTGCAATCATTGAGAACATACTTTTGTCACAGGAAAAAAAATTGCACAACGTAAGATTTTTGCGCACACTGACTACTAAAAATTAGAGGGAACATTGTATACAGGGAGTTGGAGTAGTCCAAGTGGGAGGATACAAGGGTGTGGATGACTTTCTCGAGATCTTTGAAAGAGAGAAACGACTTGATTTTGGCAATAGTACAAAGCTGGAAAAAACTGGCTTTTACCATCGCATTAACTTGCTTGTCAAACTTAAAGGCAGAATCGAATATCACACCAAGGTTTTTGACATGGGGTTTGACAAGGGTGGACAGGTTACCAAGACTGTTGGCAATCACTTTGATGGAGTCAGGGGGGCCAAATAGGACAACTTCAGACTTGCCTTCATTCAACTATAGGAAGTTTTGTGCCATCCAACACTTTATGTCCTCAAGGCAGTTCATGAGGCTGACTAGATTTAACTGGTTGCTTGGTTTCAAGGGGAGATAAAGCTGTGCGTCGTCAGCATAACAATGGAAGGAAATGTCGTGTTTTTGAATGATTTGGCCAAGGGGAAGCATGTATATAGAGAAAAGAATGGGACCTAGGATGGAACCTTGTGGGACCCCGCAGGAAAAACCAGCTGGAGAAGAGGAAAATTGGCCTATGTTGATGGAGAAGCTTCTATTTTTGAGGTAGGATGCAAACCAGTTCAAGGCAGTGCCATCAACACCAACCCCGTGCTGGAGACGGTCTAGTAAAATGGCATGATCCATAGTATTGAATACTGCGCTGAGGTCAAGAAAAATTAGGATGGCAGAGTCACCTGAGTCGGTAGAGAGGAGGAGATCATTGTACACCTTCAGCAGGGTAGACTCTGTGCTATGATAAGCCTTAAAACCTGACTGAAATCTTTCCAAGATGTTGTTTTGGTGTAGGTAGGGCAGCAATTGACGAAGAATAACCTTTTCGAGGACTTTTGACAGGAATGGAAGTTTAGAAATGGGTCTGTAGTTACTAGGTAAGGTAGGGTCTAAGTTGGGGTTTTTCAGGAGGGGCTGGACCACGGCGCGCTTGAAGCAGGTTGGAACGGTACCAGTGGCCAGGGAGCTGTTGATAATAGAGAGGATGCTGGGACTGGCTATGTCAAAGACATCCTTCAGGAGGGCAGTGGGGACAATGTCAAGGGAGCAGGTTGGAGGTTTCATGGTGGAAACAATCTTTGCAAGGGAGGGTAGCGTGATGGGTTGGAAACAGTCCAGTTTAGATGAACAGACCAGTGAGACAGTTAGGTCACAGGTGGGGGGGGGGGGGAAGAGGGGGAAATGTTCATTCTAATGTCTTCAACTTTGCTAATGAAGAATTTTAAAAATTCTTCACACTTAGCAGGGGACACATCAAGACTAATACTGGGGGCGGGACAAATGACAGAATTTATGGTACTGAATAAGACCTCAGGATTATGAGAGTTGTTAGAAATTAGGTCAGAAAAGTATTTTGATCTTGCAGCCTTAACTGCATCCTGATATTTGTGAAGATTGTATCTCAAAATTTGAAAGGAAATTTGAAGCTCATCACACTTCCACTTTCGTTTGGGTACTCTGCACTTCCTCCTCAGGGCTCTGGTGGTGTCATTAAGCCAAGGCAGACCTTTAGGCCTAGGCTTTTTGAATTTAAGGGGAGCAACTGTATTCAGAATAGAAGAGCAGGTGGTATTAAATAAGGAAGTAAGTTCTTCAGTGTTGAGATGGAGAGGAGAAGCCTCAATACTGCAGGTATTAGGAGCAGCTATGAGAGCCTCAGCGAACTTACTGGCTGTCGAAGAGTTAATGTAACGACAGCAACGTACAGGAAGATGAAATTTAGTAGGGGAAAAAAGCAGAGAAGCATCAAACATAACAGCACTATGATACGACAGACACGCATCAATTATTTCCACATTGCAGATCATAAAACCAGACGGTAAGACCAGGTCAAGTGTATAGCCTAGCATGTGAGAGGGTCCGGTGATAAGCAAGGCAAGATTGAAAGACTCAAGCAGATGCGTAAAATCACTTACGAGAAGCTTAGTGGGACAGCAAACATGAATATTAAAGTCACCAAGAATCAGAACTCAATCAAAGTTAGGCATAGTATTTGAGAGGAAGTCCACAAATCGAGGATAAAATCTTTCTGTATTTTTGGTGGACGATACACAAGAGCAATTAAGAGGGGATTGACCAGGCCCACTTTGATTAATTGCACCTTGAAGCTGGGGAAATAATCAGAGTTCAGTAGACGGCAATTAAAATGTTTCTTAAACACAGCAGCCAGACCCCCTCCACGTCCGGAGGGTCAAGGCATGCTAAAAAAAAAGTTACAGTCATCTGGACAGAGTTCAACAAGCGGAGCAAGCTCACCAGTGCTTAACCAGGTTTCCGTCACCAGGAAGGAATTGGGCGGTGAAAAAGTCATTGAGAATAAAAGTCTCATTTTGGATAAGGATCTCGCGTTGATCAGAGCCACTTTGACTGGGATAGCAGTATAATCTGACAACAGCTCCCTCGCCAGAGGGCAGAGGTGCTGGAAGACTACTCCACCGCGCTTCACAAATGGCCTGGCGGGGAGCCAGCAGGGCAGCGATCTGGACAACCACTTCTGTACTTTGTACTATCCTGACTCAGGCCAGTAACTTCATAGATTATACCAGTCATATTAAAGACAACAAAACACAAACTGCTGTAGGATCAGGCAACATCTGTGGTGGCAGAGACATAATCGAGGCTTCGGGTCAAGATCCGGCTTTGGGATCCATCTCTGACTCCACTAGCTTTTTCCAGCAGCCCCCTACTGCTCCAGATTCCAGAATCTGCCATCTTCTCTCTCAATATTAAGGATTTCCATATAAAATCCTGTCCACAAAATTATCTGTACACTCACTAACAAGTGCTTGCCAGCATAGTGAGGAATCATCTTATTGGAACAGCAGAAACTACATAAGCAGTGACTCACACAAAAGTTTGAAGTTGAGAATCTCTAGACTTGTTAGGCACTTGACCATCAAAGACCAGATAACTAGGCGCAGCAGTCCTTCCATCGTTTTAAAGCTGGTGTACTAACTAGTTGGGGTGTAACTAACTAGTTGGGCTGTAACCCCACCTCATCCCATCAGATTCCAACAATCCAAACTACCCTATTACTCAGGATTCACTGGACACACTCGAGTAGAACGACTGCACAGACTACAGGGACACAAGCTCGTCAAATTTGACAGGGATTCGATTCATCTTTTTGGGAGTTTCGGAAAGTATAACACCAGTTGCAGAAAACAAAATCAGTCAGTGTTTATCTCACTTGGTCCCTGAACTCCTCCATCTTGATCAAAAAGGCACAACAGCGCCTTTATTTCCTGCGGAGCATGAAGAAAGCTCACCTCTGTCCCAGGATACTGACGGACTTTTACCGCTGTACCATTGAGAGCATACTCACCAACTCCATCTCAGTGTGGTATGGCAATTGTCCCGTGTCGGACCGCAAAGCACTCCAGCGAGTGGTGAAAACTACCCAGTGGATTATCGGCACCCAATTGCCCACCATTGAGAACATCTACCATAAACACTGTCTGGGCAGGGCGAAAAGCATTATCAGGGATGCATCTCACCCTAACCATGGACTTCTTACTCTCCTCCCATCCGGTAGGCGCTACAGGAGCCTCCGCTCCCGCACCAGCAGGCACAGGAAGAGCTTCTTCCCTGAGGTTGTGACCCTGCTGAACCTCACATCACAGTGCTAAGCAGTATTGCACCCATATTGTACTGTCTCAGTACTTTTATATTTGTGTGCTGTAGCAGTTACTTTTTATTGGCAGTTATTTTGTGAATAACACTATTGTAAATAACTTTTCATTTCTGATCAGATGCTAACTGCATTTCATTGGCTTTGTATCAGTACTCGGCACAATGACAATAAAGTTGAATCTAATCTAATCACAAAACATTAATCCAAGATCACTTTAACCAGTTTACAAATCATTAATTGAAAAATGAGTCAAAGTTCTTCCGGGGACTGCAATGTATCCATACCAACATTATTCTCGCTACTATCATTGGGCAGGAGGTACAGGAGCATTAAGTCCCACACCAGCACAGTTATTACTCTGCAACCATCAGGCTCGTGAACCAGTGTGGATAACTTCATTCACCTCAATACTGAACTGACTCCACAACCTATAGACTCACTTTCAAGGACTCTATGACTCAGTATTACTTATTTATTTTTCTTTATTGTTAACATAATAAGTATTTGTTATTTATAGTTCTTCATAAATTCTATTGTATTTCCCCATTTTCCTGTGAATGCCTACAAGAAAGTGAACCTTGAGATAGTATATGGTGACACAAATCCACTTTGATAATTAATTATTTTGCTTGGTTTTTGTGCGGGAGGTGGGGGGAATTGAGGGTTAATGTGCTTTTTCTGGTTTTGTTCATTTTTTTGTGGGGAGGTAGGATTTTGGGTTGATGATTGTCCTGCCTTTCTTTTCTTTCTTGGTTTCATGTCTACCGGCAGAATTGAAGAATTTCAGAGTTGTATCATTTGATAACAAATGCATCTTTGAATTTACTTTGAACATTAGAACTGCCTAGATGCTTCATTTTCCCAGTTCTTTCCTAAAGTTAGAGCAGTAGGACATTGAAACAAGTCCTTCAGAGCTCCCTGCTCCCTCTCTATACATCTCCTGCCCTATTTCCTCAGCTAATTCCATTTACATCTTAATGGCCGATGATATCTGCTTCGGTACAGACCTGAATTCAACCCGGTCACACTTACAGACTTTGCAGGATGCATTCCAAGAGAGGAAGGAATTCCCTTACCTGGTGCCTCTGACAGCAGTACTCACATTCCCCTCCTACCGGTGGGCCAGAACTTGCTGTGTACTTGTAACTGAAAAACAGGAGATCCGCAGTTATTCCAAATACACTTCTGTACAGCATTTTACAACAAATCCATCCTGAAGTATATTTGAGCCCAAAGGTTTTTGAAACAGAAGCAACATGGTAAAGTGGGCAGCAATCGAGGTCCACAAAGCAAGATCCAGTGTAACACACATAAAATGCTGTGGCGGGAACTCAGATCAGGCAGCATACATGGAGAGGACTGAACAAATCACTGTTTTGTGGGGAGATTCTTCATCAGGACGCAAGTTCCCACATGGTGGTGTAATAATAAAAGAATAGGCTGTTTTTCTTCATGATAATCGAGGGACAAATATTGTGCAGTACATCAAGGAGAATTAATACTGTTACCTGAAGCAGCAAGGTCTTGCTTTAACATGAAAAATGAAAAGACAGCACTTCAACGGTAGTTCACTGAAAGTGCTAACTGATACACCCAGGTTTAAGGGTCATTTGAACACATCCTTCTAACTCATAATGAAAAACAAACACTTACACATCATGCTTCTTGGGCAAAGTTACTCAATTACATTTTACACAGCATATTTTCAGTAACTGAAATCTGTTGCCTCAAAGCTTCTCAGTGCCCCCGCTCCCCAATTTCCAAAACAAGTGGGTCTAGTTTTGACTCCTCCAGTAAGAGCACAGAACAATGCAGCACAGTACAGACTCTTTGGTGCATCATGTTGTGCTGACCCCTTAATCTACTCCAAGATCAATCAAACCCTTGCCTCCTACGTAACTCTCCATTTTTTCATCCATGTGCCTATCTAAGAGTTTCTTAAACGTCCCTAATGTATCTGCCTCTTTCACCATCCCTAGCAGTGCATTCCAAGTGTAAAAAACACAGCCATCCTATACTTTCCTCTAATTACCTTAAAATTATGTCCCCTCACATTAACTATCTCTACCCTGGTCTAAATTTTCATTCACCAATGGGTCTTTTCATCTTCTACACCCATATCAAGTCACCTCTCATCCTCCTTCACTCCAAGGAGAAAAGCCTTAGTTCGCTCAACCTATCCTCATAAGACAGGCAGCAGTCTGGTCATTCTCCTGCACCCTCCCTTAAATCTTCCACATCCTTCCTTTGATGCAGCCAGAACTGAACACAATATTCCAAGTCTAGTCTAACCAGGGTTTTATTAGAGCTGCACAGAGAACCTACCTTGCAGACCTTGAACTCAATCCCCCGACTAATAAGGGCCAATACACCACATGCCTTCTTAGCAGCCCTATTAACTTGTGTGGCAACTTTGGGGAATCTATGGATATAGACACCAAGATCCCTCTGTTCTGTCACACTGCTAAGAATCCTGCCTTTAAAGTGTCCCGGAATAAGTGAGCTCAAATTTCCACAGCAGCCCTTTGCAACCTCGGTGCACTCCAATCCGGTTTACAAAGTGTTTCTGAGGTTATAATGTAGGAAATGTGGCTGCATACCTGCACAGGGGCAAGCTTTCACAACGGTTTCTGCCACAAACACTAGGTAGACTTGTGGATGTGCATCACAACCTGGTATGGAAGTTGTCCTGTCCAAGACCGAAAGAAGCTGCAGAAGATCGTGAACATGATGCAGCACATCACAGAAACCAATCTTCCGTTCGTGGACTCACTTTACACCGCACGCTGTCGGAGAAGTGCTGCCAGGATAATCAAGGACACGACCCACCCAGCCAACACACTTTTTGTCCCTCTTCCCTCCGGGAGAAAGTTCAGGAGCTTGAAGACTCGTACGGCCAGATTTGGGAACAGCTTCTTTCCAACTGTGATAAGACTGCTGAATGGATCCTGACTCGGATCTGGGCCGTACCCTCCAAATACCCGGACCTGCCTCTCGGTTTTTTTGCACTACCTTACTTCCCATTTTTCTATTTTCTATTTATGATTTATAATTTAAATTTTTAATATTTACTAATTTTAACTATTTTAAATATTTAATATTTGTAATCCAGGGAGTGTGAAGCGCAGATTCAAATATCGCTGTGATGATTGTACGTTCTAGTATTAATTGTTTGGCAACAATAAAGTATAAAGTATAAATATTGGCCCTTGGACTCCAGAGAAAACTTGTGATGCTGCTCTTCAAAACAATGCTATGGGATTTGTTTGGTTGGCTAAGCTGAGTGTCCTAGCACCATTCGTAAGGAATCTTGCAGCCACTGAATTGTACAGCACGTATCCATGCAACCACTGACAGTACCTCTCTACCAATCCCACTTTCTATCATCTGGACCCTAGCCATTATACACTGGATACTTTACTGTCATTGGAATATAAACTTAAGCAAAAGTCACCTACTTTTTGCCATTCTGAATCATCTTGCCCATCCTCTGAATGTGGAAGGAGCCACACCCCACGCAGTTGTACACCAAGGCCTGTTTACTGCAACAGAGAAACAACATCGGTTACAGCCCTTCCATAATGAGAGAGACACAATGACAAATAGTTCCTTCCACTTATACTGAAGAATTGGTTTCCAAGTTACTAATTTAACATTAAGGTTGTATAAATTAACAATATTATTTCCCAATTATAGTAGAGAGAATTGAGTAACTTCCCTGTCAATCAAGCCTGTGGATGATATCACTGCAAGTGACAGGCTGATTTCTGCTATTAAGAATCCGCCATTCTATCCTTCTGGGACAATTTATCTGATTCTACTGGGAAGCTTCATAAGTTCTCTTTCCTCTAGTCTGTATATAACTGTTTTCTGGAATGGTTTGCTGTGCAATTGACCGTTTAGTGGGATCGATGTACTCCCCCACCCCCACCTCAAGACTCATCAATAACAGCCAGTGTTCCACCTACACCACACTTCAGGTGAAAAATATTATCATTTCCATTCTGATTTTTCCAGCAATTATCATAAATCCAAGCCCCCCGATTTTTGATCCCTCTGCTAAGAAAAGTGCATCCCTTTAACATGGCCCTCTCAATTTTATATAACTCTTAAACCTTCCAACTTCTCCACACATATCTTCAGGACTGAGAAGGAAGGATGAAGATGGCAGAGTAATATATAACATATTAATTTGAGCTTGCTAACATGTTCATCACTGTGTTGCTGCTGCAAAAAGCTAACTTTATTGGTATTTAAACCTTGAGCATGTCCGCCTGACAACCATAAACTTGGACTCGCTCTGTAAATATCCTCTCATCTCCCCTTTGCCACTCTGATCCCAACATACATCCTTGCAGTGGGTAACCAGAACAGGAGATGGTACTCCACTGTAGCCTAACTACCATCTTACACCTTTCACCTGGGCTTCTTTGCTCTAATATTCTACAGCACGTTTCATCTAATAATGGAAAGTATTCGGGTCGGCTGGTGGCATAACGACATCGGCGCCAGACCCGGGAGCAGAGGTTCCCGGGTTCGAAACTAGTCGGGTCCGCCCCGAGTACGCTTTCCATCCGTGCCGGATTGAGTATCGAGATCGCAACTCGACCTCGTAAAATAAAAAGGGAAAATACTGCAAAAAAATGTCTGTGTGAGGAGTGGCTCTCCACACAGTCTCTCTCTCGCTCAGCACCTTGTTAAAGCCATGAAAAAGACATCATCACGGACGGACACACGCACCGACACGCAGACGCACGTGCACAAAATAAAAGGAAAGTATATGTATGTGTCACAACTTATTTTCTACACCACTGCCTCAACAGTTTTTGGATAGGGTGTTCCTCTACACTTTCTTAAAAGGTCAGCAAGAAAGAACATTTAATGCGCAGCAGCCACACTGAGATCTCGGCTCAGATTGCTCCAGTTCATGACTCCCAGAGAGAGGAGGAAGCAGAGCTATAATCCCTTGACAAAGCTCCTGACTATAGTGCAAATCCATTAGTGTAAATGTGGACCAGATGACAACCAGGGTCACCTCTGTTCAGAATCAATCACTACCTAGTACCTAGTGACAAAGCTGAGATGGGTGTAGGAGGAAGAACCTGTAATAGGGGCATGAGATTAAATTAAAGCAAGTCAGTTGTATGTATGTCTCTGAAGGTTCTCAGTCATCCAGGCCATTGTATATCAAGCAGTAGTAATTCAAGGCAACTGGACTTGCTGTGTTGTCTAGAATACATTTCGCTAATCATCTGAGAGGCTTCATCATGTGATTGGTATACATTTAAACAACTCACAAAGCTTATAAACTGGAAAACTACCCACCTTGGATCAGAAGTGAAGAAGCCTCTCGGATGAGTGGCCAAGTGTCTCCTAGACAACACCACAAGTCCAGTCGCCTTGATTTACTACTGCTTGATAAGTCAATTGTACTGTAAACATTTGGTACCAAATAGTTTCATAGCCAACTTCAGTGTCAACATAGGCAGTGGGAAGTAATTCATTAACACAAGAGATTCTGAAGATACTGGAAATCTTGAGCAACACACACACAAAATGCTGGAGAAACTCAGCAGGTCCATGGAGGGGAATAAAGAGTTTACACTTCGGGCTGAGACCTTTCATCAGAACTGGAACAGGAGGAGGCAAAATCCAGAGGACAAAGGTCAGAGCAGAGCAAGGAGTACAAGCTGCAGGTGAAAGGTGAGTCGGAAGGTCGGTGGGTGGGAGTGGGATGAAGTGAGAGCCCTCCCTCCCCCAACATTTTTATTCTGTCTTCCAGCTCCTTAATTTCCAGTCCTGATGAAGGGTGTTGGCCTGAAACGTCAGACAGTTATTGCCTGACTTACTGATTTCCTCCAGCCTTTTCTGTAATTTGCTCAGAGAAGCAATTGACTAACCATTATTTAACTTTAAGCAGTAAAAATTAGTTTCATTTTAAGCTCAGCTACATCAAGCAGTTCGGAATGAGTCTTAACCTGGCAGATGCTTTAACCACAGCCTGCCCCGTGAACACCTGGACAAACACTCGGATGTAGAAGTCGGCGCTAACAGAGAGGAGAGGGACGATATATCGCTGGTAGCAGTTTGCTCTCAGGTCCAATGCGTGCAGGATGATACGCAGAGCCTGTGTGGGGTAAGGGAGGGGGAAGGAATTAACAAGGCCGGGGAAGTGGATGGGTGTTGGGGAAAGGAGGGAGAAATACAATGCCTCAGTTAACAAAAACCAACCAAACAATCCCACACTTCAAGTTTTTGCAGAATAGAAGGCAATTTATCATCTGGATTTAAAACCAGTGATAGATAATTCTTTATGAACACAGGGAACATACATCATACATTTCAATGAGAGAGAGAGAGATTGAGTAATCAAAACAAGATGAATGACCAGAAAAGGAATACATTAAAGTATAAAAAGGGGCAAGCAAGAGGTAATTAACAGAAGTGAAAACTAGGCTAATTGTAAACGTTCAAGGGAAGGAAAGAGTATTAGAAAAGCCCGTCACATCAGGAAATCAAAAGCCTTCTCCTGTTTCTGTTCATATCCATACACAAGTGGGGACTAATCATGGACCAGAACTGATTAAATAGCTTAAAGTAAAAGAACCCTTGAGGGCAAATGATCATAACATGATCAAATTCACCCTGAATTTTGAGAAGGAGAACCTAAAGTCAGATGTATCAGTATTACAGGGAATTACAGAGGCATGAGAGAGGAGTTGGCCAGAATTGATTGGAAAAGAACACTGGCAGGGGTGATGGCACAGCAGCAATGGCTGGAATTTCTGGAAGCAATTCAGAAGGCACAGGACAGATACATCCCAAAGAGGAATAAGTATTCTAAAGGAAAGATGACTAACATGGCTAACAAGAGAAGTCAGAGCCAGCATAAAATGCAAAGACAGGACATATAATAGAACAAAAGTTAATAGGAAGTTAGAGGATTGGGAAGATTTAGATACCAACAGAAGGCAACTAAAAAAGTTATTAGGAGGAAAAGATGGAATACAAAAAGAGCTGGTCAATAATATTAAAGAGGATATCAAAAAATTCTTTAGATATACAAAGAGTAAAAGAGAGGTGAGGGTGGATATCGGAATGCTGGAAAGTTATGCTGGAGAGGTTATAACGGAGGAGAATGAAATGGCAGATGAACTGAAAAGTATTTTGCACCAGTCTTCACTGTGGAAGACACTAGCAGTATGGTGGAAGTTCCAGGTGTCAGGGGTCATGAAGTGTGTGACGTTACCATTACTAGAGAGAAGTTTCTTGGGAAACTGATAGGTCTGAAGGTAGATCATTCACCTGGACCAGATGGTCTACACCCCATGGTGATACTCCCTTTGTTTTATTTTGACAAGCAGCATGGTATTGAAGACCCTTCCACGTTTTAAAAAAATCTGTTTTGATCACCCATTCTGATATGCGTTTCTTAAACAAAAATCATTATCAGGCTGGAATCAGTCAATAATTTTAAAAGTCTTCTTTCACTTAATAGGGTGATTCCAGCCACGTACGTTCCAACTAGTAACGTTTAACTGTTTATTAACCATAGAATATTGTTTTAAACACAAAAAAACCATTGTGGGCTAATCAGAGATGGCGGTGATGAATATAACCATATAGAAAACACACATGTTCCAGAGCTCCATAATGGGAAAAAACCTGAAAAAGAAATCCTATAATAAACCACAAAAACCCCAAATCCTTCTCCCATCTCAGAAGGTAGAAATCCGGCAAAAAAGGAAAAAGCCAGAATGCCCCCCCAGGGAAAGAAAGAAAAGCAGAACTTCGCATGCAGCTCAATATAAATAGTGATTTAAAAGTTTTTCTCCCAATTCCCCCCTCCCCTTTACAAAGAAGTCACGTGACCCTAAGATAAGAAACGCTCAGCAGAGAAACAGAAAAAAGATGTTTATAGTTAATCATTGAAAATAAACTAGGAATGCAAAAACAGTCTCCAAAGGCATCAAAACAACACTATTTAAACCTAAACAGTACATTCTCAAACAAGAAAAAGACACCATTATTCCTTTAGCTTAAAACTAAAGCTAATTATCTATTCTAAACACTCCTCACTATATAACAAAGAGTCTATGTAAACTATGAAAGCTATCACTTAATTAATAGAAGAAAAGGAAGAAAGAAGCTGATAAGCAACACACATCAAAGTTGCTGGTGAACGCAGCAGGCCAGGCAGCATCTCTAGGAAGAGGTACAGTCGACGTTTTGGGCCGAGACCCTTCGTCAGGACTAACTGAAGGAAGAGCTAGTAAGAGATTTGAGAGGGGGAGGGGGAGGGGGAGATCCGAAATGATAGGAGAAGACAGGAGGGGGAGGGATGGAGCCAAGAGCTGGACAGGTGATTGGCAAAAGGGATACGAGAGGATCACGGGACAGGAGGTCCAGGGAGAAAGACAAGGGGGAGGGGGGCGAAGCCCAGAGGATGGGCAAGGGGTATATTCAGAGGGACCTCTGACTATATGGATCAGTTATGATGAACCCAATAGTGGCCTCTGACTGTAGTAACAAGTACAGTACCTAGTGTTCACTGATCACACCAATCTTAGAAAGGTCCTCAATTCTGCTCTTTGATAGAAATGTGTAGATGCTCTGCAATTTATTGCAAATAACATACTCATCCTTCTGATACACGCCAGAGTTGCAAAGACCAGGAATCTGCTGAAGCTCACCATTTCATGGCAAAATTTGGATTTCAGCGACATGGCTCCATACTTGCTGTAACACGTCTCCCCGCTGTTGCCAGCCATCACTGCCATATCTGTACACGTGACGCACAGAAGCCCTTAAAGAGATGTACAATGTCTTGTTACTCAGATTTATAATTCAATCTCTAATAACTTCAGCAAGACCCAAATCGAACATGCAAATATCCAGTGCTACAGTACAAGCAACGTATACACTGTCTGGGGGATGGTATCCTTCACCTCCCCCACAGGCAGAAAAGATGTTTTCTATCAACCAGCATTTCTCTCCCCTTCCACCTCGAGGGGAGAGAATGCTGGTTAAAAGAACACAACTCAGCATGTTTCCACAATACAGGTGGGAGGAGAAGATGGCAGCGCGACACAGCGCACGCAGCTCTCCGGTGAAATGATATCATATCTGTTAAACAGGGGCCGTGGACAATTCTGATTTGATGAATACAGACGTGAGAAGCAGAGGAACATCTGGAGAAATTTCTGAAATGCCTGGTTCGCTGCTGTTGTAACTGTGTGATCGAGAATCTCTGGCGGGTAGGCCCCAAAATCCCCGGCTTTGCCTGCTGCTGGCGACCGAGACTGAGGTCGAAACGTTCGGATAGAGATGGTGCTCGGTACTCGGTGTCGGAGGGCTGATCAGAGCTCGAAGTTTTCGGACGACTCAAGTCGGACTGTGGTCAGGCATGGCAGGGAGAGTTTTCTTCCTTCTCCCGTCTGTGTGAGATGTGGGACGTTTGAGAGACTTTGAACTATTTTATTGTGCCATGGACTGTTCTTCATCAAGTATCAATTATAATTATGTGGTTTTGTTAGTTTTTCAGTCTTGGTCTGTCCTGTGTTTTTGTGATATCACACCGGAGGAATATTGTATCATTTCTTAATGCATGCATTACTAAACGACAATAAAAGAGGACTGCTTGTCCTCATAATCTAATAATATCTCCCAGGGAAGTAGTAATCAAACCAGGCACACACCCTGTTCAAGTTTCATGGGCAAGGTTAACCAGTTTGCAAATATCTTTCTCAAATCAAGCACAGTACCTAGAACCTACCACCCCAACAACCAAGGCCACACTCACACAAACTTTATAAACACCCCCACTTTGCAACATCATCCTCCGCAGCCTTAGAACCTGATCAGACAGCTGCTGTCCTCTCTCACCTCCTTCACTCACTGCTTGGACGGCTGCATCAATGAACTGCGATGGACTTCCGTAGGGATCCAGGTCAATCACATCAAACCAGTCCCGTCTCCTTTTGGACTCATACAGGAGCATGCTGTGGAGAGTGTCAGAGTGCAGGGCCTCCCAGGTTAGTAATCTCAGGATCTCACAGCAGAATCAGTTTTATCCATAAACAAATTAACCGCAGACAGAGAAAACACAAGTAACGACAGGGAAAAAGATTCAAAATGGTGATGCGCAGAGAAGCAGCAGTTACTCTAGCTTGGATCTTGAACAATCATTGGAGAAGTACTAATCATTAATTTACAAACAGAGGAATTACTGAATGGCAACTTTTATATTCTTCCTTTATACCTTTCTTTGACCACACGCTCCAAACCAATAACCTCTCCTAGAACCCATTTTGGATGGGAAATCCATTCCCTCATTATCATGGGTGTAAATCTTGTAGTCCTGATCAGCAGGATTGACAGCATCTTTCCTACATGGACTGGAGTGGTTTTAAGACATGGGCTCACAACCACCTTCAAGGGCCAGCCAATGAACTCTGACCTATCACATTATTGTGGGGTACTATTGTGGCCACTATTCATTTTGTAATGTATAGCAATTACTTTTGACTTTGCAATGTATTGCAAACTTTAAAATTTCATGACATAGTGACAATAAACCAAATTCTGAAATCCAAAGATTTCTCTTCACTTTCCGTGAGGGTACTGCTTCGTATACTGGGTTAAACACAGATAGTATGCTGCCCCTCAACTCCAATGTCCTGGGTCCAATCAGACGGGCAATCTCTGAACGTCAGCAAGACCAAGGAGCCGATTATTGAGTTCAGGAGGAGGAAACCGAAGGTCCGTGAGGGAATCCTCATCAGGAGTTCAGAGGTGGAGAGGGTCAACAACTTTAAGTTCCTTCCGCGTTCCCATTTCAGGGGCTCTATCCTGAGCCAGGCACACAAGTACAATTACAAAGAAAGCACACCAGCGCCTCCACTTCCTTACAAGTTTGTAAAGATTCGGCAAGACATTTAAAACTTTGACAAACTTCTTTAGGTGTCTGGTGAAGAGTATATAGACTGGCTGCATCACTGCCTGGCATGGAAAACTCTACAAAAAGTTGTGGATATAGTCAGTCGCCCACACCGCCACTGAGCACCCACCTACACGAATCGCCGTCACAGGAGAGCAGCATCCAGCATCAAGGACCCACACCATCCAGACCGTGCCTACCTCTTGCTGCTGCCACCAGGAAGTACAGGAGGCACAGGAGCCTCAGGACACACACCACCAGGTTCAGGAACGGTTGTTACCCCTCAACCTTGAACCAGAGGGGATAACTTCACTCAACTTCACTCGCCCCATCACTTAACTATTCCAAAATCCTCTAGACTCTTCATCTCATGTTCTCAATATTTATTAATTTTTCTTTTGTACTTGCAGTTTGTTGTCTTTTGCACACTAGCTGTTTGTCTATCTCGTTAGATGAGACCCTTCCTCGATTCTATTGTGTTTTTTGTGAATGCCCACCAGAAAATTAATCTCACAGTTGCATATGGTGACATGTGGACACTTTGATAATAAATTTACTTTGAATGTCAAATTTCCACGTTCTCCCTACAACCAAGCGGGCAAGTGGATTGATCCCATGTGCACCAGGCTCTTTTTGTTTTTTAAAAGATTAGCTTTATTTGTCATGTGTATATTCAAACATACAGCGAAACACACCCTTTGCGTCAAATCAAATCAACGTGGTATATACTGAGCAGCTTACAGTTGTCACCGACAATTTACTACCCTAAACCACGTCTTTAAAGCATGGAAGGGAACCAGAGCACTCAGAGGAATCCTACACAGTCATGGGGAGAACATACAAGCTCCTTACAGTCAGTAGCAGGAATTGAACCCCAATCTCACAACAGGCATTGTAAAGCAATGCACTGACCACTATACTACCATGCCTCACTGTTCCAAGAAACATACTAGTCGGCAGGTTAATTGTCCACTCTAAGTTACCCCTTGGAGTGTAGGAGAATTGTGGCAGCAGGCGGAGTACGTGGGGAAGGAGTGATGAGAACGTGAGCGGGAATTCAGTGCAGGGAAATAAGTTGGGTGAAGTGGAAAATGGGATTGGTCCCAGAGGAGGCAGCACGTGCTAGATGGGCCAAATAGGTTCCTTCCTTGTCGTAAGATAAAAGTATATCACGGACAGACTCTCCCTAGACCCCAAGATCAACAGACGGATCGGACGAGCAGCCTCAACATTCACCAGGCTGACAAAGAGAGTCTGGGAGAACAGAAAGCTGACGACGCACACTAAAGTTGCAGTCTACAGGGCCTGCATCCTCAGCACACTGCTTTACGGCAGCAAGACCTGGAGCCTCTACTACAGACAAGAGCGGAGTCTCAACGCCTTCCACCTTCGCAGCCTGAGACGCATCCTGGACGTCACGTGGACTGACCGACTCACCAACAATGAGGTCCTGGCCCGCGCCCAGATCCCCAGCCTCTTCACCCTGCTCCACCAACGCCGTCTCCGCTGGCTGGGCCACGTACACCGCATGTCAGACGGGAGGATCCCGAAAGACCTGCTGTACGGGGAACTGGCCTCCGACAAGAGAGCACAAGGGCGGCCCCATCTTCGTTTCAAAGATGTTTGCAAGAGAGACATGAAGTCACTGAAAATGAAGGTCGAGAGGTGGGAGGACATGGCAAGCGATCGCTCTCACTGGAGGCTGGAACTGCGCAGAGGTCTCAAAAGAGGAGAAGAGAAGCTGAGGCTTGCTGCTCAAGAAAAGCGCACTCGTCGGAAAAACAGCAGCAAGACAACACTGGAGGACAGCGGCCTTCAAGTGCAGTCGCTGCAGCCGAGACTGTCACTCCCGTGTGGGCCTCTACAGCCACGACAGACGCTGCTCTAACCCAGACTGAAGCTAGACCTTCCAGGCGCAGATCCATGGTCTCGCGAGACTAACAGATGCCGCCACCAGCACCACCATCAACCCAGTCAGAAGACTGTGGATTCAAATCTCAGTGTAGACATTCAAACACAAGCTCCATAGGTTGAAAAGCCAAATGCAATATTGAGGGAGATGGAGGTGCCCGTCTCTGATGAAGCCGTACACTAGGGCTTCCATGTGCCACATCTCATTATCTGATCCCTGTCCTGTTATTCCTAGGAGTTTATTGAGCACAAAAATGCTGAATTAAGGCCACTATATCAACAAGGTCTCTCATGGATAACCTACAGTACAGATACACAAATCCAAGAACAGTCCAATCACACACTGGTACAAATACTGAAAGAGCCCTCCTCCCAGCCCTCGACAACAAACATACACACCGTACCTTGCATCTGCCAAGCTGGCGGTTACCATGTGCCCCACTCCATTGAGTTCGATGTTCCTCTGCATCAGCTCCACTGCTTTTGAGGAGAAGTCATTTGCAATGATGCTGTGAATTCCAGGGACTTCCTTGGCGAACCGGATCGAGCGGAGCCCAGACGCAGCCAGCCCTTCCAATATACGGATCCCGCCCTGCACCAGCAGACAGATTAAACTAGTTAGGGACTACAAAGATTGACGCACAAGAAAAATAGAGAAGTTGGCCTTGAGGCAGAGTGCAGAGATTTCTGATGGATTTCAGCAAGATGAGCATTTCACAACCCATATTAAAATATCAAACATCTCCAGCAAAACTCAGAGCTGCATATCAAACCCTACCTTCCTCATTATCCAGGCTGACACCAGAGGGAGTGATAAACTGTCTGAGACAGCATCTCTCCAACAGGACATTGGACCAAGGACCCAACTAATCACTCAGGTGGATATATAAAAAACAAAGTCCTACAAGGAGATGAAGCAGGATAAATTATTTCGGCAGTCCCTGGCTGAAGGGGACCAAAAGCAATGAAATGAGATAGTGGCAGCAAGGTGCCTGGTTGTGCTTTTGGAGTTGATGTATTATCACTGCTCCCTTGAACGGGGAGTTGTTGCTTCACTTTCAAAGGCACCATCCCTTCAAACTCTCCCATCAGGGCAAATAAATCAGGATGCTGAATTACTGCTCTTCAAATTAGTCAGTCCTCCTACAGTGTGTGAAACTGCACAAACAGGAAATCTGATCGAAGGGCCACACCTTTCATTTGGAGACACACTTTAAACAGCTATATTTCACGAGTTTGAGGAGATCTGGTATGTCGCTAAAGACACTTACAAACTTCTACAGATGTACCATAGAGAGCATTCGAACTGGCTGCATCATCGCCTGGTATGGTGGGCCTGGGCACTGCACAGGATTGAAACAAGCTGCAGAAATGTGTGAACCTAGTCAGCTTCATCGGGGCACGAGCCTCCGTAACATCCAAGACATCTTCAAGGAGCAATGCCTCAAAAAGCCTCATGTTTGCTGTTGTGTGCTGGGGCAGCAGGCTGAGGGTAGCAGACACCAACAGAATCAACAAACTCATTCGTAAGGCCAGTGATGTTGTGCGGATGGAGCTGGACTCTCTGGTGGTGTCTGAAAAGAGGATGCTGTCCAAGTTGCATGCCATCTTGGACAATGTCTCCCATCCATTACATAATGTATTGGTTGGGCACAGGAATACATTCAGCCAGAGACTCATTCCACCGAGATGCAACACTGAGCGTCATAGGAAGTCATTCCTGCCTGTGGCCATCAAACTTTACAACTCCTCCCTTGGAGGGTCAGACACCCTGAGCCAATAGGCCGGTCCTGGACTTATTTCCATCTGGCATAATTTACATATTACTATTGAACTATTTATGGTTTTATTACTATTTATTATTTATGGTGCAACTGTAACGAAAACCAATTTCCCCTGGGATCAATAAAGTATGACTATGACTATGAAAAAGGCATCATACAGGACATCTTCAAGGAGCAATGCTCCAAAATGGCAGCATCCATCATTAAGGCCACCCCATCACCCAGGACATGCCCTCTTCAAATTGCTACCATCCGGAAGGAGGTACAGGAACCTGAAGGCACACAGTCTACAATTCAGGAAAATCTTCCCTTCTGCCATCCAATTTCTGAATGCACATTGAACCCATGAACACTACCTCACTACTTTTTTTTTTAAACCGAATAATACATATCAATTCATATTGCAATGCACTGTTACCACAAAAACAAATTTCACAACATATGCCAGTGATATTAAACCCCATTCTGAAAAGAGTTGCTTCACCTCACATTTCTCCCCAACACTGGTTGTCTTCTTAATCACTGGAGCATCTCCCTGCTGAGCAGTTTCGCTTTTGGCCAGACTTACGACCATCTTGGGTCTCTCGCGCTCTCCGGGGACCAATGCTGCACAGGATATTTTAAAGCCAGTTAAGATTCTCTCTTGAGCAAAGTTTCCCATTATATAGGTGGCACAGAGCTAATTCCACTCACCTTGAATCCCCTTGGCCAGGAGCTTCTGACGAGCAAACTCCGTGATGACAGCACACCTGACAGAGAAAGAAAGAACAAAGCTGCAATAACTCAACTGCTTTCTTCAAACTTCACAATGCCTACTTCCCTTATCATTGTTCAAAATAGCAAAGCATGTATAGTTTATGTTGCCATATACTACCGAGATTCACAGTAGAACTAAGAAATACAATAGAATCAATGAAAAAAAACACAAATAAAGGCTGACAAACAACCAATGAGCAAAAAGGGATAGATAGATACAAAGATAACGGCACCACGGTAATGTAGCGGCTGACACGACACTATTACAGCTCAGGGCGTTCCACAGCTCCGAGTTCAATTCCGGTGCCATCTGTCAGGAGTTAGTAGGTTCTCCGTGTGAACTGCGTGCTCTGGTTTCCTCCTACAGTCCAAAGATGTACTGGTTAGTAGGTTAATTGGCCGTTGTAAATTGTCCTGTGATTAGGCTAGTGTTAAGCAGGTAGGATGCTGTATGGCATGGCTCACTAAGCTGGAAGAACCGTATCTCTAAAAGGATTGCAAAGATTGGCAATTACTCTTTAACAAGTCTCTAATCTCAGTCCCTAATGACCAATCCCTTAACAGTGCAATGCCTCCAACTCCAGCCAGAGGATAGAACCAGTCAGAATGATCAGATCTGCGAGCCATGTGGACGCTTCTCCACCGGGAACACCAGACAGGGCAGCCCTCGACTAATTATAGCTTTACATCTAAAGATTTGACAGAAGGACCTCAATCCACAGTACCATAGACAACTGTGGAGGCCAAGTCATTGTGCATATTTGAAGTGGAGGTTGATGGGTCCTTGATCAGTAAGGCTCCAGGGAGAAGGCAGAACGGGGTGACAGAGATGTTACATACCTCAAGGAGATCTGTGATTTTTGTTTTGTGAGAATGATGTAATGGTCTTTTGGAGGTCACCTGATGTAATTTTCCCACCGATGTGAGGTCACTTGATGACACATGCACCATGGGTATATAAGGGAAGACCCCAGATGACGCAGTTAGTTTTTAGATTTCCAGGTAGAACGCGCTGTGTCTCCGTTTCTGTTGCGTGTTTGTTTTTGTGATGCAGTTTCATTTTTGAAATGGTTGTGCGTTCTGTTGCAAGATACAATACTATTGGATAGGAAATTTTTGCTAGATGTGCTGATTTACCCTATTCCAGCAGTAGAAGGGAGAGTGAAGACTTTATCGAAGTACAGGACCGAAGGATTAAGAGGAGTCGGCATCAGTCGGCAGTTTAACAAAGGATCGACCTTATTGAGTCTTCGTTGAAGGAGTAGCGACCTGCATCGGACATAATTCTTATCAAAAGAGCAAAGAGTTCATGCAAAGGTTTGCTCTCTAGAATTTTCAGGTCAGTTGGTTTAAACTGTTTATTTACTGCATCGTGAATCCTGTGGACAGAACTGGCAGGAAAGTCGCGTCTATGAAGAAATCCTTCTCCAGAGAAGTCTCTCCCAATTGAACGTATAAATCTGTTGGACTGTCGAATTTTCCATTTTAAGAACTATATCTGACTTTATCGCTTTAAGAACTGTTTTTGCACTTAACGCTTTAAGAACCAGTGCCAAGTGACGATTTGTTGAACGGCTGCATAACGGTTAACTTCCGGTTAAAGTTTTCGTGTGTTTTTTTTATCGTTTAGCCGTGTCTAATAAATGTTTGGTTGTTTTTATAAAACCTGTCTCGATTGATATTCATTGTTGCCGGTTACGTAACAGAGAAAATAAAACAACCATTATGGAATGGTGGAGCAGACTCAATGGGAAGAAGAACCTAATTCTGCTCCTACCCCCTATGGTCTGATCCACCATCTATTTATTAAGTTTGCTCATTATATAACTCATCCCACTCTAACTACTTCTACCTCTACCTGGTGTTCCCAAAGAATGCATCAGGTCCTCATCAAGGTTTCCTGGCTGCGAGCTCACGGAGAGGTCTGAAACACAGTGAAATAACCTTCAACCTTAAACATTGATGGTCTCCAGTTCCTCCTATCACATTGTCCCATGTTCTCCACCGCTTCTCCAAAAGCAGAATGTTCTACAATCTCACATTACCTGTTTAATCACCTCTCTCTGAACCTGCTGTTTCCATGCTCATCTACCTTCACATCATGCTCAGTTAGCCGTTCCCCTGTGAAGCACCTCGGTGAAGGTTATGCAAATACTTAGAACCAGATTTATTATTACTGACATACGTTGTGAAAATTCCAGTACAGTGCAACAGAAAAAATTACTACGTTACAATAAGAATAATAAAAATTACATAGCGCAAAAAGAGCGTAACATAGTGAGGTAGTGTTCACAGACAGTTCAGAAACCTGCTGGCAGAGTTGTTCCTAAAATGTTGAGTGTGGGTCCATGGTCCTCTCAACTGTTCTCAGGTTCCTATTTTTTTAAGACCTTATACCCTCCCATTGAAAGTAACAGTAAGAGCACAAGTATAGTCCTTTGTGTCAGCATAATTAGAGCTCTTGGGAAAAGAACTTACTGGGATAACATTGATCCACTAGACTGTTACTTACGTCAGATCGCGATTGAACTCTTGAACAGGATTGTAAAATACTTCATTTGCATTGGGAAAAACGATTTCCGCCTTCCCTTCATTTATAACAGTTTCTCCATTTTGAGTACTTGGAGAAGTTCCACCATCAGGCAGAGTGTCTGGCGTAGTGTTCAAAAGGCTTGCTTTTTGTAGCTGATCACCACGATTACTTTGTTGCGTCAGCTGTGGACCTGCCAGCAACTCATTTCCCGTTTCCATCGCAGAGCGTTGCCCCGCAAAAATACCGAAGGAAGATTCTGGCTGAACAACCCCCTTTGCTGCAGTCCAGGCCCCAGAGAGTGTGCGGTGAGCGAAGTGTCTGATCTGAAACAACCAGCTTACCAACATGAAGCAACAGCCTCACCGATGGCTCTTTAAATCTGTGGGAAACAAAGAATATCCATGAGCAGGAATGCAGTAAAGAACCATCATATCACTTCAGCAATATTTCTAGTTCATTGAATTTAAAGGATTTGAAAGGATTTACATGTTTTAGGCAATGTAGTCAGTATTATAGGAAAGACAACACCCAATTTGCATTTAAGCTCCTACACGGAGCAATTTAATAATGATCAGGTCGTCCATCATTAGCTTGGTGGTCAACTGATGGGAAGTCTAGGATTCTTCTTCCGATAATGGCCATGGGATCTTTTATGTCTCACTGATGAGCATAAATGTCCTTGGTTTAACACCAGATTTCAAAGCTGCAGAGAGTTGTAAAATCATGGACACTAGCCTCTGTAGTATCCAAGACGTCTTCAAGAATCAATGCCTCAAAGAGGGGGCATTCATCATTAAGGTCCCCCGCCACCCAGGACATGCCCTCTTCTCATTGTTACTTTTGGGAAGGAGGTAGAGGAGCCTGAAGGCACACACTTAGTAATTCAGGAACAGCTCCTTCTCCTCCGCCATCTGATTTCTAAATGGGCATTGAACCCATGGACGCTACCACACTACTTTTTTTATATTTCTGTTTTTGCACTACTTATTTAACTATTTGATATACATATATACTTACTGTAATTCAGTTTTTAATCTCTCTATTATCATGTATTGCATTATACTACTGCCACAAAGTTAAAAAATTTCAGCACATATGCCAGTGATATTAAACCTGATTCTGAAAGTCTATGTTTTATACAAGCACAAATAGAAATGGATACCAGTACAAATGGTCCATTATTTCTTCAATTTCTTCAAATTGATTTTCTTATGCTACTAACACACAGTGGCATTTCACTGATATTATGCTGCAATATCCTCAGATTACAAGTAGCTAACGTTACCCAAATAAAGGTTCAAGGTTCATTTTATTGTCAAAGTATGCATGTACAACTCTGATAGTTGTCTCCTCCAGATAAAGACTGTGGGTGTTGATGAAAGAAAAGACATCAACTCCCCAACACAAAAAAGAAACAATACTCGCAGACCCCAAAATCCCCCTCCCCACAGCAAAAGAAAACAGCAACTAGAGTCCCTGACCCCCTCACTCACAAATGTCATTGAAAACGATGGGAAGTAGTCTACAGATACATAGTACATCACTCAGCAGTCTTTGGCAAACACATTGCAGTAGCCTCTTGCAAACAGCAACAGATTTGATGCACGCTGTAGCATACGTCACTGAATACATTTATTGCTAAAACAGATTTATCTTGAGATCTTGGGGGGGGTGGGGGGAGAAAGAGTCAAGATTACCCATGATCTTACTGAATAGTTCAGCATACACAACAGGCTAGTCCCCTTGTATTTTTTTAAAAATAGTTTTAAAAGCAAGCAGGAAAGAATGTAGCTAGAACGGAAGGCATAACTATACTAAGCAGGTATAATATAACATTCTCATAGGGAAAGACCGTAAGACAAAAAGAGCAGAATTAGGCCATTTGGCCCATCAAGCTTTCTCCGCCATTCCATCATGTCTAATTTATTATCCCTCTCAACCCCATTCTCCTACTTCTCTCCATAATCTTTGACACCTTACTAATCAAGAAGCTATCAACCTCCACTTTAAATATACCTAATGACCTGGCCTCCACACCTGTGTACAGCAACGAATTCCACAGATTCACCACCCTCTGGCTGAAGGTCTTCCTCATCCCTGTTCTAAGGGAAGAGTGGCAATTTAACAGTGCCCACAGAAAATGTGGGAGTAATGAGAATGGAGAAAGAGAACTTTGCCCCTCTTTTCGCAAATGAACTAAAACTATTACAGATACAAAAGGCAGCAAATGGCATAATCTGGAGGAAGAAATAAACCACTGGAGGGATCATCAGGTCAGTCAGCATCTGTGGAGGCAGAGGGATGGCTGACATTTTGGATCAGGATCCTGCATCAATTAACACATCACTTTATCCAGAAACATACGTGCCCTCAAAGACATCAAATCAAACTGCCTCTCATCTTATCCAGATTCTTCGGAAATACAAGAGTGTGGGATTACCCTGAAAAATTCACCTATTATTTCTTCACAGAAATGGATTTTCCCCATTTAAGATGGCGCTGGTGAACCTCAACGATTTCCGGCCAGTGGCTAATGAAACAAGGAAAACAACTCAATACTTTGCTAGCCACACTTTTTCTGGCCAACGATCATCGTAAGTAATAGTCTGTAACTTCCCTTTGGACTTGAAGGCAACTTGAGGTGGCAGAACCAAGGCGAGGTGAGGCAGGGGGCCTGCCACCAAGACCCGGAGTTCGATTGTTTCAAGCACCGTGCCAATTCGGAAAGGCCAGTTTACAGGCCAAATTGTGGCAAGGTCCGGGCACCGGCGCATAGCAAATCAACCGATCTTGATGTTTGGATGGAGACAAATCGGATAGAGACTGGATAGAGGCAGTGGGGTCCTGGCCCCAGAGCACATCGGGACGATGAAACCTGATGTTTGGACCTCAATTTTTGCACCAGACCAGAAGGAAAAGGTCAGGGTGTCGAAACCCAAGGCAAGGGACAGAATGGTTCAAATCGCTGCTCCACGACTTTGCTCTGCGATGGTCTAAGCTGAACTACAGGACTCTCTTTGCGGGCTTCAGTACAGAACACTATTTTCTTGTGGTTACTGTTTGTATGATGTGTTTGTTAATCTCCACACAGTGGGTGCTTGACAGTCCTTTTTCAATATTTGGGTTCTTTTGGGTTTCTTTGTTTCATGGCTGCCTGTAAGGAGATGAATCTCAGGGATGTATAATGTGTACATCCTTCGATCATAAATACACTTTGAACTTTGAAGACAGGAGAAATCTAACAGATCAGGAGGTGGGAAATCTCACACAGAATTGAATAGAACCTAGTAGGTCTCTAAAGCACACTTATCCATAACAAAACAGCAAAAGATACACATGTATCATTGTAAGTATTCATTTCAAAGTCAAATTGAACTTATTATCAAAGTACATAGTTGTCACCATATAGTACCTTGGCGATTCATTTTCTGCAGGCATTTACAAGAAAATAAGGAATTACAATAGAATTTATGAAAACTATACAGAAACAAAGACTGGTGAACAAACTCCTACTCCTCTGTCCTGTACAACTAAATGGATGTCAGACTTTCTAACTTACAGATCTCAGTCAGGATGCAGAAGCACTCCTCCCTCCCCATCATCCTCAAGATGGGTTAGCGCTCAGGACTGTGTGCTGAACCCATTGCTCTGCACTCCGCTCACACGTGACCGCACAGCCAAACACCCACGCAATCAGATCGCCAAGTTCACCGATGACACGACGATGGTGGGGGTCATCACCAACAACTCTCCGGAGGCTTACAGAGAAGGGGGGGGGGGGGGGAGAGCTCGAGGCCTGGTGCCAGGCAAACAACTTCTTCTTCAATGTAAACAAGACAAAGGACATAGTTATCAACTTCAGGAGAACTCGCACCACTCACACCTCCTTTAATCGGTGGCACAGCGGTGGAAACTGTGAGCAGATTCAAACTCCTGGAATTGCACGTTTCGCAAAACCTCTCATGGAGCCAAAACACATTCTACGCGATCAGGGAAGCTCACCAGTGCCTTTACTTTCTCAGGGTGAAGAAATCTATATTCGAGTCATTCTACAGATCCACAGTAGAGAGCATCCTAACAAGCTGTATCACTGCATGGTACAGAGACTGCACTGCAACATACAGGAAGTCTCTACAACAGGTAGTCAGAATTGCCCAATGCATCACCAGCACCAGCCTGCCCTCCTTCAAGGACGTATATACAGAAAGGGTCAGTAACATCATGGAGGATCTCACCCACTCTGCTCATGGACTCTCTGTCCCACTCCCATCAGGATAGAGGCTATGTAGCATCCATGCCAGGACACCAGACTCAAAAACAGATATTTTCCCCAAGCAGTAAGGCCGATCAACACCTCCAGCCATTAACCCACTGCTCCGTACCCCCAACCACCACTACTTTATTATTTCCTATCAGTCACCTTGCAGGCACACCTGTGCCTAGCATCACTTTATGTACGTACAAGCAATCTATGTATATAAGCTATCTTACATATTTCTATTTGTGTTCTTTATCTTACTGTGTTTTTTTTTGTGCTGCATCAGATCCAGAGTAACAATTATTTTGTCCTCCTTTACACTTGTGTACTGGAAATGACATTAAACTATCCTGAATCTTGGATTTATTATCGATCCCTAGTTTCTCAAGGAGGTGGGGGAGATAAGGAACTACTATAGTCCTTGTGGTAACCGTTTACACTGCACAGCTGGGCACGGAGTGCAGAATTTAAACCCAGTGTCGATGATGCACCAGCAATATATACTCAAGTGAAGATGGTACAGAACTACAGTACTGTGCAAGTCTTAGGCACCCTCAAATTTTATTTTTATATACGGTTTCAGGTACTATGGCTTCCTCAGAGACCTGATCGCAACATCATCGAGGCCATCTGGGATTACCTGGAGAGACAGAAGCAAGCAAGACTGCCAAAGTCTGCAGAAGAACTGTAGCAAGTTCTCCAAGATCCTTCGAACAATGTACCAGCCGATTTTCTTGTAAAACTGCATGACAGTGCACCCAAGGTAAAGGGTGATCACACCAAATATTGATTTGATTCAATTTTTTTTTACTGTTTATTTGCTCTTTATAGTTTTTTTTGTATATTTAGAAAACTTTCATTTCATTATATTAAACGTTTTCACTGTACAGTATTTTTAACATACGCCTAAGACTTCTGCACAATCCCGTATACAGGTGGAAGTGCTTGGCACTGAGCATCTTGTAGAAGATACAGCTGCACTGTCAGTCAGTGGCGAACAGTATAACCATTTAAGATGGCTGACAGGCTGTCAGTCAATCAGACTGTTTGGTCCTGGATTGCGTTAAGTGTCATGTGAGCACAAGAGATTCTCAGACGCTGGAAATCCAATGTAAGATACACAAAATACCGAGCAGGTCAGGCAGCATCCATGGAGAAGAATAAACAGTCAGTGTTTTGAGCCACGACCATTCATCAGGACTAGAAAAGAAGGGGGCAGAAGTCAGAATAAGAAGGTGGGAGGAGAGAAAGGAGTACAAAATGGCAGGTGATAGGTGAGACCAGCTGAAAGGAAGTGTGTATAGGTGGGTGAGGGAGGGGGGGGATGAAGTAAGAAGCTGGAGGCTTCATCCCCTTGACACCACACTTGGTCAAAGCTGCTTTGATGTCAAAGGCAAGCACATTTACCCAGCCGCTAGATTTCATCTCGCTGGGCTATACAGGACTAAGGCAGTAATTTGGTCTGGACCTGAGGGATTGCAGCAAAATTAAATTTTAGGTAAGATATTGGTGACTAAGTATCACTTGGTAACACTATTGAAGATGGCTTTCATCAGAAAAGTCTGAGATGAGACTGACTGGGTGCTAATTAGTGTGGGGAGTCAGGGATGAGGGAGATGGGCAGCAGTAAAGAGTCAGGGCAGCAGTTCAGAGCCCATGGTCAAAGGCCAGCAATCCTGAAGCTCGAGACAGCAGGAGCTGAGGAGACCAGTGACCCCTCAGGTTCCAGATCAGAGGTCCATATGGGCGAGAGTCACGAGGGCCGGTCACACTTACAGCTGACCAAGGTCAGAGCCCCATGGGAGTCCTGAAATCAAGGCCCAAAGTTCAAACCCATGAACTGCTAGTCCTAGGGTCAAGGCCCAATGGTCAAACCCATGATCAGGGAGTCCTGGGATCAATACTCAGAGGTCAGTAAGGTCCAGAGAGCAAAGCCCAGGATGGAAGTTCAGAGCTCAGCTAGTCCAGTGGCAGAAGTCTGAAGGTCAAAGTTGACAAGACTAAAGGTAGAGGCCTGGTGGTTGAGGCTCCAGGGCTGATACGCCCAGAGGTCAGAGGCCCAATACTGGGCCAGGGACTGGAGATTAGAGGCCCAAGGTTTGCAAGTACGAGAGTTCAGGGCCAAGGACTGGAGGCCTAGAGGTGTCCTGTCCTGATCAGAAGCCTGTCTATGTGAGGTGGTGGGTGGGCTGGTAGGAAAGGAACTCGTTTTGCTGTGCTGTCTTGTTTCGTTGATGTTGTGGCACTGCTTGTGTTGTTCTGCTAAACTTTGTGGCATGCTACGTTACACCAGAATATGTGATGACACTTGCGAGCTGCTGGGTGTGTTGGGTGCTAACTCCAACAAAGCATTTCATTGTATGTTTCAATGTTAACGTCATAAATAATCTGAGTGGATTGGATGCTTTTTGTGAACAGAACATATCTGGGTAATTTTCCCACGTTGTTAGCTGGATGTCAGTGTTGTTACTCTACTTGGTAAGAGGCACAGCTAGTTCCGGAGCACAAGCCTTCAATACTATAGCTGGGGTATTGGCTAACACTGTGTACAGTGCTGTACTTAGTGCTCTCAACTGTTTCCTTACGCCACATGGAGTGAGTCAAGTTGAACTGGAGCTTGACTTCTGTGATTGAAAACAGAAAATGCTGGAAATACTTAGAACCGCAGCATCTGTGGAAAGAGAAACAGAATTAATGTTTCAGGTCAAAGACACCATCAGAACTGGGAACGAAAGATAGCAAGTTAGTATTAAACTGCAGGAAAGGATGAAGGAGGGTGAATTCCCTCTGACATAGCGAGGCCTCGAGCAGATAGGTCTCATACAACCAGAGAAGATGCAGAAATACAAGAAAATCTGCTGACGCTGGATCCCAAAACAACACACACAAAATGCCGGAGGAACTCAGCAGGTCAGGCAGCATTTACAGAAAAGAGTAAACAGTCAACATTTCAGGCCGAGACCCTTCATCAGGAATGATGCAGTATCTTTTCCTTTCACCTTTTGCGGAGAGACGGGAACCTGAATGCCAGAACAGTTTGTGGAGAGGTTGCGGAGACAGACGTTGGTAAGATCTCAGACAAGGTCAGGAATCAAAAGGCTGGCGATGGTGTGGCCAGTGTGCGAAGCTGTGTATATTTCAATGTAAGAAGCATCTTAAAATAAGTGGTTGAACTCAGGGCATGGATCAACACCTGGAATTATGACATTGCAGCCTAGTTGCAGGAAAGCAGGAAGGTTTAAAGGAGAAGGGGTGACTCCATCAGGCTGACTGCAGAACTCGACCAGTGGGGTGTTATGGGTGGAACTGAGAAATAAGAAAGGTGTAACCATGTTAATGGGACTATATTACAGACCAGCCAACAGTCCTAGGGATTTAGAGAAACAAATTTGTAAAGAGATCACAGACTGTCGCAAGAAACACAAGGTTGTTATCGCAGGCGATTTTAACTTTCTACATATTGACTGGGAATCCCATGCTGTAAAAGGAATACATTTGTCAACTGTATTCAGGGAAGTTTCTTTCATCAGTATATAGAAGTCCCAATGAGAGAGCGCGCGATGCTGGATCTGCTATTAGAGAATGAGACGGGGCAGGCGTCAGAAGTTTGTGTAGGGGAACGCTTTGCATCCAGTGACCGCAATGCCATTAGTTTCAACCTAAGTATGCAAAAAGATAGGTCTGGTCTGCAGGTTGTGATTCTAAATTAGAGAAAGGCCAATTTTGATGGCATCAGAAATGATCTGGCAAATGTGGATTGGGACAGGCTGTTTTCTGGCAAAGGTGTACTTGGAAAGTGGGAGGCCTTCAAAAAATGAAATTTTGAGAGTACAAAGTTTGTACGTGCCTGTCAGAATAAAAGGTAAAGATAACAAGTGTAGGGAACCTTGATTTTCAAGAGATATTGAGGCCCTGGTTAAGAGGGAAAAAAAAGGAAATCCATGGCAAGTATAGGCAAGTAGCAACAAATAAGGTTCTTATGGAGTGTGAGAAATACAAGAGAACGCATGAGAAAGAAATCCTGAAGGCTAAAAGAAGGCATGAAGTTGCTCTAGAACACAAGGTGGAAGAGAATCCTAAGAAATTCTACAAACATGTCAAGAACAAAAGGATTGCAAGGGACAAAATTAGCCCTCTGGAAGACCAGAATGGTAATCCATGTGTGAAGCCAAAACAGATAAGGGAGATGTTAAATGAATTCTTTGTGTCTATATTTACTCAGGAGACGGACACAGAGCCTATAGAAGTGAGGCAAAGCAGCATCAACTTCATGGGCCCAGTACAGATTTCAGAGGAAGTGGTATTTACTACCCTGAGGTAGATAAATCCCCAGAGCCTGACAAGGTGTTTCCTCAGACCCTAAGAGAGGCAAGTGGAGGCTCTAAATATAAACAAGGAAATTATAGGCCTGCGAGTCTGCCATCAGTTGTTGGAAAGTTATTGGGAGAAATTCTAAGGGTATTTAAGTATTTGGATAAACATGGACTGATTAAGGAGAGTCAGCACGGCTTTGTGCATGGTAGGTCACGTCTAACCAATCTTATAGAGTTTTTGAGGAAGTTACCAGGAAAGTGGATGAAGGCAAGGAAGTGGATGTTGCCTACATGACTTTAAGGCATCTGACAAGGTCCCACATGGGAGGCTGATCAAGAAGGTTCAGTCACGAGCATTCAGGGTGAGGTAGTGAATTGGATTAGACATTGGCTTGGTGTGAGAAGCCAGAGAGTGGAAGTAGACTGGAGGCCTGTGGCTAATGGTACGCTGCAGGGATCGGTGCTGGGTCCGTCGTTGTTTGACATCTATATCAATGATCTGGATGATAATATGGTTAAATGAATCAGCAAATTTGCAGATGAAACCAAGATTGGGGCTGCAGTGGACAGCGAGAAAGACTATCATGGCTTGCAGAGGGATCCACATCACCTGGAAAAATGGGATGAGAAATAGCAGGTGGAATTTAATGCAGACAAGTATTGCACTTTGGTAGGACCATCCAGGGTAGGTCTTACACAGTGAACGGTAGGGCACTGAAGAGTGAGGCACAACAAAAGGATCTGGGAATACAGGTACATAATACATTGAAAGTGGCGTCACATGTTGATAGGGTCTATAAAGAACGTTTTTGGTACATTAGCCTTCATAAATCAATGTACTGAGTACAGGAGATGAGATGTTATGCTGAAGTTGTATAATATGGGTATTGTGTGCAGTTTTGATCACCTACCTACAGGAAAGATGTAAACAAGGCTGAAAGAGTACAGTGAAAATTTACGAGGATGTTGCCGGGTCTGAAGGACCTGAGTTATAAGGAAAGATTGGAAAGGTTAGGACTGTATCCTTTAGAATGCAGAATACCGAGAGGAGATTTGATAGAGGTATAGAAAATTATGAGGGATTATAGATAGGGTACATGCAAGTAGGCTTTTTCCACTGAGGTTGGGTGGGACTACAGCCAGAGGTCATGGGTTAAGGGTGAAAGGTGAGAAGTTTAAGGGGAACATTAGGGGAAACATCTTCAATCAGAGGGCCATGAGAGTGTTGAACGAGCTGCCAGCACAAGTGGTGCATGAAAGCTCGATTTCAACGTTTAAGAGGAGTTTGGATAGGTACACGGATGGTAAAGGTCAGCAGGGCTATGGTCCCGATTGCAGGTCGATGGGAGTAGGCAGATTAAATCGTTTCGGCATGGACAAGATGAGCCAAAGGGCCTGTTTCTGAGCTGTACTTCTCCATGACTCTTCCCTTCAGAGATGCAAATAGTCCTTGCAGGTGATGCAGCAATTCACAGACGTGATTTCCAATCCAGGATACTGCGTTCAGAGTTCACAACAGGACCCGTTCAGCATCAGAGTGGGATGAGGTAATCACCCTATGGAGCGCCTGGGTTCAATGAGCTTTCTGTTGCCTGATGCTTTGAACCAGCTATTCTTGTTTTCCTGTGCTGTCTTAACAAGGCCCAATGCATCTGAGGGACATCCTGATCTTCAGTGACTGTTTGCTTCTGTGATAGTGGAGGAAGCTTCTGCCTGAACATGGCTGCGAGTGCTTCAGATACTCACTTTGCTGTGGCCTGCCTTCAGGGAGGACGAGGATGTTCTTGGAAAAGTCTCACATGGAATTGTCCACTATCATTCATGTAATCAGCGCACAGCTTCAGTTAGATCTAAGTGACCTTGTAAAAGTATTCAGCCCTCAACCCTTGGTACGCATACAACCAGGGATTTTGATTAATTTAACTGAGAATTATTTATGAATTACATGCTGCTTTTTTCACAGTAAAGGCATCTGTTAGTCTTGCAAGACCACGGATCTGTGCCTGGAAAGTCTTCACTCTCCAGGGCACAGGCCTGGGCAAGGTTGTATGGAAGACAAGCAGTTGCCCATGCTGCAAGTCTCCCCTTTCCACGACACTGACGTTGTCCAAGGGAAGGGCATTAGGACCCAGACAGCTTGGCACCGGTGTCGTCGCAGAGCAATGTGTGATTAAGTACCTTGCTCAAGGACACAACATGTTCCCTCAGCTGGGGCTCAAACTCATGACCTTCAGGTCGCTAGTGCAATGCCTTAACCACTTGGCCACGTCACAGCAGAACCCCCAAAAACTGTAAAGTATGAAAAAGTAAAAATTCAAAAGCTGAAATGTCAGCAGTACAAAAGTATTCACGCCACTCTTGTACTATACTGCATCTCAGGCAGCTGTTTAGCGATTACAGCTAAGAGTTTAACACCATTATACCCTCAGTTATAACCAGCGAGCTCCAAAACCTGGGCCTCTGTATGATCTTCTGCAGCTGGATCCTTAACTTCCTCACCAGGAGACTACAGCCTGTGCAGATTGGAAACAACATCTCCTCTTCGTTGACAAGCAACACTGGCGCATCTCAAGGATGTGTGGTGAGCTCTGCTCTTTACACCCACAATTGTGTGGCTGGGCACAGCTCAAATAACATGTGTAGATTAGCCGACAACAAAACTATTGTTGGTAGAACTTTAGATGGGGGCAAACAGGTGATAGATCAGCTGGTTGAGTGGTGTCGCAGGAACAACTTTGCTCTCGACTCCGGTAAGACCAAGGAATTGATTGCGGACTTGAGGAAGGGGAAGTCAAGGGAACACATAACAGACCCCATCGAGGGATCAGCAGTGGACAGAGTGAGCAGTTTCAGGTTCTATCTCTGCGGATCTATCCTGGGCCCAAAGTATTGATGCAATCACAAAGAAGGCGTGACTGCGGCTACACTTCTTCAGGAGTTTGAGGAGACTGGAACTCCGTGTCAACAAAGATACTTCCAAATTTTGGCAGAAGTACGATGGAGATCATTCTAACTGGCTGCATCGCTGCCTGGTATGGATGGGGAGCGGAGTTACTGCACAGGGTCAGAAAAGGGGGCAGAAAGTTGCAAATTCAGCCAAGCTCCATCATGGGCACTAGCCTCCCCAGCATCGAGGTCACATTCGAAAAGTGATGCCTCAACAAGGCATCACCAAGGGCATGCCTTCTTCTCATCGCTACCATCAAGGAGGTGGTACAGGAGCCTGAAGGCACACAGAACATTTCAGGAACAGCTTAAATATACACATTTACACAATATATACTTCCCACTGTAATTTAGTTTTTATTAAAGTTCAAAGTAAATGATCAAAGTACAGTACCTGCTCTATACATCTGCGGCATGCTACCACTGGTCCCCCAACAATTTGCCTACTGACACAACCGATCGACAGATAATGCAATAGCCACAGCTCTACACACCGTCCTTACACACCTGGAGAGGAGGGATGCTTATGTGAGAATGCTGTTCTTGGACTACAGTTCAGCATTCAACACCATAATTCCCTCCAGGCTCAATGAGAAGCTCAGAGACTTTGGCCTTCACCCTGCCTTGTGCAGCTGAATCCTGGACTTCCTGATGGCGACTTGACAGGTGGTTAGAATGGGCTCCCTCACCTGTGACCCTTAACACAGGTGCCCCTCCCCGGGCTGTGTCCTAAGCCCCCTCCTTTACTCTCTGTACACACATTACTGTGTCACCATCCACAGCTCCAATCTTCTAATTAAATTTGCTAACACTACACTGATTGGCCTAATCTCAAATAATAATGAGGCAGCCCACAGAGAAGTTATCACCCTGACACAGTGGTATCAAGAAAACAACCTCTCCCTCAACGTCACAAAAACAAAGAAGCTGATTGTGGATTACAGGAGGGAGGAATGGAGACAGGCTAACCCCTATTGACATTGATGAATCTGGGGCTGAGAGGGTGAACAGCTTTAAGTTCCCGGGCATAAACAACACTGAGGATCTCATGTGGTCTGTACATACCGGTTGTGTAGTGAAAAAAAGCACAACAGCACCTCTTTCACCTCAGACAGTTGAAGTTTGGCATTAGTCCCCAAATCCTAAGAACTTTCTACAGGGGCACAATTGAGAGCATCCTGACTGGCTGCATCCCTGTCTGGTATGGGAACTGTACTTCCCTCAATTGCAGGACTCTGCAGAGAGTGGTGCGGACTGCCCAGCGCTAGATGTGCACTTCCCACTATTCAGGACACTTACAAAGACAGGTGTGTAAAAAGAGCCCGAAGGTTCATTGGAAACCGGAGTCACCCCAACCACAAACTGTCCCAGCTGCTACCATCCAGGAAATGGTACCGCAGCATAAAAGCCAGGACCAACAGGCACTGGGACAGCTTCTTCCACCAGGCTATCAGACTGATTAATTCACACTGACACAATTGTATTTCTGTGCTATATTGACTGTTCTGTTGTATATCTTACTGTACGTACTATTTATTACAAATTACTATAATTTGCACAATACTCATTTAGACGGAGATGCAATGTAAAGATTTTTACTCCTCATTTATGTGAAGGATGTAAGAAATAGTCAATTCAATTTATAATCTTGAGATTTGTCTCCTTACAGGCAGCCACAGAACAAAGAAACCCAGCAGAGTCTACTACAAAAGACCCAACGTGCAGAAAATAATCAAATCGTGCAAACAATAAAAGTAAGCAAATAACATTCAGAACTGAAGTTCACAAAAGTGAGACCACAGCCACGAAGCCAGTGACAGCCGACCGCAACTTCAGATTGCACATTGCAATCTATATAGCAATGTACTGCTGCCACAAACACCAAATTTCACGACGTATCCCAGTGATGTTAAACAGGATTCTGAATCTGACCTGGACAGCTCTCTGTGGGAAGAAATCCTACAGATTCACCACACTCTGGTGAAGCAATTCAACCTCATGTCAGCTTCAATCAGAAATCCCTTGCTGTCTATTCACCCTGCCCTTGTTCTAACACCACCAGCAGCCTGTTCACTCTCACAAACTGAGAAGTAGGTTCAGATAACATAAAAAGAGCAAGACCATGTGGGGGGAATATAGGAGAATGTTGAACTCAGGCAGTAGTAGTCAGAATTAATACAGAAATAAATTTAATTTCACATCTGAATGACGTTATGAATAAAATTTAGTTTTTAAAATATAAAAGTAACTTACAAAACATGTCAATAAGCAGGAAACCAGCTTCCTCCCAGCCTACTAGGAGCTACCATCTTGCTGCGGACAGTAGTGCCTAATGGGAAGTTCTGCTCCCACGTGGGGATCTTGTGGGCGTGTCTACGACGTCATCCGTCGCTTTGACGTGAGGGCGGGGTTGCACGACACCAGTGCGAATGGGAACGGGGAAGGGGCGGGGTTTCAGGTTGTCACGGCGAATGGCGGCGGACGAGGGTGGGGGGGTGGAGCTATGATATCAGCGGAGGCCTGACACGTCAATCACGAATGCCCGATGTCCCCCAGCGTGGAAGCGAGAAAAGGGGCGGGGTTATGTGACGCTGAGGGGCGGTCATGTCGCGAGGGGCGGGCGGTGCCTGGGAGCCTGCTCGATGCGCTCGGCGGCTCGGCTCAGGCGCCTTGGGGTCAAAGTTCGCCGTTCGATGTGCTCGGTTGCTAGGTGCTAGCTGTCCTGGCAATGAATGGCTGCTGCTGAGAGTCTGCTGGCAGACACTGAGAGACACTGGGGTGAGTGCTGAGCATCCGGGCCCGACCGCGGCTCCCAGCCTGCACCGATTCTTCGTAAAGCCCTGCCTTTTACCCTGGGGTGCCCCTGGGCTGCCTCACTTCCCACTCCCCGGAGTATTCGGCCCCCTTTGTGTGTGTTTGGGGGTTGTGGCTGTTGTGGGGGATGGGCCCCTTCAGACAGCAACAAAACTTCAAAGGTGCTGCAAACTCAGCTCCAGCTCTCCACACAACAAATACTGTGGTTAAGAGTACTCCTTCTACTGCAGGTCAGCTCCTAGCACTAAGGCAGCTTTACTTTAATCATTTAATAAGATTTCGTCCAAACCCGTATAAACAACGAGAGGAAAATTGTTCGTGTGTGTGGAAGTTGTCCTTGCATGAGCAAGCTGCGCTGTTTAAAAAGCTGAAGTACCACTTTATTTATTTTCTATAGATCTATTAATTGTGGAGGGGAAGGATTTTATTTTTGTCTAAAAGAAAAATGTTTTCTTGGTTATTACGTTCAATACTTTGATGAGAAAATGAATAATTTGTTTAATTCAATCAGTATTTATGATTTATTAATTCGGTGTCAGCAGAAATCAAAACCCAATTGTTGAGTTTATTTGATCGTAATCTACCTCGTCCTAGCCCTTGCATCATGCTTGTATACTTCCACTGCACATTCTCTGTAATTGTAACACTATATTTTGCATTCTGTTATTGCTTTTTGATTTCTGTTATCTCAGTGGAATGGTCTGTATGAATGGCATGCCAAACAATTTTTTTTTGCTGTGAATGTGACAATAATAAACCTGTTACCAATTATTTCCAAATCCAGTCAGGATGACAGTAATATTTTACTTTTATATTTGGGCTTGCATGTTCAAAGTTCAAAGTAAATTTATTATCAAAATATGAATACGTCACCAAATACTACCCTAAAATTCATTTACTTTCACGCATTCACAGTAGGACAAAGAAATACAGTACAGTCAATGAAATCGACACTTGTTCAGAAGCAAGAGAAGGAGATTTAACATCAGTTGATCATCTGACATGTTAGCCCTTGTTCTCTGCGCAAATACAGCTGAATATTTCTTGCAATTTATACTTTTATTTCAGAGTTCCAGCCTGCCTACTATATTAGTTTTGCATTGTATTCAGAGTTAGATTTATTATCACTAACTTGCACCCTGAAATGTGGTGTCTTGTGGCAGAATTATAATCCAAAGACAGAAAAATCTGTTAACTGAAATTAAGTAGTACAAAATAAAAGGAATAGTGAGGTAATATTTATGGGTCCATGGACTATTCAGTAACTGAGCAGCAAAGTTCCTCCTGGAAGAGAATTGTTTAATATATTGCGCAGATTGATTTACAATATTATTCAGAGATTTGATGAGTTCCCTGTGTTGACTAATTTCAAATGTAGTGAAATGAAAAACATCTGAAACTTGGAAATGATAGTTTGTTTAACACATCCTGATACTCTCTTTAAATATGTAGGCCAAGCAACAACTCTGGGTTTATTTGAAAAGTAAAAGAAATACTTTTGTATGGTATTGTGCAATTAATTCATCCAAAAATCCAATACAAGTTGAATGAGATCAGAGATCTTGCTGCAGTCAGCTGTGGATTTAGAAAGATCTTTTGTCCAGGGGTTTTTTTTAAAGCCGGCCGGTGGTGTGGTACCTGCACCGGACTTCAAGGCGAGTGGACCCAGGTTCGAATCTGGCCAGCCTCTTGCATGCTGTCCATCCGTGCTGGGTTGAGTGTTAAGCTAGCAAGTCAGCCTCATAAAAAAACAGACACAAGTGCTAAAGAAACAGCAAGGTTGCTGCCCAATGAGCCAAACGGAGAGGAAGAAGAACAACGACCTAGGTCATTATTTACAATACGGTTGGAAGAGGTCGTGTATTAGGGACGGTGTGAAACAGAAAAGTAAAGAATTTTAAGTAAAAGGTTGAGAAAATGTTCAATATACATTTATTATCAAAGCATGTTTACTGTATACAACCTTGAGATTCATCACCTTTCAGGAGGCCAAAAGAACAAGAAACTAAAAAGAACGCATTTCAAATAAAGACTGACGAACACCCAATGTGCAGAGAGGGGGAAAAAAGACAAATCTAACTCTATGTATGTGTTTGGGCTGATAAAATTCAGTTGGTCTCAGATTTACAGTTTTATACATGCAATAAAAGTAAGCAAATAGCACTTAGGACAAAAGTGAGTCCTCGGGCACAAAGCCCAGAGCAGGCCCACAGCCTCAGCCTCAGTTATGGTACTGTATGCCATTTATTCCCTTGACCTTGACCTCTATATACATTCAGTTAGTCTCAGGTTTACAGTTTCATTGTCAATTTTATTTGTTTCCTAACCTCAATCCTAAAAGCTCTGGCTTCAGTTTTGTTTTTAGCATTCCCCCTAGTCCAGTATGCCCCAACTATAGGAAACAGTTTATGGGAAGTACTAGATCCCATAACTGGAAAAGATCCAGTACTGGCATTTACTGCTGATTCCTGATTGCCTTTGAGAAGACATAGATGTCTTCTCTTCTGGAACAACTGCAGATTTTTCTGATGAAACTCATGTATGCCAGAGGCTTGCAGCATTTAGTCTTGGCTATGATGAAGAAGAGACAAAAATTACAAGTTTGCTTTGTGTTTGAATCGGAGTGAGTAATAGTCTGTGACATCCCAGGTGCTTGGTAGTGAAGACTGGAGGCTTGGGAGTTACTGGCAAGAAGCTGCTGAAGGTAACAGCAATGCATTTTTCGCCCCAAGATGAGTGAGACTGCAGCTACAGTGTGCTGGTGATGGAAAGAGTGGACGTGATGTCAGTCAATCATTTGCTTGATCATAGGTGGCATTGATCACCATAAATGTTGTTCATGCTACACAGTTGTGTTTCATCACACTCCAGATTTTTATCTTTGATTGTTGAAAGAAAGGTTTGGAGGATTTAGATGAGATGCTTACTGAAGTATACTCAGCATGGGCTTGCTCTTGTATTGGTGATCAGCCTTTGGTAATGGCAATACCAAGCACAAGTGATTGAACTCTGCTTTGTGGAGATGCTCATTGCCGGACATTAATTTGGTCATCAGCCCTGTAGATTTTTTCTCCAACCACAGTAAAATATGGAAAATATTAATAATGTCAGCTCTTAATATTTTAAATTCTTTTTTTCAAATTCCTAATCATAACAAGGTCTGCTTGACAGTCCCAGATTAATCGGTGCACTTCTAAATCAATATTTGTACTGCTCATTAGAACTGATTCCAGTAGTTTGTCCACCACTGACGTTAAAGCAGCTTTCTGTTATGCTTTAATCTAGTGCCTTTCATGTCCATTTTAGAATGTTAAACTGTCTAGTCAGTGAAGAACTTTTGAAATGCAGCAACACAGTAAGCTCACTCAAACAGTAATGTGATAATGTTTGGATAATCTGGTGTAGTAATTTATTTGTAAGGAAGGAACCTCAGACTGAGGCCTGGCCTCTCCGGCAATTTGGATTTTGTCCTCGATTCTTGCTGGCTATCCAGTGATTCCTGACCAGAAGTATTCTTGTTTGGAAAGGTTAGATGTTGCGCAGATTCCTTACAGGATTGATGATGTTGTCACTGTGCAGGCATGTACAGCTAGATGACAGTGCTGATAAGCAGGTTAACTTTTTTCAAATAGTGCTAGCAGAAGATTAATATCAGGAAAGAACAGTGGGGTTACTACTCTTTTGTTTCCTTACATGGTTCCATGAGATCTTTTGCATTCACCTGAGAAGGTAGATAGGGCGTTGATTTAAGAATTCTTCCACAAGATCATTCCCCTGATAATGCAGCATTCCTTGGGTTATTGGTACTAGAATATTATCGTGCTCCAAAAAGTGACTAGAACACAAAGGTTTCTAATGCCAATGCAAGGATGTCACATTCTAAGGTGTACACAAAAGCAAAAGTTTAATTTGGGGGAACTCTTTTTGTGATGTCTGTTAAAGGTCTAATCATTCCGTCTCCTCCTTAACCTGGCAGGTACCGCAGCGTGCTGAGTGGATATCATGGCTCAGACCCTGCAGATGGAGATTCCGAACTTTGGAAATAACATTCTGGAATGTCTGAATGAGCAGCGGCTGCAGGGCTTGTACTGTGATGTTTCCATTGTTGTCAAGGGACAGGCGTTCAAGGCGCACCGGGCAGTCCTGGCGGCGAGCAGTTCCTACTTCCGGGACCTGTTCAGCTCAAATAACTGCTCGAGCTTTGAGCTGCCCACAGCTGTCCAGCAGCAGTCCTTCCAGCAGATCCTGTCCTTCTGCTACACCGGCAGGCTTAGCATGAATATGGGCGACCAGTTCCTCCTGATGTACACGGCCGGCTTCCTCCAGATCCAGCAGATTATGGACAAGGAGACGGAGTTCTGCCTGAAGGTCAGCTCGCCGCAGTGTGACTCGCAGGGGCTCCAGGCAGAGGAGACTGCGTCCGAGCCGCCGAGCCCTGCCCAGCCCCCCCGATCGCTGGCCGCCACCCCGCTGTCGCTTGTGTCGCGTGTGAAGACAGAGCACGGTGAATCAGACTCCGTGCAGTTCACCCCCATTGGCAAGCGGCTGTGGGACAACGGCCCGAGAGAGGGGAATGGCAGCGTGGGACCCAAGCTCCCACGGGTCTCCCACGGAGGACCAGCAGGGAGGCAACAGAGCTGCGGAGGAGGCGGGCCAGGCAGCGCAGACCGCACCAGCCCGGGCACCTCCAGTGCTTACACCAGTGACAGTCCTAATTCCTACCAGAATGAAGAGGATGAGGAGGAAGAGGGCAGTGAAGACATGGCAGAGGAACACTACAGGCAGATTTGTAACATGTACACAATGTACAGCATGATGAATGTAGGACAGCCAGGTAAGCCTAGCAACCTCAAACAAGATTTGTATCGGCTCCAAATGAGCATGGCTATAAGAGATAGGTTGGTGAGGGACAGAGGGCAGTCAAGCAGAAGGAGCACATACCAGCTCCTGTCCCTTGGTACACCTAGCTAATGACAAGTTAAAATAGAAAGAATGCTACAGTAGGACATTTGAACGTGAATGAGCCAGAGAGGGATTGCAACCTGCACACGCTGAGTATAAATCTTCTGTCATGGTGACTTACCAACATGGCCAGAGGGTAGGGTCTTTCTGATAGGTAGAAAACTGGTTTGCACTGCTCAATGATTGTTGAAGGAACACTTCAGAATCCATCCATGTATGCACATTTCCGGTCTCTGAATCTCCTTGAGTGCATCACGTGTATTGGGTACCATTCAGATTCCCTCCTGTCCGTGTGTCCCTCTCTTCAGGTAAGACTGGGTTATTCCACATTGGAGGAAGCTGCTGCACACCTCTGAAAATACGTACTTGTGCCTTCGTCACTAAACTCGACTTTGACATTATGGGATGTGTTGGTCCAGGCTATGTCTCTGTGAAAATAGAGATCTGTGTATGCTTTCTACATAATCTGCCAAAATGTTCCCAGGGTCTCTACAGGTTTGGACCTGGGCAGCAGGTTGTATATACCATGAAAAGAAGGCACTGGAGAGATACACTACTTCTCTTAGTAACCGCACTCTTTTGGAAGTCTTTTTCAAAGTAAACTGAAAAGAGAGTTTTCATTTTTGACAGTGCATTTCCCAGACCTGAGCTATTGCAAACTAAGTATTTTGAGTGTAGTCACTTCAACTTTTATAGCAACCAGTTTGTGCATAGTAAGCTCCCATAAACATGATTCTTCTTGTCTGTGTATGATATTGTCCAGTGCTGGCCAGGATGTAAGGTAGAACCCAGCTGCTCTTCTGCAAGATAGTGCCTTGGAATATGTTACGTCCAGCTGGGAAAGTAGAGGAGCCTTGGTTCAATATTTCATCCCAATAACAGCACATGAAGCCCAGCTCTCCTTTAGTACTGTACTGTATATCGATCTGGAAAAGTTTTCAACGCTGGGCACCACACAAAAAGTGCTGGAGGACCTTGGCATCTATGGAGGGGAATAAATAGTCGATGTTTCTGCTCAAGGCTGTTCATCAGGTTGTTTTCTCTAGAAAGGGAGTTTCCAGATACTTCAGAATCAGGTTTAATATCACCGGCACATGTTGTGAAATCGTTGAAATTTTCAGAAAATGGATGACAAAGGGGAAGAAACTGATCCTGAATCGTTGAGTGTGTGCCTTCAGCTTCAGTACCTCCTACCTGATGGTAGCAATGAGAGCAAGGCATGGCCTGGGTGATGGGGGCCCTTAATGATGAATGTCGCCTTTTTGAGGCATTACTCCTTGAAGATGGCCGGGATGCTCCAGAAACTTGTGACCATGATGGAGCTGACTAAGTTTACAAGTCTCTGGAGCTTTGATTGTGTGCAGTAGCCCCCACATTTCCCCTCCCCATACCAGATGGTGATGCAGCCAGTTAGGATGCCTCCACAGTGCAACTGTAGAAATTTTAAGATTATGCGAGGGTACAGGTGGAGAATAAGTGCCCGAGCTGGGGAAAAATTAGAACTACTGTAAGTCACGCCTGGTCACTTTTTGCTGATCCGCCACATTGCAGTAGGGAATTTGAGTGGTCTTCTTTACCCAAAAAGTGGTTGTAATGTAAGGTTCATTTCTCTTGGGTAGTTGAGGCTAGTCGCATTTTTAGGCCTTTAAGGAGAAGCTAGATAATATTGAGGAGAGAAGGATGAAGCAATGTGCTGATGGGTGAGATGAAAAGGAAAGATGCCTGAGTAGAACATAAATACCTGAGTGTATATGTAAACTGACCAAGCTATCCATTCTGGTTTCCAATCGCTAGCTTTATTTTGTTGCTTTCTTGCCAGCGACCGAGCGGGTTGAAGCTCTGCCCGATCACTTGACCACAGATGCCCGCTCAAGGGTCAGGATGAGGAGAGATCTGGCAGCATTACCAGCTGAACTGATCACCCAGATTGGAAACCGATGCCACCCCAAGCTTTACGCAGAGGGTGACCCCACCGAGAAGCTTGAACTTGTAACAGGTACAGCCCTCCTTTAAGGTGACTTGCCTTCTCAGAAAGATCTTTCTCGCCCCATCTGTTCTATTCACTTGGTCCTCATGGACTTTCTAATTTTGTGATTTTTTTTTTGTTTCTGTATGTGACAGGAACCAGTGTCTTTATCACTCGAGCCCAGTTAATGAATTGTCATGTCTGTGCAGGAACCCGCCACAAAGTCCTACTCCGAAGGCTGCTTGCATCCTTCTTTGACCGGTAAGCTGTGTGAATAGTGAAGCAAGAGACAGAAGCTGTTTCTACCGGCCGATCTAGCTTTGTGCAGAGAGCGTTAACATTTCAGTTTGACTTTTCCTTAGAATTGGAAGCTGTTAACCCAAAATATTTGCACTTAAGTAATCAGAGGAAATACTGATCATGCTAAGTTCAAGGTGAATTTATTTTCAAAATATGTATATGTCACCATATACTACCTTGAGATTTATTTTCTTGCAGGTATCTACAAGAAAATAATGAAATACAACCCTATACTTAACAAAGACTGACAAACAACTAATGTGTAAAGGCAGACAAATAGTGGAAAGAATAAATAAAAATAAATTAGTAAATAATGCTGAGAACATGAGTTGTAGAGTCAGGCACAGGATTAGTCATATCTTACTGAGTAAGGGAGAAGCCTTTGGAGAAGGGGTTCCTAGCCCTTTTTTTATGCCATGAACCAATACCATTGAGCAAGGGGATCCATGGACCCCAGCTTGGGAATCCCTGCTTTAGAGATCACATGATCTACCTCCTGCTTCTATGCCTTATTTTTTTTTTAATTTTATTTTTATTTGGATAAGGAATTCACAATTATCATGTACTTTTTTCACACATATAACCTTTTCCATTTTTTTATATGTATAAAGCTACAATTATTTATACATTCTTAAGTACACATTGAGATGATATAAAAGGAAAATAAACATTTAAATAGATAATTATGTACTGTGGTAAATCTAACCTATTAGGCTAAGTAATGAAATTAGTTGTTAAGAAAAATGGTAATAATAGTTTCCATACAACCCTTCTGGACCATTTCCACTGGTCCAAAATGTTGCATACAAGCCTATATACCAACCATTGTAGGTGTTTATATCCCAATTTGTTCGTGCTTGTTCCTGCCCGCAGACATAATTATCCAATCCCTATGTACTTATTTACTTAATTTTTTCATTTTTTTTTTATCCCTTTCCCAAATCTTTCCCTTTACTTGTGTTAATTCTCTATTTTCCAAAAAAAAACAAACATTTAGACTAGGGGTGCTTACGTTAGCAATATTACTGTGTTGATGAGAAGAGCAATATAAATCATTAGGAGAGTCATCTAAAGTCTGCTCGCATTGGGGTTATATATTCAATCCATTTATTCCAGATTCGATAAAATGTTTCTTTTTGAGTTCTCAGGGAGTAAGTCAACTTTTCCATTTTAAATATTTCCAAGATAATTTCGTACCAATCTTCTAATGTAGATGGTATTGGATTTAGCCATTTTCTAGTGATTGATTTCTTACTTGCCACTAAGAGGGCCTGCAGCAACTTTATATCTTCCTTCTGTTCAAGGAACAATACATGCCCCAAATAGAGCGTCTCAAAGTTCAGAGGTATCTGGGACCTAAGTACCTTAACTAATGTTCTAAGAATACCTTCCCAAAATAGACTTAATTTAGGGCAATCCCAGAAAATATGAAAATGATTTGCCTCCTTGGAGCCGCACCTTCTCCAACACATCACATTTGTATCTTTATATTTTTCCTGATATGGGGTCTTGAAGTATCTTATAATGTTTTTCCAACAATGTTCTCTCCAAGTCAAAGAATTAGTCGAGGACCATTGAAAGCTGCAGATTTTCCCCCAAGCCTCCTCTGAAAGTACCAACCCCGCTTCTTTCTCCCACTTCTCTTTAATATACAGTGTATTTACATTTTTAGCATGGGAGAGTGCATTATATAGGCGAGAAACTGATTTACTAGGTATTGAACTGCAAGCCGAGTTCAGAATCTTGAAAAATTCTAATTCTACTGTTGATAGGTCTGTATATCTACAACTCTGGTTAACATAGTTTCGTATTTGAAGGTACCTAAAAAAGTCATTATGTTCTAGGCCATGTTTGTCCTGCAGGATTTGGAAACTTTGTAATACTCTTTTATCTATAAATGAGAGGTAGGTTGTAAGACCTTTCTTTATCCATAGCTCAAATCTTTTACCTCCTCTGTTGGGAAGGAATTCGGTATCATATGCACACCATCTAAAGAGTTTTAACATGTTATTAATTCCACATGAATTAACCACCTTCTGCCATACTTTTAATGTAAGATTTATCCAAGCATTATTAAATTTTTCCAACTGGGCCATCAATCCTTTGTCAGCTATTGAGGCCTGAAGAGGAAAACTGTCAACTAATCCAAATTCTATTTCCTTCCATCTAGCCTTATATTCCCTATTACACCAATATAACAGAGGGGTTATCTGTGAGGCATAAAAATAATTTCTCAGGCAAGGAAGAACCATACCTCCTCCTTCCTTCCCTAACTGTAAGGTGTTATATCGAATTCTAGGTTTCCTTCCTTGCCAAATAAAGCGGGAAATCCATTTGTCCCATTCCCTGAATTGATTATCATCCACCTCCACTGGTAAAGTACGGAAAAGATATAATAACCGAGGAAGAATATTCATTTTTATAGTATTTATCCTTGAATTTAAACTTAAAAAGGGGATAAGATTCCATCTATGCATATCTGCTTTTATCTCTGAGATTAATGCCCCATAATTTACCTGTGACAGTGTAGAAAGATCCTTCGGCAGGGTTATTCCTAAATATTTTAATGATTTAGCTTCCCACTTAAGATCGTATGTATCCTGCAATTTTTTGGATGGTGTATAATTTAGGGACATAACCTGCATTTTCTTTACATTTATTTTATAACCTGATATTTTCCCAAAGTCATCCAACAGTGTAAACAATCCTATAAATGATTTTTCTGGTTCACTCAGATAGACCAAAACATCATCTGCGAATAATGCCACTTTCTGTTCAATCCCTGCCACCTTGATACCTTTTACGATTTCGCTCTGTCTTATTAGTTGGGCAAGTGGTTCAATATATAGCGCAAAAAGGAGAGGAGAAATTGGGCATCCCTGTCTAGTGCCTCTCTCTAAAATGAAGGAGTCAGAGAGGTCCCCATTTATCTTAATTCGGGCTGTAGGGCTGTCATATAGAGTCTGAATTACTTTAATAAACCTTTCTTGAAAGCCGAATCTTCCTAACACTCTGTATAGGAATGCCCAACTAACCGAATCAAAAGCTTTCTCAGCGTCCAATCCTACTACCATTGTCTCTGTCTCGTTCTTATTAACCTGTTCTAATATGTGCAGAGTTCTCCTTATGTTGTCCTGTGTTTGTCTTTGTTGAATAAATCCAGTCTGGTCTAAATGGATTAGGCCAGGTAAAAGCTTTTCCAATCTGTGCGCTAATATAGATGTAAATAGTTTGTAATCTAAATTAAGAACACTAATTGGCCGATAATTGCCACATTCTAGTGTATCTTTACCCTCTTTAGGAATAACTGAAATAATCGCTTCTCTCCAGGAAGGTGGAGTTTCTCCTCTCTGCAAGATCCAATTAAAGGTGTTAAGTAGTAATGGGGCTAACTGTGTCTTCAGGGACTTGTACCACTCTGAGGTAAACCCATCAGAACCCAGGGACTTTCCAGCCTTTAACCTAGAGATGGCCACGTTCAGTTCTTTGACAGTTACTGGTTCTAATAAACTTTCATTTTGTAAATCTGTAAGTTTAGGTAGATCTAAAAAATTCAATACACTGTCTATATAGGGCTCATTGGGGGCCCGGGGTTGGGAGTACAGCTCTCGATAATATGTTTCAAAACTCTCTTGAATTTTCACTATTGTACTCTCCACAAGCTTTGTCTTTGGATTCTTTATTTTATGAATTGTATTGTCTGCTTGTTGTTTTCGTAATTTATATGCTAATAATCTAGCTGATTTACCTCCTACTTCATAATTCTTTTGTCTCAGGTAAAGAAAATTTCTTTGAGTTTCCAACGTATAAATATCATCAATTTCACTTTGCAATTTCCTAATTTCCTGTTTTCAATTTGAATTACTTTTGTTGCTATCTACAACTTGAAGTTGTTTTAATTTTCCTTGAAGGTCTGCTAATTTTTGTGCATTGATTTTTTTCATGTGAGTAGTAATGGAAATAATTTTCCCTCTCAGTACAGCTTTCAATGTATCCCATAAAATCACTGGCAATGTTTCTCCCGTGTCATTAAGGTCCAGATATTCTTTGATTTCTCCCCTTAATCTCTCCATTACTTTCGGGTTATTGAGTATATGTGAGTTTAGCCTCCATAGTGTTTTCCTCATTTTCCTTTCCAGGATTAGAGACATAGAGACTGGGCTATGATCCGACAGATCAATTGTTGCAATATTACAGTTTTTTATCCTGACTCTATCTGTATTAAAGATAAAGAAATAGTCTATCCTTGAATAGGCTGAATGAGGGAAAGAGTAATATGTATAATCTTTACTAGTAGGGTGTAATTCCCTCCAGACATCTATAATTCCCAACTCCTCCATCAATGAATTCACTTTCCGAGTCAGAGGTTTATTCTGAGTAACTATTCTTGAAGAATCTAATATAGGATTTAATCTAATATTAAAATCCCCTCCACAAATTACTACCCCTCGAGAACTGACCATTAGGTCAAAAATGTGTCTATAAAATGACCATTCACTACCTGGGGGAGCATAAACATTCAGCAATGTTATTTCTGTACCTTCTATTCTTCCTGTGATTTTTACAAACCGTCCTTCTTTGTCTCTAGTCTCTGAAATATGTTCATAATTAAGAGTACTTGATATTAAAGTAGCTACCCCTCTTTTGTGACTCAATTTATATGATGAATAAAATACATGCTTAAAGCCCATTCTTTTTAATTTTCCATGTTCAGATTGGCTCATATGTGTTTCCTGGAGGAAAGCTATTTGTGCCCTCTCTTTTTTCAATTTAGACATAATCTTATTTCTTTTAATTGGATTCAAAACCCCATTAACATTATAGGAAATTATTTTTACCAATTCAGTTTGCATTTTTCTCTAGTAGAAAAAAAGCACTCTCCTTTTCTAACCAAACAGTAAGCAATCCCTTCTCAACAGTAAACCAAGACATATAACCACACCCTAGACATTTCTGAACGTATAACATTTGAAAATTTTTCCCGACTTCCCACAGTGAGGCCTGAGCACTGACCCGCCTCAGTTCAGAGGGATAACCTCTATCTTCACCCTGTGTTAGAGGGCCCTCAGCAGTTTGAATAATCATAGAGAATTTTCTCCTATTTATGTCTCGACCATATTGCTATCATTCAAGTTATTCCGCCTAGTTTATTTTCGGTTACCAGTTTTCATTTTACTTTTAAGTCCGATTTACTTTTTTCAGTCATTTCTCTTAATTAATCTGTATTCTCTGTACATTCGTGTCTGAATATTTGCAGCTTTTCCTTGTAGTTTGACACTCTGGTTCGAGTGGAGCGTCCTCGCCCCACTAACTGCCACGACTTCTGCCGAATCCTCTCCAGTAGCGACTCCGGTTGGGTGATAACTTTAATAGGTAGTCCCCGGTCCGCCAGGTCTGACGTTGCCTCCTCCACCGTAGCGTAAGTTTTTGTCCCTTCGTCGTAAAAGACTCTCAGCCGAGCTGGATACGGGTCTGGAATCTGATGTTGTTTTCCTTCAGGACTCTCCGTGTTTCCGTATATTCCTTCCGTCTGGCAAGAATCCCCGGTGCGTAGTCGTGGTCTAAACTGATTTTGCAGTTGTTCCACATGAAACCTTTCTTTTGCCATGCTCTTTTAAGCACCTCTTCCTTCGTTCTGTAACTGAGAAATCTGATCAGAATCGATCTGGGCTGGGCGCCTGCCGGAGGCTGTGGTGCCAACGCGCGGTGAGCCCTTTCTATCTGTAGGTCCTTTGCGGCCGGTATATCAAGGTTCTCTCTAAGCAGCTTCTCCACGAAGGGAATCATCAATCCGGGTTTACCTTCGGTTCCTTTGGGAACTCCGTAGATCCTCACATTTTCCCTTCTCGAGCGGCCTTCTTGATCTATTAGTTTCCACTGGAGCTGGTCTTGTAGCTTCAGCATTTCTGCTATCACTTCCTCGGCGTTTTGTAGCTTCTCTTCAATTCCAACAATCCTCGCTTCGGCTTCATCTATCCGCGAGTTAGTTTTTACTATTTCTCCTTTAATATCTTCCAGCTGTTTGCTGTTATCTTGTCGGAACTCGCGAATCTCTCCGAGAATCAAAGACAGAGTCACCGATTCCCCCTCATTATCTCCGTCCTGGCTTGCCGTGGGGGAGCTAGGCCCGTCGCCTTGCTGCATCTCTTTATGTTTATCAGCCTTCGAAGCGGACTTTTTATTCTTGTTCTTAGACATCATCCTTGCCCCTTTTATTAATATAGTTATGCAATATTAAGTATTTGTCTAAATTCGATTTTGGGGCAGTTTACCTTCTTTTTTGTCGAGAGACCTTTTCCTTACGCCGCCATTCCCTTGATGACCCGGAAGTCCCTATGCCTTATTTTTTTAAGAGTAGAAGGAAAAGGCAATTGTAAAAAGCAAAAGAGAAAATTCATGATTTTGCTGAAGAGCGCAAATGATTTAAGAGAGAAGAAATGACAAAATACACACAAATTTGCAACAAAGCTATCCACTAAAGGAAGGGATTTGAAACTCACGTCAGACTGAAAGTACTGCTTATATTTTATAGGAAGGGCATTGTTGGGAAGGCTAGCATTTATATTCAGTAGCCACCTTACTAGGTACAGGAGGTACCTAATAAAGTAACTGTTGAGTATCGTAGTTTTTGCTGCTATACTTTAAGGTTCAATGTGTTGTGGATTCAGAGATGCTCTTCTGTACACCACTGTTGTAATGCGTGGTTATTTTAGCTGCTGTCGCCTTCCTGTCATCTTGAACCAGTCTAGCCATTCTTCTCTGACCTCTCATAAACAAGAACATCGACAGAACGGGATTTTTTTTTTGTTCTTTGCACAATTCTCTGTAAACTCTAGAGACTGCTGTGTGTGAAAATCCCAGGAAATCAGCAGGTTCTGAGGTATTTAAACCACCCCATCATACCAACAATCATTCCACAGTCAAAGTCACTTAGATCACATTTCTTCCCCATTCTGATCTTTGGTCTGAAGACCAACTGAACCTCTTAACCATGTCTACATGGTTTTCTGCATTGAGTTGCTGCCACATGATTTTCTGATTAGATATTTGTATTAACGAGCAGGTATACCTAATAAAGTAGCCACTGAGTTTATTTTCCATCCCTAGTTACCCTTGAACTAAAGGAAGTTGCAGTAGTTTCATTGTTATCAATGTAGGGTCTTATTGAAGTCCAAGTGATGGGGCAAAAGTTTAATTCTGTAACAGAAGCTAGTGAGTGTTACATCATGAGTGTTTTGTGTAGCCAATATTAACATTAGCTTTTTATTTAATGTAATTTAAGTTTCCCAGCTGCTGTGGTCATGTCAATGGATCATTATTCCATGCATTTGGCCTACTGGTCCAATATCAAAACAATGTTGCCATACTTAGTTTAGCAACTGTAATAGTTTCCTTTGAGTTTTCCCTTAAACTATGAAAGGTTGCATTTAATGGGCATGGATAGTGAGGGGATGCCCCTCAGGAGTGAACAGCAAACAGAGTTTGTACAAAAAGCACAGGTATTTCCATAAAAGTAGATCCCAGCACAAGCCAGCACTTTCATGGATGGAAAAGTGACTGGGACTGGGAAGGAGAGGAGACTTAGAATAAGGTGGCAATTTCATTCTGGTTTTCACCTAGCAAAATACATCAAGTCACTGTCACCAAGACAAAAGTCATTGTCTGTAATCTGCCATCACTGCAGGGTCTGAATGTGTCCAAGACAAAGAAGCAAGCAGGGAAAATCATTGCAGATACTACCCACCCAATAACCCACCTTTTCCAAAAGCTCCCTCCTGGAAAGCACTATAGGGCTATTAAAACAAAAATTTCATGCCATCCTCAAAGTTTCTTCCCCCAGGCAGTTAATCTGATCAACTATTCTAGTTAGGCCCCTCCCATACCCCCTCAGTCTATTACCTCAGTCATTGCACTGCACTGTAAATAGCACAGGTAATGCTATTTACATTATAAATACAAGCTGGTATTTATGTATTTGTACACATTTTATTCCATATTTGTACTTTAAACTCTAACTTTATATTTTATATAATTCTTTATAACTGTTGTTTGTTGCATGTCGCATCAACACCCCCACGGTAAATTCCTAATCCATGTAAATGACGAGTAAAGTTGATCCTTGAACCTTGATCAAAGATGTCATCATCTTATGAAGGAGAGCTGCAGTCCAAACCAAAATGTTTTATGGATTGATTGGATTTTGTTGACTTTGTCTCCAAACCACAGGAACACACTGGCAAATAGCTGTGGCACCGGAATCCGCTCCTCCACAAATGATCCGAGCAGGAAGCCTTTGGACAGTCGGGTTCTCAATGCAGTAAAAAGTAAGTACAGTTGGCACAGACTTCAAATTCACAGGACTGCTGGGGAATTGAGTATGCACCTTGAGGCATTCAGCCTTTTACTGAAAACAGCCTGGGCATTGTCTGTATTTGGATCTCGAGGTTATCATCATCTATGGATGATCCAACTTCTTTTCTTCCACTCTCTGGCCAGAGTCAGGCCAGTCACAATTTAGAGTCATATTTTCCTCCGAGATCAACAACTGACTACATTCCCATCTCATTGTGAGCTTCTACTCCAACTCCTGTAGCTGCTTACCATCCACCCATCTGCACACCCATGCACATCTTTACTGCCTTCAGTTTGTTCTGGTTAGTCTCCTAAACCTGTGCCCATTCAAAACTCAGGTGCCGGTCCAAAATCAGGCAGCAAGCCCCATTCATTTATCGCCGCTGTGTCTTGTAGTCTGCAATTGCTGCTGGTCCAACTGTACTTCAAATGTACCATCTTCATTTATGAATCTCTCCCATGGTCTCATCTCTTCCTTTAGCTGTAATCTCCTCCAACCCAATGACAATCTAACTCTGAACTCGGGCTCTTGTATTTACTCCATCACTGACTGACATACCTTCAGTATCACGACTCTAATGGCAGGAATTTTCCAACCAAGCTTTTATGTCTATTTTCTCCTTTTTTAAACTATTCTATTACATTGCAAAGTGGCTGGGAGGCAGATTTTAGTTGATATTGCTGTTGTGAAGCGCCACAGGAAATTTTATTAACACTGTAAGACAAAGGAGGAGAATGAGGATGTTCGGCCCATCAAGTCTGCTCCACCATTTGATCATGGCTGATTTATTATCTCTTTCAACCCCATTCTCCTGCCTTCGCCCCATAACTTTCGATGCCCTTACTAATCAAGAACCTATCATCCTCCGCTTTAAATACAGTGGATTCAGGTTAATTGGGTCATTGGTTAATCGGGTCAGCTGCCGATTTGAGCCAACTCTTAAAAACAAAAACTAATAAAATAGTCAAGATTCCCTTTGTTTATTTGGGGCGCTATGCCACTTAATTGGGGCAGCAGACTTACCAGATAGCTTCCAACTAGCATCAATCATGTGCACCTGCATGGCTATTAGATACTACGCTGTGCTTAGAGTGAACGGTTTTTAAATAGCGTCAGTTGCATGTGTTTCTGTTCAAAAAGCAGCGATTTTTGTCACTGATAGTCAATAAGAAATAGGTAGTAAGACAATTCAGCCCTGTTTTGCTCACTGCGGTTCCAAGCATTCAGGCTTGGAGATGCCAGAAATGGCCAGGAGTGAAAATGAAACAGTTTCACTACTTCAACGAGTTAGGAACTATGAAGAATTTGAAGTTATTGACAATCATCTGAATGTTTCCTTTGGTCCTCACCGGACAACCACCTGTGGCTCCAAGTAGGTGTTTGCATGCGACAGGAGCCACACCCCAGTACATCGCCTTGAGAGGCAAGCTAAACCAGGTGAGGGTGGCCAGTGGGTCTCGTATCCCGGTGAGATAGGGACATACCTGTCTTAGCATGCGGAGTTAACTCTGGCAGGCTGTGCAGGTGCGATCTACTGTGAGATCCAATGGCCAGGAAGGCAGTTCTGCAACACAACGTGGAGAGCGAAGGGCATGCTGACGCACAGGAGAAGTTACGGTCATCCACTGTACCCAAGGAAGACCTTAGCTGTGACATCTGTGGATCCAGTCTTCTGAGGCAGAGAGAGTGGAACTGTCCCAGTGCGATGGCTTTTCCACTTTGAAAACTCGCCCACGCAGGTTTCTTGTCATTGTTGGATACGATGGACAAACACCAGTAGCATTGGCATGTTTATAATTTGTTCTGTATGTCATTTAAATACATAATTTCTTCCTCAATTGAATGGTAGTTTGTCTTTTTTATACCTTTTTAACAATTTCCATGAATTTAGCTGAACTGAGTGTGGAGGGCAGTAGGACCTAAACAGCACATACGGGAGGGGTGAGGAGAGGGTAGGGCTGGGAAGGAGACAGGGTGGTAGGGTTTCCTTTGCTTTTTGCTTGTTTACTATACATACATTCATTCATTTGACTTTTATTATATTGTTATAAGAAAGAAAAGGAAAAAGAAGCATTGTACTTTAGGACATTGTCGGTTGTGTTTAAGCTGATGTTGCTTCACAATAAAAAACACTTGAAGACTATTTCCATGAACTTTAGGCTGATTGGATAGTCACTAAATTGGGCCAAAATGTACTGGTCCTGATGTGTCCCAATTAACTGGAATCCACTGTAGACCCAAAGACCTGGCCTTCATATTCATCTGTGGCAATGAATTCCACGGATTCACTAACTCTGGCTAAAGAAATTCCTCCTTATCTCTGTTCTAAAGGGATATCCCTGTATTTTGAGGCTGTTCCCTCTGGTCCTAGACATCTCCACTATTGGAAATATCCTCTCCACATCCACTCTATATTCAATATTCATTGTGTTTCAATAAGATCATTCCCCACCACTCCTATTCTATATAACTCCGGCTACAGACCCAGAGCCATCAAATGATTCTCACATTGACACTTTCAATCCCAGAATCATTTTTGTGAACTTCCTTTGGACCCTGCAATGCCAGCATATTTTTTCTTAGGTAAGAGGCCAACACTACTCTCAGTACTCCAAGTACAGTTTGACCCATGCCTTATAAAGCCTCAGCTTCATCAGATGCTAATTATACTTAATTATAGATGCTACATAAAAGCTTGTTAATGTCGCTGTAGTGGGAGTTTAGAGGTGAAAGCACAAAATGCGAAGTCCTTCTGTGTGTCTTGGGACCACCATGAACATTGGTGCTTCTCTTCTCCCTCCCCATTCCATTTTTCTCAACGGCTTACTTGGCTATTCAGGAGGTATTTAAGAGGCAGTCACAATGCTGTGGGTTTGGAGTCACCTGTTGGCCAAAAAGGGTAAAGACAGCAAATTTCCTGACCCAAAGGCTGCTAGTGAACCAGACTAGGTTTCTACAGTAGTCAAATATATCCATAGTCAAAATTTTCCTTGCCAATTGTATTTAATTATATATAATTGATGCAACTTCATTGTTCTTCCTGTTTTTAGGACACATCTAAGTTACTAAATTGCTGTTCTCTGCTCTGACATTTAACCAAAGTGTTTTAATTTAACAATACAGGAAAACCTGTAGGGATAGGAAATGCTAGCTTTGAACCCCAAATCTTATCAGTGTCTACAAACGTTTGTAGTATTCCACCGATTAATTAGGTTTTCCCATCACCAATGTTACACAGAGAAACTATTGGGAATTTGGCTAAGCGGCAGATCACATTTGTCTATAATCCCCACCAGTCTCTCACATGGAGAGTACTGAAGGACTGTCAGCGGCCAAATCTATGTCTGAGCAAGACTCGAAAGGGAGAGCAGAAACAATATTAAGACTGCAATGTTGATAACATGCCTGGGATTTTTGAAAGCAAGTGGGATCTTGATTTATTGTTTCAGTGAGAAACTGGTAACTCAATATTGCTGCACTTCCTGAGTGTTGCGGTAATGTTGGTTCAGTTTTATACGCATCAGAGATTATGCAGATGATGGAAATCTTGAGTAACACGCACAAAATGTTGGGAGAACTGACAAGTCAGGTAGCATCTATGGAGAGGAATAAACAGGACCTGAGTATAATCATTTAATGAAGGGTTTCAGTGCAAAACATCAACTGTTTATTCCCTTTCAGGGATGCTGCCTCAGCTGCTGATTCCTCCAGCGTTTTGCATGTATAGACACGTAAATTTTTATGTTTAAGTCATTGGAGTGGAACTTGAACCCAAGATATTCTGATGAGGGTGCTATTCATTGAGCCATTTTGCTCTAACGTTATTGCTGTTTATCTGCAGTCTACTGCCAGAATTTTGCCCCCAACTTCAAGGAGAGCGAGATGAATGCCATTGCCGCGGACATGTGTACCAATGCTCGGCGTGTGGTCCGCAAGAGCTGGATTCCCAAGCTGAAGCTGCTGATGGTGGAAGGGGACGCCTACCACTCCTTTATCTCGGACACTACCGGGCTCAATCTGGAACCGGATGTACTGAATGCAGAGCAGGGTTTTGAGGCTGCCAGCCATGAGGGTGAGGCGGGATCTTCCTTGGAGTCAGCCCAATGACAAGAATGTTGTGGAAGAAGGTGTCAAAATCCAGGGTTCAACCTAGAATGGCTCGTGAAATGCAGAATGGCAAACAAGCTGGCTTCTTAACACACTCAAGTAGCGCAGAGACAGCAAGAACCTATTTATTCTGCATCAGTGAGTCTTAAAGATGTGAATGGGGTGGAGATGGGGAAAGGGTACTATAGGTTAGGTATTGCACAATTCCAAGGGTTGTGGGTGGGTGGGGCACTTGTTAAATGTTAATGCCCTTTACCTTGAGACTCCGCCTAGGTTGAACCCTGAAAGCTTGTAGCCTAGATTAATCGGGCAGGTTGAGACATCTGTCCGAAATGAAGACAGTTACTCTTCCAACTCTCAGCTTGGTTTCCCGGTCCTCCCCTCCCTCTCTCTATCTGAAGATTTGAAGGTGACTCTGTTACGTGTTAATGGGAAAACCAGAAGTTGACACAAACTTTGTGTCTTGTGCATTTTTTTTTGGTTGTTTTACTAAATCGACACTATGGTAATATTTAATAGTAGTCTCATTAAGCTACTGTCTTGAAGGATTTTTTGAACTGCTTTTTAATCGCATTTGCAATAATCTCTTAACACTTTGTGGACTGTCTAGCAGCTCTTGTTGAATAGAGTTTTAACTAGTGAGTAAAGGCAGACGTCACACACTGAGATTGCTGCTCCATGCTACTTAACATTTGCTAAACTTTGTATCAATGAAGGTTTTGATTGCATTAATTATACTGCAGATTTTCTCTGCTAAAGCATGTAACTTAATTTGGAGCTGCATCTTCATGTTTTACCAAAGGGTTCCAACTGAGTCATCTTCCCTCGAAACTAATTTAAAACAATCAATGCCTCCCCACTTATTTCATCATGTCGTAATAGATCCCGTTAAATTATTTTCAAAGTCCTCCATTCGGTATGTTAGCCTCTCATCATCCTTTTGTATATCCCTCGGGTGCTTGCAGGATGAGGGTGTTGCTAGCAAGTCCAGCGTTTGTTACTTGTTTCCAATTGCCCCTTAAACTGATTATATACTGGAAATGAACAAGGAATGCTAAATTTACTTCTCTGCTTGATACGGTGGGTTTTTCTGCAGTAATCTTGTTTTCAAGGTTACTATCACTGATTCTAGCTTTTCATTCTTAATTTATATAATACTGACATTAAAATCCACAGCTGCTGTGGTGAGATTAGAAGTCATAAATTTAGATCATTAACATCTCCATTGTTAGCCAGTTAACTTAAATTCCGTTTTGCTGTAACTCTAGTTAACGTAAAGCATGTAATCTACTTGTCATAGGCAGAAAAAAAAACAGGGTAGATAGAGAGAGAAAATATTCTGTAACTCCTCTCCATATCAGCAAGAAGCAGGAATTCAGTACAGGCCATGGACGGGTTATCCAAATGATCTTCTTGCTTTCTGTGTGAGCGGTCTGGCTGTTATTGGGGCACTGTGTAACATCTCTCATGAGTGTCTTTCTTTCAATCAAGTTACAACAATCATTTGGGTCCAGAAGTTCTAAAAAAATAAAACCAAGCAGTATTCCCACAGTTCAAGCCTTTCCTTGGAAGGCTGACCAGTTTTAGCCTTTACTTACAAAATTGAGCTAAAATACACTGTGTCCATTTTATTAGGTACTAGAGTGGAACTTCGTGTGGTCTTCTGTTGCTGAAGCCCGTATACTTCAAAGTTCAACATTTTGTGCGTTCAAAGGTGCTCTTCTGCACACCACTGTTGTAACGTATTTATTTGAGTTACTGTTGCCTTGCTGTGAACTTGAACCAGTCTGGCCATTCTCCTCTGACCTCTCTCTTTTACAAGGCATTTTGGCCCCAGAACTGTGATTTGAGCTTCCCATTATTCTCTGTAAACTCTAGAGACTATATGTGTGAAACTCTGAAGAGGTCAGCAGTTTCTAAGATATTCAAACCATCCTCTCTGGCACCAACAATTATTTCACAGTCAAAATCACTTAGATCTCATTTCTTCCCCATTCTGATATTTGGTCTGAACAACAACTGAACCTCTTGACCATGTCTGCATGGTTTTTGTGCATTGAGTTGCTGCCACATGATTGGCTTATTAGTTAGTTGCATTAACAAACAGGTGTACCTAATAAAATGGCCACTGTGTGTAGATTGTTATTCAAATTTTTGAAATCTGTAGAATAGTGTAGAATAGCAGTAAAGGAATACAGCTCAGAGACCAGTAGGTGATAATAAATGTTAATGCTTCTTGACTGCAAACATATTCTCACATACTCTAGGCTGGCTTTAGACTTCAGGCACAAGATCTTCAAACCACTGTCCCCTCTGCTCCCAAAAAAAAAGACCAACTCATTTTCACCAAACAGCTCCACAATAAAACAATTTTTTTAAGTAATGTTTTCTCCAACAGATAAATGCAGTGGATAATGGCCACCCTCATGCTGCAATCTGCAGCAACTATTATAATGTAGATAGCATCCCACAGCAGCATTGGCAAAAATTGATGGTGAACTGTGTAACAAGATATTAGAGGAGAAGCTTGGTCGAGGAGGTCTGGAGATGGTAGAGACGTGGATAGCTTGGGCAAGGAATTCCAGAAATTGACCCCTTGGTAATTGAAAATGTGACTATCAGTCAAATCACTAAAGAACGAGGGGTTCAAATTAAGAAGTTTGGACAATAGAGAGAAAAAGAATTTGAAAAAGGACAAAAACTTTAAATATGAACCAGTCTATACCACTTTAGTTGGGATACCGGCAGCAGAGTGGTCGAACTTACATTTAAACAAAGGTATAACTAGGAGGCTCGCCATCAGAATAGCAAGATCTATAACAATTAACAAATAAGCTAGGAATATGACCTTATGTGAAAGGCTATTTTATCATCATCCCTGGGCTGGCACTTAATTTGCAAATAGTCCCATGCTGCAGCTCATTTCCCATCACTCCTCAGTTACATACTTTTCCTTCCAAATAGAGGCATAAAGCATTACAGCACAAAAACAAATTGTAAAGTTCATCTAGTCCATGCTGAACTGTGATTCTGCCAAGTCCCGTTGACCAAAACTTGAATCATACTGCTCCATTCCCCTTCCATACAACCTATCCACACTTCTGTTGAATGTTTCAATTGAACCTGCATCCACCATTTCCACTGGCAGCTCGTTCCACTCTCTCACTACCGTCCGAGTGAAGAAGTTCCCCTTAAGAATTTCATCCTTAACCTATGGCCTCTAGTTCTAGTCCAAACCATCCTCAGTTGAAAAGGTGTGCTTGCATTTACCCTATCTATACCCTCATAATTTTGTATACCTCTATCAAATCTCCCTCTCCCTCTCCCTCCTATACGCAAGGGAATAAAGTCCTAACCTATGAAACCTTGTAAATTTCCCCTGTACTCTTTCAATCTTACTGATATCTTTATAGTTTTCCCATTCAATGTATTCCAGGTCATTGTTTTTTTAATTTAAATATGCCTCATTGCTCCGAAAATCCTTTTCAATGTTCTAGTTGTGGATCACTCAATTCTATTAAAGCCTCTCCATAACTTTGACAATCCCCATTAAATCTCACCTCGACCATGAATTACCTATTTGTAATTGGAAGTCTGGTTTATCATTATGGGTGTGAAACAGGCAGAAGGTCAAAGAAATGGTGTGATAATTTAGTCACTGGTCTTGACTTCTGGGAGCATAGAACTAAATAGTGTTCAAAATTGTAATAGAAGTAAGACCATAAGATATAGGAGCAGAATTAGGCCATTTGGCCCATTGAGTTTGCTCCACCATTTCATCATGGCTGATCCATTTCCCTCAGCCCGAATATCCTGCCTTCTCCCCGTATCTCTTCAAACCCTGACTAACAAAGAACCTATCAACCTCTGCTTTATCTATACCTAAAGACTTGGCCTCCACAGCCACCTGTGGCAATGAATTCTACAGATTCACCACTCTCTGGTTAAAGAAATTCCTCTTCATCTCGGACGTCCCTCTATTCTGAGGCTGTGTACTCGGGTCTTAGACTTTCCCATAGGAAACATCCCCTCCCCATCCACTCAATTGAGGCCTTTCAACATTCGATAGGTTTCAACTAGGTCGCTCTTCGTTCTTCTGAATTCTAGTGAGCACAGGCCCAGAGTCATCAAATGCTTTTTATATAACAAGCCATTCAATCCCAGAATCATTTTCGTGAACCTCCTTTGAACCCTCTCCATTGTCAGCACATCCTTTGAAATTGAAATGGCATAAAACTCTTCCAGCAGTTGCCACAGCATAACATATTGTGCATAATTTTGAGCTGTGAGGTGGCTCCCTTGTAAAATTGACAAATATCATATTGAGTGTGTTGTGTTAGTGGCGAGGTGGTGTAGGAGAGTCCACAGCTGTATCAGACACTACCATACCTGTTCTGAAATTCGTGATGTCCATGTTATGTGTTTTTTCACTTTAATACAAAATGGCCTGAGTATATGCTCCCATAGCCAAAGTCACTGATATGAAATACAGCACTTGGGCTGTGTACGAGATTGACATGCTCGAAGTAAAATGCTGTGCCATTTTAAATATTTCTTGAAAAGTGAAAATTACTTTAACTGATGAGAAGCTGACACAATATAGGGAAAGCAAAAGAGAAAATTACTACATTTCCAAAGTTTAAAGGACTTAAAAAGTAATGCAGTTCTTTTTTTATTATTATAGAGTAATGTAGCACGGAAGTGGGACCTTATGCTCAACTCATCCTTACTGACCACAGAATCCTCCCTGTTAGTCCCAGTTGTCCATATTCCGCACCATAACCCTCCAGGTCCCTCCCTGCTGTGTACCTATTAAATTTTGAAGCTGTTCCACCGTTGTCATATAGGAAATCAGTTGGACCTACCGGGTTCTTCAGATAGCCATGTGACTGTGTCTAGATAGCCTGTTCAGTGATACTGGCTGAGGGAAAAATAATGGGCCAGTAATGGGAAAAGCTCCCCTTGTTCATCTGTGAAATAGTACCAGATTTGTGTTAAGGTGGGGAGCTGTTTAATATCTTAGCTGAAAAGATGACACATAACACTACTGCACTTCCTTAGTACACCACCAGAGCATCAGTGATGAAGTCTCCACAATCAATCTGCCTGATGAGGACTTTACCATCAGAACCACACTTGATCTTTAGAGCGGGAGAGAGAAAGACTCTGGTGGTGAATATCCATTTTCTCATACCGTTCTATAAAATCTTAATTTTATGGGTTTGAAATTTTTTAAAAATGTTTTGAGGTCTGTTGTACTGAATCTAGGCTAGGTTCTTTTATGTCCTCAAAGAACAGCACAGCCATTAGAAGGCTTGTATTGATAGCAGGTGATTGCTGCCTTAGTTACTATGGTCATTGTTGCACAGGGCATTTGGCAATCTCTTTCTTTAATTAAAATATACTGTTCCAGTAAAGACCACAATAGAGACCAAGTCCATTATATATAGTCTTGTTCCATTCTAAAACTACTGCTGGTTTTCCTTGTCCTCCTGTTTTAACTGCTGGTTAATGGTCAATATAACTAAGCCATCTGCACACCAGTAGTCATTATTTGCCTATGCCAAGGTGTGGATAAAAGAATGCTTTCAAAAAAGAACCACAAGGTAAAGAATCATGGGATAATGTAATTTTTGAATACTGTGGCTACAGCAAGGACTGGAGATTGAGAATGCGTATGTGTGAGAGAGACACAGTCAGAGAGAGAGAGAGAGAAAGTCTGAGTCTATTGGGAACGTTTACTAACTGACTCTACAATCCAACATTCCATAATTAGGCTGGTACTTGAATATGGACTATTTAAGCTAGAGCTATTATCTTGTAGTGCCAGAAACATGGTTTATTCCTGAGCTCTACTACTGTCTAGATAGATAGTTAGATACTTTATTGATCTCAAAAGAAATTACAGTGTCACAGTAGCATTACAAGTGCACAGATATACAAATATTAGAAGAGAAGTAAGAAAGAATAAATAATAAGTTACCTCAAACAGCCTAACAGGAGGGGTTCATCACTTCCCTAGCTACAGGTTGACTCGTTATAGAGCCTAATGGCTGATGGTAAGAATAACCTCATATAGCGCTCTTTGGAGCAGCGCGGTTTTCTTAGTCTATTACTAAAAGTGCTCCTATGTTCAGCCAAGGTGCATGCAGAGGGTGAGAAACATTGTCCAGAATTGCCTGGATTTTCCATAGTTTCCTTTATTCTACCACAGCCGTAGCACACCACCACATAGAAGGTTGGACTAGTGACAACAGACTGATAGAACATGTGAAGGAGAGGCCTGCATACTCCAAAGGACCTCAGTCTCCTCAGGAGGTAGAGGCAACTCTGGCCCTTCTTATATGCAGCCTCTGTGTTGGTGCTTCACTCAATTCTGTCACCCATGTGCACCCCCAGGTACTTGCAGGTCCTCACTATCAATAGCAACAGGGAGCAATGCTGGCTTAGTCTTCCTCAAGTCCATCACCATCTCTTTGGTTTTACTGATGTTGAGCTGCAGATGATTCAGCTTGCACCATTTGACAAAGTCCTCCACCAGGGCCCTGTATCCATCCTCCCGTCCTCCCTTTATACACCCAACTACTGCTGAGTCATCAGAGAATTTCTGCCGATGACATGACTCATTGTTGTATCTAAAGTCTGAGGTATACAAGGTAGACAGGAAGGGAGCCAATACAGTCCTCTCCAAGGCCTCAATACTGCTTATAGCCATATCTGACACACAGCTCTGAAGCTGCACCAACTTTGTTTTGCCAGTCAGATAGTCCATTATCCAGGATCCAATGGAAATGCCAGCCTGCATTAAACAGAGATTTTCCCCCAGCAATAAAGGGTGACTGTGTAAAGTTTACATGTTCTCCCTGTTCCTGTCCTCCATATGGGTTGGTAGGTGAATTGGTCACTGTAAATTGCACCTGGTATGTAAATAAGAGGCAGAATCTAGGGGGTTGTTGTTGGGAAGAATAAAAGAAAATGGAATTACTGTAGAATTAACAAATGGACGTGTGATGGTCATTGTTGACTGTGTAGACCAAAGGGCCTGTCTCCACGCTGTATCTCTGTCTGACTGAGAATGGCCCCAAAGGAACAAGCCACTGCAGGAGTCACGTGCTGGTTCTGGTCACTGTTGGGTTCAAATAATTGCATCTTGTGAAGATAATAGATTGTTGATCTCTTGCCATGTTGAATATTGCCTTTGGTGAGTGGAGATCACTTGAAGCATTTATGCCAATCACACATTTCTCAACATGTACATAATTTATTTTCTTGATCAGGGTGGGTAGGTGGTCCCCTTTTAGCAAAATTCTTCTGTCACAATACCCTACTTCATTCTTGCCTCTTTTATTAACAAATTCTTCATATAACTATTTCAGGGGGCATAAACAAAAAAGGAAGCCATGAGAGAGAAGGTTATGACTAACTGCATGATTCAATAGTGGGTTTGTTCTGTATTAAAAATGCAAAGGAAAATCAACAATTAGTTTTTCAAGCAATTTAAGACACTTTTTCAAAAGGCTGTCGACTGATGGTGATCATGTGAGTAACTAGTGTTAGGAGACTGAGAAATCATGGGTTGAAATGCTTAGGTGTATATATTTTGCCACAGTGAAGTCTAGTCAACTAGTCAGATAGGCTGGTATCATGAAGGGGATTTTACTTTTACCACACAACAAACTGTTCTGAGCTTGTACAGTGGCAATTGTGGAGGGAAAAGAAACATTTTCAAATTTCAGGGAAGATTAACTGAGGAAGAATTTCATGGAGAAATAACTGAGAAGTTCTGGTAAATCAACGCATCCCAGTATTCGGTTTTGCTTTGTATAGTATTCTGTTTCTCCGCCATAGGGTACCATCAGACCTTCCTTGTGCATGTTAAAGTCTTACAGTTCCAATTGTTATTTGCAAGAATCTTGTTTGAGGGTCTGTGGATTGGGACTGTGAGGTCTAGTTCTCTGCTGATTCATCATAAGCTCCAAGGGCTTACATCGGATAAACGGGGAGATACATTGAAAAATAAGAGTGCACGTATTTCATACTGCCCATAGGGTAATACATTCCAGTTTCCTTCCTGTGGTAAAATAAACACACTCAGCCAGTCAGATGGCTACTGTAGAGAAGCTGTTGTGTTCATGATCCTTTATGAATAACAGGTAAAATTAAACTCAAGCATGTTTTTATTTGCAGGGTAGGTGGAGAGATCAAAGGAAATGTCTGAGTGGGGTGGAGAATTAAGATGACAGTCAATTGGAAGCTTAGGGTCAAGTGGTGATTGGAGATTGATTGCCAGTGCTGCTGGTGGTGGTGATGTTTTGTTGATCACAGCTGAACTGTCTAAAGGAGCTGCAAGTAGGGAAGAAAACAGAGAGGCAAAAATAGATATCATCATCCAAGTGATACAAATATCAAAACTGCTGGTACCTTCTTGAATTCGATGAGACCCAAGGACTGTAATATGTTCAGTTGGAAAGACGAGGTGGTGTTTGTCAAGCTTGAGCTGGGCTTTATTGGAACAACGCAAAAGACCAGACATAAAAGCCTGTGTGGGATAGAGTTAAGATGAGAGGCAATTGGAAGCTCAGTGTTCTCTGTGAAGACTGAACAGAGGTGTTGCATGGTATAATCATCCAGTCTGGATTTGTTCCAATATTGACGTGAATACCAAGCAGAAGCCCATGCTGTATCACTGTGACTGCAAGTAAAGGGGGAGTGTTTGGGTCTCTAGATGGTGGGAAGGGAAGTGGTAAAATATTAGATTCTACACCTTGTGTGTCTGTAAGAGATGATGCTGTACAAAGTTGGGGCGGATGTGGGTGGAGATGAAAGAGTGAGCCAGAGGGGCATGAAATAAACGGTTCTTTCAGAGTGCTGCAAGTGGAGAGATTGGGGTGACCCATTTTGATGTGGTATCACGTCTAAGATGGCAGAGTGTGCTCTGTTGAGTGTGGAGGCTGGAGGGATGGAAAGTGAGGACAGTAAGGGCCCTGGGTCAGAAGAGAGCACATGAGAGGAGCTCTGTAGGAAACAAATTAAATACAGTGGAGAGCTCTGTCGACAGTGGTGGAGTCACGGCCATAGCTAAGGAAAAGGAAGGCTCCTTGAGAACATTGGCACGAAAGATGTCACCAGCATGGATGTGATGGAGCCAGAGAAATTGGGAGAATGAAATGGAATACTTGCAGAAGACAGGGTGGTAAGAGGCTTTAAGATTATAATGCTCTTCATCTAATGCAGTGTAAAATGCCTCTATCATATATCTCTCACCCCTCTTGCAATAAGGGCACCAAAGTAGTGTAATGGAGATCCCATATTAAATCTATTTTAATGCAAGGTAAAATACCTTAGTTCTACGCTTTGTTTCTGCATTTAAGGAATGTAATTAGGGATGTTTGATCAAGGTAGAGGGGGCTTCTCCTCACACCTGACCATTGCATCCCAACTTAGGAATGTATGATGCTGATACTGAAGCAATTTAGATTTTAGAAACCGTAGAAACATCATTCAGATGGAAGTATTTTTTTTGTTGTTGGAAAATTGTATTCATTGAAATGTTATCCCTTCTCTGTAAGATCTGCAACCATCACAGTCAGTGAAAGATTAAATGTATTACCTAGATGAGAGAGGAGCTTCCTTAATTCACCGTTCTAATATTTAATGTATATTCATCACTTGACTAAAGATAATGCTCCAAAATAGTTGTACCATAACTGCATCCAAATTTGGGCATTTTTATTTCAAAAATATTAGTGTGCTAACAAAATATGGCTAACCACTGACTGCACTGACTGCAAAATGTGAGAATTCATTTGGGTGTAATGAATCCTAAGTGGCATGATTAATGAGATTACATGTAACTGGAATGAATGGGAAGTAATTTAATTGACAGAGGTCTGTTAAGTGATATTTAATGGGAAGTGGATTAAGGAGTAGAAGTCCTTTTATTTGGAGTAAATGGGAAATGGCTGGGTCCATGAAATTCTGTACTTTGAGACTTAAGGTTCAGTGATTTCACTGTAATATTGAGTGCTGGTTTAAACAATTTATTTGAAGTTCCAGCCTTCAATATGCCACACAGCCTTGATGAGCAGCAGTACAGTTGGTGTATTAATAAGGTGGCAGGCTGTAACCTGCTTTTTAAAAACAGATATAAACCACATTTGGACTGGTATAAGCAAGTCACAAAACAAAAATTATCAATGGGATAAGAATGTAAAGGAGAAACAAATCATCAGGATTTCAAACAATGGGGCCAGTGGTAGGAAACAAAATATAGATTTAATACATGTATCAATTTTTAGCAGTTTCTCCATTTGTGAAATACATAACTCTGGGAATCCTGCAATTAAGAGCCTGCTCTACGCTCTGGCCTGATGAAGTTGGGCTCGAAGAACTGAACAAAAATGGGTTTAAAGAGGGTGCCAGAATTGTCTTTGGCCATCCCAATAAAATCCATCTATTATCTATTAAACTTCTCTCTCACCTGAGAAGGCAATTCGAACCTGATGCCTGCACTTTTACCTGCAATCTCTAATGAACGTTTTTTAAAGCTACTTTAAACAAAATAATTTAAAGCATTTTAGGCTAATATGTATATATAGTTCTTATTTGGCTTAACTGCTGTCAATTTAAATTTAGTTCAGAGAGGTGGGGGTGGAGATTATCATACAAGTCCAGGTTCTTTGCTGAAGGCTTGTCGCTGTTGCCTTACATGTATATCAGTGTCATCTCTGTTGTTCATGCAGATCTGCATTTTTAATATCATAACAGTTTTGTACAAAATACTTGTGCATAAATTTTTTTCCAGCTGCTGCTTATAATGACTGATACTTGTAAAGTTTGTGTATCTCATAGCCTGTGACTATTAAAAAGGCAAGTTTTTTCCTTCTCGCTTAGTTTACTCACTGCCTAACCTCGAAGCTAACATGGGTGTCTTTGCAGAAACAATTTCCATTAATCTAGCACAATCAAAATATTCCAGGGACCGTAACTTTAAAAAGGGCATTTAATGAGAGGTCTAGTTTTTAAAGAGAACTGCATCGATTTGGAGACAGATGCTGCATCTGAAGCAGGAAGCAATATGCTCTATCCACCTGTTTCTCATTCCCTTCCTTCACCGGATTGCATCTACTGACTATCCACATATTTCACCCACCTTCTCCAGGTTGCATCTGCCATTCACATCTCCTCGACTGTCTATCCTACCCTACCATTATCACCTGCCTTACTTATTAGATTCCATCTCTGGTATCCTTTTGTGCTGCTGCTTGCCACCCTTCAGCAGCTGTCTCCACCTTCATCCTCCCCTTTCCCCCATTTGGCTCCATCTGTTATGTCTTCCACCTCCACCCCTCTCCTTGCCCTCTTTGGCTTAAACTGCCTGTCATCCAATCCCCTGTCTCTCTCCCTTGCCCCCTCTCCTCTCTACAAGCTGTCTCTCTAACTCAGACATGATCCAAAACTATTGACAATTCCTCCCCACCCCACCACTCGCGAGCTGTTTAATGTGCACTGAGTTCCTCCAGCAGATTCTTTGTTGCAGCAGAGGTTAGGACCTTGGCAGCTGGAGACACTGTTACTGGAAATGAAGCCACTACATTTGAGAATGAACAATATCAGAATTTTGGCTGTGCAAAAATCTCAGGTCTGTAAGGCTACAGAAGGACAAGACAGGATGGCGGGGAGTAGGAAGATTGAGACATTAGAAAATAGAACAGTACTGTATAGGCCTTTGGCCCATGATGATGCACTGAACTTCTAACCCACTCCAAGATTAATCTAATGCTTCCATCCCATATAGCCCTCATCTTTCTTTTATCCATGTGCCTAAGAGTCTCTTAAATGTCCCTAATGTATCTGCCTCTACCAGCAGCCCTGGCAGTGCATTCTACACACTTATCACTGTGTATAAAAAGAATCTTCCTCTGAAATCCCCTCAACACTTTCCTCCAATCACCTTAAAATTATGCTCTTTCATATTAGCTGTTTTCACCCTCTGGAAAATCAACACCCCGCTGCTAAAACTTTTCTGGCATTGTATGAGAATGGATAAGAACCACAAGTTTATAAAAATGTTTCTTTATCATCTTAAACACCTCTAATCCTCCTCCACTTCGAAAGACCTGGCTTGTTCAATGTCTCCTTATAAAGCACGCTCTCAAATCCAGGCAGCATCTTGGTAAATCTCCTCAGTACCCTAAGACTTCCACATTATTCGTATAATGCAGTCCATTGCACTACCTCCTGGGGAAGCAGGTGGATGGGGGGGGGAACATGACTTTGTGGGGGCTGGAACACTCACAATGCACTGGAGGAACTCAGCAGGTCAGTCAGCATCGGTTGAAAAGATTAGTCGACTAATCTTTTCAACTGATGCTGACTGACCTGCTGACTTCCTCCAGCGTATTGTGAGTGTTCCTTTGACAACAGCATCTGCAGATTATTTTGTGTTTGTGGGGGCTAGGACAGGTGGTAGAGCTGTGGATGATAAATTCACTGGAAATAGGAAGAAAGCTTGAAAGGATTCTGATGGAACAATCTCATTGTGAGGTAACAAAGGCACACAAGATGAGAGTTTCAGAAGGAAGTGGATTGAAATTGCAACCATTTGATCAGCAAAGTTCTGCATATTCCACAAGTAATTCCCCACCTAGTGGCCCTTCGAACTGTAACTGCTGGAAGAATTCTCATTGGGTCAGAGCAATTAATTCAATAAAAACTGTTGCGTAAGGCTGTCATGACACATGCTTGTTACATCTGTACCAAATTATTCCCCAGTGGTTCTTGTGAAAAACAAGCACACCCAGGTGAGGGACAGGATCTTGAGGCATTCCCAACCTGGTCAAATAAACCCACAGCAGTACATTCACTCCTGTCTGATCTGAAGAACATCCATCTGAAAAACCAGCACCCCACTGCTACAGCTCTTCTGGCATCGTGTAAAGAGAATGGATGAGAAGCACAAGTTTATTTTAAATTACTTTTATTCCCACAGAATAGCTGAAGAATTTTTTGACATAATTTATTATACATTGACAAAATGTGAGGGGCATTAAAAAGCTATTGCAAAGGCAAACAAAATATATTCTGAAATAATCCATAGAATAAGATGTACAAAAATAAAAGTACAAACTTGGCATCTCAACACAGTGTAAAAGTGTTTCCCATTTGGACTGCTTGCCCACGTCCGTGGTGTTTGAAGCTGGGAGCTGTGCTCAATCTCCAGCCTGCTTTATGAAGGTGGAACATTATAGAAAAGCATCAGACCTACCCAATGGCTATGGCTCCTGTTCCTTTAAGAGTACGACAGAATGTGGGGTATTCAGAGGCAAACATTTTACACAGACCTTTCTCCCACTAATGTAGGGACAGATGTGTACTCTCGGCAGAGAAGAACTGGAGACTGATCTTGACCAACTTAAAGGATAAGGGTGTGTGCCTGAGATCAGAAAGGAGGATGAATAGATACCTGCTCCACAAGCTGAGATTCTATCTGAAATACTGTTCATGATGCTGGAAGGGGAAAAAAAAGCTGTGCTTGAGAGAGAAGATAGCATCTTGGTTTAACATTTCATCCAAAAAACAGTATTTCAAAACTCGTGAACAAACAGTTCTCTATATTCCTGCTCCCACATGTTTGCCAAAGGCTCTCACTGGAAAGAAAACTATCCATCAACGTAGGAGTTGGCAAGAGCCTATGTGCATTTCCAACCTGGGTCAAGTAATCTCCAGCAGTCTGCCTGATTTTGAGAATTTCAATTGTAAAATGTATTGATTTCTTAGCAATAAACTGGAATGCCAGCCTAGATTGTGCATTTAGTTCCCTGGACCAGGGATTTCTCCTGGTTGTGAGTAAAATACAAGGCCCAAAGGGGGTCATATGAATGTACTCAGAGTGTACCATACATCAAACATGATCTCCAGCCTGCATGCACGACCTGCACGGTTCCTAACAACTCATGCCGTGTGTTCAGGAATATCACAATCTCTGTTCCCTTAATTCCAATCACTTCCTCAAATAACAGGAGTCTTATGGAAACCTGGCCACAGAATTTAAGGCACACTATTTTTAAACACAAAGTTCACTATGTGCAGATTAACTCCCTGGGTTCCCATTGTTGCTGGCAAACCAGGGTTCCTTTTGCTACTGTTGCCAATCTGAATGCATTATGTATTAAAATGATTGAAGATAATGTTCTGACCACAACTACCCTGTATTCACTGTACACATGCTACAAGTAACTAAATAAAAATGCAATTCTTTACATTCCTTTCCCTTCGTGTGTTCACACAGCAAGCTTGGTCATGTATTTTCAGAGCACACTGATGTATTCAAACAGGCTGGTATCATGTCTCGACCAGGATGGGACGCCACGTTGTTCCAACTCTGCAGGGGCAGATGCTCCAGTCACCAATTGTCCCTGGCAGCCACCAACCCCTTCCCCAACCCACCCCACTGTACAGCAAGTTAAATGTCGCCAACTCAGTAGTCACAGAGCGAAGAGTAGTATGAGAACTACGACCAGGATGACGAGAAGGACAATGATCACACACCACTGGCGACGTGCTGCCAAACAAAGAGGTGGTTTTGGTTAGTACCAGACCATACACACCAACCGAGTCAACAATTCGTGTGTTACTTGTGGGTTTGAAGCAATAAACAACGGCAATTTATGTAGTGCCCCTCACTACTCATAACCCTCCACTGTCTCTTAACCCAAAATGTTGACAGTCCATTTCCTTCCACGGATGCTGCCTGACCCACACTGAGTTCCTCCAGCAGTTTGTAGTTTTTGTTCCAGATTCCAGCATTTGCAGTCTCGTGTCTCTCGCATCTCATGATCTTGTTCATTCCCGAAGGTGATTCTTTTCCCCCACATACAGTATATCAAAATTATCTTTATTCGTATTAAAAATACTTACAGAAATAACCCATGCAACGCCTTCCACTCTTACATTCATGGTCAATGTATTGTGTAATGTTCTATTGCATTCCTTAAAACTAATAGGACCGTTGCCACTCATGGGGTGGTACACTACTACAATAATCGAGGGTCTTCCCCACCCAACCTGGTCCAATCCTCACCTCCCCAGTAGTGGCAGAACCCTATACTCTGATCCTTCCCCACTGAACCCTTCCAGTGGCTGCACCAAACTTCAGCGCGTCCTCAACATGTACTCCTGCAGCCTGGAATGTGCCAGTCGGAAGCATTCCTTCAAGTACGTTCCTGCATGTGATTGCTCAATCACTGGTGCCCATCCCTGCAGCTCCCGAGCTAGCAAACTCTGGAGTTCGACCCTGAAATCTCCAATTCTTCCCCCTTCTACAAAAAACAACACCTGAAGCTCACCCCTTTCACCTAGCTTTTGGTCACCTGTCTTGCTACCACAAAGTGATTTGGTGTTAATGTTTATTTTGAGAATGCTCCTTTGAAGAGTATTGCTACGGAGCACCGCCCAACGTCCTTCAAAGGAGCATGTGAACATGCAGATTGGAAGCAGGAAGAGTCTGCTCCGCGATTCAAATTGGATCTTGGCTGATCCCGGAAAGAAAGAGAGATACAGCACAGTTACAGGCACGTGCCACCCAATTACACCCATGTGACCATTTAACCTACTAACCCGTAGTCTTTGGAATGTGGGAGGAAAACCCACACAACAACAGGAAGAATGTACAAACTCCTTACAGACAGCAGCTGAATTGAACCCAGGTTGGTGGTACTGTAATAGTGTTACCCAACCGAGCCACCCAATCTCCACCATGTCAGAATCATGTTGTTATAACCCAAACCCCACGTTCCCATACACCTATGATAACCTCTCACCCATGTGCTTACCAAGATGCTATCCTGCTCTCTCTTTAAGACAATTCAAAGACCCTGCATCCACTATTCCTTGAGGAACAGAGTCCTCAAAATGTACAACCTCCAGAAAAAAAAATTGTGACTCATCTCCATCTTATATGAGCAATCCCTTGCTTTCAATCCTCCCACAAAAATCACTCTCAGGATGTCACGTTTCAAATTGCCTCTCCCCTTTCTAAATTGACCTGTGCAAGCCCAGACTGTCCAATATTCCTCCTAAATCAGATCCATTCCAGTTAACAGTCTGACAAAACTTGTTAACCTACACCAGCTATCAATCTAATCAATCTCTGCTTCCAACCCTTAACTAAGACAAGCACTGTACACCACACTCCAGATTGGCTCTGACCAATGGACAGCAAATTCTACATCAATAGAAATTGTTATTGATGTTATTTTAACCACAGAGGGTTATATCAAAGCAAATTTAACTCTCAGCCAAACAAGATGTCACCAAGAGAAATGCTGGAATCTGAAGCAAGACACTGGAACTCAGCAGATGAACGTATTGTCAGAATGGTAAGGCACTGAGGAATGTGGTAGAACAGAGGGATCTGGGAATACAGGTCCATAATTCCTTTTGACACTTTGGCCTTCATAATTCAAAATGTTGAGTACAGAAGTTGGCATGTTATGTTGAAGTTGTATAAGAAGTTGGTGAGGTCTACTTTGAAGTATTGTGCACAGTTCTGGTCACCTACCCACAGGACAAGATATCAATACAATTGAAGTGCGGAGAAACTTAACAAAGATGTTGCTGGGATTTGAGGAAGAGTTATAGGGAAATGCTGAATAGGATAGGACTTAATTCCCTGAAGTGTAGAAGGAGGAGGAGAGATTTAAGAGAGAGATACAAAATTATGAGAGGTAAAGATGGGGAAAATGCAAGCAGGCTTTTTTCCCATTGAGGGTGGATGAGTCTAAAACTAGAGGCCATAGGTGAAGGGTGAAAAGGGAAAATTTAAGGGGAATATGAGTGGGAACTCAGAGGGTGGTGAGCGTGTGGAACGAGCTGCCTGGAAGTGATGAATGCTGATTCAATTCCAGCATTTAAGAGAAACTTGGATATGTCCATGGACTGGAGGAGCGTGGAGTGCTATGCTTCAGGAGCAGGTCAATGGGATTAGGCAGAATAATATTTTGGCATGGACTAGAAGGGCCAAAGGGCCTGTTTCTGTGCTGTAGTGTTCTAGGAATCTATTTCAACCTAAATCCTCAATAATTCCTTTGTCACCTCCAACAAATGCTGTCTGACCCACTGAGTCCTTCCAGTAGATGGTTTGCTGCTGCCTGATGCTATGCTTTAAGGAACATTTTACTGAACGGAGACAGAGAGGTTTAGAGAAGGAATGCCACAATGTAGGACCTTGGAACTGAAACAACGGCCACAGACAGTGCAGCCACAATAATTGAGGCCGAAATTAAATATTCAAAGCGTATCCGATGAGAAAATTGGATGGTGAAACATCATTGAGCTAGTATCAGAACAGGAATGACGGGCTGAATGTACTCTTCCAGTTCAGCAAGGAGAAGGGAGCACAGTGTGCAGTGAGTGTGTGGGTGGGCGGGTGGGGGAGGTAATTAAATGCTTACCACTAGTCATGTGGGAGACCTTGGCTAATTTCTTCAACGTGGTATCCAAACGCGAGTGGGTGCTGTCCATCTCATGAGAGAATTCATCTAACATCCTGCAAAGGGAAGACAGGCGCGGGTTAGATGTTTTCCAGAGAACAGCACACCTCCGAATCATGTTGCCTGCTTACACAACGGCTTCAAATGTGATCTGGACCTAATCCTGTCCAGAATAACTGCAACTGCGGTTAATCAGAGCAAGAGATGTTCCCTGAGCTAACTGCTCATCTGGGGGTTGCAGGGAAGAGAGGAAAAATTCTCAGGTTGACTGCATTACAGGAGAAGATTTGACCCATAAGCTTATTCTGTTTTGTAACAGCACCAGGTAATTATACTCCCTGGCACTTCCACATGACCCTGTTTTATTTACCTTCTCAAAGCATTATTCCCATGTCTTTCTGTAGTTACTATCTAATCTACTGAATCAACAGTGCCAGCTCACAACTGTTACAAAGCAAACATTCAGTGAAACGATCTCCAAACAAATTCCCCGCCTCCACCCCGTGTGGTTATTGACAGATTGTAGGATTGGCCCAACTTCATTGGCAGGCAACGTCGGATGAGACTAACTCAGTCACAGCTTCCCCTCATCCACCAAACACACACATACACACGGTTCTTTCAATTCCTCCTCCCCCAGCGTGGCACGGAGCCAAAATGAGTCATTTGCCAAGTTTCAAAGGGTCCAACTGCAAGAGACACAAGTCCTGACAGTTACCTTTTCCACCATCCAGAGCCCTAAATGTTAGTCACAGTTTTTCCTGGAAGGAATCTCTGCTACTTTCAAGTTTGTGCAATATACTCCTGCTCACAACACGTTCCCTACAAAGGAAACCAAAGGCAGGTAGGTTGACTCTTCGCTTCAGTGTGGAAGACATCCCAAATTTCTACTAACTGTTAAACCCCCACTCTGACTCTCTGCTGCACACTCATACACTTTTCCAGGCCACCGATCAACCTCATTTCCTGGAGATCTTCCCACCATAGAACATTGTCCATTTGTTATGTGCCACTTCGTATAATGTGGGCGATCGTGGACTTTCCATGACCATGATTGTTCTTGACAGATTCTTCTACTGAAGTGGTTTGCCATTGCCTTCTTCTTGGCAGTGTCTTTACAAGACGGGTGAGGCCAGCCATTATCAATACCCTTCAGAGATTGTCTGCCTGACGTCAGTGATTGCATAACCAGAACTTGTGATGTACACCAACTGCTCATACGACCATCCACCACCTGCTCCCATGCCTTCACGTGACCCTGATCGGGGTGGGGGAGAAACTAAGCAGATGCTACAAGGATGACTTGCAGGCTAGCGAGGGTTAGGAGCACCTTACACCTCCTTTGGTAGGGACATATCTCCACTCTGGCCAAATAGCTTGATTCTGCTGTTATGCCCACCAGCCAGAAGGCCCACCAGTGCCTTTACTTCCTGAGAAAGCTGAAGAAATTTGGCCTGTCCCCTAAAACCCTGACTAATTTTTATAGATGCACTGTAGAAAGCATTCTTCTAGGCTGCATCACAACCTGGTACGGAAGTTATCTTGTCCAAGACCGGAAGAAGCTGCAGAAGATCATGAACACGGTGCAGCATATCACATCACACAAACCAATCTTCCGTCCGTGGACTCACTTTACACAGCACACTGTCGGAGCAGTGCTGTCAGGATAATCAAGGACACGACCCACCCAGCCAACACACTTTTCGTCCCTCTTCCCTCAGGGAGAAGGCTCAGGAGCTTGAAGACTCGTACAGCCAGATTTGGGAACAGCTTCTTTCCAACTGTGATAAGACTGCTGAACGGATTCTGACCCGGATCTGGGCCATACCCTCCAAATATCCGGACCTGCCTCTCGGTTTTTTTGCACTACCTTACTTTCCCTTTTCTAGTTATGATTTATAATTTAAATTTTTAATATTTACTATCGATTTGTACTCCAGGGAGCACGAAGCGCAGAATCAAATATCGCTGTGATGATTGTACGCCCTAGTATCAATTGTTTGGCGACAATAAAGTATGAAGTATAAAGTCTTGAGTGGCAATCATATCTGCTCCACCATTCCATCTTGGCTGATTTATTATCCCTGACCCCTCTTCTCCTGCCTTTTCCCTGTAACCCTTGATACGCTGACTAATCAAGGACTTGTCAACTTCTGTTTTAAATATGTCCAACGACCATAAGACTATAAAACATAGGAGTAGAACTAAGCTACACAGCCCATCGAGTCTGCTCTGCCATTCCATCATGGTTGATGGTTGATTTATTATCCCTTTCAAAATAAAGGTACTTTGAACCTTCAAGTTAACCTTTAGGGAACTCGCACAAGGACTCTCAAATCCCTTTGTATCTCTGAATTTTGAATTTTTTCCCCATTTAGATAATCGCCTGTGCCTTTATTCCTTCCACCAAAGTACATGGCCAAACACTTCCCTGCACTACATTCCACCTGCCATATCTTTGCCCATTCTCCCAATCTATCCAAGTCCTTCTGCAGACTCCCTGCTTCCTCAACACTGCCTGTCCCTCCACGTATCTTTGTAATCTCTGAAAACTTGGCCACAATGCCATCGATTCCATCATCCAAATCGTTGATATAGTATATAATGTGAAAAGCGGTACCAACACCACCCTCTGCAGAACACTACTAGTCACTGAGACCCTACCAAAATAGTACCCTTTTATTCTGACTTTTTGCCTCCTGCCAATCAGCGAATCTTCTGTCCATCTAGTACCTTTCCTGTGATACCATGGGTTTTTATCTTATTAAGCGGCATCTTGTCAAAGGCCTTCTGAAAATCCAGGTAAACATCCACTGACTCTACTTTGTCTATCCTGCCTGTTATTTCCCAAATTTGTCAGGCCAGATTTCCCCTTGAGGAAACCATGCTGGCCTTGGCCTACTTTATCACGCATCTCCAAGTATTCTGAAACTACATCTTTAATAATAGACTCCAACATGTTTCCAACCACTGAAGTCAGGCTAACTGGTCTATAATTTCCTTTCTTCTGCTTCCCTCCCTTTTTAAAAGAGTGGAGTGGGAGTGACATTTACAACTTTCCAGTCCTCAGGAACCAGTCCAGACTCTAGTGATTCTGGAAAGATCATTACTAATCCCTCCACAATATCTTCAGCTGTCTCTTTCAGAACCATGGGGTCCATCTGGTCCAGGTGACTTACCTACCTTCAAATTTTTCAGCTTCCCAAGCACCTTCTCCTCAGTAATAGCAACTACTCTTGCCCCCTGACACTCTCGCATCTCTGGCATACTGCTAGTATCTTCCACAGTGAAGACTGATGCAAAATACTCATTCAGTTTGTCGGCCATTTTTCTGTCCTCCATTACTACCTCTCCAGCATCATTTTCCAGTGGTCCAATATCCACTCTCACCTCTCTTTTACTTTTTATATATCTGAAAAATCTTCTGGTATCTTCTTTGATATTCTTGATTGGCTTACCTTCATATTTCATTTTTTCTCTCCTTGTGGTTTTTTTAGTTGCCTTCTGTTGTTTTTTTTTTAATTTTCCAATCCTCTACCTTCCCACTAATTGTTGCTATATTATATGCCTTCTCTTATTTTTATGCTGTCTTTGACTTCCCTTGTCAGCCACAGTTGCCACTTTCTCCCTTAAGAATACTTCTTCATTTTTGGGATGTATCTATCCTTACCTTCTGAAATGCCCCCAAAACTCCAGCTATTGGTCATCCCTGCTAGTGTTCCCTTCCAATGAACTTTGGCAGTTCCTCTCTCATGCTTCTGCAATTCCCTTATCTCACTGTAATACTGATACATCTGACTTTGTCTTCTCCCTCTCAAACTACAGGGTGAATTCTATCATATTATGATCACTTCCTCCTAAGGGTCCCTTTACCTTAAGATCTCTAATTAATTCTGGTTCAGTGCATAACACCAAATCTAGAATTGCCTTTCTGCTAGTACACTCAACCACAACCTTTTCTAGGCATTCTACAAATTCTCTCTTGGGAAACATAATTTTCCCAATCTACCTGCATATTGAAATTCCCCATGACTATCGTTACTTTGGCCTTTTCTATTTCTCATTGAAAGTTATATCTCACATCCTGGCTACTGTTCAGGAGCCTGTATACAACTTCCATCAGGGTCTTTTTACCCTCGCAATTTCTTAACTCTGGCACATGGATTTTACATCTTCTGATCCTATGTCACGTCTGTCTAAGGATTTTATTTCATTTCTTTTTAACTAATAGAGCCAATCCCACCCCCTCTGCCTATCTGCCTGTTCTTTCGATACCCAGTGACTTACCCTCCACAGCTGTCTGTGGCAATAAATTCCACAGATTCACCATCCTCCGGATAAAAAAAAAATTCTCCTCATCTCAGTTCTAAAGAAACATCCTATTCTGAGGCTGTGCCCTCTGGCTCTAGACACCCCCACTATAGGAAAAACCCTCTCCATATGCACTCTATCGAAGCCTTTCAATATTCAATAGGATTCAATGAAACTCACCCTGCCCCCACTCCCACATTCTGCTAAACTCCAGTGAATACAGGACCTGAGCCCCCAAACACACCTCATATGCTAACCCATTCAACCTCAGGATCATTCTCATAAACCTCCTCTGGGCCCCCTCCATCGGCAGCATAAAGGGCACAAAACAGCCCAGAATACTCCCAGTGAGATCTGACCAATGCCTTATAAATCCTCAGCATTACATCCTTGCTCTTATATTCTTATAAATCTGTGGTTTATATTATATTTATTTATATCATCGCCTCCAGCCTCCTAGTCCCTTCAACCATAGAAACCTGTCTCCACTTTCTCTCCCCCAACCACAATCCAGAGGCAGGACTCTGCTAGTGTGCCCATTGTTCAGCTCGTTCGTTCCCCAAACAACAGGGCTCTCTTCTTTCTCCGGTCCAGTCCCTTCCCACCTACACCCCTGATGAGAGCTTCCATTTTCGAGGCCACAGACATCCAATCCTCTCCATTAGTAGAATGTTTAGTTATTTATTGAGATATTATAAATTATTGCAAATTCTCCGATGTCTCAGCAATAGTTGAGTGTATAAAGGGAGGATGGGAGGATGAATACAGGACTCTGGTGGAGGACTTTGTCAAATGGTGCAAGCTGAGTCATCTGTAGCTCAAAATCACCAAGACAAAGGAGATGGTGATGGACTTTAGGAAGACTCAGCCTGCACTACTCCCTGTTACTATTGGTGGTGAGGATGTGGATGTGGTGAGGACCTACAAGTACCTGGGGGTGCACCTGGGTGACAGACTTGAGTGGAGCACCAACACAGAGGCTGTGTACAAGAAGGGCCAGAGTCGCCTCTACTTCCTGAGGAGACTGAGCTCCTTTGGAGTATGCAGGCCTCTCCTACACATCTTCTACCAGTCTGTCATCGCCTGGACAATTTTCCATGCAGAAGTGTGCTGGGGCAATGGCATCGACACGGGTGATGCCAACAGGTTCGATAAACCGATTAGAAAGGCTGGCTCTCTTATAGGAGTCAAACTGGACACACTGGAGGTTGTGGTAGAACAAAGGACCCTCCAGAAAATTTGGCAATTCTGGACAATGTTTCTCACCCTCTGCATGTCACCTTGGCTGAACAGAGGAGCACTTTTAGCAATAGACTCAGACACTGTGCTGCTCCAAAGAGCGCTATATGAAGTCATTCTTACCCTCGGCCATTAGGCTGTATAATGAGTCAACCTGTAGCCGGGGAAGTGATGACCCCCCCCCCCCCCGTTAGACCGTTTGAGGTAACATTTTTTTATTCTTTCTTACTTCTCTTCTAGTGCCTGTATATCTGTGCAATTGTAATGCTACTGTGACACTGTCATTTCCTCTCGGATCAATGAAGTGTCTATCTACAGCGCAGAGTGGGCCTTTCTGACTCTTCGACCCACACCGCCCAGCAATTCCCCCATTTAATCCTAACCTCATCAAGGGATGATTTACAATCACCAAGTAACCGACCAACTCATATGTCCTTGGACTATGGGAACGAACTGGAGCACCCGGAGGAAACCCGTGGGTCACGGGGAGAAGGTATAAACCCCTTACAGGCCGCGGCAGGATTTGAACTCCAGTTGCCCGTCCTGTAGAGCATTGTGCTGACCACTACCATGTCGTCGGGTGGGCAGAGCAATTTCTCCAGTCGGACTTCAGTAGCGTTTATCTACTTACACCGCCTGTTCATCCAGCTCGTCTCCTATCTTGTTGGACATGTTCTTGAGGACCCCAATGCTTCCGGACACCAGCTCGAGCTGTTGGTCTTGCTGATCTGCTATCAGCTGCACAGATATCAACAGTCAAGTTACCTCACAACTCCCCTCTCATTGTCGTCCGACAGAACATCGATCATTACTGCCCGTCTCTAAGCACCAACATCACTGGTCTTACTCAGATACCAATGTAAAAGCAGAACCACCACAGAAGGTAGCCATTGGGCCCGTCAAGCCTGTGTACGCCCACTGAGCATTTCATTCCCGCACTAATCTCCCCTGTAACATTCTCCCCACTTTCCCATTCCCCCTTCCTCCTCTTTCATACTCCAGCACCCAGCTGCACATTTCAAGTGGCCAGTTTCCACCTCACCTACCAATCCCCAAGTCTTTGGAGTTGTGAGGAAACAGGAGTTTCCAGAGAAAACCAGCAGAGTCACAAGGAGAACATGCAAGCTCCATGCAGACAGTACCGGAGGACAGGGGTAAGCTTAGCTGGTCTGGCCTGTACATAAATACAGAACACAGCACTGGGACTTAGAACTGAAGGAAGCTGAGGACGGCCAATAATTTACGGCTTTGCCAATGCCATCCACCTCTCACGAGCCAATATTAAATAATCATTCTCACGATACGGGCTTCATTGACAATGCCAGCACTTAATACCCTTCCTACTTGCCCTTGAGAGTGTGGGGGTGAGCCACCTTCTGAAACTACGACAGTCTGTGTGGCAACGATGCTTCCACGGTGCTGTTAGGGAGGAGTTCCCATTGAGGAGAAATGCCAATATCTTTCTCAGTCAGGACAGTGCAGAGTCTGGAGGGAATTCTGTGGGTGATTGGAGAACCCTAGCTTCCGATGCCTGTGTTTGCCTTGCTGGTAAAGGTCATAGGTCAAACCAACCTGGGTGACAACGGTCCACATAGTAGCAAATGTGCATCAGTGAGGGGAGTGAAGGGTCACATACTGTGAGTGATGAACAAGCTAAAGGACTCAGTTCACCATCGAGTGTATACAGTATTTGTTGTGAAACACTGCATATCAACTGATCCAATGAAAGGACACCTTGGAGCCTAGTCACTCCAACTGAAACCAGGCCAGTTGGACTGTAAGCAACACACTGTTGGTGAACGCAGCAGGCCAGGCAGCATCTCTAGGAAGAGGTACAGTCGACGTTTCGGGCCGAGACCCTTCGTCAGGACTAACTGAAGGAAGAGTTAGTAAGAGATTTGAAAGTGGGAGGGGAGGGGGAGATCGGAAGTGATAGTAGAAGATGGGGGGGGGGGATGGAGCCAAGAGCTGGACAGGTGATTGGCCAAAGGGATATGAGAGGATCATGGGACAGGAGGCCCAGGGAGAAAGAAAAGGGGGAGGGGAAGGTAGATAGGACTCTCAGTAACGCTTCCCAAACCCTGGGAAATCAACCAGCCAGTTTGTTTGTCCTCTCCCTCTCACCCCTCCCTCCCCTTCCTCTCTGCCCCCCCCCCCCAACCATCTCATCTCTCCCATTACAATAATCTACACTTGGTGGCCAAGCCTTTGCTTTGATGTTGGTGCTAAATTTGATAGCTGTTCCTCAGGACATTGTTAAAGATGTCAAATAGACACTCATTCACACCTCCCATACACCTCTACCTTTCCCCTTCACTCTACCGACATACAAACAACCTGGGTGTGTACATACCCTCTGCTGTACCTGCTGCTCCTCGATGTACTGGGAGTTTGCGATCTCCAGCTCCTGATCCAGACGCTGGTATCGATCTGCGGGTTTCCTCAGAGGGTCGATACCCCCAAAGAGATTCTACAACAACATCCAACAGTACATGAGCCTTTGCTCCCCTCACTGTGCTCCCTCTCAGACGGTTGGCAGGTGGTAACAGACGCAATGATCATCACGACAGTAACATCACGGACTTTGAAATATCAGACAGCCTCACGATGTGGGCAAGGGACTTCCTTCGTGGCCTCTCAACTCAAAGTAACATACAGATCACTGTGTGAAGTGCTTCCTGCTGTGGTCCATTTGGCCCATCAACACTGCCCCAGCTCTTTAAGAAAATTCTCAAATCAGTCTCACTCCAATGCTCTTCCCCCACAATCCTGCAAACTTTCCAAGAACATGAAATAAGTGCAATATTAGCATTCATTTTGAGAAGACTAGAATATAAATGCAAGGACGTAATGCTAAGACTTTATAAGGCATTGATCAGACCATATTTGGAGTATCGTGAGCAGTTTTGGGGCCCTGAGAAGACGTGCTGGCATTGGAGGGGTTCCAGAGGAACTGCAGGAAAATCATCTTGGGAGTGAAAGTGTTAATGTCTGTGGAGCATGTGATGGCTCTGGACCAGTACTTGCTGGAGTTTTAAAAAAATGAGGGGGATCTCATTGAAGCCCAATATTGAAAGGCACAGATAACCAGAGGGTTGTGAGTCTGTGGAACTCATTGCCACAGATGGCTGTGGAGGCCAAGTCATTGGGTATACAGGTATATAAAGCAGAGCTTGATAGATTCCTGATTAGTAAGATTATGGGAAGAAAGGGGGAAGATAGGGTTGAGAGGGATAATAAATCAGCCATGATGGAATGATGGAGCAACCTCAATGGGCTGAATAACCTTCTATGTCTCATGCTTTTATCAGGTTATATTCTTCCAGCAACTCAGGCGAAAGGAGTGTGTGAGTCAGAGCCCAAGGAAGTTGGGAGGGAGGATAAAAGGAGCAGATTCTGACAAGACCAGTCTTTTTGAATGGCACAGGCGCAGGAAGTGTCAGCATCAGAGGCCTAACCTCAACTGCAAATAAAAGAAGGGCAGACTCAAACGGAGCGGCCACTGTTTGAGCGTGCCAGTGGTAGAGTGTGAAGACTTTCGCCTAACAGGCTTTGGCATGAACAGGCAAAGGCAGAGTTAAGAACAGGCAAGCCTTTTTTCTTTTTTGGAGGAATGTAGTCAGGATGAAACACTCCTCCTGTCAGATGTGGGAATTCGGGATACTCAGCGGTTTCCCTGATGACTACATCTGCGGGAAGTGCGCCCAACGTCAGCGCCTGACTGATCGGGTCAAGGAGTTGGAGCTGGAGTTGGACGTACTCAGGGTCGTTCGGGATGCTGAAGATATGGACAAGTCTGTTGAAGAGAGGTGGTCACACCCAGAGGACAGGTTTCGGACAGTAGATGGGTGGCCACCAGGAGAGGCAAGGGTAAGGAGTCAGTATGGGTTCTCCCTGTGGCCGATCCTCTCAGCAACAAGTTTACCTCTTTGGTTACCGCTGGGGGCAGTGATCCATGACAGTCCTGCAGCAGCCGCTAGACTGGTGGTCGGCTTTGAGCCTCGACAGGGAAGGGTAAAGTTAGGCAGTGCAGCAGTCATAGGGAACTCTATAGTTAGGGGGACAGAAAGGAGAATCTATAGCTGCAGAAGAGACACCATGTTGCCTCCCAGGTGCTAGGGTCCATGCAGGATATTCTCCAGGGGGGAGGTGAAACAGCCCAGGGCTGTGGTGCATATTACAGACATCCCACCTCTCCCGGAAGTTCCGGAAGTCTCCCGCACATGAATAGTGGCTCCCTGATGCCTGCAAATTATATACAATATCTCAGAAATCAATTTTTTTTTTTTTGAGAGCAAGCGAACGAGAGAAAGCAAGAGAGAGCGACCACGAGAGAGCACGCCATGGCAGAGTGTTCCAAAAAAAGAAAATATAAAACATACGTCACCCCAGACTACACTAAACTGTAACCCTGCCTAAGAGGAGTCAAAAATAATGACAGTGTTGCTCGCTGCACTGTTTGCAACAGTGACTTTTCTATTGCCCATGGTGGGTTAAGACTGTAAAAGACATGTTGAGGTGAGTTTAACAGGTGTCATTCGTTCATTAGCGTAGCTAACGTTATTTAAACTAGCTGGCTAGCTGCTAAGGAGCTACTCTATTGCAGACATCTCACCTCTCCCGGAAGTCTCCCGCAAATTGATGATGCTACCTCCCTGAAATGAGTTTTTGCAGGGTGGGATGTCTGATATTGGCACCAATGACAGAGGCAGAAAAGGGTAAAGGGTCCTACACAATGTGTATATAGCGTTAGAAAAGAAGCTGAAGGGAAGGACCTCCAAGGTAGTAATCTCCGAATTACTCCCAGTGCCACCGGCTAGTGCAGGTAGGAATGGGTTCTAGCATGGATGAATGAGTGGCTGCAGAGATGATGCAGGGGACAGGGTTTCAAGTTCCTGGGGAAGGGCTGACCTGTACGCACGACAGATTGCACCTGAACTGGAGGGGAAACCAACATCCTGGCCAGGAGGTTTGCTGATGCTACTCAGGAGAGTTTAAACTAGTTTTGCAGGGGGGGCTAGGAACCTGAGCCTCAGGTCAGTTAAGGGAAGGATCAGACCCAGGTGTGATGGGTTGGATAGTTTGAAGTGTGCATATTTTATGCTAGGAGTATTACGGGTAAAGGTGATGAACTTAGAGCAGTACGTGGAACTACAATGTTGCAGCCATTTCTGAAGCTTAGCTGAGACAGGAGCAGGAATGGGTGATTAGTGTATCAGGTTTTTGAGGCTTTAGAAAAGATAGAGGAAAAGGTAAAAGAGGGTGTGGAGGAACAATATCACAGCTGAACTCAGGAGACGTCACGGAGGGGTCAGAAACTCAGTCCATTTGTGTGGAACTCAGGAATAGGAAGGGACTGTACTACAATGACTGGGTCATTGAGGAACAGATATGAAATCAGATTAAGGAAATGTGTAAAATATTAGGGTTGTTGTCATGGGCAGATTTCAACTTCTCTGAAATAAACTAGGACTTCCTTAGTGCAAAGGGTTTAGATGGGGCAGAATTTGTTAAGTGTATCCAGGAAGGTTTCTTAAATCAATATGCGGATGGTCGAACGAGAGGTGTTGTACTGGACCTGGTGTTGGTTAATCAGCCTGGCCAGGTGACTGACCTTCCAGTGGGTAGTTAGGTAACCTTATCTTTCGAGTTTGTTATGGATAAGATAGTGGGAGAGTTTTAAACTGGAGTAGAGTAAAGTGCAAAGGCATTAGGCAGGTACTAAGTAGTGTTAATTGGGAACACCTTTTCTCAGGCAAGTTCACATTAGACATGTGGAGGGTGTCTAAAGATCAATTGTACAGTGTACAGGAAAGGAACTTTCCTGTTAGAAAGAAAAACAGGATGGAAAGGTAAGAGAAACTTGGATGTCCAGAGAGGTGATGAATTTAGTCAAGAAGAAAAAGGAAAAGTACGTAAAGTTTCGGAAGTCAGGATCAAATGAAGCACATGAGGAGTTTAGAGAAGCCGAAAGGAACTAAAGAGGGAATTAGGAAGGCCAGGAGAGGCCATGAAAAGTCCTTGACAAGCAGGATTCGGGTGAATTCCGAGGCATTCTATCCATACATCAAGAGTAAAAGGGTAACTAAAGAGAAGGTGGGACCACTCAAGGATAAAGGGGATACAGAGAATGTGAGTGAGGTACTTAGTAAGTACTTTGCTTCAGTATTTACAAAAGTGAAGGATATAAAGGACCGGCAGACCAGCTCTGAGTATATAAGTACCTTGGGGTGTTCAGAGGCCAAGGAGGAGGAAGTGTTGGGCCTCCTAAGGAGTATTAAGATGGGTAAGTCCCCAGGGCCTGATGAGATTTATCCCAGGTTATTGAAAGAGGCAAGAGACAAGTTTGCTGGGCCCTTGACCAATATCTACGTGTCCTGTCACAGGTGAGGTTCCATAGGACTGGTGAGCGGCTAATGTTGTACCTCAATTTAAGAAGGGAATAAAGGAAAGTCCTGGGAACTATGGGCCGGAGAGTCTCACGTCAGTTGTTAGGGAATTGCTGGAGAAAATTCTTTGGGATAGGATATATATGAGCGTTTGGAAACCCATGGGCTAATTAGGGAGAGTCAGCATGGCTTTGTGCAGGGCAGGTCGTGCCTTATCAACTTGATTGAGTTTTTTTTGACAAGGTAATGAGAGAGATTGAGGAGGACAGGGCAGTGGATGTTGTCTACATGGATTTTAGTAAGGCGTTTGACCAGGTCCCCCAGGGGAGGCTAATCCAGAAGATTAAGACACATGGGGTCCGCGGTGAATTGGCTGGCTGGATTCAGAACAAGCTTGCACATAGAAGACGGAGGGTAGTGGTTGAAAGATTTATCCGAGCTGGATGTCTGTAATTAGTGGAATTCTGCAGGGATCTTTGCTGGGACTTCTGCTGTTCGTGATGTATATGAAAGATTTGGATGAAAAATGAAAATGTAGTTGGGTGAGTTAGTAAATATGCGGATGATACCAAGATTGGTGGAGTTGTGGACAGTGTAGAAGACTAGCAAAGAATACAACGCAACATAGATCAATTGCAGATATGGGCAGAGAAATGGCAGATGGAGTTTAACCCAGATAAGTGTGAGGTGTTGTACCCTGTTAGGGCAAATACAAGGAGACAGTACACTGTTAAGGGGAAGGTCATTAACAGAGTTGCTGAGCAGAGAGATCTTGGGATCTACGTTCATAGCTTCTTGAAAGTAGCTACACAGGTCAATAAGGTGTTTCAGGAGGCTTATAGAATGCTTGCAAAGCACACAAAATGCTGGAGAACTCAGCAGGCCAGGCAGCATCTATGGAAAAGAACAGTCGACATCTTGGGCCGAGACCTTTCAACAGGATTGTGGAGAGTGAAACTAATTCAAGAGGTTTCTGTTTTTAATAAATTTAGTCTTCATTTCCTTCAAATTATTTGCTGCTTTGAATCATTGAATTTGAAAACCAAACCGTCAGGAGATCAAGTTGAGTGCATGGACAATTCTGACTAACGAGTTCCATAAAGATGAGACAATATTATCATAGTGTAGGCTCACAGAGAAACACAGGCCAGGAGACCGAGAAACTCCCTTCCACTACAGCATCAGAGAAGCCTATCCATTCACACTAGAGGGCGGACGGAAGTCCCTTGCAAGATCAGTTGCCCTGATATCCCAGTGCCAACGTTCAGGGTCAGGTCTCTGGAGTGGGACTTGAGCCCACCACATTCTGCCTCAGAAGCAAGAGTGACCAGGCAGCAACAGAAAATGGGACTCGGGCCACTCGGGACGGTGAATGAATGGACTCACCCGTCGGTCACTGTTCTCAGCCAACGCAGTAGCAGATGGACTGGCAATGTGATCTTTCATTTGCTGGTGAGAAAGAGGGAGAGATTACCATGGGAAACACCGGGGATTCACAAATCCAAGTTGCTGTATTACTGAATTCCCAGAATCAAATCCCAGCGCATTGGAAAAGCAACCGCATGAAGGAACGCGGCGGGTCAGGCAGCGTCTGTGGAGGGAAATGGACAATTGCTGATTTGGTTGGCTCTCGGTCTTCGTTTGTGTGTAGTTTCTCATTGATTCTATTGCCGTTCTCTGTTCCACTGTGAACGCCTGCAAGATGAATCTCAGGGTGGTATAAGGTGACATATTCGTACTTTGATAATAAATTTACTTTAAAATTTGAGTTCCTGTAGCGGCTTATTTTTTGCTCCAGATTCCAGTATCTGTATTCGCTGGTGCCCCCACCACACTCAATCCCAAATAGCTCTACGAAGAGTCACAGCAAAACACACAAAACGCTGGAGGAACCCTGGAGTCCTCTTGATGGGTCTCTGCCTAAAACATCACCTGTCCATTGTCCTCCACAGATGCTGCCTAACCTGCCGAGTTCCTCCAGCATCTTGTGTGTGTTGCTCCAGATTTTCCAGCCTCTGTTGTCCCTTTTGTGCAAAGAGTCACAGTGGAGGCTGGGGAGAGGGCGAGGTTGCAAAGGTCTCTCCCAATCGACAAGAGTGAGGTTCAGAATAGCCAGTGACACTCAGTCGCAGGGATCACAGCCCTAGAAAGACAAGGCTACAGAGGTGACAATTACCCAAGCCCCTGCTGACGTTAGAGCTGCAAACCACGGCATCACTGATCACTGGAAGTAAATATGGTCACTGGCATAACCAGGTGGTTTTTGCAACCATGGGGATAAAGCCGAGAGGTGGGACTAACTAGGGAGCTCTGTACAGAAACAGGCACAAATGCATGGACTGAGCATCCATTTTCCTATGTGAAATCATTCACCGACTCTGTCAGAGAGGGGCCTGCTGGGAGGGTTTAATCCTGGCGAGAGTCAAGGAACAAAGCCAAGGAATTCTTGGTGAACAGATTCTAGCCGGCAGCTTACTCCAACCAAGTATCCTCACCCAAAGCAACCAAGGTGAAGCCTTTAGACTCAACTCCTGCCAAGGGCAATCTGAATTTTGCCTCCACCTCCCCTCCCCCCAGCCTTGGCTCCTCAGTTCCTAACCTCCTCTACAAGCAAAAATTCTTGGGTTTGGCAGTTTCAGCTGAAACCACTCCATCTTCCCATGGCAATCCTGGTAAGATTCTGGGGTTACACTGCGCCTTATAGAACAGAGTCTTAGAACGACACAGCACAGTCCTCCCATCTAGTCTGTGCCAAGCTATTAATCCGCAGTCCTCCATACCCCTCCAATCCAAACTTCTCCTATATTGCAAACAAACCTACATGCACACCTTCTGCTGGCAGCTCGTTCTACACTCTCACCACCCCCCGAGTGAAAAATTACCCCCTCATGTTTCCCTTAAACATTTCATCTTTCATCCTTAACCCATGACCTCTAAGTCCAACCCAACATCAGTGGGAAAATGCATGCTTACTTTTGCCCTATCTATAGCCCTATATTAAAGTTGCTGGTGAACGCAGCAGGCCAGGCAGTATCTCTAGGAAGAGGTACAGTCGACGTTTCAGGCCCAGACCCTTCGTCAGGGCTGATGTGTGTTTCTTGAATTTCCAGCATCTGCAGAATTCCTCGTGTTTGCGTATAGCCCTATATTGACCATATCTCCGCCTTAAATGGCAACTCCTTTACCCTAAAGATTACATTTCCCTTGGCCTTGATTCTCCCACTAGGGACAACCTAGTCACCGCACACAGCCTCTCAGGTTCCTCTGCCAATGATCATGTTTTAGTGAATGGGTCAGTTCAGTGGCATGATTAGTACAGTCGCTACCTCACAGCTAGCTAACATACTGCCAGTAGTTTTGTTATGCAAGATCCCGCCACCTGTACAGAACCAAGGGGTTATTGGATAATGCCCTGTCAGTCAGAAATCGCTGCCCAGTGATTGGCGAAACTGCATCAACAATAAATCTTTACTCAGTTTTATTGTCTCGCTGTTGTGTGTGTAGAATCTGTAAATTCTCCCCACAACAATATGAGGGGTGATTGATAAGTTTGTGGCCCAAGGTTGAAGGAGATGAGTTACACAGCTCTCGTTACATGCACATGCAGTTCAACGCTTTGAGTGATTATGCAGAAAGTTTGAAGTTAATAACTCAAACACGAGGAAATCTTCAGATGCTGGAATTTCAAGCAACACACATAAAAGTTGCTGGTGAACGCAGCAGGCCAGGCAGCATCTCCAGGAAGAGGTAGGAAGAAGAGTCTTCTCCTATCATTTCGGATCTCCCCCTCCCCCTCCCACTTTCAAATCTCTTACTATCTCTTCTTTCGGTTAGTCCTGACGAAAGGTCTCGGCCCGAAACGTCGACCGTACCTCTTCATAGAGATGCTGCCTGGCCTGCTGCATTCACCAGCAGCTTTTATGGAAGTTAATAACTCATCTCCTTCTACCTTAGGCCACGAACTTATCAATCATCCCTGCTGTGGACACTTCCTGGAGGTCCAAGATCCGTATGCTCCACGACCGCTGGACTAAGTGTGTAAATGTAGGAGGGGGCTATGTTGAAAATTAAACGTGCTAGGTTTTCTAAAACTGACTCCTTCTACCTTAGGCCATGAACTTATCAATCACCCCTCGTATGTTTCCCATGGTGCTCCAATTTGCTCCCACATCCCAAGGACACGCGAGTGGGTAAGTTAATTGGCCACTGTAAACTGCCCCTTGTGTGCAGTCTAGGGGAAGTTTGGTCAGAACATTGCAGGATGGATTAGAGGTTGCCCTGTGGGCTGGCATAAGACTCAATGGGCCAAGTGGCCTCCTTCAGTGCTATACAACAATAGCACTGGCTCTTTGAAGTGACAGGGGACACAGCAGCAACGTGCTTAACTATTTCTTCAAAAGACAAGTTATTATTGTGATTTACACTACCTTCACGGTCTGCCTTGTCTGGACAACAAATGCCTTCCGCTCCAACAGTTCCCCCGTCTCAATCTTGAACTTCCGAGGGTTCGATTCCACAATGCGTCACAACAGTCAAGGGAGAATAAAATCACGATAAAAAGAAAGAGAGGAAAAGTAGACAGGGAGAGCCATAGAGAGAAAGAACAGAAGACAGATAGATGGAGAGACCAGTATCCCACAGAACCTTGGGTCAATCAGCAGGAGATTGTGATGAGGGTAACTCCATTATAGTAAAACACTGTTAGGTCTAATTATGAAAAGAAGGCCACTCAGTCCATCGTGTCCTTCCTAGCTAAGCACTACAGTTTCCTCCCCTGCTCGTTTTCCTGTAGGGACAGAACACCCAGTGCTCATCTACATTCCCAATTCATTGTGACAGGAGTTTCTGCCCCCAACACCTTACCACCCTTCAGGTGAAATATTACTTCCCAACATAAGAATATACCCTACTTATACCACCCCCCAGGACATTCTGCTCTTTCTAAGTGGAGCAGACATCAGGAAGTAATGAGAAAGTCGAGCATTAAGGCTACTTTTAAACAAGGAGGTGGTCAGCTGAGAGATACTGCGGCAGAACGCCGGAACAATGTAGGGCCTTGCCTCTCCCTCGGTGCTGGCTGGAGCAGGATTCTGACGGAGAAGTTTGCTGAAGATACCAAAACTGACAAAGAGCTAAAACTGAACTACAGGAGATCCAGCACAAACCCTCGTTGATCGGCAAGGTATCTGGATGCGTAATCAGAGTCACAGAGCAACACAGTACAGATACAGGCTCTTTGGCCCAACCAGTCCATGCCAACTGCAATGCCACCACCCCCCAGTTAGTCCCACGCTCCTGCATTCATCCCATATCACACTAAACCCTACCCAGTACACGCCCATTCATCCATATCCCACTAAACTCTGTATGTACCCATTCAACCTATACCCCACTAGACCTCAACCTGCCCCGTATCCCACTAAAGACCACCCCTGTGCCATATCCCACGGGGGCCTGCCCCATCCCATACCCCACTAGACCCCACCCTGTCCCGTATCCCACTGAAGACCACCCCTGTGCCATATCCCACGGGGGCCTGCCCCATCCCATACCCCACTAGACCCCACCGTGTCCCATATCCCACTAAACTCTGTATGTACCCATTCAACCTATACCCCACTAGACCCCACCCTGTCCCGTATCCCACTAAAGCACACCCCTGTGCCATATCCCACGGGGGGCCTGCCCCATCCCATACCCCACGAGGGCCTGCTCCGTCCCATAGCCCACAGGGGCCCACCCCATCCCATCCCATAGCCCACAGGGGCCCAACCCATCCCATACCCCACGAGGGCCTGCCCCATCCCATACCCCACTAAACCTCTCCCTTCATGTACCCATCCACACTTTTCTGAAATGATACTATTGAAATGGCACGGAAGGAAGTAAATAGTAACTGATGAACAGAATCCCTTTTTTTCCTCAAAAGTTATAAAATACTGCAGAGCCATCACCCACTGGGCTACGGACAGAGAACTGGGCACCAGCCTCCCCAGCATCGAGGGCACCTTCAAAAGGCGGTGCCTCAAATAGGCAGCATCCATCATTGAGGACCCCCATTGCCCATTTACATACATATAAAAAGTCTGAGGAATCACTGCTGAAGGATATCGATGGTCTCATCCAGATCTTCCAGGTCCCACTCGATGCTGCGGAGACTGTTGCGGAGTTCGTTGGTGGTCCAGTCGTACTCCTCCTTGCTGACACTGTAGGTGTCCTGCAGCAGCTCACACCAGCGATGGTACAGACTGCTCGCCGAGGCCACAGCTTTCTGCACCTCCCTGGGGACACAGAGTGGCAGTTCAGGCCAAATACCGGGATGGGGGGGGGGCGCTGTCGTCAGTATTAAGAGCAGAGGGGTCAGAGGTGACAGAGCCCAGAACCATGCGGGAGGGTGCTCCCTGATGAAACGGGTGGGGTGGGGGGGGGGGAGCTGAGCCAGACGAGGACGGGAAAGAGCTAATGCAGCCCCACTCTCTCCGGGGAGGACAGGGAGTGTTGGAGGCAGGTAGACCCAGTCAGTCAGGCTGTCGGGGGCGAAAGGGGAGGGGAAGTGGAGTCCAGGGGAGTGAGCTGGAGGAAAACCCCAGCTCCAGGGAGGAAAGGGTTAATCACTCCACCTTCGAGGGGAGGAGGGAGACATGGGTGCTGGAATGCAGGAAGTGCGGTACAGAGTGGAGTTGGTGATAGTCCAGAGGAGATTCTCCCCAAGCCTGGGATTTGGGTGGAGAGGGAGGGATGGGTGATCACACCTAGCCCTGGGAGAAAGTGAATTCTACAGCAACACAGACATGGCTTTGGTGCGGGAGGGAGAGGTGGCATTGAACCGAGTTTTGGTGGGAGTGTGAATTGTGCGGGATGAGGGTTGGAGTCACATGCCACTGGTGTAGGCCCAGCACCAGGGAACCCCGATCAGATTGGCTCCCGTGCCCAGCTTGGAAACGAGGAGTCAGCGGAATCACAATCTGACCTACAATGCCACAGGTGATGAGACAACCAGACTGCCAGAGGAGTGAGAGAGTTCTCCCCACCCTCACATCACCATCTCTTGTTGGTGCACCACAGAAAGCATCACGGCTTGGAGTGGCAAGTGACCGCAAGGAACTGCAGAGAGTTACGGACACAGCTCAGCCCATCACGGAAACCACTCCCCCCATGGACTCTGTCCACACTTCTTGCTGCCTCATAATCACAGATCAACACACATAAAATGCCGGAGGAACTCAGCAGGTCAAGCAGCATCTATGGAAATGGATAAGGAGTGAACGTTTTGGACTGAGACCCTTCATCCGGGCTGGCAAGGGAGGGTAAGACAACAGAACGAGAAGGTGCGGAGGGTGAAGGAGACTGGCTAGAAGGTGACAAGTGAAGCCAGGCGAAGTGAAGGCGAATGGCTGGAGGAGGAGGAATTTGACAGGAGAGGAGAGTGGACAACAAAAGAAAGGGGAGGAGGAGGAGGAGTGGCTCGGGGGGCGGTGGTAGGCAGATGAGAGGAGGTGAAGGCCAGAGTGGAGGAAAGAAGAGGGGAGGGGGAGGGGGAGTGAATTTTTTTTACTGTAAGGAGAAATCGATATTTATTCCATCAGGTTGGAGGCCACCGGACAGAACACAAGGTGTTGCTTCCGCTCATCGTGGCACAAGAGGCAAACATGTACTGACATATCAGAACGGGAGTGGGAATGGGAATTAGAGGATTACAGTAATGGAAGACCTCGCACTACACCGCCTGGACATTCTCTCGTCTCCCCTCGCTGAAGAACCAGACGCCTGAGAGCATGTACCCCCAGCTTCTATCCCACCGTTAGCAGACGCTGGGCCTCACTCTCTACCTCGTTACGCTCTTGCACTTTATCGTTGACCTGCACGTCGCTCTTTCTGTAGCTTTCACACTTTATTCTGCATTGCTATCGTTTCACCAGCTCAATGACCTGACCTTTATGAACAAGTTTCGCACTGTCTCCCAGTACATGTGGTAATAACAGACCACAGCAATACCTCTGATCAGGGACGGGACAGGCTGGGCCAACACAACAGGTTTCATGTCGACCTCAGGGAGTACCTTTACTCTATCTAGAGAGCAGTGACAAATGCACACACAGCGGTCTGAATGAGGGGAAAGTATTGGTCAGGATTGATTGGGGAGAAGACCCCAGCCCTCCTTTGGAATTGAGCCTTGGGCTCTTCTTCATCTGTCTGGGAGCAGATGGAGCGTCAGCTTAATCTGCCTTTGGGAAATCAGCACCGAGAGCACAGCAATTCTTCCCCTCTCCCGGCTCAGGGTCATTACATAACAGGGCAGGGAAACAGCCCATTCAGAGCAACTCATCTGTGCCAACCAAGACACCCTCCCAAGCTGCTCTCATTTGCCTGGATTTGGCCAGAACCCTCCAAACTTTTCCGACCCATCTACCTGTCCAAATGCCTTTAAAATGTTGCCATTGTTCCTGGCTCAACCACTTCAGCTGACAACTCACCGCCCTCTGCAGGTCCTTTTTAAATCTTTCTCCTTAGACCTCGCTTTTGATTCCCTTTCCCATGGAAAAGGCTGTGTGCATTCACCCTGTCCGTGCCCCTCAGACTTCAGACACTTAAGATTATCCCCCAGTCTCCCAAACTCCAATGAATAAAGGAAGTACCACTCTCTCTCTCTAGTAACTCAGGTGCTAGAGTCCTGACAAAATTCTCATAAGTCCTCTCTGCAATCTTTCCAATTTAATGGTGCCTTTCCTGTTACGGAATCGGTGCACAATATTCCATGTGACCTCACCAATGTCTTGTACAAGTGTAACATTACCCCCGCCTTCTCTTGGGTCTTCTATGGGAGGGTGGCAGAATTCATCGTCTTCAGAAGTTTTCGGATGACTCTGCCAGAGTTGGATGCATCAGCAAGGGAGATGAGACTGAGTACAGGGCTACGGTAGGAAACTTTGTCACATGGTGTGAGCAGAATTATCTGCAGCTTTCTGTGAAAAAGACTAAGGAGCTGGTGGTAGACCTGAGGAGAGCTAAGGTACCGGTGACCCCTGTTTCCATCCAGGGGGTCAGTGTGGACATGGTGGAGGATTACAAATACCTGGGGATACAAATTGACAATAAACTGGACTGGTCAAAGAGCACTGAGGCTGTCTACAAGAAGGGTCAGAGTCGTCTCTATTTCCTGAGGAGACTGAGGTCCTTTAACATCTGCCGGACGATGCTGAGGATGTTCTACGAGTCTGTAGTGGCCAGTACTATCATGTTTGCTGTTGTGTGCTGGGGCAGCAGGCTGAGGGTGGCAGACACCAACAGAATCAACAAACTCACTCGTAAGGCCAGTGATGTTGTGGGGATGGAACTGGACTCTCTGACGGTGGTGTCTGAAAAGAGGATGCTGTCCAAGTTGCATGCCATCTTGGACAATGTCTCCCATCCACTACATAATGTACTGGTTGGGCACAAGAGTACATTCAGCCAGAGACTCATTCCACCAAGATGCAACACTGAGCATCATAGGAAGTCATTCCTGCCTGTGGCCATCAAACTTTACAACTCCTCCCTTGGAGGGTCAGACACCCTGAGCCAATAGGCTGGTCCTGGACTTATTTCCACCTGGCATAATTTACATATTACTATTTAACTATTTATGGTGTTATTACTATCATTTATGGTGCAACTGTAACGAAAACCAATTTCCCCCGGGATCAATGAAGTATGACTATGATGGGAACATGGTGAGGATAAGATTGGATTAGTGAAAATACTTGATGGTTAGTGTGATTCGACGGGCCAAAGGGTCTGTTTCTGTGTTGTGTTGCTCTGTGACTGGCATCGCGGCGCTCCCTCCGTGCAACACCAGATTCGACCCGGGCTTCTGCGCTCGATTCCGGATCGGGACAAGAACAACTCAGTGAGCGCAGCGCTCACAGAAAACGCCCCCGGGCAGTCCAGAGGATGTCAACAGGGAGAGGAGCATCCAATCTGGGAATACAAGTTGCTCGCAACAGAATGAAATCTGGTCGTCTTGCACTCAGTGCGTGAATCCACAGCACCGCCTCGAACAAATAAAGCAGCCTCGCACGCTTAAACTCGCTCCTAATTTGGTGTCGGCGGAATTCACTCCACTTCTGCACCCCCACCCCGGCTCCCCTCCCCTCACTACGAAGCCCATCCCGTGCAAAGTCCGGTTAGAAAACCGGGGGGCGGCTGTAACTCCAGCTGAACGGAGGGAAGGTTGGGGAGTGAAGAACTTAGAAAACCCTTTTTAAACTCAAAGGGGAGGACAGAGAAATTAGCCAAAGGAGGGGGTGCAATCACCGGCTGGTCGCTACTCCCTTCCCAGTGACCGGGGAGGGTGCAACGGTCAATAACTCACCCCTTCACTACAAAGAAAGGGTCCTCCACTGACATCTTCCCCGTTCCGCAGCGCACAGAGCCCGCGATCGGCTTCGCTGAATATCATCCGGGCTCGGCGTCCGCGTCACGTGACGAGGGTCCCGGCTTCAACAACAGGCTCGGCTGCAGCTCCGGGCGCGGAGAGGGAGGGGACGGACGGAGGGAGGGGAGGGGAGGGGAGGGGAGGGGAGGGGACGGAGGGAGGGGAGGGGAGGGGACGGGACGGAGGGGAGGGGAGGGGAGGGGAGGGGACGGAGGGAGGGGAGGGGAGGGGACGGAGGGAGGGGAGGGGACGGAGGGAGGGGAGGGGAGGGGAGGGGAGGGGGGAGGGGAGGGGACGGAGGGAGGGGAGGGGAGGGGAGGGGAGGGGACGGAGGGAGGGGAGGGGAGGGGAGGGGAGGGGAGGGAGGGGAGGGGAGGGGAGGGGAGGGGGAGGGGAGGGGAGGGGAGGGGGGAGGGGAGGGGGGAGGAGGGGGGAGGGGAGGGGGGGGGAGGGGAGGGGAGGGGAGGGGGGGGGGGGGAGGGGGGGGGAGGGGAGGGGAGGGGAGGGGGGGGGGAGGGGGGAGGAGGGGGGAGGGGAGGGGGGGAGGGGGGAGGGGGGGGAGGGGAGGGGGGGGGGGAGGGGGGGGAGGGGGAGGGGGGAGGGGGGGGAGGGGGGAGGGGGGAGGGGAGGGGGGGGAGGGGGAGGAGGGGGGGGGGGGGGGGGGGGGAGGGGGGAGGGGGAGGAGGGGGGAGGGGGGAGGGGGGAGGGGAGGAGGGAGGGAGGGAGGGAGGGGAGGGAGGGGAGGGGAGGGGGGAGGGAGGAAGGGGAGGGGAGGGGAGGGGAGGGGGGAGGAGGGGAGGGGAGGGGAGAGGGAGGGAGGAAGGGGAGGGGGGGAGGGGAGGTGGGAGGAGGGGAGGGGAGGGGAGGTGGGAGGAGGGGAGGGGAGGGGAGAGGGAGGGAGGAAGGGGAGGGGGGAGGGAGGGAGGAAGGGGAGGGGAGGGGACGGGGGGAGGGGACGGAGGGAGGGGAGGGGACGGAGGGAGGGGAGGGGAGGGGGGGAGGGGAGGGGGGAAGGGGGAGGGAGGAAGGGAAGGAAGGAGGGAGGGGGGAAGGGGGGAGGGAGGAAGGGAAGGAAGGAGGGAGGGAGGGTGGGAAGGTGGGAGGGAGGGAGGGAGGGAGGAGGGGAAGCAGGAAGGGAGGGGAGGGAGGGAGGCGGGAAGGAGGAAGGAGGGGAGGGAGGGAGGTGGCCAAGAGAGCCTTGGCGTCCTCCGCCCTCTGAGTCAGGCGGGCAGGAGTGGCTCCGTCTGCGTGGCTCGGGCAGTCAGCTCGCCTGGCACTGGTTCAGAGTCACCATCATCGATGTCTGCCCCCACCCAAAGCTGACTCCAAAGATGGTAGGGGACGTGGTCCAGTTTTCCAGGGTCTGACTTATTTAGAGATAAGAGTTTAGAACTGGCTCGATGAGCTGCACCGCCCAACAACCCACCTATTTATCCACAGGACAATTTGAATTGAATTCACTTTATTTCTTACATCCTTCACATACATGAGTAAAAATCTTTATGTTGTGTGTGCAATCACAGTAATTTATAATAAACAGAAGTCAATGTAATAGTCATAGTCATACTTTATTGATTCCGGGGGAAATTGGTTTTTGTTACAGTTGCACCATAAATAATAAATAGTAATAACACCATAAATAGTTAAATAGTAATATGTAACTTATGCCAGGAAATAAGTCCAGGACCAGCCTATTGGTTCAGGGTGTCTGACCCTCCAAGGGAGGAGTTGTAAAGTTTGATGGCCACAGGCAGGAATGACTTCCTATGACGCTCTGTGTTGTATCTCGGTGGAATGAGTCTCTGGCTGAATGTACTCCTGTGCCCACCCAGTATATTATGTAGTGGATGGGAGACATTGTCCAAGATGGCATGCAACTTGGACAGCATCCTCTTTTCAGACACCACCATCAGAGAGTCCAGTTCCATCCCCACAACATCACTGGCCTTATGAATGAGTTTGTTGATTCTGTTGGTGTCTGCTACCCTCAGCCTGCTGCCCCAGCACACAACAGCAAACATGATCGCACTGGCCACCACAGACTTGTAGAACATCCTCAGCATCGTGTAATATAGAGTACACTCAAATCAGTGTGAATTCATCAGTCTGTTGGCCTGGTGGAAGAAGCTGTCCCGGAGCCTCTTGGTCCTGGCTTTTATGCTGCGGTACCGTTTCCCGGGTGGTAGCTGCTGGAATAGATTGTGGTTGGGTCCCCAGTGATCCTACGGGCCCTTTTTACACACCTGTCTTTGTAAATGGGAAGTTCACAACTACAGATGCGCTGGGCTGTCAGCACCACTCTCTGCAAAGTCTTTGTACAGTTTCCATGCCAGACAGTGATGCAGCCAGTCAGGATGCTCTCAATTGTGCCCCCGTAGAAAGTTCTTAGGATTTGGGGGAACATACCAAACTTCCTCAACCATCTGAGGTGAGAGAGGCTCTGTTGTGCCTTTTACACCGCACAGTTGGTGTGCACAGTCCACGTGTGTTCCTCAGTGATGTGGGTGCTGAGGAACTTGAAGCTGTTTACCTCCTCAACCCCTGATCCATTGATGTCAATAGGGGTTAGCCCATCTCCACTCATCTTGTAATCCACAACCAGCTCCTTTGTTTTTGTGACATTGAGGGAGAGGTTGTTTTCTTGACACCACTGTGTCCGAGAGATGACTTGTTTGAGATAAGGCCAATCAATGTAGTGTCGTCAGCAAATTTAATTAGCAGATTGGAGCTGTGGGTGGTGACACAGTCATGGGTATACAGGGAGTAAGGGAGGGGACTCAGTATACAGCCCTGAGGGGCTCCTGTATTGAGAGTCAGAGGGTCAGAGGTGAGGAAGCCGATTCTCACAACCTGCTGGCGATCTGACAGGAAGTCCAGGATCCAGCTGCACAAGGCAGGGTGAAGGCCAAGGTCTCTGAGCTTCTTGTCGAGCCTGGATGGAGCTATGGTGTTGAATGCTGAACTGTAGTCCAAGAACAGCATTCTCACATAAACATCCTTCTTCTCCCGGACTGTAAGGATGGTATGTAGAGCAGTGGCTATTGCATAGTCTGTCGATCGGTTGTGTTGGTAGGTGAATTGCAGGGGGTAGCAAGCTGCAGATGTAATCCTTGACCAGACTCTCAAAGCATTTGCTTATTATTGAGGTGAGTGCGACAGGACGCCAGTCGTTCAGACATGTTACCTTGGTCTTTTTTTGGTACAGGGACAATGGTGGATAATTTGAAGCAGGAGGACACTCTACACTGGGAGAGGGAGAGATTAAAAACGTCTGTAAACACACCTGCCAGTTGTGCTGTGCACATCCTGAGTACTCGGCCCGGGATGCCGTCCGGTCCCGCAGCCTTGCGACTGTCCACTCGTTGGAAACATCTGCGTACCTCAGCCTCAGAGATGACCAGGTTGCAGGTTGTAGTGGTGGCTTTCCTCGGAGACTCAGAGTTAGCGACATCGAACCGAGCGTAAAAAAGATCGAGCTCTTCTGGGAAAGAGGTTGCGATGTTGGCGACACCACAAAGTTTGGCTTTGAAGTCTGCGATGGTATGCAGCCCTCACCACAATTTACCCTAGTCAATTCACAGGACAATTTACAATAACCAATTAACCTACTAACTTGTAATTCTTTGGACTGTGGGAGGAAACTGGAGCACCCAGAGGAAACCCACGCAGTTACAAGGAGAATGTACAAACCCTTTACGGACAGTGCCGGAATTGAACACCAAACTCCGGAACACCCCAAGTTATAATAGTGTTGTGCTTACTGAGGCTTGCTAAGTACTTTTATTGTTTGCTGGCATTTTGGGGCAGCACAGGAACAGTGTCATTACCCAGATGATATACGGTCACACAGTAAGCAGGGGTGGATCGCTCAGGGGTTGGAGGGCTTGCTCCTGGGAACTATTCACCCTAAACTGCGTGATTGCGTGACCATGCAGTCACAGGAATACCCGAGCATATAACATTATAATTTTATATAATGTTAATATAATGTGTGTAATCACTAGATTATGGGATGTCAGGGAGGGGTAGCACCTCTGGTGGGGGGAACATGTTGCGTCCTTTTCGAGGTGGTTAGTTCGCCTTTGGTCCCCACCCAGCACTCAGCTCTCACCTGTGGCTCCCCGTAGCTGTTTGCATGCGACTGCGGCCACACCCTGGGCAACGGCTTCGACAAGCCGGCTAAACCAGGTGAGGGTAGCCGACGGGTCTCAAACCCTCGGTGAGATAGCGAGTTGTCTATCCCAGCATGTGAAGACAGACTCCGGCGGACTGAGCGGACGAAACCAATGGAAGGTCCAAAGGTCAAGAAGGCGGTCTCTGCAAGTGTCATGGAACGTGTCGAGCAGGACAAGACGCAGAAGATGTCCTCGTCATCCACTGCGCCTAGTCGTCTCGACTCTGTCTTGTCACTGGATCCAGATGGGAATTGGGAAGAGAGAGTGAGGCCGACGCTGCGCAACTCTCCCTCACTTAGATCCAAATCACGCGCTAGTCTCGACACCATCATAATGGTGTCGAGGTCTTCATCGACGTCGACGACGGACAAACAACAATCACTAGATAATAGATTTCCAGATAGTGAGTTAAGAGAATGGCAAACTTTTGACTCTGATGCTATTGCAAAGTCAACCAATTTTGAATTTGGAAAAGAAAATGTTCGACTGACAAAAAAATACTCAGCTATTATTATGAACTGCAATGAAAGTGTTGCCTCAAAAATATTGCAGCAGTACTATGATTTCAAATTTGTCATTTCTGAGAAAGGTAAGACTTGTCAATGAAGATGTTAACTGATATGTTGAACTACATGCTTAGAAATGAAGAACTGCCAATTCTTGTTGACATTGTTGGAACGTTTCAATCTCCTAGTGCTGACTGTGAACATCTTATGAATTTGATCAAAAGTAAATCCAGATTAAGATGTATCTTTCATCTGGATACAAAATTAATCTGGACAGGGATTTTTAATAAAGGCAGATGAGAAAAAGTTCTACGAAATGTGAAAGATTTTCTTTGTATTGCATCTCATTGTGTTCTTCAATTAATAAATGAAATCAGAAGTATGTGGTTTTTCAATTTTCATTCTAAATATTCATAGTATAAACCATAGAACACTACAGCATAGAAAACAGGCCATTTGGCCCTTCTACTATTCCTCTAGTCCCACTGACCTGCACCCATCCATAACCCTCCAGGCCTCTCCCATCCATCTATCTATCCAATTTATTCTTAAAACTTAAGAGTGAGCCCGTATTTACCACATCAGATGGCAGCTCGTTCCATACTCCCACCACTCTCTGAGTGAAGAAGTTCCCCCTAATATTCCCTCTAAACCTTTCCCCTTTCACCCTAAAGCCATGTCCTCTCGTATTTATCTCTCCTAATCTAAGTGGAAAGAGCCTACTCGCATTTACTCTGCTATACCCCTCGTAACTTTGTAAACCTCAATCAAATCCCCCCTCATTCTTCTACGCTCCAAGGAATAAAGTCCTAACCTGTTCAATCTTTCCCTGTAACTCAACTCCTGAAGACCCGGCAACGTCCTAGTAAATCTTCTCTGCACTCTTTCAATCTTACTGATATCCTTCCTATAGTTAGGTGACCAGAACCGCACCAGAATATTACAAAAAAAATTGAGTGCCAGAGTTTTCAGGCTGTGTAAAAATTTCCTGCTCAGAGCAATAGCTGGTCTATGTAGCTGTAAAAAAAATTAGAGGAAACATTGTTCCTGGGCCTGGCTAAGATGGTCGTTCATGGGTACAGGCAGTGGGCGGTCAACCAAGCCAACTGCCTACCCCATTCTGACATGTCTATCCACAGCCTCCTCTACTGTAAAGATGAAGCCACACTCAGGTTGGAGGAACAACACCTTATATTCCGTCTGGGTAGCCTCCAACCTGAACGAGGGGTCACAGTTTGAGGATAGAGGGGAAGCCATTTAGGACCGAGATTAGGAAAAACTTCTTCACACAGAGAGTGGTAAATCTGTGGAATTCTCTGCCACAGGAAACTGTTGAGGCCAGTTCATTGGCTATGTTTAAGAGGGAGTTAGATATGGCCCTTGTGGCTACAGGGGTCAGGGGGTATGGAGGGAAGGCTGGGGCGGGGTTCTGAGTTGGATGATCAGCCATGATCATAATAAATGGCGGTGCAGGCTCGAAGGGACGAATGGCCTACTCCTGCACCTGCTTTCTATGTTTCTATGATGGCATGAACATCGACTTCTCTAACTTCCGCTAATGCCCCACCTCCCCCTTGTACCCCATCTGTTACTTATTTTTATACACACATTCTTTCTCTCACTCCCCTTTTTCTCCCTCTGTCCCTCTGAATATACCCCTTGCCCATCCTCTGGGTCCTCCCCACCCCCTTGTCTTTCTTCCCGGACCTCCTGTCCCACGATCCTCTCATATCCCTTTTGCCAATCACCTGTCCAGCTCTTGGCTCCATCCCTCCCCCTCCTGTCTTCTCCTATCATTTTGGATCTCCCCCTCCCCCTCCCACTTTCAAATCTCTTACTAACTCTTCCTTCAGTTAGTCCTGACAAAGGGTCTCGGTCCGAAACGTCAACTGTACCTCTTCCTAGAGATGCTGCCTGGCCTGCTGCGTTCACCAGCAACTTTGATGTGTGTTGCCTACCCCTCTTCTGGAGTTCAGCTCATGCCCAGGAGAAGCATGCAGTTTCTATGGACACACCGGGGGTGGGGGGGGGCGGTTCTGAGAATGGTATTCCCCTCCCCCTAGGAAGTGAGCATTTAATTGAAAATAGTATTGCATATCCCTGCAACACACACACACAAAATGCTGGAGGAACTCAGCATGCCAGGCAGCATCTATCAAAAAGAGTAAACAGTTGACGTTTTGGGCTGAGACCCTTCGGCAGGACTGGAGAAAAAAAGATGAGGAGTAGGTTTAAGAGGTAAGGGGAGGGGACAGAGAAACACAAGGTGATAGGTGAAACTGGGAGGGGAAGGGATGAAGTAAAGAGCTGGGACATTGATTGGTGAAAGAGATGAAAGAGATACAGGGCTGGAGAAGGCGGAGTCTCATAGAAGAGGCCATGGAAAGAAGGAAAGGCAGGGGGAGGAACACCAGAGGGAGGTGATGGGTGGGCAAGGAGATAAGGTGAGAGAGGGAAAAGGGGATGGGAATGGTGAAGGGGTGGGGGTCATTACTGGAAGTTCAAGAAATCGATGTTCATGCCATCAGGTTGGAAGCTACCTAGATGGAATATCAGTTCAGTTTTCATTTATTGTCATTTATAAAATGCATGCATTAAAAAATGATACAACGTTCCTCCAGAATGATATCACAAGAAAACACAAGACAAACAAAGACTAAAACTGACAAAGCCACATAATTATAACATATAGTTACAATAGTGCAAAGCAATACCATAATTTGATAAAGAGCAGACCATGGACATGGTAAAAAGAAGCCTCAAAGTCCTGATAGACTCATCATCTCACGCAGGCGGCAGAAGGGAGGAACTCTCCCTGCCATGAACCTCCAAGCACCGCCAACTTGCCAATGCAGCACCATTGGAAGCGCCGGACCGCAGCGGACTCTGCATCCGGCCGAAAACTTTGAGCCTCCGACAAAGCCTCTCCGAGCACCATCCTGAAGAACAACCTAAAGCTTGGTGCAGCCACCACGTAGGCTCATTGGGGTCTATACACAGTACAGAATGCTTCTACTACTGGAGAGGAACTTTTGTTGTTCTAGAGCAATGTGGGGCAGCAGCAGGACTGTTGTCATTTGGTAGGAGGTGGAACAAGGCTCACACTCTTAACCAACAGTGCAGAGCTAAAGCACTTCACCTACAGAACCTACAGAGCAGGTAGATGTAACACACATAAAAGTTGCTGGTGAACACAGCAAGCCAGGCAGCATCTCTAGGAAGAGGTACAGTTGACGTTTCAGGCCGAGACCTTTTGTCAGGACTAACTGAAGGAAGAGCTAGTAAGAGATTTGAAAGTGGGAGGGGGAAGGGGAGATCCAAAATGATAGGAGAAGACAGGAGGGGGAAGGATGGAGCCAAGAGCTGGACAGGTGATTGGCAAAAGGGATATGACAGGATCATGGGACAGGAGGCCCAGGGAGAAAGAAAAGGGGGAGGGGGGAAACCCAGAGGATGGGCAAGGGGTACAGTGAGAGGGACAGAGGGGGAAAAAGGAGAGAGAGAAAAAGAATGTGTGTATATAAATAAATAACGGATGGGGTACGAGGGGGAGGTGGGGCATTAGCGGAAGTTTGAGAAGTCGATGTTCATGCCATCGGGTTGGAGGCTACCCAGACGGAATATAAGGTGTTGTTCCTCCAACCTGAGTGTGGCTTCATCTTGACAGTAGAGGAGGCCGTGGACAGACATATCAGAATGGGAATAGGACGTGGAATTAAAATGTCTGGCCACTGGGAGATCCTGCTTCCTCTGGCGGACAGAGCGTAGGTGTTCAGCGAAACGATCTCCCAGTCTGCGTCGGATCTCGCCAATGTATAGAAGGCCGCTTCGGGAGCACCGGACGCAATATATCACCCCAGCCGACTCACAGGTGAAGTGTCGCCTCACCTGGAAGGAAATTGCGTTCACCAGCAACTTTGATGTGTGTTGCTTGAATTTCCAGCATCTGCAGATTTCCTCGTTCCATCATTTTATATATATATATGTGTGTATACACACAATTTTTTTGTACCATCTTCCCTTTAGAATACTTCTTCCTGTTTGGGATGTATTTATCCTATGCCTTCCAAACCGCTTCCAGAAATCCCAGCCTTCGCTGCTCTGCCATCATCCCTGCCAGTGTTCTTTTCCAAGCAAAACTTGATTGTGATTCTGATCCTGAGAAAGAAGGGTAACTGGAGTGTGGAGGTCAAAAAGAGAAATAGAATTCGTACAGGTCACATGAGGCACCTAAGGGTGGTGTTTCAGAGGTTCAGAAATGGATTCTGTGAAGGCACCACACCAAAGCCCAGTTGTGCTGCAATGGCATCTTCCAGCACTGCATAAACTATTAGCACACCAATTAGTATAACAAATCAAACAAAGATTTGGAAAGTTAACTAAAGCAACAGGGAGGTCCCACAGAAGGGTCTTCACCCAAAACCTAGTCTGTCCATTTCCCTCCATAGATGCTGCCCGACCTGCTTCTATTTCAATCTAATTCCAGAATTTCAATCACTGAGGATTTGGGTTGAACAGCTTCCCATCAGTCCACTTTGGAGGGAAGTTGGATGGAGATGAGATGCAATAATGCAGCAAGAAAGACTGAGAGAAGTGTTGAGGCAATATTGCAGGCTTGTTTGACACAATCTTTCCTGAGAATAGTCCTGTCGTACGGGCAGTGGTCAGTATCACAGAGTGGATGTTGTGATGGAGTAAGCGTAAGATGGAGACTAACATCTCTTCGCAACCTAATCAAGGAAGGAAATTTGGCCACCCTAAGTCTGAAGGAGCTACACCTAAAGTTTTCATATCAGCACTGGAGACACGTTCAAATCTTTGCATAGGAGGGGAATTTAAATGAATTAAGTAAATTTGTTTTTTTTTAAATAATGAACTAAGGTGACACTCACAACACGCTGGAGGAACTCAGCAGGTCGGGCAGCATCCGTGGAAAAGATCAGTCGACGTTTCAGGCCGGAACCCTTCGTCAGGACAGAAACGTCGACTGATCTTTTCCACGGTTGCTGCCCGACCTGCTGAGTTCTTCCAGCGTGTTGTGAGTGTTGCTTTGACCCCAGCATCTGCAGATTATTTTGTGTTTATGAAATAAGGTGTGTGGGGAACTACTTCAGTACTGTAAAAATCCATCTGCCTGATTGCATGAGATCTGCTTCTTCACCGGGTGTTGATCTTCCCAAGAATAGGGTTCATTCCCAAGTGCTCCCTGAACCAGCCCAGAGACACATCAGGCTCAGGTTTTCCAGCTGAAAGTGCTCTGTGGCAAAGGTGCAAAGGGCGTGAAGCGAATAGAGGTAAGTCACAGAGCAGCTTTAATCTTCAAATTTTGGAACTGGTTCAGTGTGTTAAAGACCTTCCTCTGTCACTATATTGCAAACACCCAGAATGATCATGAAAGGATAGTTGTGACTTTTGTACAACTCTGAGTGATAGATTGCTGAATGGATTACAATACTGTTTGTTGCATTCTCATTGAATTGATAACAGGTGGAAAAACGGAACAATGATGTTACCGTACAATATGGAAACGATATGACACCAGCAAGCAATGCTGCTACTGTCAACATCCTCAACATGGTCCACAAAACTGCTTCGTTCTCTTCTTTTACATCTTCTTTTTCTGTGGCTCTGGTACTGTTGGAGCCCGTGATCTACAGCTTGATGGAGTGTTTTCGGGCCGATTTGAGTCTCGGGAGGCAAGTGGCATCCTCACGGCCAGTTAGCTTGGAGACGTGGTGTGAGCCCATCATTGACTCCATTTCTCGCCAATTAAAGCACCGAGGAAGATTGGAAACATCAAGGCGAGTCTGGAAGGCGAGCGTGTGTTCAGTGTTGTGTACCAGCTTCTCGCTGGCTGCTGCCAGACAAGGTACCTGTGTGTAACAGTTCCTCCCCCTGCTCCCAAAGGAAGGCCCCTGCGTTTGAATGATCTCTCTTTTTCCCTTGCTGCTGTTGGAGGATAGTGCCAGAGAGGGATCTGTCGCTGTGGTTTGTGGGATAACGAGCAGCAACTGAGTCAGTGTTAATTAACATATAGGAGCAGAATTAGACCATTTGGCCCATTGAGTCTGCTCCACCATTTCATCATGGCTGATCCATTTTCCATTTATAAATCAGAGTATTGAGTATAAGAGTTGGGATGTAATGTTGAAATTGTACAAGGCATTGGTGAGGTCAAATTTGGAGTATTGTATACAGTTTTGGTCACTGAATTATAAGAAAGATGTCAACAAAATAGAGAGAGTACAGAGAAGATTTACTAGAATGTTACCTGGGTTTCATCACCTAAGTTACAGAGAAAGGTTGAACAAGTTGGGTCTTTATTCTTTGGAGCGTAGAAGGTTGAGGGGGGGACTTGATAGAGGCATTTAAAATTATGAGGGGGATAGATAGAGTTGACGTGGATAGGCTTTTTCCATTGAGACTGGGGGAGATTCAAACAAGAGGACATGAGTTGAGAGTTAAAGGGCAGAAGTTTTGGGGTAACATGAGGGGGAACTTCTTTACTCAGAGAGTGGTAGCTGTGTGGAACGAGCTTCCAGCAGAAGTGGTTGAGGCAGGTTCGATGTTGTCATTTAAAGTTAAATTGGACAGCTATATGGACAGGAAAGGAATGGAGGGTTATGGGCTGAGTGCAGGTCGGTGGGACTAGGTGAGAGTAAGAGTTCGGCACGGACTAGAAGGGCCGAGATGGGCCGACAGTGACCATCACTGGGTTGCGGCAAACTAGCAACAGAGGAGCGGAAGGCAGTGTGGACAGGGCCAATGAACTTAACCTGTTCTTTAACAGATTTGACAGTCTGGCCCTTTTCCATCCCACACAGGAGCCATCTGCTGTTGGCCCCCAACCAACACATATTCCACTCTCCCCTCCTACCCCTCCTCGCAGTCCCCCACCCTGCTCTCATGACTATACCCCTTCCCCACACGAAACCACCACGGTGGGCTTCACAGCTGAACAGGTGAGAAGACAGCTGAAACGTCTCAACCCAAGCAAGGCTGCAGGACCGGTTGGTGTCAGTACCAGGGTGCTCAAAGCCTGTGCCCCTCAGCTGTGTGGAGTACTTTGCCATGTATTCAACCTGAGCCTGAGGCTCCGGAGAGTTCCTGTGCTGTGGAAGACGTCCTGCCTCGTCCCTGTGCCGAAGACGCCGCGCCCCAGCGGCCTCAATGACTACAGACCGGTGGCATTGACCTCCCACATCATGAAGACCCTGGAGAGACTTGTTCTGGAGCTGCTCCAGCCTATGGTCAGGCCACACTTAGATCCCCTCCAGTTCGCCTACCAGCCCTGACTAGGAGTTGAGGATGACATCGTCTACCTGCTGAACCGTGTCTACGCTCACCTGGACAAGCCAGCGAGCACTGTGAGGGTCATGTTTTTTGACTTCTCCAGTGCGTTCAACACCATCCACCCTGCTCTGCTGGGGGAGAAGCTGACAGCAATGCAGGTGGATGCTTCCCTGGTATCATGGATTCTTGATACCTGACTGGCAGACCATAGTACGTGTGCTTGCAACACTGTGTGTCCAACAGAGTGATCAGCAGCACTGGGGCTCCACAGTCTTGTCTCCCTTTCTCTTCACCATTTACACCTCGGACTTCAACTACTGCACAGAGTCTTGTCATCTTCAGAAGTCTTCGGATGACTCTGCCAGAGTTGGATGCATCAGCAAGGGAGATGAGGCTGAGTACAGGGCTACAATAGGAAACTTTGTCACATGGTGTGAGCAGAATTATCTGCAGTTTAATGTGAAAAAGATGAAGCAGCTGGTGGTAGACCTGAGGAGAGCTAAGGTACCGGTGACCCCTGTTTCCATCCAGGGGGTCAGTGTGGACATGGTGGAGGATTACAAATACCTGGGGATACAAATTTACAATAAATTGGACTGGTCAAAGAACACTGAGGCTGTCTACAAGGGTCAGAGTCGTCTCTATTTCCTGAGGAGACTGAGGTCTTTTAACATCTGCCGGACGATGCTGAGGATGTTCTACGAGTCTGTGGTGGCCAGTGCTATCATGTTTGCTGTTGTGTGCTGGGGCAGCAGGCTGAGGGTGGCAGACACCAACAGAATCAACAAACTCACTCGTAAGGCCAGTGATGTTGTGGGGATGGAACTGGACTCTCTGACGGTGGTGTCTGAAAAGAGGATGCTGTCTAAGTTGCATGCCATCTTGGACAATGTCTCCCATCCACTACATAATGTACTGGTTGGGCACAGGAGTACATTCAGCCAGAGACTCATTCCACCGAGATGCATCACAGAGCGTCATAGGAAGTCATTCCTGCCTGTGGCCATGAAACTTTACAACCCCTCCCTTGGAGGGTCAGACACCCTGAGCCAATAGGCTGGTCCTGGACTTATTTCATAATTTACATATTACTATTTAACTATTTTTGGTTCTATTACTATTTATTATTCATGGAGCAACTGTAACGAAAAACAATTTCCCCCGGGATTAATAAAGTATGACTATGACTATATGGTTATATTTCAGCCCCAATTTCCTGCCTTCTCCCCATATCCTTTCATGTCCTGACTAATCAAGAATTTATCAACCTCTGCCTTAATTATACCCAATGACTTGGCCTCCACAGCCATCTGATGCAATGAATTCCACAAATTCTCCACAGTCTGGCTAAGGAAATTTCACTTCATCTCCATTCTAGAAGAACGTCTCTCTATTCTGAGGCTGGTGTCAAACGGTATCGGTCTCTGCCATTCCTTTGCATTCATCAGATGTGTAAAGAGGGAGAGCCTGGTACATGGGCAGCAGCTTGCTCTCCATATCGTACTGCCCTGGCTTGCGTATCCAGACAGCGAGGACTCAACATCCATGGTCGACCCCGGCCAGCGGAGCCCTCACAACACCAGGGAGGGCGGACAGGAATCTGAAGACTCACACTCAGTGTTTCAGGAACAACTTCTTCCCACTGCCAACAGATTTCTGAATGAACCGTGAACACAACCTCACTTTTTGCGCTGCTTATTTATTTTATAAATATTTCTTATTTGTAACTTAGTAATTTTTGATGTATATATTGCACTGTACTGCTGCCACAAAGCTACACGTTCAATGTCAGTGACGATAGACCTGATTTTGATCTGGATGATGGCACACACGACTCGGCAAAGTTCCCTCAGTGAGTCAGCTGGGATTTCTGGAATGGGGATTGAACCTACAAACCCTCTGACTCAGCAGTGGGGCTCTGTGAAAGACAGAGAGGAGGAGTGTGTCATACAGGCACAGGGAGTACATACAAACTATTGCAGGGAATCAAACTCCGATGAATAATGACTGGCGACGTACAGTGTTAAAATCACTGCAATGCTAATATGCGCACTCCTGCTAGAACTGCTTGGCCTATGCTCCAGAACACAGGGTTGAACCTTGACCTGGGGGGGGGCTGCAAATGTGGTGTTTGCACGTTCTTCCTGGAACCTCGGGAGCATCCCTTGGGTGCTCCTGTTTCCTCCCACGCCCTAAAGATGTGTGGATCGGTTGGTTAATTATCTACATAAATTGTGTGTCATTGAGAGGTGGAAACCGAAGGAAATGTTAGAATAAAATGAGTTAGGAGAGGATTAGTGTAAAAGTGGACATATTTACGTACTGTTTATATACTAGGTGTTTGTGATTTGCCACAATCCACATTTGCCACCCCAAATACATTACTACAATGGAGAACAGAAAATCCCAGAAATACTCAGCAGACCTGACAGCATCTGTGAAGATTATCTCAGATTTCAGACATCTGCAGGCGGCTTTTCTATGTAGGATTTCGTGGACCCTTTCATTACAACTTCCACCGAGGGGCGCCAGATAATTGTAATAATAATAATAATAAAAAAACAGCAGTCAGCTTCTTCTGAGAATAAATCCGGATTTGGTCTCCCACCTGCGGGGAAAGGAGGAGGGAAACGCATCTGGGAGTTTCCAACTATACCATATGTGGATATCGGAAACAGAGACGTCACCCGGGTTTTCCGCTCGCTGAAATGACTTGGCGCCGCATCCGCCCGGGCCATATATGGGGATAAAGCGAGCGAGGCAAAATGCGGGGCTCTGCAATAAAGTTGAAAGACAGGCAGATAGTGCGAGAAACAGCCGAGTTTAATATTCACCGGCTGAAAAGTAATAACAACAGGATAAATTGGGAGTGGGGAGTATTAGACATGTTTGGATGAGCGAGAGAACAGTAAATACGTTTTAATAACCCCGAATCTTGGTTTATGAAGCAACTTCTGACTGTTTTAAAACCCCTCACGCTAACCGCGAATAAAGTTGGTAACAACGGCCAAGAGCAGAAACGGGCAAGTTAGTAAACATCAGCGAAATAAGAGGAAGGCGGGACATCCTGTTCAATGTCCGGTGGAGGGTAGGGGAAGTGGTGACGGGACAGGGGTGTGGAGTACCGAGGGGGTTGGAAACTACATAAAGGAAGGTCCCTCCCCGCGGGCCAGTGATTGAAGAAACGGCGAGGAAGAGGCAAGTGGAGAGGTTTGGCTGGGACTGTCAAGTTTCTCTCTGTTCTCGTCCCGATTGAAAAGTCTTATTTAAAGTGTTCCAGCACTCCCTCCTCTCTCGTTCCCAGTAACTCCACAAGTCGTTTTGTTATTCCGCTTGTTCCACGGGTCCCGTCTGCCCTATCGCTTCCAGCCCATGGATTTGAAAGCGGAGGCTCAGCGTGTGATGGCCGTGGCGTTGGGCAAGATGTACAGCTGCCGGCTACAAAGGGGCGGTGCTCGCCTCCACCGAAGCTTACTGTTGTCGCTGGTGCTCAGGGGAGCCCAGGATGTCTACCTCGGCCTCAGAACCGCCCGGCTGCCGGCGCGGGAGGAGCCGGCCGCCGCCGTAATGGAGGTGCAGGGCGAAGTCCGGGGAGCCGACTCGGCGGGGAGTCCGGCGCAAGGTATCGAGCTGATGGACTGTTCGGCGCAACCCCTCGCTACCGCGGAAAGCCCGGCGCAAAGAATCGAACCGGCGGAGCTGGGCAACTCGGCGGCCGGGACCGAGTCGCAGGGGGTTTCCGGGCGATGTATCCAGTCGGGACAGTATGAGCAGCCCGCGACGCCCGAGCCGGCTCTCCGAGAGAGTCGGAAACTAGCCGAACACCGGGCGGAAAGGGGCAGGAAGCGGACGAAAGGCTGCCCTGAGCCCGAGGGACTCCCAACCAAGCGGGCCAGGCTGGAGGAGCAGGAGGAGAGAGAGGCGAGCCCTCCGTCTCACGTCCTGGCTTCCAGCCTCGGGACGGGACTGCAGCTCAAAGTCAAAGAGTCACAGGGACCACCGATCTGGCGGGACAGAGTGCTGGGCGAGTTGTCCATGTGGGTCCGACCCATCGTGGCTTACTGAGAGGCGGTAAACCTCGAGCAGGTTTTGGCTCGGAAACTGACCGGAGCTTTTGGCAAAGGAGCTTGCCCTGAAATCCAGACGAGGCAACTCCCTGCTGGCCGAGAGATCCGCCCGTCTGGCCGTGCTGAGTCGCCCTTAAAGGTGTCTGAACAGCGAAGAAAGTGTAATCACAGGCTTAAGCTGAAGACAAAGACTGCAATGGAAAGATTATGGTGCCTCGAACCCAGAAGAGACCAGACCAATTAGTATCATGCTGCACAGCGGCAGGATTCTCTGAATAATCCTGACTTGTTATAACTCGGCTTGTCCTTCCAATCGTCAACAGACTGATCTCGTTATTTGTTTAAAGTCTACGTGCGTGTGTGTGTGCGAGAGAGACAGAGGAACCCGCTCATTAGCTGTGGGCGACATGAGTCACGCACATTGAACTTGTTACACCTCATTGCGTCAGAAGGTAACTTATATGGAAGTCGGAAATATATTTTTAAAATTCAGGACTTGTTTGGCATTGAGTGTCACGCACCATCCTTTTAAAGACTTATTTTACACTTCAAACTTGGTGGTATTGTTACCTCAGAAGTTAAATTCTGCATACTTGAAATGTAGTTGTAAAATTTTAAAGTTGAAACGGACCAATAAAAATGATTTTTTTTTTAATTGCAAGCTAGTTCTCACTGATTCTATTAAGGCTTTAAAGCTCTGTTACTAAAATGGTTCTAAGGCAGGGATTTCTGCTTCAAGGTTAGGTGGACGCTGTTAATCAAAGGCAGACAGATTTGATAATATGTACAACATTAGATAAGGTGAAGTAGGGAGAAGTCCTCCAAGGAAAGGGGGGGGGGGGTAATTGAACACTGGAGGGAGGGGCTTGCTGATGTAATCCTGCCTGGTGTTGCTGATAGCTGGAAACGCCTTGGCTCCCTGTCTCCTGGGCAAGCGAGCAGGAAACCGGCCTCCTTCCTGCTTCCCGAGACTAGAGCGGTGAAGCGGGACACCTGTCACTTGGAAAGGAAGTCACTTTCCGACATCAGGCAGTAATTTTGTAGGCTGGCGACCTACTTTGACAGGCGAGCGGCGCCTAACAAGCTCCACACGTGGTATTAAGAATGAGTTGGGGGGACTTTGCAGCATAATTATTGTGGGCAACCAACAGGAATTCTGCAGATGCTGCAAATTCAAGCAACACACATCAAAGTTGCTGGTGAACGCAGCAGGCCAGGCAGCATCTCTAGGAAGAGGTACAGTCGACGTTTCAGGCCGAGACCCTTCGTCACCAGCAACTTTGATGTGTGTATTATTGTGGGGTTATTTTCGGACTTCTCTCCCAGCTTCTTGCTGGTGGATCAGCTTCGGCTACGGGATGGGTTGGAGAACAATAGCATAGTGGTTAGCCAGCGACCTGGGTTCCGTTTCTGCTGCTGTCTAAGCAGTTTGCACGCTCTGCCGTTGACCGTGTGGGTCTCCTCCCGCATTCCAGAGACCTATCGATTAGTAGGCTAATTGGTCAGTATGGATTTGTTGGACAGAAGGGCCTGTTATTGTACTTTGTACATAAAATGAATGTCTTTATTTTTCACGGGGGGGGGGTTTGTGGTAGGAAGAAACCTCTGATTGTATAGGCCCCCCCACAGCACCGCATTGAAATGCACCAGTTATCTGTCCAAATATTTTGACAACATGGCTCCCAGCTACTTCCTGACCCTCCACATCACCAGATTGGGGAGAAAAGGTAACTGATAGGTGGGTCTTGCTGAGGGGGTCTTGTTCAGCTAACTGTGCTACAGGGAGACACGCGACGGGTCAGTCATAGCATTATAACTGGAGTGTGAGAGGTGACTTAATTCCTGTGATAGAATAAAGACTTGAAGCAGTTATTATCTAACCAGTTAAACATCTGCATCCGGTCAGGATTTGCTATATAAATAACAATAAAAGGTTATAGATGAATTGTTAAGAAACTAAGTTATTTTCAGTTTCTGGAGGATAAAAAATAATTTTGCCAGATATGTGCAGTTCCTCTGAATTTGACTGGAAGAGTTGCCCTCCGGAGTCTGGGACAGCAGGGGTACTCTGAGAATCGGTAATGAAGCCCTGAAGAAGTTTAGATACACCATTGTAGTGGTTGAAGAGGTCTAAGGTCTGAAGTTCTGCTTTAGCCTCGTGTCTCACGGGCTCTGTGTTTCCTGGTCAGCAAAGATGTGTGTTGGATCAAAGCGGGGGTCAACGCTCAATGTGGCACACACACACACAGTGCTGGAGGTCTCAGCAGGTCAGGCAGCATGTATGGAGGAAATGGACAGTCAATGCTTCAGGCTGAGACCCTTCATCAGGGCCTGGTCTGAAATGTTCCCTTTGTAGATGCTGCCTGACTTTGAACACAATATTACAGCACAGTACCAGTCCTTCAGCCCATGATGTGCCAACCTTTAAACCTACTCCAGGATCAATCTAATCCTTCTCTCCGATGTAGCCTCCATTATTTCCATCCTCCACATTCCTACGCAAGAGTTCTTAATTCCCCCTAATGTATCTACCTCTACCACACCCTTGACAGGACGTTCCGTGCACCCACCACTCTGTGTAAATTACTTGCCTCTGACGTTCTTTTCCCCTCCCACCCTGTCATTTTCCTCCAAACACCCAAAATTGTACCCTCTATACTTGCTGAGTTCGTCCAGCTTTTTGTAGGTGTTGCTCAAAGATGACAGCATCTGCAGGATCTCCTGTCTAAGCACTAAGAGCATGTGATTTTATACCTTCCTAGTTCCTGCAGAGGCTTTGAACTTTCAAAATCTGAACTCAATACAGTCTTCAATTTCAGTTCTCCACGGATGTCCCTGAAACTAAACACTGCCCCGTTGTGATTTGGAATTATTTACTTTTTGCTTCTTACCAAGAAAATCTGCTCCAATTTCCCACTCTGTGCCTTATGTAAATATTTGTTTTCCTTTCAGCATCTTGATAACCTTCCATGAACTGTTCTGAGGAACTGCCGAGCTCTTTAGTGAGCCAACTGAAAGACATTTGCATCCAGAAGTGGGATCAGACTTGTAGGCATTGGGAGTATAGTCAATATTATCAATGGCATAATTACAATCTGCAGACATCATTATGTTCACTAACTGCTGTAAAATCTCACCTGGTTGTTCAGGGAAGTTTGCTGTTCTTCAACCAGTTTTCCAGTTAACCAGCTATTCCAGTTCCAAACCTCTTTAACTGCTTCTGAAATGGCCAGTTCACAGTCACTTAATAAGTGCCCACCTGTGCCGTGAGAGGTTAAACTAGACAAGAACTAGGTGGGACATCTCTGAACAGTATATGAATGTTTATGGCTCAAGATTGATGAGCTAGTTTGGGCCAAGGGAATACTTCCCTTCCCACTCTGACCATTGAGTTGGTGCATTTCCAGCATGTTAGAGTCAAATGTTGCTGGACCTGGGTAATGAAACCATATGCACATCATGACGCAGAAATCAGGCCACCCAGCGCAGCTGATTCAGGACTTGGATCAGTACAGCACAAGAACAGGATTTTCAGATCAGATATATTGGTGAGACCCGACGCAGACTGGGAGACCGCTTTGCTGAACACCTACGCTCTGTCCGCCAGAGAAAGCAGGATCTCCCAGTGGCCACACATTTTAATTCCACATCCCATTCCCATTCTGACATGTCTATCCATGGCCTCCTCTACTGTAAAGATGAAGCCACATTCAGGTTGGAGGAACAACACCTTATATTCCGTCTGGGTAGCCTCCAACCTGATGGCATGAACATCGACTTCTCTAACTTCTGTTAATGCCCCATCTCCCCCTCGTATCCCATCTGTTACTTATTTTTATACACACATTCTTTCTCTCTCTCTCCTTTTACTCCCTCTGTCCCTCTGAATATACCCCTTGCCCATCCTCTGGGTCCACCCCCCACCTTGTCTTTCTTCCCAGACCTCCTGTCCCATGATCCTCTCATATCCCTTTTGCCAATCACCTGTCCAGCTCTCGGCTCCATCCCTCCCCCTCCTGTCTTCTCCTATCATTTTGCATCTCCCCCTCCCCCTCCCACTTTCAAATCTCTTACTCACTCTTCCTTCAGTTAGTCCTGACGAAGGGTCTCAGCCTGAAACGTCGACTGTGCCCCTTCCTAGAGATGCTGCCTGGCCTGCTGCGTTCACCAGCAACTTTGATGTGTGTTGTTTTCAGATCATGATGACACCTAATCCCTTCTGTCTGCACATGGTCTATATAATAAATCCAACTCTTCCCCTCCCCTCCCCTCCCACTGTCCCCATTTCTGCATATTCATGTGATTATCTGAGAGCTCTTAAATGCCTCCAGCTCCTTCAAACTTATCCCCTCACCTGAAATGCCCTCTAATGTGGACATTTTCACTCTGGTAAACGTATACCAGCTGTCTACTCTATCTGTGTTGTTGTTCCTTCTCACGCCTTGTGGCCCGTCAGGCGGTACTTTTGCCATTTCCATGGCATTCGACTGTTTTTTATGAGCCAGCACGGATGGAAAGCACGCAAGGAGCCGGCTGGCTTTGAACTCGGGACCGTTCACCTCAGGGTCCACTGCTGAAGACACTACACCACTGACTGGCTACTCTATCTATGCCCCTCATAGTTTTATAAGGTCTCCCTTCAACCTCTTGCTACTCTGGCGAAAACAACCTAGTTTGTCCAACTCTCCTTGTAGCACATGCCCTCTAATCCAGCCAGCAACCCCTTCTGCACCCTCTTTAAAGATTAAACATCCTTTATATAATAGGGAGGTGAGAAATGAATACAATTATAATAATCATTTAGACTGAATTAATCACGGGAAAGTTGGCAAATATTTCATAAAATTACGAATGGCCCAATCAGGTGAAGGCAATTCGGGGCATCATAATTGGCTGACCCCTTCCTGAAATAGCCATCCAATCGGATGCACTCACCCGGCTAATTTCCCCTTACCCCTGTGAAAGATGGCGATGTGGATGAGGCCATGAATCAAAACCAAATCATTTCAGAAATGTTTCCCCATCTTCTGACTCACAAGTTGAATAACATCTGACCAGGATCTAATTTTGGCCCATGACTAATGATATGGGCGGAGGAAACGGCTGACATATTGATCGTTTTTGAGATTTATACTTGTAACTATCCAGAAACATGAAAGTGTAAAATGCATTCAAGTATCAACGTGTGGCCTTGAGGAAACAAATTGGCATGGCAATGGCACGCAGGAACAGAAAGAGCCAGATGGACATCAAGTCCACTCTACAGTCAAAGTAGTTCAAGGTCCTTTACCTTATCCCCATGTACCCTCGTAGCTGTCAAACATTTATCAATACTCAGGTTTAAAATTAACACTTGACTTGACCACAGTTTGTGTTTGTAGAAGAGAGTTCAAAAGTTTGACCACTGTATACAGAAGTATTTCTAAACCTTGCTCTTGAGTGGCCTGTCTGGAACTTTTTGATTCTGCTCTCTGGCCTCAGACTTCCTGGCTAATGGAAGGAGGGTCTCTCCAACTACTCAAGTCAACCTTCTTTAGTATCTTGAAAGCCTCTGTCCAACTCATTCCCACTGCCCCAACACCATTTGGATTCAAGGCAATTACAACCCCAGTTTCTGGAGTGTCACCTCATGATAGAACCCCAGCTGCCCCGGTGTTGTTCTGATGAATCTGCACCACATTCAGTCCAGCACGGTACGCCCTTCCCAAGCTGTGGTGCCCAAAAACAGTACTCGATGTGTGGTTCAGTCAGGGCTGTGTCTCACTTGGTATAACATAACCTTAGTCACCAAGGAATGCAGCATAGAACCAAACTCTTCATTCAGCCCATCTCATCAATGCCAACTATGGTGCCCACCTAGATAGTCCCGTTTGCCTGTGTTTCTTTTTAAATCTTTTTATTGAATTAGTACACAAAAGGTAAAAGATATAGCAACCAATACATTGTTAAGATATAAATATACAAGTAATATTAATACAAAAAAAATGCAAACAACATAAGTGAGTTTTAAAATAACAAGGTAATATAATTGTCTACTAATTTTCCATATATATCGATAGAACGAGAAAAAAAAACCCAGAAAAAAACCCCAAAAAAACCTACCGTGCCTGTGTTTCAAAGTTCAAAGTACATTTATTACTTAAGTATGTATGCAGTACTCAACCCCGGGATTTGTCTTCCCAGACAGCCACAAAATACAGAAAAACCATGGAGCCCATTCAAAGAATAAGGAGAGCCCCCCATACATGAAAAAAAACGCCACGCAAACAGCAATAAAGAGATGAGTGAAAAACACAGAGCAGAACGGCCTGCTTCAGTTCAGCTTAGTGAGCATTAGCTGCAGGCCACCGCGACTCGAAATCACCCAAAACAGCAATGAGAAAAGGAGCAACCAGGAAGCGGATACACATCATAACGTGAACTACAGAGTCTGATCCTCAAACCGTGTCGATTAAACCTCGCTCCGACAGCACGAGGGAGAGAGTGAGGCCACTCAAACGCACGGACTTCCCCCTGGCAGCAGCGAGCAGGACACCGAACACCAACTCACATTCCACACTCGCAGTGCTGATCTCCATCTTCCTTGGCTCTTTAATCGAATGTGGGCTCGTGCCCTGCTCCAGGCTTCTTGGCTTCACTTCACCTCAGAGGTTTAGAGACCCATACCCCTCCAGATCCCTCACATCCACGTACAGGTGGAAAGATCACAATTTATTAGTTCTTCTTCTATATTTAAAGTATATCAATCAGTCTCGTTGGACCCCTACTGCTGCAAGCTTTTTTGTCATTTAGGAAGTTCCATGTAGCATATTACAAAATGTTTGCCTCACTGAGCAAGGCTTCATATCTCTTACTTTGAACAACACTATGGAATTACCCTCTTTTTAAACAATGTTCACTTTCTTTCTCCTATACTGAAAACACAGCCTCAGAATAGGACGTCCCTTTAGAACAGAGATGAGGAAGAATTTCTTTAGACAGAAGGGTTGAATGTATGGAATTCTTTACTATCAACAGCTGTGGAGGCCAAGTCATTATATTAAAGCAGAGGTTCATAAGTTCTTGATTAGTAAGGGTGTCAAAGATTATGGGGAGAAGGCAGGGAAATGTGGTTGAATGAGATAATAAATCAGCCATGATCAAATGGTGGAGCAGATTTGATAGGCTAATTGTCCTAATTCTGCTCCTATGTCTTATGGTCATCCTCTAGTACATCAGCTCTTGCTGGGTCTCACTCAAAGGTTGTTGGCCATCTTCTGATAACGAACTGTCCACGTCAGAGGCTGTCAATTTCCCCAGCCGACTCCATTTGGCTTAAGCATCCCAGCACACTCTTGGCGATCTCTCTTTCCTGTAGTTCTTAGGCCATCCAAGCTTCTACCTGTGCTTTGACTTGCACTTTCTTTGTCCCCCTGTACTGGCACTTTCTCTGTAACTGCTACACTCTATTCTGCAGTCTGGTTTTCCTCGGTTCTCGTGTGGTGTGGCCTTCCTTGATGACACACAAACAAACGTTTCTCACTGCATCTCGAAACATGTGACAACAATAAAACAAAATCTCAACGCAGTTCACCCATCACCTCACCACTCCTGACCGACATTGCACAGTTTCAGGATACCATAAGATATAGCAGCAGAATTAGGCCATTTGGCCAGTCGAGTCTGCTCCACCATTTCATCAGGGCTGATCCAATTTTCCTCTCAGCACCAATCTCCTGCCTCCTCTCCATATCCCTTCATGCCCTGACTAATCAAGAATCTATCGATCCCTGCCTTAAATATACATAAAAACTTGGCCTCCACAGCTGCCTGTGGCAAAGAATTCCACAGATTCACCACCCTCTGGCTAAAGAAATTACTCCTCATCTCCATTCTAAAAGGACTCCCATCTATTCTGTGGCTGTGTCCTCTGGTCTTAGACACCCCCACCATAGGAAACATCCTCTCCACATCCGCTCTATCAAGGTCTTTCACCATTCGATAAGTTTCAATGATGTCACACCTAAGGAATCGTGCAGAAGGACTCCCAAGTCCCTTTGTGCCTCAGTTTTTTTGTATTTTCTCTTCAGTAGTCAACCCTTTTATTTCTTCTACCAAAGTGCATGACCATACACTTCCCAACACTGTATTCTATCTGCCATTTCTTTGCCCATTCTCCTAACTTAAGTTCTTCTGCAGCCTCTCTTCTTCCTTAAAACTACCTGCCCTTCCACCTATCTTTGTATCACCTGTAAACTTTGCAACAAAGCCATCGATTCCACTATCCAAATCATTGACATATAACTTAAAAGGATCAGTCCCAATACAGACCCCTGTGGAACACCACTAGTCAATGCCGCCAGTCAGAAAATGCTCCCTTTATTCCCACTCTTTGCCTCCCGCCAATCAGCCTCTCCTTTATCCATGTTAGAATCTTTTCTGTAATACCATGGGCTCGTATCTTGTTAAGCAGCCTCATGTGTGGAAGTTTTAAAGTTTATCATCCTTGTTAATAAAATCCTTCCACGATCCCACGTAGGATGCAATGTTGAGGCTTTATAAAGCACTGGTGGGGCCTCATTTAGAGTATTGTGTGCAGTTATGGGCTCCTTATCTTAGAAAGGATATATTGTCACTGGAGAGGATTCAAAGGAGGTTCACAAAAATAATTCTGGGATTGAATGTCTTGGCATATGAAGATGGCTCTGGGCCTGTACTCACTGGAATTCAGAACAATGAAGGGTGACCTAATTGAGACCTATCGAATGTTGGAAGGCCTCAATAGAGTAGATGTGGAGAAGATGTTTCCTATGGTAGGGGAGTCTTGGACCAGAGGGCACAGCCTCAGAATATAGGAGCATCCATTTAGAATGTTGATGAGGAGTAATTTCTTTAGCCAGAGATTGGCAAATCTGTGGGATTTGTTTTTACAGGCAGCTTAGAAGCCCAGCCCTTACACATATTTAAGGCCGAGGTTGATAAATTCTTGATTGGTCAGAGCATGAAGGGATCTGGGGAGAAGGCAGGAGACTGGTGCTGAGACGGAAAATGGATCAGCCATGATGGAATGGTGGAGCAGGCTCGATGGGCCAAATGGCCTAATTCTGCTCCTATATCTTATGGTCTTGTGGTCTTGCATTTGCCTCCTCCCCTTCCCACCCCATTCCCCCGTCTCTTCAATCTCCTCCTGTCCAAAGTAAATTTATTATCGAAGAGCGTACTGTGTATGTCACTATTGACCACCCTGTGAACATTCACAGTAAAAGAAGTTCATTAGAATCAATGGAATAAACTAATAACTAAGTACTAAAGAAGTCAAACTGTGCAAATACTAAAACACTAATAATGGTCATAATATTAAATGCGGTAGTTGATATATAATACCGAGAAGAAGTTGTTGTTAGGGGAGTCCGTGTTGAGATGAGTGAAGTTATCCAAGCTGGTTCAGGAGTCTGAAGCTTGAAGGGTAATAACTGTTCTCAAACTGACTGTGGGACCCTAATGCTCCTGTACCTGCTTCCTGATGGCTGCCTGGATGACAGATACTACTCTCTTGCAGCAGTGCTCCTTGGAGATGTGCTCAATAGTTCAGCGTCTCTCCGCTCATTCTGGCCCTTGCATGTAATTGTCAAGGCCATAGTTTCTGCCATTCTCTCCCGAAAATTCCCCAACTCTCTTTCCCCCTTCGAAACCTACCCTCACTGAGTAAGATTTGATCACCTGCCCTAATATCCCACGGTAGTCTTCACCATAAATTACAAACCATGAATTAGGAACAGGAGTAGGCCACTCAGCCCGTCAAACCCGATGCCACATTTAGTAAGTTCATAGCTGTTTTTATTGTGAGCTCAAACCTGCATTCCCTTCCCAAATGAAATGCACTAAATCCTTTTTTAAACAAAAAGCAAGCTATTTCTTCCTAACTTTCCCCCACCAAACCAAAAAGGAAATGAAACCGGCCGACTAGATGGAGAGGCCCCACAAAGGTAAGGGTTTTGTTGCTCAACATGCAATGCCTCGGATATTCTGATTGTTTACATGTTCTCACCAGTATTGTGGTGAGCACCACAGTCTCACTGATGTTCAAGATTTATGAAGCATAACATAATTTTTTTATATTCAATTCCTCTAGTGATATACACCATCATAAGAACCATGAGACATAGGAGCAGAATTAGGCCATTCAGCCCATCAAATCTGCTGCACCATTCCATCATGGCTGATTTATTATCCCTCTCAACCTCATTCTGCTGTCTTCTCCCATAACCTTTGACACCATAAAGAACCTATCAGCCTCTGCTTTAAATATACCCAGTGACTTGCCCTCCACAGCCAAGTCATTCCACAGATTCATCACCCTCTGGCTAAAGAAATTCCTCCTCATCTCTGTTCTAAAGGGACAAGCCTCTATTCTGAGGCTGCGTCCTCTGGTCCTAGTCTTCCCAGTATCGGAAACATCCTCTCCATATCCATTCTATTCCATCAATAATCCTGAGAGCTTTCTCAATTATTTGCAGACCCAGCACACAGAATCTTCAGCAAGGCATGTAGCAGACCTCTCCGTCATTGACTGATGAATCTCCCATGAAATGGCTTGGCAAGTTTTATCTAGTTAATGTCCTATACAAAATGGCAGTAGTTTATTCTTCGGACTTCACTCACCTCCAACAGCACAGCAGCTCCAAGGTACTGAAGGTAATTATGTTCTTTATGTCAAATGGTAAAGGAAGGATTAAAGTCAATTTATTACTGAAGTACGTATGTGTAACCATGCACAACCCTGAGTTTCTTGCTTGGATCCTAACCCTGATTACACTGGACAACAATATTTTTTTGAAAGTTTTACTTCCTCAAAATTTTATTTTGTGTGGTTATGATAGATCACTTGAAGCTGAACACAAATATAATTTCAGACAACTTGTATCACGCAGGAACTTGGAGAAACTTTTATTAATATAATGTGTTTAGTTGCATAACAGCACTGAATCATTGCCTTAGTTCAACTAAGCTATAAGTGTTTTGTTGATGATTTCTTTTGTACTCACTGTCTGGGGCTTCTCACTTAAGTGTCCAACAATAATCAGCCAGCATTGATGGATTCCAGTTGCCTTGATAATGTTTTTCCATGACCACAATGTCCTGGTGAAACCTTTCACTGTGCTCATCGCCAACAGTGCCAAGATTTGCAGGAAAGAAATGGGAATGCAGAAAATGACTCTTCGATGACACGGTGCACTTGTGTGCTTGAAGCATGTTGTCAACCAGCTGCACGTAGTTTGGTGCTCTGTAGTTGCCAAGAAAATTTTCAACAACATCCTTGAATGCCTTCCATGCGATTTTCTCCGGTCCCACTAGAAGTTCTTCAAATTCCCTTTCTGTCATCGATGACCTGTTTGACTTGTGGACCAACAAAAATGCCTTCCTTAATCTTGGCATCAGTTTTTCTGACTTGAGTTATGAATTGAAATAACAAATATAGGCATGATAGAAAAATTTCATGGTGATTTTCATGATCAGCAACCCAAGGTCCATACGATACTCCCAAAGGTATTCAGGAAGCAAAATTTTTGATGTCCAGTTTTATTGGCATTTATGTTACGGTGCACAACCTTGAAACTGATTTTCTTGCAGGCATTTAAAGATAATGAAATACAATAGAAACTATGAAAAACTATAAATAAGAGAGACTGACAAACAACCAATGTGCAAAAGAAGATAAATTGTGCAAATTAAAAAAAACCGAGAACATGAGTTATGGAATCCTTGAAAGTGAGTGTATAGGTTGTGGAGTCAGTCCACCATTGAGGTGAGCCAATTCATCCACGCTGGTCAGGAGCCTGATGTTTGTAGAGTAATAGCTGTCCCTGGACCTGATAGTGTAGGCAGGGCATGACAAGTTTTAACTAATTAATGTTGCTATAGAAATGGAAGTAGTTTATTGCTCTGCTCTCACTGAGGTTGGGTGGTTTACAACCAGAGGTCGTGGGTTAAGGGTGAAGGGTGAAAAGTTTAAGGGGAACATGAGGGGAATCTTCTCCACTCAGAGGATTGTGAGAATGTGGAATGAGCTGCCAGCACAAAAGGGCAACTTTGCAACTTTGATTTCAATGTTTAAGAGACGTTTGGAGAGGTACATGGATGGTAGGGCTGTGAGAGCTGTGGTCTGTGTGCAGGTCGATGGGAGCAGGCAGTTTAAGTGGTTTGGCATGGACTAGAAGGGCTGAAGGGCCAGTTTCTGTGTTGTGACAATGAAGTCAGAGGAAAAGCTGAAACAGTGAAGGGCTCCAGTTATATTACAATCCGTGCCACTGGGCCCTGACCCTAGTCTGACAAGGCAACTGTGCATCAGCTTCCCCATGTTAAAAAGAAGTCACGCACAGGCGTTCTCCAGTAAGGGAATCCACCCTAACATCACGATTCAGTTCCATGGAGATCAACAAGTGGCGAAGGGGGCAGGATTGTGAGGTCTGGAACCCTCCAGTCATGAGCTCTCACTGGGTCAGAATATATAGAACCCTGGATCGACCCCTACAGCCACTTGAAGACCTAACATCAGACAACCCCTTCGGGAAAGATCATACTCGACTCAAGTGATTGCACTACTGCCTTTACAGGGAGCAGCAACACTTACTGGCCAGTTTACTCCTCAGGACATGTGTAGGAGGGATATGGAGGGGAAGGGCTATGGTTTGGGTACAGGTCAATGGGACTAAGCAGATTAATAGTTCAGCATGTAATAGATGGGTTGAAGGGCCTGTTTCTGTGTGGTAGTGTTCACTACACTATGACAAAATGGTCCTCACAGTGACCAGACCGTGTGATTAGATGAATACACTTCTGGCTGGCATCTTAAGCGTGATAGCTGGTTGGAGAGTTGCTGCAGTTCCAACCCAGGATCAAAGGTCAAATTGGACACTGTTGCTCAGTGAGTCAGTGCCGCCCTGATCTCAGGGTGTGTGAGATGATGAAGAAGGAAGAGAAACCAGAGGAGGTTGCCACATCATTTCAGTTGACTTCCTCATTATCTGTAACGTACAACTGCCACTGGTTTATCTCTGAATGGATCGGACGGTTTCCTTTATTCTGATTCAGGTGCCTTACGTTCTGTTTACTATCGTCACTTACCTGGACATCCACCGGGTGAAGCCCTGCACACACTGCCACCTCCTCCTTATGTCAACAAGAAGATATTTATGGAGTCTTATGGTCAAACAGATTACAAACAGGCCCTTTGGCCCGTCATATCAATGCTAACCTTTGTGTCTGTCTGCACTAATCCCATCTGCCCGTAGTAGATCCATATCCCTCTACCTTTCCAAGATGCAGGGTTTCAACCCAAAATATCAACAATTCTTTTGCTCCCACAGATGCTGCTTGTTGGATTTGGACCGTATATTGTCCGGAAGGTTCTTTGGAAGCCACGAATGAGGCGGATTCTTGTGGTTACAGCCGTTTTATCAGATGTTCAAATAAAGAAATAATAGTAACTGACTCAGTCTACTGTATGGAAGGAAGAGAGAGAGAGAGGGAGAGAGCGAGAAAGAGAGAGAGAGGGAGAGAGTGAGAAAGAGAGAGAGAGGGAGAGAGCGAGAAAGAGAGGGGGGAGAGATAGAGAGACGGGGAGAGAGAGAGGGGAGAAGCAGAGGGAGAGACAGAGACAGACAGAGATATTATGTTTTGCGACTTCAAAACATTAAGCTAATTCAAAGGGCTCTCAGGAGCCTGAAAGGTGGGTCTAACTTCAAGTTTACTTTAGGCAAGGCTCACACTTATCACATGATGGCATGATGGCATATGCAATTAATGTATTTTTACATATAACCCGTAATTAATTATTTAAACAAATAAGAATACAATCAGACTATATTTACAAGTTTACTCAAATGTTATTGAAATATTAAATACGCAAGAGAGACAGAGAGAGAGAAGCAGGTATCTATATATGAGAGAGAGAGAGAGAGAGATGCAGTGAGAGAGAGAGAAAGAATAAAACAAACAAAGAATCTTGCCTCATTGTTGATTTGTATATTGCAAACTAGTGCAAACTGGACAGAAGGAATTTCTTTTGATAAAAGGCTGGTCCTGGACTTATTTCATAATTTACTGGCATAATTTACATATTACTATTTAACTATTTATTAATATTTTCTATTACTATTCTATTACTATTTATTATTTCTATGACTATTACTATTTACTAATAGTAATATTACTATTACTATTTATTATTTATGGTGCAACTGTAACGAAAACCAATTTCCTCCAGGGTCAATAAAGTATGACTATGACTATGACTAAAAAGAGCCTATGAGACATTTTGCTTTATGCTGCCCAGGTTTACAGGCAAAAAAAAAACAGCACAAATATAGAACCAGCTTTACTCCAAGTTACTGAAACTTTACTGAACATTTACAAACAAACAGGCGATTTATAAGTAAGCATAAAGAAAGCTAACCTTCAAGCAAAGTAACAACTTAGAAGACTCTAATCTAACATTCCTGACCCAGGGGATCCCTCCTGCAGGTTGTTGCTCTGTCCAAATGCCTTCTAACGATTGTAATTGTACCTGCCTCTGTTATCTCCTCTATCAACCCACACGGTCTTCCCAGCATCGTGTGCGTTTCTCCCTTCACCATCCCATCTCCCTGTGTTGCCGTTCAGACTCTTGTTGTATTAGTCAGAGAGCAGAGGAGCAAGTTCACCTCTGCTTCTTAAACACGTTTTCACTGCAGCCAGTGCAAAACTCTTCGCGATTTCTACGCCGTACAAGAGTTTTAAATTGGTCTCTGAATTAGAATTTTAAAACTTCTCCCAGTCATAGTTTTACAAGAACTAGCAGTTTTACAAGAATCATATCAAAAGCGAGAGATGATACTAATCAGGAAACATTAGTTAGGACTGGGTTCTTTTCTCTGGTAAGAGTAAATTGGTGAGTTGGTTTATTATTGTCACATGTACTGAGGTGCAATGAAAAACCTGAATTCAGATTCAGATCTATTGATTACATGTACATTGAAGCATACAGTGAAATATGTCTCAGGGTGAAGAAGCAACACCTATTCTGTCTGGGTTGCCTCTAACCTGATGATACGCACACCGATTTCTCCTTCCTTTTAATTTTTTCCCCTTCCCCTTCCCCTTCCCCTTCCCCTTCCCTCTTCTTCTATTCCCCACTCTGGCCTCTTATCTCTTCTCACTTACCTATCACCTCCCCCCGATACTCCTCCTCCATCCCTTTCTCCTATGGTCCACCCTCCTCTCCTATCGTATTCCTTCCTCTCCAGCTCTTCACTTAGGTGCCCCAATCACTTTCTAGCTTGTTCTCCCTCCCCTCCCTCCACCTTTTTATTCTGACAGCTTCCCCTGTCCTTTCCAGTCCTGAAGAAAGTTCTCAGCCTGAAACGTTGACTGTTTATTAATTACCGTGGGTGCTGCCTGACCTGCCGAGTTCCTCAGCATTTTGTGTGTGTTGCTCTGGATTTCCAGCATCAGCAGAATTTCTTGTGTAAATGACCAACACACCCAAGGATAAGTTGGGGCAGCCTACAAGTGTGGCCACACATTCAGGCACCAACATAGTATGCCCACAATGGTCAACGCACAACAACAACAACACAGGCAGCAGCAACAACAGAACAAAATCAAGACAAATTCCTCTCCCGCCCACCTACCCATCAGACAGGCCTCCAGCCTCGGGACAGGCTGCCACTTTGGACTCTCAGACACTGGGCCTCTAACCTCCAGGCTCTGGTGCAGGCTCACAGATTTGACCTTTGGGCCTCTTCCTCTGGACACGCCGACTTCGGCCTTTGACCTTTCTACCTCTGGACTTTGGTCTTTGACCTGCCTGCCTCCTGATTTGCTGAGCTCTGGATCCACCTCTGGCTTTGCCCTTTGGACTTCGCCGACCTCTGGCTATCAACCCCAGGACTTGCTGATCAGAGCTTTGCATATCATCCATACAGATCACTTCATTACAACAGTGGGCTCAACTGCATCAGCACGACACTATTGCAGCTCAGTGCGCCCGAGTTCAGAGTACAATTCCAGTGCCACCCGTAAACAGTATGTATGTTCTTACAGTGACCGCATGGGTTTCCCCCGGGTGCTCCGGTTTTTTTCCCGCAATCTAAAGACGTACCGGTTCGTAGGTTGATTAGTCGTTCAAAATTATGCTGTGATTATGCTAGGATTAAATCAATCGGTTGCTGGGGGGCCAGAAGGGCCAGTTGTGTGTGGTATCTCGGTGAGGTATCTCCGTGAGGTATCTCGGTGAGGTATCTCGGTGAGGTATCTCCGTGAGGTATCTCGGTGAGGTATCTCCGTGAGGTAACTCGGTGAGGTATCTCCGTGAGGTAACTCGGTGAGGTATCTCCGTGAGGTAACTCGGTGAGGTATCTCGGTGAGGTATCTCCGTGAGGTATCTCCGTGAGGTATCTCCGTGAGGTAAGTCGGTGAGGTATCTCCGTGAGGTATCTCGGTAAGGTATCTCCGTGAGGTAACTCGGTAAGGTATCTCCGTGAGGTATCTCGGTAAGGTATCTCCGTGAGGTATCTCGGTAAGGTATCTCCGTGAGGTAACTCGGTAAGGTATCTCCATGAGGTAAATCGGTAAGGTATCTCCGTGAGGTATCTCGGTAAGGTGTCTCCGTGAGGTAACTCGGTAAGGTATCTCCGTGAGGTAAATCGGTAAGGTATCTCAGTGAGTTAACTCGGTAAGGTATCTCCGTGAGGTATCTCGGTAAGGTATCTCCGTGAGGTATCTCGGTAAGATATCTCCGTGCGGTATCTCGGTAAGGTATCTCAGTGAGGTAACTCGGTAAGGTATCTCCGTGAGGTATCTAGGTAAGGTATCTTGGTATCTTGGTAAGTAAATTAATCAGTACGGGGAGGTAGTACAAGGGAAACCAATAACAGAATGCAGAATAGAGCGTTACAGCTCTGGAGAAAATAGTGTGTGGGTAGACTATTTCTTAACAAGGTAGATTTCAGGTCTCATCATACTAGAGAATCATTCAATAGACAGTCCAAGAGTCTTATAGCAGTGAAATGGAGGCTGCCTTTGATGTTGTTGGTGGTCTGTGTACTTGAGTTTCTCTTTAACCTTTGCCTGAAAGAAGAGGAAGAGAGAATGACCAAGGTGGGATGGGCCCTTGTTCGTGTTGGATGTTTTCCTGAGACAGCAGGAAGCTGGACAGGGACAATGGCAGGGAGTCTGGTTTGCATGATGCCCTGGGCTGTGTTCGTAAGTCACTGTGGCTTGTTGTGGTCTTGGGCGAAGCAGGTTCCAGTCCAAGCTCCGATGCATCTGGGTATGAAGCTTTCTGTGGTACTTAAGTAAAAATTGGTGAGGGTCAACAGGAACATTCGCCTTCTGAGGAAGTAGAGATGCTGGCGTGCTTTCTTGGCCAGGTAGAGCCACAAATGACACTACAGCAGTATATTGTTTATTTATTTTGAGATATGGTGCAGAATATGCCCTTCTGCCCTTCAAGTCGTGCCGCCTAACAACCCCCAGCCTAATCATGGGACGATTTACGGTGACAAATCAATCTACCCCTCCAAGCGGACCACGACCTTGTCGTAGGGTTTGGAGGGTTGCGTGCCTCATTGACACAGGGAGCTGTGTCGGCTGAAGTCAGGCCTTTATGCTCTGTGCTCTTGGTGGGGCCACCTATGCTAAACAGGTCAAAGGGTAGATAGAGGCCAGACTAAGTGTGGTCCACCCGGTCCTCCAGGTTCGGGGGTTCAGCTCAGGGCTGACAACCCTGATTGGTAAAACAACATTGTTATGGAAACAGCAATGAAGAATCCTTCTACATCTGAGTGTGACGATAATCCTGAGTCTCTAACAGGGAGCTGTATGACTAAGAGCGTTGAAAACTGAGAGGAAGCTCTTGACATGATGACGAAAGCCTTGAACACCACCAGAGGTGGAGGCAGTCTTCATTGCTGCCCTAAACACCAGCGGCGTAACGGGTAGTAAATAATTAACCTACCAACTGGTACGTCTTTGGGCTGTGGAAGGAAACCGGATCGCCTGGAAGAAACCCGTGCGGTCACGGGGAGAACGTACAAACTCCTTACAAGCAGCGGCGGGAATTGAACCTGGGTCACCTGTACTGTACTGTTAATCACTACGCTACCGTGCTGCCACTAATGAAAAGTGATTTGACTTGAAAACTTAACCGCTTTCTCTCTCAGCGGATGCTACCTGACCTGCCGAGTGTTCCTAACATTGGCTGTCTTTGTTTCACATTTCTACCCTCTACAGTGTTTGATTTTTGTCTACTGTACCATCTCCAGGTGAGGCTACCTAAGTGGCCTAGCAACCAAACTGTGAGTTTCCTGGTCTGCCTACTTCACCCTGCCCAGGCTGCCGGGAGGACAACACTTCTGCTTTCTGTAAACAGTCCTCACGGCAGAGAGAGCAAAGCTTGGGTGCTTCCTGGGTGCAGGTGGGGAATTTTCAGAAGTGGGAGGGAATGCAGCCAAAAATGAGACAGTCTGCAGATGCTGGAAATCTAGAGCAACACACACGGAATGCTGGAGGAAGTCAGCAGGCTGGGCAGCGTCCACGGAAAAGAGCGGACGAGAGGGTCTCAGCCTGAAACGTCGACTGTTTACTCTTCTCCATAGGTGCTGTTTGACCTGCTGAGTTCCCCCAGCACCCTGTGCGGGGAATGCAGCCAGACTAGTTTGCACGTTGCTCAGCAACAGGTACTGATCGTGCGGACCACACCCAGTCCCACCCACCCGTGTGAAATGGCAGAAGCCCGAGCCTGGAGCTTTACACCGTGAACGTAAATACTGACTCAGAGTTCACCTCGCTTGGTATTTTATTTATTTATTCATTGAGATACAGCTCAGAGTGGACTGAAGCTCTCCACAGCCTCTGATTCAACCCGAGCCTAATAACAGGGCAATTTACAGTGACCATTTAACCTACCACCGGTACATCTTTGGACTGTGGGAGGAAACCAGAGCACCCGGAGGAAACCCAGGCGGTCACGGGGGGAACGTACAAGCTCCTTACAGGCGGTGGCGGGAATTGAACCCAGGTCATCTGTACTGTAAAGCATTGTGCTAACTGCTATGTTACTGTGCTACCCTTGGTCAATACACAAAGAATCATTGTACTCTTTATTGCACTGAATTTGTAGCGTAGTTGTTTCTGCCTCAGTAACGTTACCAATTTAGAAGTCCGGACTTGGGTCAAAGTCGAGTTTATTGCCATATGCACAAGTACAATAAAAAAATTCACTTGGAGCAGCTTCACAGACAGAAAGTATCAGATAAGCAGCATTCAAAACATGACTTAAAGATAAATAATATTCCTTTTTTTACAAGAAGGTACACAATTAGAACAAAAAAGATGTTGCATTGAGGTGCAAAGTGATCATAGTGGTCACAGTCGCTGTCTGTACATTCTCCCCGTGACCGCGTGGGTTTCCTCTGCGTGCTCTGGTTTCCTCCCCCATTCCAAAGACGTACGGGTTAGGAGGTTGATTGGCCACACGGGTGTAATTGGGCAGCGTGGGCCCGGAAGGGCTTGTCACTGTGCTGTTTCTCTAAGTGAGTAACGTTGCGATACGAAATAGGGATTAGCTTTGTGTAACACACATAAAATGTTGGAGGAACTCAGCAGGCCAGGCAGCATCTAGGAAAAGGGGACAGTCGAAGTTTCAGGCTGAAATGTCGACGGTTGACTCATTTCCATAGATGCTGCCTGGCCTGCGGAGTTCCTCCAGCATTTTGTGTGTGCTGCTCGGATCTCCAGCATCTGCAGATTTTCTCTTAGCAACCCACAAGAAAGTTGCTGGTGAACGCAGCAGGCCAGGCAGCATCTCTGGGAAGAGGTACAGTCAATGTTTCGGGCCGAGACCCTTCGTCAGGGCCAAAGGGTCTCTGCCTGAAACGTCGACTGCACCTCTTCCTGTAGATGCTGCCTGGCCTGCTGCGTTCACCAGCATTTCGTGTGTGTGTTGCTCTAATTTAGACGTGATGTTTTTCTTGCCAACGCTGCTCTGTGCCTGTGGTGCTACTGCGAGTAGGTTTCTTGTTGCTCCCGTGCACACGTGGACTTACGCGTAGGACAATAAACTTGACTTTGACTTTGAAGCATGGTGGAGTCCTTCATTGCCTCATGGGCTGTAAGACACTTTGGAACGTTGTGAAAAGAATGTGAATGGTGCTACAGGACTGAAGGACTACTTTGTTTCCACCCTACCCCCCACCACCATCAGGGATGCAGGTTCTGTCCTGTGTTAGGAGCTCGGATGAGTTTGTGTGGATGCAGGAAATCTGTCAGGAGCTGCCCAGCTTGTTCAGCCTCAGCTGTTCCACACCCCAGAGCTCCTCCCAGCTGCCAGGACCCTGCCTGCATTGTCTATTCAGCTGGGGGGGGGAGGTGGGGGGTGGGGTGGTGCGGGAAAACTGCCCGAGTACCTCAGCACAGCTGAGTCTCAGTGGGAATGCTGTCCTGTTGTCATGGAAATGCTATGTTTTGCATTGTCTGCCAGACCCCATCGCCAAGGCTGACTGCTGACACCGTGCAAAAACTCAGAGGGAGGCACTGTCCACTGCTGCCTCCTTTGTGTCTTTGGACAATCCCTACTTCTTCTGTTTTGTTTCCTTGACTTGAGCTCTGGTTTACCTTCAGCCGGGCCCCTTTGTGTCCGACATGGGATTCATCCAAAGGGAGGTGCCCAGAAAGTCTGTTAGTCTTGAGGAAAACGCAATCTGAAAAGCGGACCTCCCAAGCCACATCATCCTGACTGAATATTGCTCCTCCCTCATCTTCTAATGGAGGTGAACCCTGGAACTCTCCAATGACACGGTGAATGCACCTTCACCAGGAGGTTGCGAGAATATCTTTATGAGGATAGGTGAGTGAGTGGGGACATTTCTCTTTGGAGTGAAGGAAGATGAGAGGTGACTTGATGGAGGTGCACAAGCTGATGCAAGACATAGATCAATTGGACAGCCAGAGGCTTTTTCCTGGGGTGGAAATAGCTAACCAGGAGGTGATCGGAAGGAAATGTGGGGAAAATATACAGAGAGTGTGGATGCTGGGTGTGGTGGTAGAGACAGATACATTAGGAACATTTAAGAAACTCTTAGATAGGCATATAGCTGATAGGAAAATGGAGGCCTCTACAGATGGAAGGGATTGGATTGATCTTAGAGTAGGGTAAAATGTCAGCACAACATCGTGGGCTGAAGGGCCCGTACTCTGCTGTAGTGTTTAGGTATTTAAAGTTCCTGGGTGTTTGAGGATCGATCCTGGGCTACAAAGAAGACATGACACAGTGGCTATATTTCATTAGGAGTTTGAGGAGATTTGGTATGTCACCAAGGACACTGGCAAGTTTCTACGGGTGTATTATGGAGAGTATTCTAACCGGCTACATCACCAGCTGGTATGGGGGCTGGCTACTGCAGAAAGTTGCAAACTCAGTCATCTCCATCATGGGCACTAGCCTCCACAGTATCCAGAACATCTTCAAGGGGCGATGCTTCAAAAAGGCGGCATCTATCGTTAGGGACCCCCATCACCCAGGACATGCCCTGTTCTCATTACTACCATCAGGAAGGAGGTACAGAAGCCTGAAGGCACATGCTCAACGATTCAGGAACAGCTTCTTCCCGTCTGCCATCCAATTTCTGAATGGACATTGAAACAATGAACACTACCTCACTACTTTTTCTTAATTTGCACTATTATTTAATGTAACTATATATATATTTACATACTTACAGATTTTATAATTATGTACTGTTGGCACATTACACTTGCCGGTGATGTTAACCTGATTCTGCCCTGCACTGTGCTCAGTGTGGTTGAGTGGTCGAAGATTGAAGATGATGTGATTAGGTTGCAGTTACCCCTGGCGCTGTAGGGTTAGGTCTCGCTCCTGAAACTGGGTATTATTAGATGAGGATTGCCCCTCTTCTTCTCAGTCCAGAGGAAGGCTCTCTACCAAAACGATCGATTCTGCCTGACTCACAGAGCTCCCCCAACGTCCTGTGTGTTGTCCTTTTGCTGCTTTATCTTCTTCCTTTGGTCACTACGTTGGGCAGCACAGTGCAGCAGCAGGTAGTGCTGCTGCCTCATAGCACCACTCCTGACCTGTTGTTCTGCTCAGTCCCATTGACTCATACCTGGACCATAGCCCTCCGTATCTCTCCCACCCGTGTACCTATTCAAACTTCTCTTAAACGTTGCACTTGAACCCAAATCCACCTCTTCCACTGGCAGCTCGTTCCACACTTCACACCACGCTCTGAGTGAAGAAGTTCCTCTCAGGTTTCACTTAAATATTTCACCTTTCAGCCTTAACACATGACCTCCAGTTCTTGTTTCACCCAGTCTAAGTGGAAAAAGCTTGCTTGCATTCAACCTATTTATACCCCTCATAATTCTGAGCACCTCTATCAAATCTCCCCTCATTCTCCTACACTCCAGGGAATAAAGTCCTAACCTATTCAACCCTTCTCTATAACTCAGGCCCACATGTCCTGGCAGCATTCTTACATATCCAGGGTGGCCCATTGCTTCTGCCTGTTTCTGTCCCGCTGTACTCATGTCCTCGTAGCTTGACTCTATTTTACTCTCCTTAGTTCAATCCCTTCGTAGCACTTCACATGTTCTCAATCTTCTCAACAACTTCCAAATCCCTGGCTCTGATCACTTCATTTTTCACCATGGATGAAACAGATAAAAGATAAAAGATCAGCTTTATTAAATGATCAAAACATTCAGTGAAGTGTATTGTTTGTGTCAATAATATATACACTATCCGCCATCAAGAAGGGCTTAAAGCTCATTGCTTCTTTCTCGACAACAGACCCGAACAATTCCCCTCTACCACCACCCTCCTCTGTCTGGCAGAACTGGTCCTCACCCTCAACAATTTCTCTTTCAGCCTCTCCAAACCCAAAGTCTGGCCATGGGCACCTGCATAGGCTCCAGCTACGTAGAATAGTCCATGTTCTAAGCCTTCCCTGGTAATGGTCCCCGATTCTTCCTACGCTACATTGACAACTGCATCATTGCTGCTTTATGCACCTAAGCTGAGCTCGTCAACTTCATCAACTTTGCCTCCAACTTCCACCCTGCTCTTAATTCACTTAGTCCACTTCTGACACCTCTCTCTTCCCCCTTTCTGGATCTCCCTGCCTCAATTCCCACCACTGTCTGTAAGGAGTTTGTATGTTCTCCCTGTGACTGTGAGGGTTTCATCCAGGTGCTCCAGTTTCCTCCCACCTACGCTCTAAAGACACTTGGACAGTAAGTTGTAGGTATGCTATGTTGGTACACTTGTGGGCTGCCCCAACACATCCTCAGACTGTGCTGGTTATTGACACAAGCAACACAATTCACTGAATGCTTTGATAAAGCTAATCTTTTATCTTTATCTGTTTCTTTACCATAGGGTGTGCACCTTGTATAAATTCCGGAATGGTACCAGCCAATCCCTGTGCTGAAACTTAGATGCAGAACTGAAGATGACTGGCAAAAAAATTCTGAAGTGAGGGAGGAAGAGAATGCTTTTTTTGCTCCCTGTGTGTTTGGAATTCAGAATACATTGCGTGGGGGAGGACTGGGGACAGATTCAGCTGTACTGTTCAAAACAGAGCAAAGAAACTAAAGAACTACTGGAGGAACCCAGGGAGCATCTGTGCAGGAAAATGGACTGACCGTTGAGCCCATCTACAAGTAGTGCTGCCACAAGAAAGCAGCATCATTCGTCAGGGACCCCCACCATCCAGACCATGCTCTCATCTTCCTACTACCATCGGGCAGGAGGTACGGGAGCCTCAGGTCCCACACCACCAGGTTCAGGAACAGTTATTATTCCTCAACCATCGGGCTCTTGGACCTGCATGGATGAGTTCACTCACCACAACTCTGAATTGATCATTGAACACGACCTATAGACCCTCTTCCAAGGACTCTCCTCCATTGACTCTTTTCCAAAGACTCAGCAACTCATGTTGTTGGTAGTACTTATTTATACAGTAATACCATTACTTGTTTCTTTCTGTACTTGCACAAATGGTCAGTCTTTGTTTGTAGTTCTTCATTGATTCTACTGTGCTTCCTTGTTTTACTGTGAATGCCTGCAAGAGGTCTGAATAGGGTGGAGGTTACCACAACACCTTATGGTACCAGCAACATGGGTTCAATTCCGGCCACTGCCAGTAACGAGTTTGTACGCTCTCCCTGTGGCCAGGAAGGTTTCCTCCGGGTGCTCTGGTTTCCTCCCACAGTCCAAAGGTGTACCGGTTGGAAGGTTAATTGGTCGTTGTAAGTTGTCCCCTGATTAGGCTCGGGTTAAATCGGGGGATTGCTGGGCGGTGTGGTTCGAATGGCCAGAAGGGCCTATTCTGCACTGTATCTCAATAAATAAATTAAATTAAATGAATCTTGTGATTGTATGTGGCAACATATACATACTTTGATAATAAAATTCACTTCGAGCTGTGAACTTCGGGCGTTTTGGCCGAGAACCTTCATCTGGAATGAAGGAGTGGCGGGGAGATGGCCAGTATAAGAGATGAAGGGCAGAGGTGTGGCAGATCCAGGGGGAGAAGGGTTAATTCAGCTGCAGAAGGAAAGGGTGGATATAGCGACGGAGGTTGGGGGGTGATAGGTGGAGGCACCAAAGGGCTGCAGATGATGGAATCTGATGGGAAAGGAAGTTGGAGCATGCAGCCAAAAGGGAAGAGTGGGAGTTGGATAAGGATATTTTTAAAGCTCTGGGAAGTGGGTAGGGAAGTGGGAATGAGTCTTGCCAGATGTCTCTTATATAGGAGGCAGGACGAACCCAGTGTCCTGTGACCATCTGGGACTCTGGGAACTGGTTTAGCTGCATGGATGTCAGCTGCAGTGAGGATATAGACCCTCACATTAAGCTTTCTCATGCCCAGCAAAACGCCTTCCGTGTTTACTCAAGTTACCAAGTAGTCTCCAGTATCTCAGGAAGATCTCAAGCAATGCTGACTTGAGATAGGTGGCCTTTATTATGGGAAAAGGTTCATCTGACTCCGGTTTGGCCGTTCCTGTAAACTCACATGTAAAGTGCCCACATCTTTGGTGTTGCTCTGTGACAAAATCTGGTTAAAAACTTAAAACCACAAGGTCTCAAATACAACATCCTTCTGCAAAAGTTGGAAATGTTGGCTCTTGGGCTATTATTTTACATTTTTTCCCCTCCACTTTTGCAAAAGGAATCTGGTCAATCACTTTCCTGCTCCAGCTATAATTTAGACAAGATTCTGAACTGTACTTGACTCCTAATAAATCCATTGCTTGGGAGCGGGCACTAGGGCCTGTGGACAGCCAAGCTGCTTCTGCTCAGCGGCCTGCAGTGCATTTCCGTCCCCACCCGCCCCTGGAAGCAGGTGGAGCTGCAGTTCATGACTTTGTGCAGGCCCTGCCTGCCTGCTCGACCTTCCTCATAGCCCTGGGTGTTACCTCAAGCTTCCTGTGCAGTTAATGGCCCACTTGTACAGCACGAGACAAGGCAGGATCTGATAGCAGACATGTAGGTGGCTGTGGTTTGCCCACACTGATCGCGAATGGAGCGAGGCAAAGCTTTGGGCCTTGACAGGCTCTTTCACAGTTTCGGGACTTCCCAAAGTGCTTCTTAAGTACAGGCAATTTTGTAATGTTGGAAATGAAGAGACGTTTTACACAAAATCAGCAGTGTCGTAGTGATAATCTATTTTAGTGTGGGTTAAAAAATGACTATAGAATACCACAAACTCCTCTGCACCTTCTTTGAAATAATGCCACAAGGTTTTGACACTGATCGGAGAAAGAAAGGTCGGTTTTGTTTACTGTGGATCCAAAACAGCAGCGCAACACTCCCACACTATCGACTGCAATTGTAGACAGCAATTCCTCACAGCGTCATGCAACACAGATGCAGGCCATTCAGCCCGCTAAGAACATGATGACCCTCAACTTTAGGAGGTGAGGCAGTCGCATGTGCTCCTCTTCACATGAAGAGTGCCCAGGTCCAGGAGATTGAGGATTTCAAGTTCCCAGGAGTGGACATCACCAGTTGCCTGTCCTGGTCCAACCGTGTGGATGTCACTATCAGAAAGCTCAGCTGCGTCTCTGCTTTCTCAGGAGGCTAGGGAAGTTTGTCAGTTCCTCTTCCTGTTTAAGGTGCCACTGCTGAAGACGTGCGGCAACTTACTGGCGGTTCATAAAGCAAGAAATACAACTAAATACTTTATTTATTACAGTCTCCTGTGGAAAATTGTGGTAAACCAACACTGCAAGCAATGAAGAGGCGAGCGAAGGCAAGGTTGACTCGTGCTGAGGAGTGCCGGTGCGAAGCAAAGTCGGGGCGAGGTCGAGACTCTTTGCAGAAGTGGCCAGAGCGGGGTCGAGGCATGTTCGAGAAGTGGTTGGAATGAGGTTGAGGCATGTTCTAGAAGTGGTCAGAGTGAAGTCGAGAGGTGTTCAGGAAGCGGTCGGAGTGAAGTTGAGGCGTGTTTGAGAAATGATCAGAGCGAGGTCGAGACACGTTCAAGAAGTGGGCGAAGTGAGGTCAAGGCATGGTTGGGACAGGGTCGGGGCGTACAAAACAGAGAGATGTTGGAGTGGAGCAGTTTCGGAACCAGTCCACCAAAACTGAGAACGAGGTCTAAGCACCAGGCCAATTTGGAAAAGTCGGGTACGGGCTGGAACATGGTGGTGGGGTTCCAGCCCAGAGTGTGTTGACCCAGCAAAGAATGGCCTGATATTTGGATGATTTAGAGACTGGGCTGGATGGATTGAAATGCAGGGTGTTGGTACTGGAAGCCAGGTTCTGTGACAGTTGCTCTACTCTTCACTGTGCCAAGCCTGCGCTGAGGCCGTGGGATGGCTCTCCATTCTCTCAGGGCTTTGTGTCCATGGACTCACTTTTGTTCTGAATGCCTGTTGCTTGCTATTATTGTTTGCAAGATTTGTGTTTTCTTTCTCTCTCTCTCTCTCTCTCTCTCTCTCTCTCTCTGTGCACGTCTGGCGTTTTTTGTTTTTTTTTTCAAATCGATTCTTTTGGGTTTCTTGCTTTGTGGCTGCCCGTAAGGAGATGAATCTCAGGGTCGTATAACGTACAGATACTTTGATAGTAAATGTACTTTAAATGTTGCCCCCCACTAATTTTTATCGATACGTCATAGAACACGTCCTATCTGGATGCATCACAGCTGGGTGCGGCAACTGTTCTTCATGTGGCCACTGGAAACCGCAGCGAGTTGTGGACACAGCTCAGCACGTCACAGGAACTTGCCTCCCCTCCATGGACTCTATTTACTGCCTCTGTAAAACCAGGCAGCAGCATCCAAGGCACCAGTCAGATCTCCTACAGTCTCCTCTATTCCAGAAATAAGCCCAGATTTACCAGTCCATCCACAGAAACTAGAGTCCCTCAACCCTGCAATGGCAGTGAGTCTCCTCTCTTTCCCAAGTGGTAACTATGCTTCTTCTTCCTGAGGTGCTGTCTGACTTGGAACCTGGGACAGAGAACACAGAGGAGTACAACACAGTAACCGGCCCTTCAGCCCACAATCGTGTTGCGAACCAGCTAAAACCCGCTGAGTATTTGCAGCGCTTCCTGTTTCTTTCTGATTCCCAGCATTTTGGTGACCACAATTCAGAACAAATTCATTGGTCATGAAGCAGGTTGGGGGAGTCCTGGACATTTGTAGAAATATAAGCGTGCATTCCATTATTGTGAGTGGCTGCTATTTACTGCTCTGGGCATCACTCCCAGACTGATATACCTCCGAGAATGAAGGTCAGCAGCGATATCCACACAAAGCAGGTCAATGCAGCTAGCACAGACACTGAGGGCAATGCAGGGAGAAACATTCAAGTTAACATTTTAAACATCATACTTCAATATTGCTGGCCAGAAATTATCTTACACAACCTAGTTCACACATGTAGTATTGCAAGCAAGGTAAGGGCACAAAGACGAGCCTTTCTGTAACATCCTCATCGACCGTCTAAACTAAGAGACCCACACTGTCGGAAGGACAGTACTGAGGGAGTGTCACACTGTCAGAGGGACGGTACTGAGGGAGTGTCTCACCATCGGAGGGACAGTACTGAGGGAGTGTCACACTGTCGGACGGACGGTACTGAGGGAGAGTCACACTGTCGGGGGGACAGTACTGAGGGAGTGTCTCACTGTCGGAGGGACAGTACGGAGGGAGTGTCACACTGTCGGAGGGACGGTACTGAGGGAGTGTCTCACTGTCGGGGGGACAGTACTGAGGGAGTGTCTCACTGTCGGAGGGACAGTACGGAGGGAGTGTCACACTGTCGGAGGGACGGTACTGAGGGAGTGTCACACTGTCGGAGGGACAGTACGGAGGGAGTGTCACACTGTCGGAGGGACAGTACTGAGGGAGTGTCTCACTGTCGGAGGGACAGTACTGAGGGAGTGTCACACTGTCTGAGGGACGGTACCGAGAGAGTGTCACACTGTCAGAGGGACAGTACTGAGGGTGTGTCTCACTGTCGGAGGGACAGTACTGAGGGAGTGTCACTGTCAGAGGGACAGTACTGAGGGAGTGTCACACTGTCAGGGGGACAGTACTGAGGGAGTGTCACACTGTTGGAGGGACGGTACTGAGGGAGTGTCACACTGTCGGAGGGACAGTACTGAGGGAGTGTCTCACTGTCAGGGGGACAGTACTGAGGGAGTGTCACACTATCAGAGGGACAGTACTGAGGGAGTGTCTCACTGTCGGAGGGACAGTACTGAGGGAGTGTCACACTGTCAGAGGGACGGTACCGAGGGAGTGTCACACTGTCAAGAGTATTAGCGAGAGAGATAATGTTTCAGATCAGTGACCCCTTACAGTTACTAAACTGAAACTACTTGATTTTCTCAGTCCATAGACATCGTCTGATCAGCTGAGTATCTTTACAACTTTAAGTTATTTCACATTTCTAGCATCTGCAGTATTTAGATTTTGGAGTCGTGTCAAAAGGGATCCCTTCTTTCATAAATAGATGGAGCAGATATCAATATTTTGAGTGTCTGTCTGCATAGAGAGTAACGGCTGTATTTACATAACAGTTCATATGTACTTTATTGTCTATGGGTCCGGTACGGTATGTGAAATGTTTCCTTTCATTTGTCATCTGGTCAAGATAACTCAACCACAGTTTGAAACCTTCTTGGCAAGATATGAGAACTGTGAGAGGCAGTGGATCCAGTCAGACAGGTGGTCCCAGAGAGCGGCCCTGGTACTAAAAGACCTCTTTCTCTACTGCATAACAGCCAATGTTACAGTCATCTGTGTGCTCAGCTACTGAACTCAAAACTCCAGGCGAAAACCACCAATCTGAACTGAGGGGGTATGGCCCAGTCACTTGGTGAAGGCGTTAATACATTACAGCCAATTAATTCTTTTTACGTGCAACACTTCCTCAGTACTGTCCCTCCGATTGTGTGACGCTCCCGCGGTACCGTCCCTCCGACGGCGAGACGCTCCCTCGGTACCGTCCCTCCAACGGCCAGACGCTCCCTCGGTACCGTCCCTCCGACGGCGAGACGCTCCCTCGGTACTGTCCCTCCGACGGCGCGACGCTCCCTCGGTACCGTCCCTCCGACGGCGAGACACTCCCTCTGTACCATCCCTCCGACAGTGTGACACTCCCTCAGTACCCTGATCTGAGAGATACGCCCACAGACAGTCAGTCTGATCCGGCTGTTTCAGCTGGACGTAAGTGTTGGTGGGATTCTGAATGTAAGTTTCCCAGACACGGATCAGTGCTGGTGTGTGAATTACTCTTGGATACATCCTTTTGTATCCCTGTTCTTCTCTCTTATCTTGTTTGCCTGAAGCATGAGTGAGTTTTACTGTCCATTAACAGTGCACTGCACTCTCCTGGACTACACTCGTGTTACATACTCCAGCCCCAGGCTGCCTCACTCCCAGGAGAGTGGGCTTGGTTGAGTTACATCGTCTGTTCTGTTCCACGTGATATGATTGAACTTCTCCCAACACGTTTTGGCAGGAAGCTCGGGTGAGGAGATTCCAGCTCCTGGGATCTGTGTTTGTTGGTGGGCCTTGACGCACTGTGGGTTTGGGAGAGAGGAAGTGAGCAGGATGGGTGGAATGTTGAGCGAGGTCTCATGCAGAAGGAATGCTGGAAAGCCTGGTCAGGGAATGTGGCCAACCTGTTCCAGCTGTTCGTGACTACAGCACCGACGGCCACCCATGAATGAAGAGGTTCTGTGGCCAATGGATCTTGGGGATGGTGCCAATTCCGACTGGCCAGTCACTGGAGGCCGCTACTATTGGAAAGCAAGATCCACGCAGGGATCTTGCTTTGCCATCTGGAAAGGTGGCACAACAGCCTTATGGCAGAGGAGGGAGTTTGCTGTGTCTGAACTCAGAAGTGCCTGTATGTTAGGTTTGGTAAGCAGAGCACTTGCTGACGAAGACACAGTAATTCACTTTCACCCCAGTTTCTATGATTCATGCGTCCGTTCGCCAACTCTCGTGTATAATGCATTAGTGGACGACAAAGAGTCTGAGCTCATAACTTGCATGAGCTAGAGAGGAGCCATCCTGCCAGTTCTGATTATGAAAGGGGACTGACTGTGCGGAGGATGAGAAGTGGCCCGTCCTGTCAAAAGGTCTGAAGTGTTCACTCGGGTTCTCTCTCTGCAGACACTGCCTGGCCTGCTGAACAATGGTGAATGGAGTGGTGACACGCTGATCACTCATGCCCACTGAAACTTGGCACACTGGCACCACCTGTGGAAGGATTCAGTCACTTGTGGTGTTGTGTGACAACCAGCTCTCTCTCTCACACACACACACAGAGTGCTGAGAGCACTGTGGTCTGGGTGTGAGTAGATGGGCCGAAGGGCCCATTTCTATGCTGTGCTGTATGATTCCATGACTGACTTAGATCCATATTTTCCTATGATAGAGAAGGATGCCATTCAGCCCATCGGGTTTATGCTTGCACACAGCAACTACATTCTCCTACTCGTCCTCTCTGCTTGGATCCTAACTCTGATTACCAATGCCTCTACGTATTGGTGAGGGTTAGGGATTCTGGCATCACAGATTTGTCCGGCTGCTTTGGAGCTGTAGGCATCTTCTGCCATACGAGAACTCTGTTTGTGGCTGCAGTTCCGACCTGTGATCCGTCCGGATTACCGACTGTTCACAGGAATGAAACCATAGCCCAAGGAGAAACTGCAATGTATTCTCTACCTAGGCACTACCACCCAGCTCTGCACTAGGGAGAATTTATATCATCCACTTAACCTACGTGTTGTCGGGATGTGGGGGAAAACTAGAGCACTGGGAGGGAACCACACAGTCACAGGGAGACTCCACATCACCGAAGATCGAGCTCGATCCTGTGTCACTGGAGATACAAGGCAACACCACATGCAGCTAAGTCGCTGCACCACCCTGTCACATATCACACCAAATGGAAGTGTATCTGATGTACACCAGCACAGTCAACAGGGGATATTTCACTATAGAAATATTGGGGGGGGAGTTGGTGTTGGCATAGACTTGACAGGTTGAATGAGGGAGAATCAATGGGGTGCATGGGGAATAGAATGGCTACCATATATTATCACCAGTGTGGGTGGATGGAAAGACATTGATGAGCTTGTGAGAGTGAATAGGTTATTGAGAGGAGAGGGGTTGGTATTGCTGCTAATACTATGACAGCAAGCATACACTCGGTGGCTGGATGGCCTCCTTCTATATCATAAGGAAATCTACACTCAGTGGCCACTTTATTAGGTACACCTGCACACCTGCTCGTTAATGCAAATATCTAATCAGCCAATCATGTGGCAGCAACTCAATGCATAAAAGCTTGCAGACATGGTCAGAAGGTTCAGTTCTTGTTCAGAATGGGGAAGAAATGGTGACTTTGACCGTGGAATGATTGTTGGTGCCAGACAGGGTGGTTTGAGTATCTCAGAAACTGCTGATCTCCTGGGATTTTCATGCACAACAGTCTCTAGAGCTTACTGAGAATGGTGCGAAAAACAAAAAAAAACTCCAGTGAGCAGCAGTTCGGTGGGTGAAAATGCCTGGTTAATGAGGGAGGCCAGGTGGGTTCACACAGACAAGTAAACACACATTACAACAGGGGTGTGCAGAGGAGCGTCTCTGAATGAACAACACATCAAACCTTGAAGAGACGGGCTTCAGCCACAGATCACCACAAAAATACGGTCAGTGATCACTTTATTACGTACAGGAAGTAGCTTATAAAGTGACCACTAAGTGAATAAGTGTCAACATGTATTACATAAGATGTATGACATAACCTGAGAGCTGTTAAAGTGGCAGCGGGCAAAACTAAATTTTACTATTCTTTAAAGATTTTTGAAACAGTTTTAGCAAGATTGCTATCTTGTTTTGACAGTGGTTTACTAGGCTGCTCTTTCAGATATGTGTTACACTGAAGCCTCTTCTGATCTTGGATAAACATAAAAGATTACATATCAGCATTTTGACCTGTACAAGAGCCTACCCCATTGTCCTCTGCTTAATGTTTATCCAGCAATTAAATATTAAAGCAGGTTTTCTGCCCATTGTCAGGTTGCTATTTGCGGAGGCTTGCTGTGCTTCCTACGGCAATGAACACATTTAAAAAGTTAAAAGTGAGCCCATCTGAATATTCACTCCACAAGACCAGGGAGTTTTGGATACTCTGATTCTGAGGAAATCATTAATTCTGGGGCAGATTCCGACTGTGATCTGCACAGTAAATGACACCTTGCTGCCTTAGAGAACCCAGGCGGCGACAGAAACATTAATTCACTTGAGGCAAACACGAGGAAATCTGCAGATGCTGGAAATTCAAGCAACACACATCAAAGTTGCTGGTGAACGCAGCAGGCCAGGCAACATCTCTAGGAAGAAGTACAGTCGACGTTTCGGGCCGAGACCCTTTGTCCTGACGAACGGTCTCGGCCTGAAACGTCGACTGTACCTCTTCCTAGAGATGCTGCCTGGCCTGCTCAATTCACTTGAGGCTGTGGATTAGACCATAAAACATTCGGCCCATCGCATCTGTTCTGCCATTCTATCTTTGCAGATTTCAAAGTTCAACGTACATTTATTATCAAAGTATGTATACTATATACAACTTCCAGATTTGTTTCCTTACAGACAGACACAAAACAAAGAAACCCAATAGAACCCATTGAAAATTGACTGTCAAACACCCGCTATGCAAAAAAACCAAATTGTGTAAACAATAAAAGTAAGCAAATGGCGTTCAGAACTGAAGCCCATGAAAGTGAGCACAGAGCCACGAAGCCGACCAGGAGCCTGTTAGATGCAGGTCACAGTCGCAGTTCAGCACAGATGCGTAAACTTCGCGGACCAGCGAGCTGAGCTGGCCTATCCCCGCTTCTGGCCCTGACACCCTGACATTTTCAACCTATCCCAGCACTTAAATTGAAAGTGAAAGCACAGAGGAACATCTGGAGAAATTTCTGAAACGCCAGTTCGCTGCTGTTGTTCCTGTGTGATCGAGAATCTTCCGGAGGGAAGGCCTCAAAATCCCCGGCTTTGCCTGCTGCTGGCGACCGAGATTGGGGTCAAATCGTTCGGATAGAGATGGCGCTCGGTACTCGGTGTCGGAGAGCTGATCGGAGGCTCGAAGTTTTCGGACGACTCAGAGTCGGACTGTGGTTGGGCATGGCAGGGAGAGTTTTCTTCCTTCTCTCATCTGTGTGAGATGTGGGACATTTGAGAGACTTTGAACTTTTTTACTGTGATCATGGCCTGTTCCTAATCAAGTTATGGTATTGTTGCACTGTTGTAACTATATGTTATAATTATGTGGTTTTGTTAGTTTTTTCAGTCTTGGTCTGTCCTGTGTTTTGTGATATCACACCGGAGGAAATATTGTATAATTTCTTAATGCATGCATTGCTAAATGACAATAAAAGAGGACTGCGTGTCCTCATAATCTAAATTATCCAATTCTCTGGTCGTTCCTTGCTGTCAGATCCAAGTGTTGCCGCTTCAATATTCATTTTCCCATTTCTCCCGCCTTCTCCTCGTAACTCTGGTCACTCTTACAAGTAAGAGCCTATCAATGTCTACTTTAACTATACCCAATGACCAGGCCTCCACAGCCACCTGTAGCAATGAATTCCGCAGATTCACCACCCTCTGGCTAAAGATATTCCTTTTTCTCTCAGTTCTGAAGGAAAGTTCTTCTTTTCTGAGGCTGAGCCCTCTGGTCCTAAACACTCCTCCTATTTTTATTTTAGATTTATCTTATTTATTTCTTATTTTATTTGTACTTTATTTTTATTTTATCTGGTCAGTTTGGTGTTGGGCATTAGAATGACATGGCCTGTCCAGGGGGCAGCTGCGTGCCAGTTGGTTTGATGATCTAGCCACTGGGTTGGAAGATGTTGGACATTGGTGCTATCTTCCCAGTCGCTTAGGATGCCTGCTGTAGGTAGCCCAAGCTTCCAAAGTGCAGGACAATCAATGGGGATCACTGCTGCCCACCAGATCTGCCGGTCGGTGCTGGTTGTGGCCCTTGAACAGTCTTTTTGTCAGACAGCCAATGGCTGCTGCTGCTCTAAAAGCAATCGTTAATTTCATCATCGATACAATAAAAAGCAGCTCACAAAATAGAGAATAGGGTCCACAATTTCTGAGTCTTGTTGAGGACCTGTATTAGAACATAGAAGAGTACAGCACAGGAACAGAGTCTTTGGCCCACAATGTGTCCCTCTGACAATGTAAATTAGTAAGCAAATGGCCAACTAAACTAATCCCTTCTGCCTATATCCTTCCATTTCCCTTATATCCACGTGCTTCTCTACATGTCTCATACAAATCCCTAACGTACAGTGCATACAAAAAGATGGAAGAAGGTTCTATGGTCTGATAAAACCTAATTTGAACTTTTTGGCCATCAGACTTAATGCTACGTTTGCGTAAGCCAAACACCACATATCATCGAAAACGCACCATCCCCACCGTAAAGCATGGTGGGGGCTGCATCATGCTGTGGGGATGTTTCACTGCAGCAGGCCCTGGAAGGCTTGTGAAGGGGGAGGGTACAATGAATGCTGCAAAATACAGGGAAATCCTGGAGGAAAACCTGGTGCAGTCTGCAAGTGAACTGCGACTTGGGAAAGATTTGTTTTCCAGCGAGACAATGACCCCAAGCATAAAGACAGAGGGATGGCTTAAAAACCACAAAGTCAATGTCCTGGAGTGGCCAATTCAGACCCTAGGCCTCAATCCAATTTGGGACTGGACTTGAAAAGGGCTGTTCACTCACGATCCCCATGCAATCTGATAGAGCTTAGCGGTTTTGTAAAGAAGAACGGGGAAAAGTTGTAATATACAGATGTGCAAAACTGACAGAGACCTATCCACACAGGCTCAAAGGTGTATCTACTAAATACTGACTTGAAGTGGGTGAGCAATTATGCAATCACTTATTTTGTGTTTAATAGTTGTAACAAATTCAGACCAATTTGTTATTACTTTGACATGAAAGAATCTTTTCTGTTGATCAGTGTCAAAGAATTAAATCCACTGTGATTCAATGTTTAAAAACAATAAAACATGAAAACTTCCAAGGGAGGTGAATACTGTGCCTGGAGGGAGGTTAGTGGGGAGGGGTGAAGGGACAAGGGCGTTGTGGAGGGAGCGATCCCTGTGGAAAGTGGAGAGGGGGGAAGTAAAAATGTTCAGTGGTGGGATCAGTACCACTCCAGGAATGCCTGTTGCGAGCAACTCTTCTAGCATCAAGCAGTCTCCATCGGTGTAGAGAAACCCCAGACCACAAAATCTCAAGTCTATTCCTGATTGGGTTATCGAAACAACCCTGGGGCACTTTCTCTTCTTCTTAAGCCCATCACCCCTACTGGGGCACAAGCCACCAACGGCAGCTTCCAGAATCCTGTGTCCTGAACCAGTCTTTCGAGGCGGAGATCTTTCCTCTCCCAGGGATGAGATCCTTGGAGCTTCTTGTTGGCGTTTCTGTAGCTTTGGGATGGGGTTGGTAGTCCCATTCCCAATCCTCCTCCTTTCACAGCTGGGCTTGGGACCGTCCATGGTGGAACGGGGTCATTCTGCCTCTGAAGACTTTATCACACAACGGGTGAAAACGACACGCTCCAAAGCTGCCCCAATCCCCCTAACAAGCAAGAGCTTCAGAAAACAAATCTGTGTGTCTCACAAAGGCATCCCTATGATGTATGTTAAACGTTCACAGTAAACTGTCCCTCATGTGAAGGTGAGCGGAAGGATCAAGGAGAAGATGATGAGAACGTGGAGAGGATAACGTAAACATGAGGAATTCTGCAGATGCTGGAAATTCAAGCAACACACATCAAAGTGGCTGGTGAACGCAGCAGGCCAGGCAGCATCTCTAGGAAGAGGTACAGTTGATGTTTCGGGCCGAGACCCTTCGTCAGGACTAACTGAAAGAAGAGATAGTAAGAGATTTGAAAGTGGGAGGGGGAGGGGGAGATCCAAAATGATAGGAGAAGACAGGAGGGGGAATAGAGAATAACACTAGCATTGATGAACATGATGGGTTGAAGAGCCTGTTTTTGTACCGAACGGCTCTTTGGCAATGTTACCTGACCCCAACAGTGTCCAACTATTTATACTGGGTTAGGGTCTGGCATCAAAACCAGGACAGATTTGGATTGCTGATGGTTGGGTCAGATTTGGGTTGGGTTATAGACAATTATGTGCTGACCTCTGAAGGGTCTTTGATCACAGGGACAGCACAATATTGGATTGGTTAGCACAACACTTTACAGTGCTGGCAACCCGGGTTCAATTGCCGTCGCTGCCTGTAAGGAGTTTGTACGTTCTCCCTGTGACTGCGTGGGTTTCCTCCGGGTGCTCTGGTTTCCCCCTCAACAGTCCAAAGACGTACTGATTAGTGGATTGATTGGTCACTGTAAATTGTCCCATGATTAGGCTAGGATTAAATTGGGGGATTGCTGGTGACGCGGCTCCAAGGTCTGGGAGGGCCTGTTCTGCGCTGTGTGTCAATAAATAAATGAAAACAAATATAAATAGATAAATAATCACTCTCATGCAGTTTGCTGTGAATTTGGCTCCAGGAGCCCAAGCTCTGTAACACCCACTAAGTTTTGCCTTTGTTAATGCTTCTGTTAAGTACCTCAGGATGGGATTTCCTGTTCTGAAGACAGTTTATTGATGGAATTTGCTACGATTATCAAAACTGTCAAAGATGAAGGAAGTCTTCTTTTTCCTCCCCTGCCCAGCAACTCACTGTGGTATCCCAGAGATTAATTTTAAACCCTGGGGATTTCTGGAAAGTTGGCTGCTCCTAAATGAGTCAAAGATGCAAGAGAAATGAGTTGTGGGGGTAAAGTTTGGCCAAGGGAGGGCAAACAGGTCCTGCGTCTGTCTCTGTTTCCAGTGTTGCTAGGGTTGTGTTGCCTGGCGGCAGACTCACTTGAGAAGTCTCTTGGAACTAGTTCAAGTGCTTCTGTGAGATTCTGGACCATGTGGGCGAATCTGCACTTTAGCTCTGCAAATGCTGAAGTGGTGTGGGGAAATACAATTTCTGTTTCAGGCACTTGTCCTGTTAGTGCCCTGTTTGCAGTCTACGTCTGGTTTTGAGAAAAGGTCAACTAGAGCAGGCTCGTTTCATTTAAAACAGATGAGGCTGAGGGAAGAGGACTAGCAAGGAAGTGGACAGTGAGGAAGGTTGTCAAAGGATATAGCAGGATAGAGATCAGTTGGAAGTATGGGCAGAGAAATGGCAGTTGGAGTTTAATCTAAACAAGTGTGAAGGGCTGTACTTTGGGAGGTCACATTAAGAGGAAATGATAGAGGAAACTTGCAGGACACTTCGAAGCACAGTGGGATCTTGGAGTGCTTGTCTGTAGCTCCCTGAAAGTGACAAGAAGAAAGGGTGTAAAGAAGACTAATGATACACAGTACTTGTCTACATTAGACAAGCGTAGTGATTAGTGCAGGACTTTATAGTGATGCCGTCACTGGTCAGGGTTCAATATTTGCTGTTGTCTGTGATGGGTTTGTACATTCTCCTCATGAACATGTGGATTTCCTGTTGGTGCTCCAGTTTCCTCCCACAGTCCAAAGATGAATGGGTTAGGGTTAGCAAGTTGTGGGCATGCTACACTGGTGCGGATGTGAGATGACACTAGCAGGCTGCTCCTAGCACGAATGTCTTGGTTGTTAACATAATCAACATTGCTTATTGTATGCTTTGTTGACAAAAAAGTTAATCTTTAATCTTTATAAGACCTGGCAAGATATATTGAGACTGCATAAAACCTTGATTAGAACACATTTTGAGTAATGAGTACAGCTCTGATCACTGCATTACAGGAAGGAAGTGGAGCCTTTGGAGCAGATTTTCACCACAATGTCGCCCAGATTAGAGGGTGTTAGCTATAAGGAGAGGTTAGATAAACTTGGATTGTTTTCTCTGGAGTGTTGATGAATGAGAGGCAACCTGAGAGAATTTCATAAACCTACAAGAAACGTAGAGAGGGTAGACAGTCAGAATCACTTTCTCAGGGTGGAAAGGTCAAATGCTAGGGGATATAGTATTAAGATCAAAGGGGGAAAGTTTAAAAGAGATGAGTGGGGCAAATTATTAATGAGGGTGGTGAGTTGCCTCATTGGTGCTAGGGTCCAGGACGCCTCACAGTGGCTGCAGAGTTTCTCAAGGGGGAGGGTGGGCAGCCAGAGGTTGTGATACCAATGAGATAGGTAGGAAGGGGCAAAAGGTCCAGTGCAGTGAGTATAGAGAGTTGGGGAAGAGACTCTAGAGCAGGACCTCTAAGGTGGTTATCCCTAGATTATTCCCGGTGCTAGTCAGGGCAGGAATAGGATGATAGTGCAGATGAATGAGTGGTTGAGGGACTGGTGTAGGCAGCAAGGTTTCAGATTTCTGTATCGTTGGGATCTCTTCAGGTGAAGGCATGACCAATACTAAAATGATGGGTTAGTACATTGGAATCCGAGAGGGACTAATACCCTTGTGGCAGGTTTGCTAGAGCTATTGGGGAGGGTTTAAATTAATTTGGTGGAGGGCTGGGAACCAGAGTGATGGGGTACTTGGTATACAAGTCAATGCAGCACATAGTGAAACTGTCAGCAAGGACAGGCAGATGACAGGGGGAAATTGCAGTCAGTGGGATGAGTTAATGTGTGACATGGGGGCAAAATTGAAAAGAGTGACAAATACAGACTGAAGGTGTTATATTGAATACTTGCAGTATACGAATAAGGTAGGTGATTTTGTAGATCAGTAAGAGATCGGCAGGTATGACATTATAGGCATCACTGAGTTATGGCTGAAAAAAGATCATCATTGAGAGCTTAACATCAAAGGATACACATTGTATTGAAAGGACAGGCAGGTAGGCAGAGGGAGGTGAGGTAGCTCTGCTGATTAAAGAATGAAATCAAATCCTTAAAAAGAGGACATAGAATTCAGAAGCTGTAGAATCCTTGTGGGTAGAGTTCAGAAACTGCAAGGTTATAAAGACTTTGATGGAGGTTATATACAGGCCTCTGAACAGTAGACAGGAGGGTGGAATATAAATTACAACAGGAGATAGAAAATGCATGTCAAAAGAGCGAGGTTATGATAATCATGGGGATTTCAATATGCAGGTAGACTGAGAAAATCAGGTTGGTGCTGGATCCCAAGAGAGGGAATTTGTACAATGCCTACAAAATGGCTTTTTAGAGCACCTAGTAAAAGAGCCCACTAGGGGAAAGGCAATTCTGCATTGGGTGTTGTGTATTGGACCAGATGTGATTAGGGATCTTCAAGTAAAGAAATGCTTAAGAGACCGTGATAATATTATGATAGAATTCACCCTGCAGTTTGAGAGGGAGAAGATAAAGTCAGATGTATCAGTATTACAGTGGTGTAAAGGGAATTACAGAGGCATGAGAGTGGAACTGGTGAAGTTGATTGGAAAGGGACACTAGCAGGGATGATGATAGAACAATGGCTGAAGTTTCTGGGGGCATTTTGGAAGACCAGAATTGATACATCCCAAAGATGAAGAAATACTCTAAAGGGAGGATGACACAACCATGGCTAATAGGGAAGGTAAAGACAGGATAAAATCAAAAGTGAGGGCATATAACATAACAAAATTAATGGGAAGTCAGAGGATTAGGGAGCTTTTAAAAACCAACAGAAAAAAACTAAAAAGGCCATAAGGAGAGAAAAGATCAAATATGAAGGTAAGCTAGCCAATAATAAAAAAGAGTCTACCAAAAGTTTTTCTCTCAGATATATAAAGAGATGACAGTGGATATCAGTTCGCTGGAAACGACACTGGAGAGGCAGTACTGGGGGATAGAAAATGGCGGACAAACTTCATAAATATTTTGCATTAGTCTCCACAGTGGAAGACACTTGCAGAATGCCAGAAATTCGAGAGTGTTGGGGGACAGAAGTGAGAGTTGTTGCTATTACTAAGGAGAAGGTGCTTGGTAAGCTGAAAGGTCTGAAGATGGATAAGTCACTTGGACCAGATGGACACTCCATTGCTCTGTAAGGGGTGGCTGAATGATCTTACAAAAATCACTAGATTTTGGAATGCTTCCAGTGGACTGGAAAATTGCAAATGTCACTCCATTCTTTAAAAATGGAGGGAGGCAGTAAAAATGAAATCATAGGCCGGTTAGCTTGACTTTAGTGGGTGGGAAGATGTTGGAGTCCATTATTAAGGACAAGATTTCAGGGTACTTGGAGGCACATGATAAAGAGGGTCAAAGTCAGCATGGTTTCCTCAAGGGGAAACCTTGCATGAAAAATCATTTGGAATTATCTGAGGAAATAACAGGCAGGAGAGATAAAGGAGAGCCAGTGGATGTTGTTTACTTCGATTTTGAGAAGGCTTTTGACAAGATGCTGCACGTGAGGCTGCTTAACGAGATAAGGACCCATGGTATTACAAGAATGATACTAGCATGGATAAGAGATTGGCTAACTGGCAGAAGGCAAAGAGTAGGAATAAAGGGAGCATGTTCTGGTTGGCTGCTGGTGACTAGTGGTGTTCCGCAGGGGTCGATAATGGGTGGCTTCTTTTTGCATTGTACATCAATGATTTGGATGATGGAATTCCCCCTTCTCCAGCCCTGTACTTGTTCATCAATCAACTTCCCAGCTCTTTACTTCATCCCTACCCCCCCCACTCCTGGTTTCACCTAACACCTTGTATTTCTTCCTGACCTCCCTCCACCTCATAACTCTGACTCCTCCTCTTTTTTCTCCAGTCCTGATGAAAGGTCTCGGCCTGAAATAGCGACTGTACTCTTTTCCATAGATGCTGCCTGGCCCGCTGAGTTCCTCCAGCAATTAGTGTGTGTTGCTTGGACGACGGAATTGATAGCTTTGTGGCCAAGTTTGCAGATGTTACAAAGATAGATAGGAGGAGGCAGCAGATAGTGTTGAGGAAGCAGGGAGTCTGCAGAAGGACTTGGACAGATTGAGAGCATAGGCAAAGACATGGCAGATGGAATATAGAGTAGGGAAGTGTATGGTCAGTCACTTTGGTGGAACATAAAGGCATAGACTATTTTCTAAATGGGGAGAAAATTCAAAGATCAGAGGTGCAAAGGGAGTTGTGCAGGATTCCCCAAAGGTTAGCCTGCAGGTTGAGTCAGTGGTAAGGAAGGCAAATGCGATGTCAGCATTCATTTTGAGAGGACTAGGATATGTGATACTGACACTTTATAAGGCCTTGGTCAGACTGCATGGAGCATAGTGAGCAGTTTTGGGCCCCATAGCTAGGAAAAAATGTGCTGGTATTGGAGAGTGTCCAGAGAAGGTTGATAAAAGTAATTCTGGGAATGAAAGGGTTAACATATGAGGAGCATTTGATGGCTCTACGCCTATATTCCTGGAGTTTACAAAAGCGAGAGAGGATCCTCATTAAACATATCCAATATCGAAAGGCATTGATAAAGTGGAAGTGGAGAGACTGTTTCCTGTGGTGGGGCAGTCTAGGACAGAGGGCACAGCCTCAGGGTAAAGGGACATCCATTTAGAGCGGAGATGAAGAAAACTTTCTTCAGCCAGAAGCTGCTGGATCTGTGGAATTCATTGCCACGGATGGCTGTGGAGGCTATGTGAGTACATTTAAAATGGAGGTTTATAGGCTCTTGATTTGTCGGGGTGTCAAAGGTTCCAGGGAGAAGGCGGGAGAATGGGGTTGAGATGGAAAATAAATCAGTCATGATGGAATGGCGGTGCAGAATGGGCTAATAGCCTAATTCTGATCCTATGCCTTGGAATGTGATGCCAGAGGATGCAGTGGAAGCAGATACAATAGCAGTATTTAAGAGACATTTGGAAAGACACATGGAGTGAATGGAGTGGTACAATATGAACCACCTACAAGTAGATACGATAGGTTTAAATTGGCATCATGGTTGGCACAGACACAGTGGGTAGCCTATTCTTGGGTCGTACTCTTCTACGTTCAATGAATAGTAACTCAGGCTTTAATTCAGTGTCCCAGTGATACAAATCCCACTGGAGCAGATGGGCAATTTAAATTTATTTAATTAAATCATTCTATGGTAAAAAGCTGGTGCCCATAATGGTGACCATGAAACTATCAGACCAATGTAACGATCCCATATCTCTCAGGGAAGGAATTGCATATGACCTATACATGACCCCAGAATGCAGGGTTTTGATCCAAATCGTTGACAATTCCTTTCCTCCCACTGATACTGCTCAACCCACTGAGTTCCTCCAGCAGAATGTTTCTTGGCCCTGATCCCAGCATGAACGTGGATGCTGCCTTCAGACACGGCCAGCAAGAGTAATCAGGGATAAGCTATAAATACTGGCCTTGCCGGCAATGGCCACACCCTGCGAATGATTGTTAGTTGTATGGTATTAAATGATGTGTATAGAGTGATGAGGAAGGACCCACTTCTCTTAGCAAGAGTGCTCCATATCCTGCAGGGTCTCTGCTGGTTGTTACACTGCTGGCGTTTAGGTCCTCTGACCCTGGCAGTGTTGTGGGCTTCCTTCATTGTGTCAGTAGCTCGCTTTTCACTACAGTCAGCAGATATCCCACCTCTCCCGGAAGTTCCGGGAGTCTCCCGCATATTAATAGTGGCTCCCTGATGCCTGCAAATTATATACAATGTCCCGGAAATTTTTTTTTTGAGAGAGCGTGTGAGCGAGAGAGAGCGTGCGAAAGAGACCACGAGAGAGAGAGAGAGCGCAAGAGAAAGTAAGCGTGCGCGCCGTGGGAGAAGTGTTCCAAAAAAATAAAATATAAAATGTATGTCACTCCAGACTACACTAAATTGTACCCCTGCCTAATAGGGGTCAAAATAATGACAGTGTTGCTCGCTGCACTGTTTGTAACAGTGACTTTTCTATTGCCCATGGTGGGTTAAGACTGTACAAGACATGTTGAGGTGAGTTTAACAGGTGTCATTCGTTTATTAGCATAGCTAATGTTGTTTAAACTAGCTGGCTAGCTACTAAGGAGTTACTCTATTGTAGACTTCCCACCTCTCCCGGAAGTTCCGGGAGTCTCCTGCAAATTGATGGTGCTACCTCCCTGAAATGAGTTTTTGCAGGGTGGGATGTCTGTGTCAGTCATGAAAGACCTGAGAGGAGACTCAGAAATACCATTACACTCTGATGTAGAAGGATTCTTCATTGTTATTTCTGTAACAATTTTGTTTTACCAGTCAGGGTTGTTAGCCCTGAGTTGAACACCTGAACCTGGAGGATCGGTGGACCACTCTTAGCCTAGCCTCTATCCTTTGACCTTTTTGGCATGGGTGACCCTACCAAGAGCCAAAGCATAAAGCCCTGAATCCAGCTATAATAGCTCCTCTCGGGGTCATTGAGTCACGCAAGCCTCCAAACCCTACAACAAAGTTGTGGTCCTTTTGGAGGATCCGGTTGGGTATAGATTTAACATGTGGATTAGAAGGGATCTGAGGATAAAAAAATTCTCAAAGAATTATGTATTCCTGGAGCCAAATGCCTGAGAGGTTGGTGATGGCAGAAACCCTCACTACATTTACAAGAATAAATGTTCTGTAAGCTAGAGGGCTGTGAACTGAGACCTGGGTGGTGAGACTAGATTGGAGAATGTTCTTTCCTTTAGTAGGGTCAGCATTAACTGAACAGCTTCCTATAGTGGTTTTAGTTTCCACACTGAATTTGGCTCAGGATCTGGTCCAGAATCTGATGGCAACAGTCCAGCTTCCTCCGGGGCTCTCACTTCCTCTTGGGATAGGGTGGTTACAAGATTGGGAAAGATGCCAGGAATAGAGAGGCTGGGTTCAGGGTGGTCGGCTAAGTTTATGTTTAACAAATTTAAAGCTGTGCCAATGAATTTATGCTTAAGTTGCTGGTGAAAAAGCTTGCAAGCTGTTTTATCGGGCTGGAAAGATGTAATTAATGGAGCGCCCCAGAGAACAGTTTCTGGCACTTGATTATTTACAATTTATTTCAATGATCTGGAGGTGAGAGCAGCATGTAAATGACCCGAGTTTGCTCTGACATGATAGTAGGTGGGAGAGCATGTCGTAATCAGGTCACTCGGATTCTGAAACAGGCTATAGATAGATTGAGGGGATGGAATCTTGGCAAATGCTGGGAAGTGTGAGGTTATGCACTTCAGTTTGAGGAATCAAAAGACAGACTATCTTCTAAATGAAGCAAAACTACAGATTACATGAATCCCAGAAAAGGCAGGTACAAGTGTTGGGAAGGTAAATACTGCAAGAGGGTTGGAGTTTAAAATTAGAGAAGTATTATCACAGTTATATAGGGTGTTCATAAGGCCTGAACTGGACTTCCATGCACAATTTTTGCCTCTCTTTTGAGAGTGCCTCCAAGTGAAGAAATTCACTTGGCTAAGTCCTATGATGAAATGTTTGTCCTATCCACGGACGGCTTCCAGACTGTCCGGACTGACCGGAAGTACACTGAGAGCGGTAAGCGTAAAAGAGTTGGGAGTTTACTGTTCTGGTTAACAACGGATGGTGCAATCCTGGTCATATTACGATCAAGGAGCATGTTTGTAGACCAGATATTGAACATTTTGCTGTTGGACTCCGGCCATATTCCACCGAGATCCAACACTGGGCGTAATGGGAGGTCGTTCCTGCTTGTGGCCATCGAACTTTGCAGCTCCTCCCGTGGAGGGTCAGACACCCTGAGCCAATGGGCTGGTCCTGGACTTATTTCCATCTGGCATAGTTTGCATATTGTTGTTTGATCGTTTGTGGTTTTTGTATTGTTATATTTATGCTCTATTCTTGGTTGGTAACGAAACCCAATTTCCCTTGGGATCAATAAAGTATATCTATCTATCTATCTATCACAAAGCAGGCTTAGAAAACCGGGTCAAGATTCTTTGGCATTTGGATCTTACCTGAACTATATGATCCCAAGCAGGTCTGACGAGGTCAATAGTGGTAGAGTCTTTAACAAGAGAACATGATCAGAAGATAAAGGGACGGTCATTTAAAACTGTAGCATCTAGGAATGTTCTTGGCCTGACAGGGATTACATTTAACCTTATTCTATTTTCTTTGTTCACTTTGTCTACTTTTCAAAGTGCTAACACTACATTAGCTTGCACCCTACAAAGGCACGGAGCTTTCATCTCTTGTCAATGGGTTTGGTCTTGTGAATGTGAGAAGGCTCAATATGAGTCTCATTCCAGAGACTTCAGTTTAAAAAAGTCAAACAGATGGTCCTGTCCGGAACTGTTAAAGATACCAACTTCTGGATGAGATGTTAAATTGAGACCCTTTGGCTTTGAAAAGCAAAGAAGCTGTAGTTGATGAGAATCTGAAATAAATATACTGGAATACCAAGCAGACCTGTGGAGAGAAAAAGAGAGTTATCATTTCAGGTAAATAACCCTTCATCACAACAGGAAAAGTGTGTTTTAAATTGTCGAGAGGAGGATGGGTGGAGAAAACAGGAAGTATGTCAGGGATAAGGTGGAAAACCGAGATTGCCCGGGTGATGAATTGTTTGTGTTGGTGAGTAAGGAAGGTTTACCCTGAGTACTCTAAGTCATCTTCTATATACACTCCCCCAGACAGACGCCTCTCTTAAATACATCAAAGGCAATTCTGTCACTTGTACAACCCTGTTGTCCATCCTACCAAAGATATTCCCTTTCTTTTTTTCCACCAACTTAAAACAAACTTGTTTTCTCACTTTTATTACTCTGATAAAGGAAACTGAAGTATTGACTCTATTTCACCCTCTACAGATGCTGCCTGATCTGCTGAATATCCCAAACTTCAGCTTTTATTCTTCTTGGCTCTCAGTCCCTGGATATCATAGCCAAAATCTCTCACTATATTAACATTTCCTTAAAAGGAGTCTCACATTGGTGTCTGTACATTCTCAACTTTCATAAAATTGGCTGTGGCATTTATACAAGATTGACTATACTTCGTACACTGTTGACCTTAGGCAAGCTATAAATGTTAAGAGCTATAACCTTTTTGTATTATGTAACATCCATGAGCTTTTAACATTGAATGAAAAGTCACACAGCATAGAAACAGGCTATTAATCAATTGATTTTCCTTCAGCCATCAAGCACCAATTTACACTGATTCAACACTAATCTCATTTTAAAAAATCCCATATTTACATTAACTCCCTCCAGATTTTCCTATTCACCTACACATGAGGGGTGATAACCTGTCAGTTTACATAGTTTTGGGATGTGAAGGGAAAGCACAGCACCTGGAGGAAACTGACATGGTTACAGGGAGACCTGCGCTCATAGTCATCCAATAATACAGTACATAAGCAGGCCCTTTGGCTCAATTTGTTATCTCCAACACAGGCTGTTCCCATTTTCCTATATAGTATTTAGGTCTCTAAAACTTTCCTATTGATATACCCATCCAAGTGTCTTTTAAATGTTATTATACCTTTATTATAAATGTGCCTCAAGGATCTGTACTGGGTCCAATGTTGTTAGTAATATATATTAATGATCTGGATGATGGGGTGGTAAATTGGATTAGTAAGTAGGCAGATGATACTGAGATAGGTGGTGTTGTGGATGATGAGGTAGGTTTTCAAAACTCGCAGAGAGATTTAGGCCAGTTAGAAGAGTGGGCTGAAAGATGGCAGGTGGAGTTTAATGCTGAAAAATGTGAGGTGTTGCATTTTGGTAGAACTAATCAAAATAGGACATACATGGTAAATGGTAGGGCATTAAAGAATGCTTTAGAACAGAGGAATCGAGGAATAATGGTGCATAGTTCCCTGAAGATGGAATCTCATGTGGATTTTCTGGCCTTTATTAATCAGAGCATAGAGTATAGGAGTTGGGATGTAATGTTGAATTTGTATAAGGCATTGGTAAGGCCAAATCTGGAGTATTGTGTACAGTTCTGGTCACCGAATTATAGGAAGGATGTCAATAAAATTGAGAGAGTACAGAGGAGGTTTACTAAAATGTTGCCTTGGTTTCATCTCCTAAGTTACAGAGAAAGGTTGAACAAGTTAGGTCTTTATTCTTTGGAGCGTAGAAGGTTGAGGAGAGACTTGATAGAGGTGTTTAAAATTATGAGGGGTATTGATAGAGTTGACGTGGTTAGATTTTCTCCATTGAGAGTGGGGAAAATTCAAACAAGAGGGCATGGGTTGAGAATTAGAGGACAAAAGTTTAGGGGTAACATGAGGGGGAACTTCTTTACTCAGAGAGTGGTAGCTGTGCGGAATGAGCTTCCAGCAGAAGTGGTTGAGGCAGGTTCGATGTTGTCATTTAAAGTTAAATTGGATAGGTATATGGACAGGAAAGGAGTGGAGGGTTATGGGGCTGAGTGCAGGTTGGTGGGAATAGGATAGGGTAAGAGTTCGGCATGGACTAGAAGGGACGAGATGGCCTGTTTCCGTGCTGTAATTGTTATATTGTTATATGGTTATACCTGCCTCTATCACTTCCTCTGGCTCAATCTTCCACCAAACAAGATCCCATCCATAACAAAGTTGACTTGTGTTTTGTTTGAGGGTGCAGTGTTGTCTATGTTCATGCTTTCTTCTGTATCTACCATCCATCCAGGACTCTTGACCATGACAGTGTACTGAAAAACCTTGTGACCCTCCACTCCCATTGTCCAGATGACGGGTTTTGCTCTGAAATGTCGACCGTTTATTCCTCTCCATAGATGCCCCCTGACCTGCTGAGTTCCTCCAGCATTTCATGTGTTGCTCTGGATTTCCAGCATGTACAGAATCTCGAGTTTGTGAATTTTTTAAAGTCTATTTCGACTGACAGAATAGTATATTTGCCTGATGCCTCATCTAAAAGTCATCATCTCTGACAATACTGTGGTGTTGACCTCGATTTATACTCAAAAGCTGAGGCAGGGTTTGATTTTTTGTTCCCCTGACTTAGAGGCGAGTATACAACCACTTGAGACAAGCCAAGAGATACTAATTGGGAACAAAGAGCTCTTCATCTTTGGAAACAAAGACGCATACATCAGGATGCTCTTTATCAATTGCAGCTCAGCTTTTAACACCATCATCCCCTCAAAACTAATCAGTAAACTCCAAGACCTGGGCCTCAATACGCCCTTGTGCAATTGAATCCAGGATTTCCTCAGTCAGTCTGCATTGACGAAAACATCTCCCCCACAATCTCCATCAGCACAGGAGCTCCGCAGGGATGTATACTTAGCCCCCTGCTCTACTTGCTTTACACTTACGACTGTGTGGCTAAGTACAGCTCCAACACCATACATAAGTTTGCTGATGACACTACTGTTGTGGGCTGTATCAAAGGGAGTGATGAATCAGTACATTGGAAGGAGATTGAAAATTTGGCTGATTGGTATAATGACAACAACCTCTCACTCAATGTCAATAAGACCAAGGAGCTGATTGTAGACTTCAGGAGAGGGAAACCAGAGATCCGTGAGCCAGTAATCATTGGAGGTAGAGAGGGACAGTAAATTTAAATTCCTGGGTGTTACTATCTCAGAAGTCCTGTCCTGGACCCATCATATAAATATAATTATGAAGAAGGCATGACAGCACCTCTGTTTCCTCACGAGTTTGCGGAGATTTGGCATGTCATCAAAAAACTGGGCCAACTTTTATAAATCACAAACAAGAGGAAATCTGCAGGTGCTGGAAATCCAAGCAACACACATAAAATACTGGAAAACTCAGCAGGCCAGGCAGCATCTATGGAAAAAGTACAGTCGACGTTTCGGGCCGACCCTTCGGCAGGACTGGAGAAAAAAGATGAGGTGTAAATTTAAAAGGTGGGGGGGGGGAAAGGAGTGAGAGAAACACAAGGTGATAGGTGAAACTGGAAAGGGGAGGGATGAAGTAAAGAGCTGGGCAGTTGACTGGTGAAAGAGATACGGGGCTGGAGAAGGGGGAGTCTGATAGGAAAAGACTGAAGGCCATGGAAGAAAGAAAAGGGACGGGGGACCACCAGAGGGAGGCAATGGGCAGGCAAGGAGATCCTCACTGATCTCCCTCCTGGCACTTATCATTGCAAGCGGAACAAGTGCTACACCTGCCTCTGCACCTCCTCCTTCACTAAAATTCTGGACCACAAACAGTCCTTCCAGGTGAGGTGACATTTCACCTGTGAGTCTGTTGGGGTCATATACTGCATTCGATGCTCCTGGCGTGGCCTCCTGTATATAGGTGAGACCCAATGTAGATTGGGAAACCACTTTGCCGAGCGCCTATGCTCTGACCGCCAGAAGAAGCAGGATCTCCCAGTTTTAATTCCACTTCCCATTCCCATATGTCAATCCACAGCCTCCTCTACTGTCGTGATGAGGCCACACTCAGGTTGGAGGAACAACACCTTATATTCTGTCTGGGTACCCTCCAACCTGATGGCATGAACATTGGTTTCTTGAACTTCTGGTAATTCCCCCCCCCCCCACTTCACCATTCCTCATCCTCTTTTCCCTCCCTCACCTTATCTCCCTACCTGCCCAACACCTCCCTCTGGTGCTCCTCCCCCCTTTTCTTTCTTCCATGGCCTTCTGTCTTCTCCTGTTAGATTCCCCCTTCTCCAGCCCTGTATCTCTTTCACCAATCAACGTCCCAGCTCTTTACTTCATCCCTTCCCCTCCCGGTTTCACCTATCACCTTGTGTTTCTCTGTCCCCTCCCCTTACCTCTTAAACCTACTCCTCATCTTTTTTTCTCCAGTCCTGCCGAAGGGTCTCAGCCTGAAACGTCTACTGTATGTACTCTGATAATAAATTTTACTTTGAACTTTGTTCATCATAAGGATATCAGTGATGTCCCTAATATGTGAACTTGGATATTTTGTTCAGTGTTTGAAACAAACATGAGGCAGAATCTCAAATGGGTCCACTTTAAGACCACTTTCTTAATTCATGCCCTTACCCATTTCATCAAGAATGTTTGGGAACAGATCTGAAGTGCATTTTTGCCTGACTCGGGGGAACTCATCAATTATGAAGAGGAAGCACTGCCTCAGTTAGTAAAACGAAGCCAGTCCAAACTTCACAGCTGCCCTGTTGTACCCTGGGGAATTCACCTCCGGAATGCTACTTCCTCTTTCTTAAGTTTGAACATTATAAAGGCTAATGAAATGCTGGCCTTCGTATCCAGAGGATGTACAGGATTTGGTGCTAATCAAGAGTCCTGGTTACATCCACCTGGAGCTCTGAGAGTAGTTCTGAGCACCACGCCTTCGGAAGGATGTATTGGTCGTGGTGGGTGAACGACATAGATTCACCAGATTTACATATAGACTCAAAAGGTTAAAATATGTTCTAAATACCAATCGATAAGATTATTTATTCAATTGTTTTTCAGAGTGCGTTATCTGAAGTTTTTGAGATACTATGAGTATCCAAAAAGAAAATAGAACAAGGCCTTTCAGGAGTGAAGTTAGGAGATGCTTCACTCTACTTCATAGAGGTTGTTAGTAAATAACCCACAGTAGAATGCAGAATCTGGAAATCTGTGAAGCAACACACCAAGGAACCGGAGGAACTCAGCAGGTCAGGCAGCATTTTTGGAGGGAAAGTGACAGATGACATTGGACAATGAATTGAATGAACTTTGCTGATGAAGGGTCTCAATATAAAACATCTCTTTACCAGTGCTACCCAACAGAGTTTTTCCAATGTTTTTCATAGTGATTGATGTTATATGAAGAATTATTTAAATATAATTAAGTATCCAGAAGCATTAGGGGAGAGCAAATGTTATGCAAGTTGCTCCTCTGAATGGTGCAACAGATTGGGGCTTGATAGGCCAATGTATAGTGGCAAGCAAAAGTTTGGGCACCTCTGGTCAAAATTTCTGTTACTGTGAATAGCTAAGCGAGTGAAAGATGAACTGATTTCCAAAAGGCATGAAGTTAAAGATGACACATTTCTTCAATATTTTAAGCAAGAAAACATTTTTATTTCCATCTTTTACGGTTTCAAGAGAACAAAAAAGAAAAAGCACCAAAAGCAAAAGTTTGGGCACCCTGTATGGCAGTACTTAGTAACACCACCTTTGGCAAGTATCACAGCTTGTAAACGCTTTTTGTAGCTAGCTAAGACTCTTTCAATTCTTGTCTGGGGGATTTTCACCCATTTTTTCTTGCAAAAGTCTTCTAGTTCTGTGAGATTCTTGGGCTGTCTTGCATGCACTGCTCTTTTGAGGTCTATCCACAGATTTTCGATGATGTTTAGGTCAGGGGACTGTGAGGGCCATGGCAAAACCTTCAGCTTGTGCCTCTTGAAGTAGTCCATTGTGGATTTGGAGGTGTGTTTAGGATTATTATCCTGTTGTAGAAGCCATCCTCTTTTCATCTTCGGCTTTTTTACAGACGGTGTGATGTTTGCTTCCAGAATTTGCTGGTACTTAATTGAATTCATTCTTCCCTCTACCAGTGAAATGTTCCCCGTGCCTCTGGCTGCAACACAAGCCCAAAGCATGATCGATCCACTCCCATGCTTAACAGTTGGAGAGGGGTTCTTTTCATGAAATTCTGCACCCTTTTTTCTCCAAACATACCTTTGCTCATTGTGGCCAAAAAGTTCTATTTTAACTTCATCAGTCCACAGGACTTGTTTCCAAAATGCATCAGGCTTGTTTAGATGCTCCTTTGAACCTTTTGAATAGCTTTGGGCTTGTGTTGCAGCCAGTGGCACAGGGAACATTTACTGGTAGAGGGAAGAATGAATTCAATTAAATACCAACAAATTCTGGAAGCAAACATCACACCGTCTGTAAAAAAAAAAGCTGAAGATGAAAAGAGGGTGACTTCTACAACAGGATAATGATCCTAAACACACCTCAAAATCCACAATGGACTACTTCAAGGGGCGCAAGCTGAAGGTTTTGCCATGGCCCTCACAGTCCCCCGACCTAAACATCATCGAAAATCTGTGGATAGACCACAAAATAGCAGTGCATGCGAGATAGCCCAAGAATCTCACAGAACTAGAAGCCTTTTGCAAGGAAGAATGGGTGAAAATCCCCTATACAAGAATTGAAAGACTCTCAGCTGGCTACAAAAGTGTTTACAAGCTGTGATACTTGCCAAAGGGGGTGTTACTAAGTACTGCCATACAGGGTGCCCCAACTTTTGTTTCGGGCCCTTTTCCTTTTTTGTTATTTTGAAACTGTAAAAGATGGAAATAAAAGAAGTTTTCTTGCTTAAAATATTGAAGAAATGCGTCATCGTTAACTTTATGCCTTTTGGAAATCAGTTCATCTTTCACTCGCTTAGCTATTCACAGTAACAGAAATTTTGACTGGGGTGCCCAGACCTTTGCATGCCACTGTGTATATCACCCAGTACATCTGTTGGGCAAGGTCAAGCAGTAACCAGGCACTCCCCAGCAGACTGAGTTTCAGCCCACAGCCACTGAGCTGAGAGGCAAGATAAATCAGGGTGTGTCCCCTCTTTCTGTCATTTGTGTCCCGAGTAAAGGTGGTGGGAAACAGATTTTCCAATTTAGCGCTCCCTTAACTGCATCCATGAAGAGTGTTGTGCAAGAAATCCCCCAGTGAGAGTGTGGTAAACTATATATATATGTTGTAACTGGGTTAACCGTCTGGACACGCCCCTCTGCTGACTGCCCCTGTGGCTCTTCCCACAGACTCCTGTATAAAGGTGATTCACCTTGCCCCTCTCCCTCAGTCCGGGGGCAGACACTCACTATGGAGGTCGTATTGTACAGCAAATAAAAGCCTTCCAGTATTTTACCCAACTTCAGTCTTTTGGAGTTATTGAAGGTGCTTCAGAGAGTTTACTTCAAAGTAACATCATTTACTGTATCTGTCCTCTCAATTAGCCAACGTTTTGCACTTCTGCATACATTTATTGTTAGATTTCCCCCAGCCTGAAAGAACAACCCAGCCCATTGCCCATCTGTAATTCCAGTCAGTACAGGGTGCCCAGAATGAGGAAAAGAAATGCAGCCTCTGGCGCAGCACGCAGCCAGTTAGTGCAAAACCAGCTCCCTCAATCACCAATGTAAGGAACCCAGAACATCCACCAGTTAAAGGCTGTGAATCATAGGTAGGTAGGTAGGTGTGTGTGTGTGTGTGTGTGTGTGTACTTTCCTACGTGCTTCCTCATTCAGGAAGCATCTGTGACCATTCGGAATCCAGACTGGCAGCAGATCGCAAGATCTCAATGTGTAGCCATGCCAAAGTACCCAGACAGCAAGCCAAAGTTCATCCTGCTTGTACTTTGTGTACATATTGTGCTCTAGGTGTTCCAGAGCATTTAGAAGGTACTGGGGGATAGTGAGTATTATTAACACCCACAATCCCACTGTCAATTGATATCTGTTAGTTCAGTGAATATAATATATTTTTTTAACTGATGATGGTTCATAACATATAAATGTTTCTTGGAAACTTAATAAAAAAGTTATCACTATTTATTTCCTGTGGTCTGAGCTTCCCTTATAAGTGCATGCATTTCTTATTACAGCACAAACAAGGGTGCTCACTAGAGGATGGTCTGGACTTGGCAGAAAGCATACAGCTGAGTCAGAAGAGTGTTTAGGAAGGAATTATACCTTGATGATCTGGGAAAATACGGCAAGATCAGAGAAACTTTAACATTGTGGGAATGTCACAAGGTGCTTCACAGTGGTGTTGAACAAAAACAAAAAAAGAAGATGCAGAGCCGTAAGGCGATACAAGCCAGATGATCTTAAGCTGAGAAGAAGCATGACAGGGAAATGAGAGGTAGAGATATTGAATGTGAGGATTCCACAGCTTCGAAGCTTGGCAGCCGGTCAAGATACATCCTCCCAGGTACACACAGTCATGTGTACTGGCTTATTTACACATTCATATACATGGTCAAATATGTGGACATATCTAGAGCTTCTGGGTTTCACACACACAATTAGACAAACATTCTCCACTGATCCCTTACACAATGTGTAGAAAGTATTTGGGAAGTGAAACACATGAAGGTCAAGTTGGGGAAGAATTTCCATGTAGAGGCCACCAGATAGTTTGTGGTGGGGGATTTACTTCCCTCAATTTATGAAGGAACCAGTAGGGTTAATAAAACAGTCAAACCGTTTTCATGGTTGTATTGTCTTCTACAGTTTGCTAATCAAACAATGAAACTTCCACTATCCAGTTACTCTGATCTATTGGTAGAATAGACTAAAGTGAGAATTTGTCTTATTGTTAGCTCTCTGATTCAGATGATTGAGCCTGGCCCTAACTTGGCACCAGTATGGTACTCACAGGAAGATGCATTGACAGAGGTATAAAAGAAGTACCTTCAGATGGATGCAGCTTCAATGCAGTAAGTTAATTTTTCAATGATTTGCTGATTATGATTTCTTAATGCTTGGAAATAGCGACTATAATTGTCCACATAGTGAATGCGCCTATGAATTATTTGAAATGTATTTGGAATGCCTTGATGTTTTCATAACACATCAATGAAATTCAAAAACACAAGAGATCCTGCAGATACTGGAAATCTTGAGCAACACACACACACAATATTGGAGGAACTCAGCAAGCCAGATAGTATCTATGGAGAGGAGTAAACAATCAACATTTTGGGCCAAGACCCTTTATCAGGATAGGGTCGGCAGTTTAATCCTCTCCGTAGATACTGCCTAAGTTGCCGAGTTCCTCCTCGTCGCTGTGGCAGGAGTATTATCTCTCTCCCTCGTTAGACAGAGAGAGGGCCTATTGAGGTCAAAATGATGCGATGGACAGTAGTTTTTGATGGTCTATATAGATCATGGTAACTGGGGTCTTGCCATTGCTTGGTGGGTGGTGGGGTTAGGCTGATGCTTTTTGCTGGAACAAGTGGTGGGAGAGGGAGAGTTGAAGTTTTGTTTCTGCTTGTGTGTGGAAGGGAGGGGTGTTGAGGTTTGAATATCTTTCTGTCATTCATTCTTTTTTTTCTCTGTTTCATGGATGTCTGTGAAGAGTCAGGTTTTCAGGTTGTTAACTGTATACATTCTCTGACATTAAATTGAACCATTGAACCATTTTGTGTGTATTGCTCTTTGCAGCAAAACCTAACAACTCAGGGGATTGCCGCTATGTAATTTCTCACACAAACTAGTGGAGGATTAAAGTAAAATAATTTACAGAGTCGCTCTTTGTCCTGGAGGACCATGAAAATAGTACCGCCTCGTAATCAGGAGGTCCAAGGCAGTGCTGCTTACAACGTAACTAGTGCTACCACCTACTGGCTGGTATGTTCAAAGTTAAACTGCCTAACACCACCACTTAATGACTCAGATGACCACAATAATAGAACCCAAGCTGCTTGTTTCCACTCTACTACTTAACTATCTTGGCTACACTTGCTCCCACTAAGGAGTCTATTCCATTTCCCCACTTTCTTTCTGATTTTATCACGTCTAATCTGATTGCAATAATTTCTACATCGGTGCTTCTGAAACATAATTAAGGCTCCCTCTCCACCATATTGATCGCTCAATGCCACTAAACTCCACAATCAATGGACAATCCCCTGTAATCTTTTGTCTAAATCCACCACTCCCAGATATATCTTCATCTATCATTCTCTAGCAAAACACACAAAATGCTGGAGAAACACAGCAGGCTAAGCAGCAACTATGGAGAGAAATGAAGAGTCAATATTTTGGGCTGAGACCTTTCATCAGGACTGGAAAAGGGGAAGAAGCCAGAATAAAAAGGTGGTGGGGGGGGGGGGTGGAAGCGAGTGGGAAGAGTAAAAACTAAAAGATGATAGATGATGCCGAGACGGGGAGGATGAGGTAAGAAACTGGTAGGTGATAGGTGGAAGATTTAAAAGGCTTAAGAAGAAGGAATCTGATAGGAGAAGAGAGTGCACCATGAAGAAAAAGGCAAAGAAGAGAGGCACCAGAGGGATGATGGGCAGGTAGCAAGAAGAGAAGGGGTAAGAGGGGTGCCAGAATGGGGAATGGAAAAGGAGAAAAGGGGAAGAGGGGAGAAATTACTGTAAGTAGGAGAAATTGATGTTCATGCCAGCAGGTTGGAGGCTGCCCAAATGGAATATGAGATTTGCTCCTCCAACCTGAGAGTGGCTTATCCGTGGTAGTAGAGAAAGCCATAGATGACATGACCCACTTCTCAAACATCCAGACTCACCCCATTGTCTCGTCCCCTTAACAACGATAGCGTGAGTGCTGTTCTGGATTTATAGCATTTTCAGAATCTCTTGTGTCTATTATTCCCTATCATCATTTTGAAGGGGCCTTTCCTCAAATCCCTATCTCCAACAACATCCACTCCCCTTCTTACAACATCTACAATAGCAGGAGATGCAATATATGCACTTTCATCTCTTGCCACCATTCAGGGCAAAACAATCGAAGCAGCAATTCACCTACACTTCTTCCAATGGACCAGCAGTATTGATATTCTGTTTATGACATTATCTCTCTGTATTGGAGAAGCAAATATGGATTGGGCGACTGTAAGGGTGACCCTGAGCTTCCTGTCACCTGTCCCTTTAATTCACTATCCCACTTCCACTCTGACCTTTCTGTCTGTGGCCTCTTACAGTACTCCAATGAAACTTGAAGAACTCCTGATCTTCCACCAGGTGCACTACACCTCTCAGGACTCATAAACATGAGAGGTTCTACAGATGTTGGAAATCTTGATAAACACACACATGTAGATTGGGTGAACCAAATTGGTAAGGGTGCTGAGGAAGAGGATTTCTTGGAGTGTATGCGGGATGGTTTTTTGAACCAACATGTCGAGGAACCAACTAGAGAGCAGGCTATTCTAGACTGGGTATTGAGCAATGAGGAAGGGTTATTTAGCAATCTTGTCGTGAGAGGCCCCTTGGGTAAGAGTGACCATAATATGGTGGAATTCTTCATTAAGATGGAGAGTGACATAGTTAATTCAGAAACAAAGGTTCTGAACTTAAAGAAGGGCAACTTTGAAGGTATGAGACGTGAATTAGCTAAGATAGACTGGCAAATGACACTTAAAGGGTTGATGGTGGACATGCAATGGCAAGCATTTAAAGATCGCATGGATGAACTACAACAATTGTTCATCCCAGTTTGGCAAAAGAATAAATCAAGGAAGGTAGTGCACCCGTGGCTGACAAGGGAAATTAGGGATAGTATCAGTTCCAAAGAAGAAGCATACAAATTAGCCAGAAAAAGTGGCTCACCTGAGGACTGGGAGAAATTCAGAGTTCAGCAGAGGAGGACAAAGGGCTTAATTAGGAAGGGGAAAAATGATTATGAGAGAAAACTGGCAGGGAACATAAAAACTGACTGTAAAAGCTTTTATAGATATGTGAAAAGAAAAAGATTGGTTAAGACAAATGTAGGTCCCCTACAGACAGAAACAGGTGAATTGATTATGGGGAGCAAGGATATGGCAGGCCAATTGAATAATTACTTTGGTTCTGCCTTCACTAAGGAGGACATAAATAATCTTCTGGAAATAGTAGGGGACAGAGGGCCCAGTGAGATGGAGGAACTGAGGGAAATACATGTTAGTAGGGAAGTGGTGTTAGGTAAATTGAAGGGATTAAAGGCAAATCAATCCCCAGGGCCAGATGGTCTGCATCCCAGAGTGCTTAAGGAAATAGCCCAAGAAATAGTGGATGCATTAGTGATAATTTTTCAAAACTCTTTAGATTCTGGACTAGTTCCTGAGGATTGGAGGGTGGCTAATGTAACCTCACTTTTTAAAAAAGGAGGGAGAGAGAAACCAGGGAATTATAGACCGGTTAGCCTAACATCGGTGGTGGGGAAACTGCCAGAGTCAGTTATCAAAGATGTGATAACAGCACATTTGGAAAGCGGTGAAATCATCGGACAAAGTCAGCATGGATTTGTGAAAGGAAAATCATGTCTGACGAATCTCATATAGAATTTTTTGAGGATGTAACTAGTAGAGTGGATAGGGGAGAACTAGTGGATGTGGTATATTTGGATTTTCAAAAGGCTTTTGACAAGGTCCCACACAGGAGATTAGTGTGCAAACTTAAAGCACACAGTATTGGGGGTAAGGTATTGATGTGGATAGGGAATTGGTTGGCAGACAGGAAGCAAAGAGTGGGAATAAACGGGATCTTTTCAGAATGGCAGGCAGTGACTAGTGGGGTACCGCAAGGCTCAGTGCTGGGACCCCAGTTGTTTACAATATATATTAATGACTTGGATGAGGGAATTAAATGCAGCATCTCCAAGTTTGCGGATGACACGAAGCTGGGCGGCAGTGTTAGCTGTGAGGAGGATGCTAAGAGGATGCAGGGTGACTTGGATAGGTTAGGTGAGTGGGCAAATTCATGGCAGATGCAATTTAATGTGGATAAATGTGAAGTTATCCACTTTGGTGGCAAAAACAGGAAAACAGATTATTATCTGAATGGTGGCCGATTAGGAAAAGGAGAGGTGCAACGAGACCTGGGTGTCATTATACACCAGTCATTGAAAGTGGGCATGCAGGTACAGCAGGCGGTGAAAAAGGTGAATGGTAAGCTGGCATTTATAGCAAGAGGATTCGAGTACAGGAGCAGGAAGGTACTACTGCAGTTGTACAAGGCCTTGGTGAGACCACACCTGGAGTATTGTGTGCAGTTTTGGTCCCCTAATCTGAGGAAAGACATCCTTGCCATAGAGGGAGTACAAAGAAGGTTCACCAGATTGATTCCTGGGATGGCAGGACTTTCATATGATGAAAGACTGGATGAACTAGGCTTATACTCGTTGGAATTTAGAAGATTGAGGGGGGATCTGATTGAGATGTATAAAATCCTAAAGGGATTGGACAGGCTAGATGCAGGAAGATTGTTCCCAATGTTGGGGAAGTCCAGAATGAGGGGTCACAGCTTGAGGATAAAGGGGAAGCCTTTTAGGACCAAGATTAGGAAAAACTTCTTCACACAGAGAGTGGTGAATCTGTGGAATTCTCTGCCACAGGAAACAGTTGAGCCCAGTTCATTGGCTATATTTAAGAGGGAGTTAGATATGGCCCTTGTGGCTAAAGGGATCAGGGGGTATGGAGGGAAGGCTGGTACAGGGTTCTGAGTTGGATGATCAGCCATGATCATACTGAATGGCGGTGCAGGCTTGAAGGGCCGAATGGCCTACTCCTGCACCTATTTTCTATGTTATCAGAGGAACTAAGCAGGTCAGGCAGCATCTATGAAGTGGAATAAACATTTGGGCCAGGACTTTTAATCAGGACTGGAAAAGAAGGGTCCTCACCTGCCATAACCTCCTTCTTCTTTCCGTGCTTCCACAGTCCACTGTTCTCACCTTCTCACACTGTTGACCCCTCCTCTCCAGCCCACCCAACTCACAACCCAGCTTTCCTCCCCACCTAGCCCCACCCACCACCCGCTCTCCCTACATCCCATGGCCTCTTCCCTTTCCTCTCCAATCCAACAAAATCCCTGCAAATCTGGCCTGAAATGCTGACTGTCTACTCCCCTCCACAGATGACGCCCAACCTGGTAAACTTCTCCAGAACACCAAATTCTAGTTTCAGATGACCTAATTTGTGTCAGAACAGGTTGTTATATTGAAATTACGTCAACCTGTATTATCAAATCAATTTTTTTTCACTTTGGAGATACCAGCCTACCTGCTCTTCCCTTTCACCTCAGATTACCAGAAGTGGCTGCCTTCTGTCTCCTAATATTTGATCTCTCCCATGTTCTCCCTCTAATTATACATTCTACAAGTAGATCAGCTTCCAGAAACAAGCGTTCACCTTACTCAACCAAGTCCGATTTGTGCATTGTTTTCTCATGGAAACAACCTATCGCAGACATTACCTTTGTTCTCTCCAACTTTCTACTAATTTTACACATGCATTTTTCTAACAGATTATAATCAACGTGTAAACAATATTCCCATTTCCTCTTCTGTATAGCTATTGGCTGACTTATAGTTGTAGTATTTTCTGCTTTAATGTGGCAATGGCACCCAAGCAGCACCTACTGGGTTGGATTACCAAAGTGGTGCAATTTACAGCATAATACAGTGCCTTGCAGGATCTGTTGGTATCTTGGAGAACTGCAGCAAGGTCATCTGGTGGTTGAAATACTGCAGCAATGGTACCTGTGCACCACTTTGTGGCCTAGAGAAGAATGATGTGGTCTATTGTAACTTCAATTAATTTTGGTGCACCACTTATAGATATGGAGAATCTCTGTAATGAACCAGGGTTCTGCCACTTAAAACCATTTGAAGTGTGGAAAAACAGAAAGTCAAAACAAAAAAAGAGAAAAGGGAAGCTGATTTAAATAATTAGACTCATTGTAGACAGTTCACATGTGCATACTCTCTGATTTATTCAGGTTTGGTAAGGAAGGTTCTGTTTGGGATTACAAAATGCACTGGTAGAAACAGCACTGATAGTCCAAAGCCAAAGTATTACATTACCAGGCAGCTTTATCCTGTCATTGATTGTTAGACTTTGTTACTCAGGTGTACCTGGTGAAGGATTTGACCATCTCAGTAACAGCATGTATATAAATATCTCAAACAAACTTCCATTAATTTACCAAATTTGTTAAAAATAGAGGAAAGAACACACTGCCCTAAAAACATCTATAATCCTGAAGATGACATTTACCCATATAGTGGCATGCACATCGCACATGCAGTTTTTTACTTTTATAGTCTTGTTTACCAACGGCCCCTATGGTATGTTATATCTGCATGTTCCGCATATGACCGACAGGTGCATTGAGTGGGAAAGTGGACTGGAGCATCAAGGCACCCCAGACTGAACTGAGCTCAGCCTCGAAACTTTTAGAGGTACACTTCGAGTGTTGAGTGAGGAAAATGAATTAAGAAGCATAAAATGCATCTTAAAAATTTCATGCATACTTTTTTAAATTTTCTTTTTAAATAATTTCAAAACCTAGTTTATTATGCTCTTCTGAACAAAAAGGAATTATAAAAAAATAATATGAAATTAAATATTTGGTTTAGTTCATACATTTGAGGCCTACTTTTTCTGTGCTAAACCCAAGCCAAATTTCTGGTCAGTGGTGTGCGAACAAGGCCACTTAATTTTTGTTTTGAATTTACTTTTGAGTAGGAGGGGTTAATATGGAAAGCATACCAAATGGTCTTTATGCAATCCAAAAAACTGAGCTATGATAATGATGAGGAAAGGATAAGGGGGGATCCAATTATATATTCCATAATTAAACTCTCTTCAATGTTTTGCAAGGGAATAAAACAGTATTCCTGCTGGGATGTATCGATGGAGAACCTAAAAAAAAAAATCACATTATTTTCTGTACTTAAAAATAGGTGGATAGAACAAGGAATTTTCCTGTGCATTTAGCACAGCAAGTTGTCCTAAGACACTCCACAGGAGTGTTATCAACTAATCAAAATGATCCTGAACTGCATTACGGAAGGTGACCAAAAGCTTGTTCAAGGAGGTAGGTTTTAAAGAGCATCTTAAAGGAGAAGAGAGAGGTAGAGAAGTTTAGGGATGGAATTCCAAAACTTGTGGCCTCAGCAGCTGAGTGCATGGCTGCCAGCGGGAAACTATTAAGAGATCAAAATCAGGGGATCTCAGAAGGTTGCAGGACTTGAGGAGATTACAAAGAAGGGAAAGGATGGGAGCATGGACGGAATTGAAAACAAGAATCTGAATTTATAAAACTGAGGTGCTGTAATTTAGTAAACATGGAGATAATAGATGAATATGACATTGTGAGTTGGGAAAAGGGCAGCAGAGATCTTGATGACCTCAAGTACACAGAGGGCAGCCCTTTCATTATTTCAGCCCCCAGAATTTCGTTTATTATCAGATCAGCCCTGAAGAATGGGATTTAGAAACCTTTCACTGCGGCCATTAAGGTTTGTGAATATAAATTGCATTTTGAAGTATTTGCAATCAATTATACAGTTGTTTGAATTTGCAGTGCAGTTTCAAGTATTATAGAAGATGATTTTATTTTAGGGAATAATGGTCTTTTGTCTTTGTCCAGTCGTTTCAGTACCAGATGATGTATTTTTTGCTGCTTCTAGATTTCCATTTAAAGATACATTGCTATCTGCGTATAAAGACGATATAAATACGTAATCATGCCATTATCTAAAACTAGATTTCAGATTTCCAACCCCAAGAGAGAAACCAAAATCTACAAAGTAATTAGAATCACAAGGTGAGCACTGAAAGAATTACTTTAAAAGTTACGTTAATTCTTTGTAATGCGTTTTTGAAGGGAAAAGCTTTTTTCCTCACTGGGATTCTGCTTTCCTAGACTACTTTGAACATGTTTCTCATCAAACCCTAGAGCTGTTCGTGTGGGTACAGAACAAAGATTAAAGACTTCTCAATCAGCCTGTAGAGTCTCTTTGAGGTGGTGGTAGTAACAAGAGGTAGGTGGGAAATTTGATAAAGACTGCTTGGACAGAACAATTAAGGGAAAATTGTATCCAATGACTGTAGAGTTAATAACAGATAGAATGGAGACATTATGATAAGCTGTAGGGGCAATGCTGTACCATACCCTTCTATACCTCTATTATTACTCTACCTGGTGGCAACGATTGTTGAAATTAGAAAGAGGGTAAGGCAGGTGACAGTGAAATGCATTTCCTGTTCAAATATTCAATTGTGGGGGAGGTCATCATTTAATGACTATCCCTAACTGCCCTTAACGTGATGATGACATCCAAGTGTCTTCCTGGGCCACTTGGAGAGCTGTTAAGAGCCAACTATATATAAATCTTTAGGTCAGAAATTACAACTAGGCCAAATTTCTTTACTTATAGGATGTTAGTGAAACAGATATATTTATGAAGACAATGTGATAGATTATTGGGTCACTACTTCAGATGTTAATTAATTCTTCCCAGCTGCTATGTCAGGCATTTGAGTTCATGTCTCTGGATCATTGTTCCAGTGATCTAAACATTATGCTACTGTTGCCACCCAAAATAATTCCAATCAAGATTTAATTCAACAATGTTAATTACAGAATTGATTAATCTATTTCTGGGATTTACTTTAAATAACAGTTCTATAGAAATATTTAAAATAAAAATGCACAGATAACTAATGTTAAATAAAAAAGTCTATTGCAGATTTAAGTCCCTAATACTACAGACCTATACTTTTGCTTGTCACTCCTTTTAGAGAGCAATCAGCCAGAGACGTCAATGGAACGTTGCTTCCTCCCTGCCTTTCCTGAAAATGTTGGTCGTTTTGAATTCCCACTTGACAACCTATGATTGCCATAGATGGCTGTGGAGGCCAAGTCATTGGGTAAATTTGAAGTGGAGGGTAATAGGTTTTTGATTAGTCAGGGTGCGAAAGTTTACAGGGAAAAGACTGAAGGATGGGGTTGAGAGTTATAATAAATCAGCCCTGATCAAATGGTGGAACAAACTTGACAGGACGAATGTTCTAATTTTGCCTTATGTCTTTTGGACATCAAAATCTTAAGTAGGTGGCCTTACTTTAACAGGCATTCTCCATGAAGGGGAAGACTATCAAGCAAAGTCTTCCTAAACAATCCAGAGAAGTTCAGGCAGATTTTAACCCTTCCAGCTTGAGATTTGAAGAATAAAATTTATTTTGTCCAGTGAAATATGTATGTGGATTGCAAGACTGATATGTGGCCAATCAAAAATGCTTTCATACCATCTCTAATATTATCCTGAAGTGAGCTGAGTAAAGAGGACGTGACAATCCTTTATATCAATAATCTTGAAGTCTGAAGAACTGCCAAAGGAGATGCACTTCTTACAACTGTCTGGAGTCAATTTAAGTGTTTAACTTAGGGAGTACAGATGCAGCAACAACAACTTATACAGCTTTTTCTGTGTAGAGAATACATTCCAAAATGCTTACGTTGTTATCAGGCAAAAATTTGATCCATAGCAACATATGAGGGCATGTGACCAAAAGACCAAATGAAGTTTGGGCTTCAGCAGCTGAAGACAGCACCGTTATTTGTGGACCAATTAAAATTATGGATGACCAAAATACTGAAATAAGTACAGAAATTTTGGGGTGTGTAGGTCTGTAGGGACATAGATGAGAACAGGGAAGAGGTTTAAAATTAACTAAAATCAAAGGATTTTAAAGTGCTGATGTACAGTAGGTCAGGATGCTCATGGGTGAATGCAGAGGTTTAGTTTATCTACAGTGAGTAGTGTAGGAGAGGTTGACCTGGAATGGTTGGAAGAGCAAAGTCTGGAGCGTTTGTCTGCAAGTAAGCTGAGAAAGCAATGGGCAACGTTTTGGAGGTAGAGATAGAGGGCCTTAGTGAAGGTACAGATAGGTGCTCTGAAGCTCAATAGACAGGCTCAAAATGACACTAAGGTTGCAAAGGATCTGATTTAGTTTTAGACTGTTGACACAAGAATACATAGTACAAGATGTCATCTGGAAAGACTTAAGAACTCTGGCAGTGAAATTCTTGCAATGCCACTTGGTAAGGAGGTTGCTTTGCAACATTATTCAATTTATTTTCACCCAATCAGGTATCATTTTAGGTATGTGCCTAATATGCTAATACTAAATAGCACAGTCTTTCCTCTATATCCACATACCACTGACCAGCACTCCTACTGAGAGAAAGCTGTAATGATCTGAGGATGTGCATGGCTGCAGATTGTTAGCAACATAAAGATCTGGGAGAGAAGAGGAAAGAGGATATGCCAGAAGCCATGCGACTATACACCATGCAGAATACAGATACCACTGTTGCAAGGTCGCCTCTTACACTTACAGAGTCACGGACCTTGCAACATCCGCCTAGAAACGAGCAAATACTGTTGGATAAATACCAGAGGGAAAGGAAGTTAGGTGTTTACAGAATTGCATAGTCCACTGGATGTGTGCCCAGGTTAATTTTTGTGTGTGGGGGTTGTTAGTCACATAAGTAATACTGTTCTGTTAAGAAAGAAACATGCATTTAACAAGCAACTGGAAATGACTCTAGACCTCCAGCAAAAGCTACAACAATCTCCAATGCACTGCACTGAGAACCTCACCTGGGTCTCCCAAGTGCTAAAGTTATTTGTTCATTAGTCTAATCTCCATTGGAGCAGGTCTGTGATATCACCATCTTGGATTCCCTGTGGGAATGGTTCACCATTTTAACCTGGGGTTCACACTTCAGTAGGAATCCAGGCTGTTTACTGTAAAATCTAGATTTTTTTTTGTAAAACAGCATTTTCATTTGGCTATCAAAAATTGCTCCTTGTCTGCTAAAGGATATCAGAAAATACAGAGTGGTTACAATGATGGAATTTTATGGTGAATGCTTGGGCCTTTGGTTATTTGCACTGACACCATTCAGGGGAACAAAAAGGGTTTGACTAGATTATTAAATTTACACTGAAAATCAAGGCAGTTCAGTGGACTGAACCAGGTTAATTGTTACCCTAGACATTATTGTATTTGCAGCACTTGAATGTTTTCCTCTTAATGTTAAGTAAAAGAAATCTTGGAACAGTGAAGAAAAGGCTGGAAATACTCAGCAGGTCAAGCAACATTGGTGTGGGCTCACCTGAGGTCATTTGGCTGAAATGTTAACTCTGTTACTCCCTCGGCACATGCTGCTTGGTTCTCTGGGTATTTCCAGCACAGTCACTTTTATTTCAGGAAGGAAGGGTGCATTGTAGTCACTTTTCCCTGGTTCAGGAGGGCTTTGGGTTGCAATACACTGAATTCAGGCGGCAATATCAATCCTTTCCTCTTTAAGACAACATATTTAACACACTGACAGAAGCTTGTAGTCAGATTAAATTAGCTGTTCCTGGTTTCTAAGGTTGAGCTGTGCCTGGGTGTGATTGGTCACATTGGAAATTCAGTTTGTGGACCTTGCTTTAAAAATATAACAAGACAGTACTCCCTTCTCTAGTTTCCTGGAAGATATTAAAAAGCCTCACTTATTAAAGCTCACAGGCACGCTTTTTGCTACACATTGTTAGCAACTGGAATTCATTCATGCCTTTGCACTTATACATAAAGAATTTCAGTGACCATCTACCCTGAGTACAGCTGCTGGAAAAGGAACACAACCCTATCCTTACACAAGAAAACAGTTTTGGTTAAAACTGAGAGAGTGGGGGGGGGGGGGGAGCTGCATAAACCACATGGCTATGGCTGTGTTCATCTCTCTGAGCTCTGGAGGAACTCCATAGGAAACCCGTCTTGCTCCTACATTGCTTGATGATGTTGGTTCAGTTTCTGCTCCAATTAAGCCAGAGAGACAAGCAGGCAAGTTACTCAAAAGACCAGGTTGCTTTTCAAAACCTGGTACTGCCTTGCCAAGTGGTTCATATGTCATTCAGCTAAAGGTTTTAGTTTGTGAAATGCCAAACTCTGCATAATTCCAATTATTTCCAGTGATATGACAGGCATGTTACATTTATTCACAACAGTATAGCCAAGTGCAGTTTCAGCAAACTGCGTAACACTGCTTCTCCTGTTAAGTCCACAGCTTGGCTACCTCGATGCAGGTGTGGTCTACATAAACATTGAACACAAATGCTAATCATGGAGAGGTGCTTTTATTCACCTTGATGCCAGGGTATAAAACATCCAGAGCCTGTGTTTGGGAACAGTGTATGCTATCAAATCCAAAAAAAAAACAGCAGAAAAAGACTGGCTTTCTTTTATATGGGAATTAAATAGGGTTGGCACTTTGAATTGATGCACTAGGCTCTTGTTTGCTTGAGAAATTTTGAAAATCTGAATTCAATTCCACCAAATCAGGTGCATACTGTACATTACAGCAAAACAGACAGCCCTCTGATGCATGATAGGGACTATAATCTCCCCACAAGACATTGTTTCCTGCCTTTACTGCTAAGGATAGGGCAGAAAAATGGAACATTGTGATGTAGAAAGGTAGGTAGAATTTTTAATAATAATTGAGGAAGGTAGGGTGAATATATACTATAATTGAATTTACCTTAGAAACCAGAGGTTAATTTAGTCTGTTCTTGCGTGAAAGGTTTAGGACAAAATGTTACGCACAGGCATTTGCTTCCTATCTGCATGGTGCTATGTCCAATGATTGGTAACTCTGAATCCTGCGAATCACATTATTCCCCTTACCCTTCCACAATTTCTTCCTCTTCTTTCTGGAAGTGAGTAAAATGATTTCAGAGCTCCTGGCTGTGCCTTTCCTCTCAGTTATTCTTATAATGATCTCACTCTACCTTCTCCAGTGCAAAAATCACACACACAGTGTTAGGGTCCGGTGATATTGCACACTATAATCACAGGGCCATGACTAAAGAGTCAAGTTTAAATCCCACTCTGGCAGCTAGGGAATTTAAAGTGAGTTAAGTACATAGCTTGGAATAAAAAAAAGCTACCATCAGCAATGGAGAGCATGTAATCCTGTTTAAGAAAGATCTACTCTCTTAATCTGATCCATCCTAAGTGTGTCCTCAGCACAGCAGCATGTTGGGGAACAGTTAGGAATGCTTGGCGAGCCACTATTGTTAACATGTTGTGGACGTATAAAAGATGCTTCAGCTTTTTTTTCCATAGGTATTACAAGCTGCCTGGGATCCTGGTAAAGTGACCAATCTTTACAGACATGTGTGAATAGAAGATATGTGCAGCTTACACTTGATCCAGTCTCTTTCCTTCTTTCACACCTGTATGCAAGTACAAATAAATCCTAGCAGATCAGTGCCTACTGCCTGGGTTAGCTATCTCTAAATATACTGAAAAACTGGGAATTTTTTAGGGGAAGAGTGAAGAACATGGGCACATACTGACTCTAAACTGGATAACTGGCCTCCAGAAGGAGAACGAAAACAATGACAACTTTTAACAAGCACTTTACTGGCTGTGAATCACTTTGGAATGTCCTGAAAGGGAATGAAATATACTACAGAAAAGTGTTTTTATTTCCTTTTGAGAGTAAGCTTACTTCTTAATTTATTGATGTAAAAATCAGATTAAAGTTTACTAACAAATGCTGTTAGGATTTCCATGGGATGTTCAGAAGTTTTCATGGAGAAGGGAGACTGAGGAAGGGAACAATGCTAATGTCTGTCAATAGATGGCCTGCTGATGTGTGGGTAGAATCTCTTCAACACTGTTACAATCATTGGTCAAAATACAAATCGGTAGCAATATTTGCAACTTGCCTCTTTTCTGTGTTTGTTCTGTGTGTAGCCTGTGCAATTTGGTGCATTTACTGTATGTACAGAGGAAGTTTACTGGGCTTTTGACAAACACCGATTTGACCATCAAGTCAGAGTATGCTATTAATAATTTTTACTTCTTTTGTGAAGTTTCCAGTTACATCTATTATGAAGACACTATGGTCATTGGCACCCCCACCCTCTGATGGGATCATATACCCAGGCTGGTAATCACTACAATACTGCTGTATCCCAGATATCATTCTCAGCTCACTGACTGACAAACTGGCATCAATTACACTTCATAAACAGCATGCAAATCTTGGAACATTAATGAAACAATGGTATCAACTCACAATATTAGATTACTTCCAACAGAGAATTGTGCTATTACAACCCTTCTGCCCAGGCACTAACTTTCTCACAGAATGTTTTTTGATTAATTATCATGGCTTTGTGAAGTGAAAGATATTATCAGAATACAGGAGTGCTACCAGTTTCAATGCTGTATCAGGTCATGAACAACAGCTTCTCATCTTTCAATAAGGTGCTAGATATACCCTTGAGGTGAAGTACCTCAATTTCAAACACAAAATTGTTCAAAAATTCCAAATGATGACTACTCCATTCTCATTCATAACTCCTCTACAGTTACCTGTTGCTTCATTATTTGTCCCATTCACTCCTTATCAACAAAAGAGATTCTGCAGATGCTGGAAACCCAGAACAACACACATAAAATGCTGGAGGAACCCAGCAAGTCAGGCAGCATCTATGGAAACGAATAAACAGCTGAGCTGAAGTCCTTCATCAGGACTGGAAAGGAAGGGGGAAGATGCCAGGATAAGGAGGAAGGACTAGCTGGAAGGTGATAGGTGAAGCCAGGTGGATGGGAAAGGTACATGGCTGAAGATGAAAGAATCTGATAGGAGAGGAGAGTGGATCATGGGAAAAGGGAAGAAGTAGGTGCGAGTGATAGGCAGGTGAGGAGAAGAGGTAAGAAGGAAGGATGAGGATGAAAATTACCAGAAGTAGGAGAAATTGATGTTAATGCCATTAGATTGGAGGCTACCTTAATGGAACATGAGGTGTTGCTCCTTCAACCTGAGTGTGGCGTCACTGCAGCATTACAGGAGGCTGTGGAACAACATGTTAGAATGGGAATGGAAATTGGAATTGAAGTATTTGGCCACTGGGAAATCCTGCTTTTTTGAGGATGGAGTGAAGGTGCTCAACAAAGGGGCCCCCAATCTACGTCTGATTCCACTAATGCAAAGGAGGCCACAGGTGAAGCATTGCCTCACCTGGAAGGACTGTTTGGGACCCCGAGTGGAGGTGAGGGAGGAGGTGAATGGGCAGGTGTAAAGTGTAGCACTTCTTCCACTTGCAAGGATAAGTGTCAGGGCGAGATCAGTGAGGAGCGATGAATGGACAAGGGAATCACGGAGGGAGTGATCCCTGCAAAAAGTAAAGAGTGGGGGAGAGGTAATGATATGTTTGATAGTAGGGTCCAGTTGAAGATGGGGAAGTTGCAGAGAATGATGCGTTGGATGCAGAGGCTCATAGGCTGGTAGGTGAGTACAGGAAGAACTCTATCCCAGTTAAGGCAGCAGGAAGATGGGGTGAGCATGGACATCTGTGAAATGGAGGAGATACAAGTGAGGGCAGCATCACTGAAGGAAGAAGGGAAATTCTATTCTTTGAAAGAGGAGGACGTCTCTGATGTCCTGGAAAGCACAGTTTCATTCTGGGAACAGATGCAGCTGAGATGAAGTAACTGAGAAAAGGAATGGCATTTTTTTTATTGGAGACAGGGTGGGAAGAGATCTAATTAAGATAGCTGTGGGAATTGGTAGGTTTATAAAAGATATTGGTAGATAGTTTGTCTCCAGAGATGGAGAAAAGGGGATTAAGAAAACGGAGAGAGCTGTCAGAAATGGATAAAGTGAAATTAAGGGCAGGGTGGAAGTTAGAAGCAAAGTTGATTAAATTGATGAACTTAGAATGGGTGCATGAAGCAGCATTTTGTCAACATAGTGCAGTAAGAGTTGGGAAGCATTACCAGGGAAAGCTTGGAACAGTGACTCTTCCAAGTAGTCAACAAAAGGCAGGCATAGCTGGGGCCAATGGCTATACCTTGAGTATGGAGAAACAGCTGCAAGAGAAATTGTGGAGGGTGAAGACCAGTTCTGGCAGGCAGAGGAAGGTGGTGGTTGACGGGAACTGCTTGGGTCTGTTGTGGAGAAAGAAGAGGAGAGCTTTAAGTCTTTTTTGATGGGGATAGAGGTGTATAGGGACTAGATATCCATTCTTAAAATGAAGCCATTAAAGCTAGGGATTTGAAAGTTGTTGAAAGATCAAGATCATGTGAAGTGCCACAGATATAGTCCGGAAGGGACTGAATTAACAGGGGTAAAATGGAGTCAAGGTGTCTGGACATGAGTTCAGTGGGGCAGAAGCAGGCAGAAACAATGGGCCTACCCGGTCAGTCCGGTTTAGTCTTGGGTATGAGGTAGAAATGAGCAGTGTGGGGTAAGGGAACTATGAGATTGGTGGCATGGATGGGAGTTCTCCAGAGTTGATGAGATTTGTGATTGTGCCAGAGACAATGTCCTGATGGTCCCATGTTGGGTCCTTTTTAAGGGGTAAGTAAGAGGAGTGTCTGAGAGTTACAGCAATGTAGAGGTCACTCCACCACAATTACAACAGCACCTCCTCTGTCTGAGGGTTTGATGTTAAGGTTGAGAATGGTGCAGAGTGGAGGGCAGTGCATTCAGAGGGGATAAACATCAAAGAGGAGATAGGAGTGCTGAAGATAAGTGGTTAATGGTTTATCAGCTATTAGATAGGAAAAGATCCAAAGCAGGCAGAAAACCAGAGAGGAGTGTCCAAGAAGAGGAGGAGGGTTGGAAATGAGAGAAGGGGTCATTGATGCATAGTTGGGAATCCTTGCTAAAGGAGTAGGCTTGGAAACACATGTAATGGAAGAAGTGATTGGTGTTATGTCGGGCACAGAACTCACTAAGTGCAGGTGAAGAGGGACAAAGGTAAGGAACTTGCTGAGGACAGACAATTCTACCTCACAGAATGGAAGGTCAAAGGGAATGGTGAAGACATGGAAGGGATTAAAGCTGGGATCAGATGAGGGAGGAGGATTGGGGTGTACAGAGAAGGGAAGGTGGGAGGAAGATGGAAGCTCTGAGGACTCAAGAGAAGTTGGGGTGTCTGAAAGATCTGGGGTTGGAGAGTGATGGAGGGGGCCCTGCAGCAGTGAGAAAGGTCTTGGCCTGGAGGTAGAGATGCCAGAGGTCGGGCTGGAGCTAGTGACTGCATAATTTGAGGACTGAAAGAGTCCAGGGTTGTTGGAGCCAGAGCCGGCAATGGGATCTGCATTCTCGAGCTGTCTGGGGTTGTTCAAGCCTGAATTGGCAACAGTGGGATCTACAGTCAGGAGGCATTCAGGGCTGTCAGATTTTGCCATTTAATTTCTCCTGTCATCCAATCAGTTTTTTTCTTTTTCTCTTCTTTCCTCACCCTTTCTCTGTTCTTTATCTCTAACATTTCCCAGTTTTGCTAATAGGTCATTGACCTGAAATGGTAGCTCTGTTTCTCTCTTCACAGATGCTGCCTGACTGGCTGAGCACTTCCTGCATTCTCTGTTTTCATTACGTTCAATAGAAGTAGTGCAAGAACTTGCAGCCACCCACTCTTAGAAAAGTACTTCAACTGCATTATTACTCTCTACATCAGAAATCATTGTGACTGACTGCCTTGTTCAAAGTTGTGATCAGACTTTTAAAAAATGCTTAAAGTATTCATTCACAGGATGTAGGCATAAACTTGACACAATTTATAATAGATCCTATTCGAATGCCCAATTCTAATTATGCTTGCACTGTGGAGTTTGCCGGTAGTCAAGAGTAATCAGATGGCCACACTGGGCAACGGATGGCAAATTTCCTTCCATAAATTGCATTGTGAACTAGGTGGATTTAATAGTTGCTATCTTTTTATTCTTGATTTATTTAGTTAGCAGAATTTAAATTCCCCATCAGCCATGGTAGCATTTGAACTTGTGTTTCTGTATCATCGAGATTTCTAGATTACCAACTTAATTTGCTACTGAATCCTATAGACCTTACTTTAACAAATCATCTGGAGTAGAAAGTGCAGGAGATCTTTGGTCACACTGTCCAGCTAAAATATAGACCCTGATCACTGAGATAAAAGGACAAGCTCCTGTATAACCAATATCCAGTCTACCAGAATTAGACTTCATACTGGCCTTGGGTCAGTCTATCAATCATCAATGACTTAGAGCCTCTCTGACGTGTGTTGTGGAGTACTCAACTCCATGACATCTATCATCAACAAAACTTCAGAACTACTGCGGAGACTCATGTATCTGTGATCCTGTACATTGACTAAATCCATTATCTCCCTCCTTGAATACAGCGCATTTTAGTGTATTAGGTTGCTGTACAGCAATAGAACAATTATTGAAGCATCATTGGACATGCACAGGGAAGGGAGCCTGAGCTTAAACCACAATTCAGTCCTGAGCCTTTTTTTAAACTTACTGCAGCATTTAAGACAATAACTAACTTCTGGCAGAACACTTTTCTATGGCAACAAATGGTTAGTCATCATCAATAACATAGTAATATTTGATATACTATATGAGCACATGTCAAAAGAATCCCCTCAGTTCATTCACACCACCTTACAATAGTAGAATCTGCAGTAAGCTTTGACTCCTCTCTCCAGTATGAGGCCAGATGACTTCCACCAAGGATGCTATTGGTGCCACATTGGGCAGTTGACTGCAAGGTTGGTATTGGTAGTTGTGGAAGAGTCTGTAAACAGCTGATAACTAACTTACAGAAAATATCAAATGGAAAAATGAGAATGAAAATCCTTTACATTTGATGTAGGCGCAACAGTAGATGCATGTAGGGTAGGTTTCTGCTGAATCCTGTCAACCTAGACTTCTATGCAAAGAAGAATACTTTGGTTCTTCCAGTTTTTCCACTGTTGCTTAGAGACAGAATATTATTGAATTAATCACTGCAACACCCGTTTACATGGATTTAACCATTCCACAATGCATCAATAAATAAAAAATATATTTACTAGGCTTGCAATAATCTCCAGCTGGTGCAACATACTGTATGCTCTTTAGCCACCCAATCATACAAGCAGGGCAGATTTCATTGGATTGTCCAGTAATGAAATTCCAAGTAGATATATTTTAGTGTGGATATATCATTATTTTGTTCAAGACATTTTTGGTAGACAATATTATTCATTTTTGCAAATGTTGTTGTCACAGGCCTGGTCTACTGTGTCAGTGTATTCATTTAATAAGAATAGGTAATAAATAATGGCCTCATCTGTGCCAACCAAAATCCATAAATGAATGAAATTTATTACGTATAAAACTATGAGAGGCATAGAAAGAGCAGTTTAATCAATGATCACATATTTCTGATGATTGATAAAAGATTACTAAAGATCTGAGGACATCATTTTTCACCCAGTGGGAGTCTGGAAGTCTGGAACTTGCTACCTGAAAGGGTGGACAATCTAAATCACCTTTAAAAATGCAGTCATTGCATTGTAGAGAATGCCTCCTTTCCCACTTGTTCATCAATTTAATAATACATCTGTTGAGCAGAGAGAAAAACAGACAATGAGCCTTGAAAATGTTCCTGAATTCTCTCCCAAACTTGTGTGAGATGTGTTTGATCCCTTTGACAGGACTTATTGACAATGTCAGGCACTAAAAAGACACAGGTATGTATTAACCCAGCACTGATTCTTCTTTATATATATTTTTTCCACAAAATATGACTTAGTTAATCGTAAAACCAAATATTAATTGAAAAAATGTTGAAAATAGTACTACATGTCAAACAGCTTCAAGTGAATGGTACACACAGTTTCTTTCAAACCTTATCCTTAGGAAAGAGAATGATTTGAATTTTGAGCATATTTTAGTTTAACTATATTGTTAGGTTCATATCAGGCATTTTGTTGATCATAATAATTGTTTAAGATCAGTAGCTTATTTTTTTTGTAGACTATCAGAAAGATCATTTTTAAATACCTCACTGCTTATTCCTCTTTCCTAATCAAGACTGATGTGAAGTTTCAGACCTTCATACAAATCTGTTTCCATGGTGCCAATTAAAGCTAGGTTTATTTTATGCTGTAGACTGTTCACTATTTTCAATTAAATACGTATTCATGATCACTGTGTATTTTGTGTGTATATACATGCAGCAACTTTTTAAAAATAACTTGTGTGAAAATTTGAGGGACTTGAGGAAAATTACTCAAGAGTCTGGAACTCACTAACCGAAAGGAAGTGGGGGAAGATGCTTTTAACACACTTTAAAAGGCCCAACCAAATTAGCCATGGATCAAAAGCTGAGAAGTAGGATTAGGCTGGAGTGCTTTCTTGGCTAGGGTTAGACTGTTTAGATAGTGTAGACTGAACCCACTACTTCTGAATATGCATTTCTGTAATTTTATGAATGCAGACCAATCTGGGTAGTAGTTTAGCCTGGTTCACTTATATCGTAACAGAAGTGTTCAAATGTGTACAGGATTAAGAAAAACAACCTTGATCTTCACATGCTGAACCAGGCCACTTCTAAGGAATGAGGAACCTTTTCCCTTTCATAAGTAGTACTTTGCACAGGTCCACCATCCAGCAGGTTATTGTGACAGCACTTCCCAAACCAGTGACTCCCAACCTCCACCTCATAGAAGGACATAAATAAAATGGATATAGGAATACCACCACTTACAGGTTCATCGCCATCCTACATACCATCATGACTTGGCACTGTACTGAGATTCCTTTGTTGTTGCTGTGTTTAAATCCTGGAATTCCACCCCCCCCAAACTCCACTGTGGAAATAACTCCACCACAAGACTTCAGGGATTCGCAAAGGCAGCTCACTACTATGGTGATGGGCAAAATATATTAGTCTCAGTGTTTCCAAGTTCTCACAAGATAATATAAAAACAGGGGCTAGAGGTGAAGAATACTACTTTACATTGGCCCTACAGTCTGATCAGCTGTTTTCATGTTATAACTAAAATATGATTTTGATCTCAACAAGATCAATAAATAAGCATGTGAACAAGTGACATATTATACAAAAGACCTGCATTTCCTAAGACATATTCCCATCCATTTTCACAATATCCCGATGTACTTTAAGCCTTTTAAGTATGTTCTGATTGCGTAATCTCTGCTGTGTTACATGACACATGGCAACTTCTACATCTTTCACATGGAAACAACAGTCCAGAGTGTTTCACAGGAATGTTATCAAACGTTGACACCAAACCTTCCTAGGAGACAGTGAGAAGGCACAAAAGGCTTGATCAAAGGTGCTTCTTGAGAATGTGAACTTCATGAAAGACATGTAATGGGTACTAAGGAGTGCAAGAGACTGTGAGTGAACCTGAACCTGAATAAATGAACAATGTGCATTCATAAAGTGCTATTAGGAAATGCACAAGAATGACTTCTAATGAAATACATCAGAGGTGTAATCACTAGCATAATGCTGATATGAGGAACTTTGCACACAACAAACTCCTACAAACTTCATTGGGATAGTAATCAGTCCATACATGGCCTCCTCTACTGCCATGATGAGGCTAAACTCGGGTTGGAGGAGCAACACCTCATATACCAGCCCCTTGGTATGAACATAGAATTCTCCAACTTCCGGTAATTCCCTCCCGCTCCCTTCCCCTATCCCTATGTCAGTCTGCCCCCTCCCCCGGCTGCCTATCACCTCCCTCATGGTTCCGCCCCCTTCTACTACCCATTGTGTTTTCCCCTATTCCTTCTTCACCTTTCCTGCCTCCCCTCCCCCACCCCTTTATCTTTCCCCTTACTGGTTTTTCATCTGGAACCTACCAGCCTTCTCCTTCCTACCCTCCCCCCACCTTCTTTATAGGGCCTCTACCCCTTCCCCCTACGGTCCTGACGAAGGGTTCCGGCCCGAAACGTCGACCGATCTTTTCCACGGATGCTGCCCGACCTGCTGAGTTCCTCCAGCGTGTTGTGAGTGTTGAATCAGTGCATTTGTTTTTAGCGATATCGAATGAGGGAGAAATGTTGGTCAGGACACTATACAGAATTCTCCTGCTCACTGAAAAGGTCTACTCTTGCATATATTTCTTATGTTTACACTCAATGCATCTGGCCCCAGTTTTTCTGAAAGCATAGTTTAAAGTTTGGAGGAAAGTACCGGTGGGTGGCGGGGGGCGGGGGGATGTCAGAGCTAGTATTTTTTAAAAATAGAGTGATGTGTGTGTGGAACGTGCTGCTGGGGTGGTGGTAGAGGCAGATGTATAAAGGGCATTTAAGAGACTGTTAGATAAGCACATGGACGAAAGAAAAAAATAAAGAGTTACGTGGGTTAGAGGTTAAAATGCTGGCACAACATCATAGGGTCTGTACTATGCTGTACTGGTCTACTTTCTTTGTTCTACCTTGGCTGAAACTGATACACATAAGTCTGTGTGCAAAATATTTGCAATGGAAATTCTTTCTCAACTTTATTAAACAAGTGTTGGACCCTGATATATAAGCTAACAGAACTGAATTTTGAATTCAAACACCATTTCACACATTTAGTGCTTGACAATGACAAATTTTGACCTCTTCAAGTCATGTATGTTGCAGGTTTACAGAGGAAGTTGCAATTGCACTTTGTAATTATAGTTAATAGCAATTGGATTCACTTACAACACACATCAGTGATGTTTTCTGACATTGCCATGTAATCAGACAATAGGATAGGAAGCCAAATTCATTGTCAAAGAGTTTGTCTGTAATGAGACACTTAAACATGAAAGATGAAGAACAGGAAGCATTCACACAAGGAATTCCAGTATTTGGATATCGGCTGCTGAAGCCATAGTTGACTATTGTGGAACAATCAAACCTGGAGGTAAACGTGAGGCCAGAACAAGAAATGTGTAGAGATCTTGATTGGATTTGTAATGTTGGATGTAGTGGCAGCACAAAGCCATGGCATTTCTGTTACCGTCTGCATTCTCAGGCATTCCGCCAACATATAAAAGAAACTTATTCCGAGGAGTCAACATTCATAGCTCTCAGTGCATCATTCACAACTGCACTGTTAGAGAAAACAAGCAGATTTTCCTTCCAAAGCTTGCAATCAGATAATATTCAAGAAAGGAGAGGAGAGGGGATTAAATGAACCAACATTCCCTTAATAATAGTTCAGAGAACTCTCAAGATGCATATTTATGTGTCTTAACAGCCTGTTGAATACAGATAAGGAACAGAACCTGAATATCAGTAAACAATAATTCCAAAAAGATAATATTTTAATGTGTTTCTAAAATATAAGCCCTCAAGTAGAAATATTTAACATTTTAACTTTAAGTGTCTGCCTAGACCCTGCTCAACAAAGACGTGCCTTAGATTGCCATAGTTGAGTATAACTGGTAATATGCTTCATGGAACCCAAACAGGATATTGTTGCAAGCCAGTTTACATTCTATACAGTAAATTTGGAAAATACTGGAGCAATGACACAATGGAATGTACCATACCATGAAATAAGAAGACAGGACAGATTTCACCCATTTCTGACACAGTGATCTACTCTCTGAAGACTTATTTTATATTAGGATGATAACTATGTTTCCACAAGATCACAACAATCTTAAAACAATATTTACTTAGAGCTAGCTGTGTGCAATGCTGCAATTTGTTGCTGTGGTCCTCTGTTGTAGTTCAGATATTTAGTTTTTATTCCTGGAGTGAAGTTTAATTTGTAAACTGAAAAGGTTAGATATCTTGAACCAATTTCCTGGTCCTGATATGGATCAGAATGGGCTTAGGTACACATGATTCATGGCCCATCTTCTTCATTTAATTCATTTCGTGTTTAGCACGAATTGGAAACAAGTCAAACCACAATACCAGAGAAAGAGATGGATATTCTAAGGGTACAGCATCACAGATTAACTGTTTTTTAAACTCTGTATATTATTGAACAGGTGGAAAACTGTCAGAATCATTTTTAACAATTTGACATAAGAATGATTTTGACCATTATTTACAATATCACCTCAAATAAATTTGAGGAGAACAGTCTAAAGCTGAAATTTTTGTAATGATTTATTTTTTTCTTAAAGGGAATATAAGTAAAAATAGCAGTAAATTAATAGTAAGGTTTATACTTTTCATTTCTAAATAATTAAAAAATACTTTTCTCGGGACGTCTCAGCAATTCTTTTCCTTCTACATATCAAAATTTATTTTGCAGTGAAATACATTTCCTTTTATTCTATCTCAAACATGCCCAATATCTTTGGAAAATGTTAAGATTTGTCCTCCTTCCAGCCATGACCCCTGCTGATCATATTAGACTCTTAGCATCCAGCTTTGAAAATGATGTAAAGCATAGTCAGAAGAAGAAATAAAGACTTGCATTTCTGCAGCACCTTTCATATTCATCTCAGGATGTTAAAAAATGTTTCACAGCCAATGAAACACTTTTTGAGGCATTGTCGTTGTAACGTAGGAAACACAGCAATAAATTTGCACACAACGAACTCCCACTAATCACAGAATGACAATGACAAACAGAAAAAAACATGGCAGAACAGCAGGGAGGCTCCCCCTGTTCTCTGACACAATTTCATGGGATCTTTTACACCTGAGAAAGCAGATGGGGCCTTGGTATAATATCTCATCCAGAAGGCAGCACCTCCAGCAAAGCAGCACTCTTGCAGTACCGCACTTTAAGTGCTAGCCTATATTTTTTTATGCTCCAGTCCTGGAGTGGAACTTGAACCCACAACCTTTGGAGTTAGAGTGAAGAGAGCATGACCCTTTGAGCCATACACTGGGAGCTATCATTGGAAAAAAAAAACAGTTTCACTGGGAAGATATGGGCCCTCTACCTGCCTCCCTTGTACATTTAGCTCCATACATTAACATAAATATCCAAACTTCTATTTGAGTGTATACAGGCATGTAAAAGATATAACTACATATCTGAAAAGTTGTCCAGACAGGAGCCAGCAGCTGAGTGTATCAGAATGACATTGAAGTGAAACGTTTTACAATCGAACCTGGAGCATAGAATGCATCAAAACTTAACGAGATCACCTCCATTAAGATTCAAAATATGTATTTTGTAATTCTCTTTTTCATCTTCTACCCTCTTCCACATTTTAGGTACCAGAGACATTACTGTTTGGACCTGCAGTGCCTTATTAAATACTCTATATTAATAAATATTCTTCATACATAAATATATGTATATACATATATATTTATATATTTCCCAGAAATTTATAATCTCTATTTTCTTTTGGAATTGTACTAATTATAAACTCGATTCACTGACATTATTCTAAGAGGGCCATCAGCTTATTTACAGTGAACTCAATTATGGCCACAGGCAAATATTTTCACACAAAATCTCACATACTCATTATTAAAGATCCTGTTGCCTTTGCAGGACTATGGATGTTCGTTTTCCCTGTTTTATCTACTGTTCAGGACTGATGCTCAATACGCCACCCCCAACCTCCATTGGGTTTGCATAGCAGACTTGCCCACAGTTCATTAAAAAAAAGTTAACTTTTATCCCAGTTTCTTCAGACTCAGTTGGTTTGTGCATATTCCTGCTGTACCTACAGGTAGTGCTATTGGATATTTTAAGGCTGGCACTTTATGCAGTTGAGCATCTTAGGAGAGTATTATATTGGGGATTGAGGCTGCTAGAACCAGAAACCAGCTTCCCTCTCCCACAATTTCATTAATGCTGTGGTGTTCCTATCAATGACCTCTAGAGTGGATGTTCTCATTCCCACTGTTCTGAGTAAGGACTCCTCGATGCACATTATGTAAAGTATGTTGACTGTCTATTGCCAGAACAGGTAGGAAATACAAATCTGCTCAAATCAAACATTGTCCAGTCTAATTCCCACTGTAGTCTCATGGGATCCTGGAGACTTGGAAGGGTCCCCCATCCTGATCTCTTGGAATTCTTGTGGAAAATGTGTAGGAGATAAAAGCCAGGGTGGGTCAGCCCATTTTGGATGGGATAATCACTCAGTAGCTCAACAGAGCTGAGAAGATCCAACTCTGTAAATACTCCTTCTGATTCTCTGAATGTCTTGTCTATAAATTGTACAATATATCAAAATATTTTACATAGCCAATCAAGCCCAGTGTGATTGTAAGAGAACAATTCTCAAGAAGTTCACTGACTTGATGTGGCAGATTGGATAGGCTGGCATTACACTATAGAAATGGGCAAATTACAATCATTCATGCTCTTTCATAGCTTCAATTACACCACCCCAGCTTGAGTTTCCTTTCAAGCCACACGTATGGAGATATACCATTACTGGGTGGAAATCTTAGAATTCTCTTCTTAACTCCACCTTAATCAAGAGTTTGCAGCAGTTTAAGCTAGCACATACCATTTCAAGGGCAATTGGGAATAGCTTTTTCCCATAAATAAATAAATACACCTGTTTTCTCCTTCTTTCCCAGTGCCTTTTGCTACTCTGATCCTTTCTTTGCTTGTCCTTAAAGAGCTGTGGAACTTCCTATAACATTGTAAAAATTGATCTTGGTTTTAATTTCTGAGGTTAGCATTTACATATGTGTATGTGTGTGGATGTTTGGAGATCCAGGGAACTCTAAACAGCACTCTCCCGCTAATGAACCCCTCCACCTTTTATCCATTTCCTACCCTACGGGCAATGCCACCAGCGTCCCCAACCAAGGTTAACCAGTAATTTCAAAAACACATCGAATCCTCCCTCCAGGGGGAATACAGTGAGGGAAGGGAGCACTGAAAGGTCTATTTGAATTCTGGGCACTACATGCTACACTGGAAATATGCAAAGCCGAATACCTGTAATCTGATTCTTAAAATACATATTTGCTATTGTTCCACCTCCTTTGAGTACCTTCTGGTGAGAATAACAAGTATTAAACCTTAAACAATCAGAACCCAAATCCTAATCCTTTCAAATGTCACCATTCCCTATCGCCCATAAATGGTCAGGGATTCTGCCTCGAGAGTGGATTAGCCAAGTAGAATGAATAGTCATAATTTTGAATGATTAGGAAGGGATGAAAGGGAAAAACTGGTAACATTGGAAAACTAACAAACAGATTAAACTGCAAAGGCATTCAAGAGCTTCACACACTTAAAAATCATACACTCCACTTTGCACTGGGCTGGTGTAATTTTGCCAGCGTTTAAAATGTCTGGCAGAGCGATTCCCCTTCCTCTGCACCTCACGCCCATCGAGGTGAGGCCCCACGGTGCCCTCACCCCACCCATTCAATCCACGGGGTTGGAAAAAGTAGAATTACAAATAAAATGGAAATGATCTCACGCAAGTTTGCAGGGAGTTTGATGCCGAGATAACAGCTGCATCCCTCGAATCATTCCCCCACTTCATGCCCCCCACCCCCCCCGCCACACACACCACCACCCATTCCCCACCCCGCCCCCGCCCAAACCCCAACATACGCACATTAAATCAAAGTGCTCTTGGTCACGACATGCTCTTTATAGAGAGAGTGAGAGAGAGGAATCCATGCTGTGATGAGCCGTTCTGATGAGGCATAACAGCACAACTTCCAAGCTGAAGCCAGGCTCCCCGCATCGCAGGGCGATCACCGTTGCTTAGCAACCTCTTCTCTGAGGCCGCCGGGGGGAGCACGGCAAACCTGCACGCACCCCCCAACACAACACACGGCCAAAACAATACCAATAACATATTAGCAGGTAATGGATGATAAAACTCATCAATAAAACCCCCAACAGCTTCGCCAGAAGTACTTTCACGGGTTTTTCTTTTTCCCGCTCAACTGTGCTAAGCACGTAACTAGACCGCCGCCATTTTGATTCCTCGACGCGCAAACCCTCCCCACATTCCCTGTGAAGATTTATTTTTTTCCCTTGATTGATTTTTTTTTGTTGTAATGTTTGGAAGGCTAGAGCTCCTCAGGAGGCCCAGAGACTCTCGCTCCTCCGGCTCGCTTGGCAATGTAAGAAGTATGGAGGTGTCGAGGGGATGGGAGGGAGGAGGTGGCGGGGTGTGAGGGTGGGGCTAGCACCAGTCGTCCTCGTCGGTCTCACTGTAGGGTTCGTGCATCCCTTTCCTTGCGCCGGGCCCTCTCGTTTTCGTGGGCCCCAGGTTGTGGTAGTACCCGTTGGGTACCCGGCGCCCGTGCCTCGGGAGGGACACGGAGGAGGAGGATGGTGCCCGACAAGTCCTCGGCGACCTCCCGGAGCTCGTCGCTACGGCCACCTCGAAGGTCAGAGTCTCCTCCCTCGGCGTGCCGTCGTAGTCGGGGCCGCGGTAATAGTCCTCGTCGTGGCATCCCAGGTAAGGCTCAGAGAGGTGGGAGCTGGGGGTGGACCACTGGCCGCTGCTCTGGCGATGCAGTCGGGGGGAGCCGTTGCGCGGGACGGTGCCTCTCTCCGTGCCGGGGGACCTGCTGCTGCTGTGCCTCTCGCCCCGTGGGTGCTCCGGGGCCGGGGGTGAATACCGGCGTGGCACAGGGGTCGGTGTCCTACCCTGCTGCTGCGATGTGTTCATGGCCTTGCGGACCACGGGGGAGTAGGTGACATGCGGCCTGGGCGTGGAGGGAGTCTGGGGGAGTTGCCTGCGTCCCCTCCTCGGTGTGCTGGTACCAGAAGTGGAAGGAACTGGACTCCCACTCACAGAACTACTGCCCTAGATGAAAATCGAAACAAAGCAAATCAAAAATAAAAAATCAGGAGCAAAAACACAGACAGGAAAACCATCGGAGAAAGCAAAGAGGTAACAGAAAAGGAACAGAAAGAAGGAAGCAACGACCACAGAACAAAAAAAGTCAAAAGAAAGTAAAAAGAGAAATTGACGTCTGTAAGTCAAGGGGTTGAGAAAAAGCAGGCATTGTGCTTTAGATAACATGGGTTTAAAAGCGCATCGCAAAGCCGTACACATTAAACATCTTGGAGACCATGCTCGTAATTGAACGGGAAGTGTTAGTACTGCTGGAAGGTTGAAGCCTAAACTGAAAATGCTGTGACCGCAGTTAACTGAAAGGGGCAAAAAAAGGGTGGATTAATGTTGGCTCATGCCTGTATTATCTATGGCAGGAATTCCGCCCATTTTAGCCAGCGCAAAACGCATGCTACAATGGCGACTGCCTGTTGCAGCTAGTTCAATGTTTCAGCCAATGTATACGACCAAGAATGGATTTGCACACCCATTTATCTCTCTGGGATTGCTTTATGTATCACACCTCTACCAGAGAGCAGCTACTGCAGGCTCTAACCGTTAATGACACAAGTTTTCATTTTCCTGGGAATGTTAACTGATTGCTTTTTTAGACATTGACTGATCTGTTGTGGGTGGAAAAAATAATTGCAATTTGAAATGCCTTTCTTGTTGATGCCAGAACGTCCCAAAGTGCTGTATAACTGTTAAGATCCTTTTAAGTTTGCTGTTGAAATGTGAAAACAACTAGGTATGTTTTATAATAAATACTGAGGGTTAAATTTTGACAATACTGGAGAGCTTGATGTTTTAGTTTTAGTGATACAGTTTGTAAAGTGAGGATGCTGACAGAGCCTCAGAAAGATGCTCAGCCAAGACACTTCAGCATGTTTTGGGAGTGGAATTTATTACCCACTGAGTCACAGCTATCACAACCTCTGCATTTTCTTTTTTTAATTTGAGCTGTTTCTGAAATACAAACTACCATTTAGGAACATGATTTGTTGTAATGTAAAATATGAAATGGTCTCAAATGAAGCCATTCAGTTCTCTTTTAAATGAGCGGAGGATATTGGTGTATTATTTCAAAAACTGCAAGTGGCAACCTGTTTGTTTCTATAAAGGCTTTCTCCAAGTTATCCAAAACATTTGTTAGATCAATAAACCTCTACTTTCAGCTAACAAGCTTCAAGGACCACTTTCTGTCTGATCCGCATAAAGATGAACCACTTATCTATCATTTGCTATCTGTGTATTTGAGTTAATTTCTAGTTCTCCATCGACTCTCAAATCCAGGCTCAAAACTTACTTTTATTCACTAGCATTTGAATCCTCCTGATAAAGCTGATTTTTGTCTTGTGCCTAGGCCCTTGTGTTGTTTCTTTTGTTCCTATAAGCTGTTTGCCTTGTTGGTTATGTGTGTGTTTCTTGTATTTGTGATTTTAGCTATCTGCTCTGATCTGTACAGCACTTTGGTCAATGTGGGTTGTTTTTAAATGTGCTATATAAATTGACTTGACTAGTTAAAAATAGGCATCATGCTTTTCCCCACCAACTTTGACCAACCCACTTTTTCATCAAATCCATAATTGTATTCCATTCACTATAAATTGTACTACACTAACAACCTCTACCTCCTAGAAAAATGAGGGCAATGGACATGGGAGCAATATGCATACACGTTCTTGGTACACAGTCTTGACCGACTCCACCCACCCTAGTAGTCACCTACTTACTAAATTGCCGTCAGGGATACACTACTAGTCCGTCACCACCAGGGCTACACTTGATGTTCAAAGCTTCTTTCCTGTAGCTATCCAGTTTATCAACAGAACTCACTCAGGTGTAATACCCTGATGTCCCTGCACAACATCTGTTAAATGGTCTTTCCTGCTGTCCATGTTCTTTTGATAACATTGAATCTGTTCATATGTTCACATTTATTTAAGTTTGATTTTTGTGATGTTTGTGCTAATTGTTGATTGCTCATGGCTGTTTGCAATATTGTCTTGTAAATTGATTGTTACTATTGTGTTGTCTGTTATGATACTGTCCTGTGTTTTATGCTTGGCATTGAATCACAATTCTGGTATGTTTCATATACTGGCAATAAAGTGATTCTGACTTGAAAATATTTTAGCCACTGCTTTAGAACATAGAATGGTACAACACAGGAACAGGCCCTTCGGCCCACGATGTTGTACTAAACCAATTAAATTAGTAATCAAATGGCTAACTAAACTAATCTCTTCTGCCTACGTCCATATCCTTACTTTTTCCTCACATTCATATACCTATCTAAACATCTCTTAAAGTTTTAAAATGAATGCCCTCTACTGTTAAACACTTCAACCTTTGAAAAATGATAGTCTGACTACTCTCTGTGCCTCTCATATCTCCCTCAGCTTCCATCACTCCAGAGAAAACACCCAAGTTTGTCCAACCCCTTGTTGCCCTTTAATACAGGCAACGTTCTGGTAAACCTCTTCTGCACCTTCTCCAAACCTTGATAACCTTGCTATAATAGCTTGACCTGAATGTATGCAAATCTCCAAATATGGCAAGTCTCCGATGGCGGGAGGAGAGAGAGCAGCGGGCTGCGCATACGCGGCCCTCCGGTGAAAATGATATCGTATTCGTTAAACAGGGGCTGTGGACAATTCTGATTTGATGGAGACAGATGTGAAAGCACAGAGGAACATCTGGAGAAATTTCTGAAATGCCCGTTTGCTGCTGTTGTTACTGCGTGATTGAGAATCTCCGGAGGGTAGACCCTAAATTCTCCGGCTTTGCCTGCTGCTGGCGACTGAGATTGAGGTCGAATCGTTCGAATAGAGATGGTACTGGGTGTCGGGGGCTGATCGGAGGCTTGAAGTTTTTGGACGACTCAGAATCGGACTGTGGTTGGGCATGGCAGGGAGAGTTTTCTTCTCCCATCTGCGTGAGATGTGGGACATTTGAGAGACTTTGAACTTTTACTGTGCTCATGAACTGTTCTTTATCAAGTTATGGTATTGTTGCACTGTTGTAACTATATGTTATAATTATGTGGTTTTGTTAGTTTTTTTTCAGTCTTGGTCTGTCCTGTCCTTTGTGGAACCACAGCGGAGGAAATATTGTATAATTTCTTAATGCATGCATTACTAAATGACAATAAAAGAGGACTGCGTGTCTTCATAATCTTAAAAAAAAACTAGAGTTTTATACTTCCTGACTTCTAACTCAATATTAGTCGAGGCACACCTTTGTTGATTCAGAGTCTGTTTCCCTGCCCAACAGCCCTATGGGAGCTCCCTTGCCACTCTCTCAATAGTGGTTCTAGATGACCAAATACTACCTCAGTAGAGATGCCCACATTTGGCGTGTGAATACATCCAAATAAGAAAGTCAGCCTTTGGGCTGATCCTCCCAGACATGCTATAGCATAAGCATTTTTATTCCAAAGCATTTACTTTGCCTTTAAATAATTAAAACTGTTTAAAAATTCTGCCATGCTGATTTCAAAATTCAGTGAGGTACAAGATGTATTTATTATACAATAACTTTATAACTTTTGAATAGTAAGGAAAGGTTTTCAGCTCATTACTTAACTTTTTAAACACTTCGATTTCATCTCTGACAAATAGGCAGGTACAGTGGTATCATTTAAGAAGCATATGGATGGTTACATGCAGAGTCAGAGAGGGATATGGGCCAAATGCAGGAAAAAGGGACCACTGGGCACCATAGACTCGTTGGGCCAAAGAGCCTATACCTCCTGTAATGCTCTATGACTGTAGTATTATTTTTGGGATAAATTTGTCACTGGAAGGTACATTTACTGCTTGAATGTTGCTGCAAGGTTATAATCAGCTTTGAGAATTGATCATTGGCAGAAACTCTGCCTTATAATGACTTCAGACTAGTGAGCATTTTAGCAGGAATTTAAGGGTTAAAACGAGGGTTGTATTCCCTGAAATATCAAAATTATTAAAGTAGCTATGATTAAAAGGAGTCAAAAGATTAGAGCCAGGTCATTTGGGCCTGATGTAGAACACATTTCTGCAGGTAGAAAGCTGAGGACTTTTGAACTCTCGCAAATGGAAGTTGATGCTGGATGGATTGGTTAATTTAAACCAACAATTAATCAACATTTTGAACTAAAGATATTAAGGGATATGGGGTAGTTTGGAAGGCAGGAACATGGAGACATTTGAGACTTCAATAATTGGTAGAACAGCCTTAAGCTGTATGATTCTCCAGTTTGTAAAGTTCCTCAGCATTTGTAGGTCAAGGAAATGTTTCAACTAAGGTTGCCATTAGTGCTCCATGTCTGAGAAACATTGGGGAACTACAGATATGTAGATATTGTATAAGTCAGGATATGGCTGGGTTGAAGTACCCTCTTGTCTTGAATAGCATGCCCAGACTCAGTATCTGCTTCCTGCCAGGGAATGATGAAAATCCAGTAATCTAGTCCATTAGGAAAAGAAAGATTGGAAAAGTGCACAAGTAATGGTGACAGGCATTAACGAAGGCAGCACGGTGTTAATTAATTGGATTGATTTCTGGGACATTTTGGTTTATTCTTGGATACATGTTGCTAACAAGGCCAACATATTGGCCATCCTTAGTTGCCTTCTAAGTGTTGGATCCACCAAGAAATTGAAAAACAATCTTTATCATGGATCCAACAGCATTTATTCCTTTCAGTTGTTTGAAAATCATACAAACATTTCAAGTTCCCTGGTATACTGGAGGACTGAGCTTCCATAGCTTTGAAGTGGAAAATTCCAAAGATTCACAAAGTTTCTGCTACTGTTTGTTCTTCTTGTGACCAATGGATTTCCTCCGGATGCTCAGGTTTCCTCCCACATTTCAAAGACGTACAGGTTAGAAGGTTAATGGTTGCAATCAGGAGGTAGGGGCTGTGTGGGACCTTTTACTGCTGTAAATTAAATTGGTGTTCCAAATGAAGAAATCTTTCCTCCTCTACTGGAAATGGCCAATTCCATATCCTGGTGCCTTGCCCCCTAAGCATCTGTGTGTTGGACTGGTTCTTGGCATTAATCCTTTTAGTGCTTTTCCCAGTTTTGTATGTTTCATTGCAATCACCTCATTGTTTTTCTCTCTGGAATAGAGGGCAAATTTACATAATTTCTCTCCATAGGATAATCTCTTGTTTAAGGATTCAATCTAGTGAATATTCACTACATTATGTCCACTTGTATCCTTTGGATATGGAAACTAAAACTGCACATGTTCATGTATGGTCTAAGCAAAGCACACCTTCCCTACTTGTGCAGTCCAACACCCTTGCAGCCCAGAGTGCTATTATGGTTAAACACAGGGCACACAGCACAATAAAAAAAAAAAAAAAATTCTAACCCAGTTCCTGAGGGTATCTTGCTTGTTTTTGCAATTTTATTGCTATTTCACCTGTTTAGACTTGAATTGGGCAGTTCAGTATTAGAATTTCAGGTTTTAACATTTTGACATTGCAACCAACCCAAATATTATTTGTGTGTGTGGTGAGTTGGCAGATACTGTTGAATTGGCTTCACAGGGCTTCAGAAGGTGCTCAAAACCAGCAAGGGTATACTGACTTGAGTTATCCGTTGGGGCTTTGGGATGTCCTGCACATGCTAATTCTCACATCACCACTGTTGTTACACTGGTAAAATGCAGCAAGATCAACAATTTCCATTGATGCAAAAACTCCAAAATAGCAAATGTGAGTTGGCATGCTTCAGGAGTGACTAAAAGGAAGGTCTACCCAAGGTTACATAAAACCCAAAGCCTTGACCATAGAATTGGGTTTTGAGGAGCATCTTGAGAAGAAAATGAAGCGGTTTAGAGGGGGAATTTCAAACCCTGGACTTGAGTAGCTGAAGGTGTCATTGCTATTGACAGAGGGATTAAATTCAGAGGCCAGACTTCTACAGAGATATCAGAGGGATAGAGGGTAATAAGGAAATACAAAGATTGTGGGGAGGGCTACTGGCGGCGTGGCGGTTTGAAAACCTTACTGCTTTCACATATGGATGCAAGATAAATAGAAATGCAGAGAGGAATATTAAAATCTTATTAGCCTGGAACAGTGAGGCAATACTGTACTGCCATAAGTGCTGTCTTGGAGATATTAACCTGTGCGCTCTCAAATATGAACATAGAAAAATTACCAAGGTATTATTTCAGGAAGTAGTACAATTTGCTTTGTTACTTGTACAAATTTATCCTAAAATAATAGGCTAACTGGCACTTGTAGCATGTTTATGGGAGCTTCTATGATACTATGTTCATACAATGAGTGACTATATTTCTGATCTGATATTTTGAAAAAAACATAATAGGTGTTACTGAAGTATAAGTTTTATTTTCAATATGTACTGCAATGTACTAGTTCCATAAAATTCAGCATACTAATAAATGTTATTGGGAAATGAATTGGTAATCTAAGGAAAATTTCAAGATGTGGATTCTCAAAGCAAATCAACCTCTCTGTGTCCATTCATATTTTGTAAATGTTGATTGTCATCGATGAAGAAACTAAATAAAGTGCAGTGAAATTTGCCACCCAGATCTGCAACCTTTAGTCCTAGTAAGAACATGGGCAGCGGGTATATGGACCATTGTCACCAGCAGATTTTCCATATTGTTATGCACCATCCTGCCCCTGGAAGAATATCGGCTGTTGCTTCATTGTTACTGAGTTTATATTCTGGAACTCCCTACCAGCAGTATTGTAGGAGCATTGTCAACACATGAGTGCAACAGTTCAGAAAGGAAACTTTGGGAGTAATTGTAGACAGTAAATGCTTGCCAACCGTGCCCACATTTTATAAGTGGGTTGGAAAGCTCAACCATATTGAAAGGAACATCTTTCTCAAAGATGGACTTGAAATGCCAACTGATGTAGCTAATTATCTCGAACATTTTTGCTTCAGGTTATCAGTGGGTGCAATGCAGTATTTAAAGTATTATTTAAGGTTGAGTTAAGGTAGTTCACATCAATCAGTGATTCTTCCATTCAGTATGTGTGGGTGTCACTAACACTGACATCATCAGTTTCCCCTCAATTGCCTTGGTGGCCATTTCAGAGGGCAGTTAAAAGTTGACTATTGGTCTACAATCGCATACATCTAGGCCAGACCAGTAGGGATGCAGATAACCTTAAGAACATTGGGATCCAGGTGGATTTTGAGGAGTTGTGTGGTCTTTATTTTCGATACCTGTATTTTATTTGAAATTTATTAGTATGAATTCAAGTTCTCCAATTTGTTGTCTTTTGCACACTTGGTTGTCCACCCTGTTTTTGTGGTATTTCAATGATTCTTATATGGTTACTGGATTTATTGAGTATGCTCACAAGCAAATGAATCTGAGTGTGTTTGCGCGTGTGCTTACATACAATTATTTATAATGTGCTGTTAAGTCAGATTTGAATAAAATTACCATTATAGCCAGAATAGCATGAATTGCAGAAGTGGTTGTTAATTTTCACTTGAAGGGAAACGCCTGATTGGGTCAAATAAGATTGTAATTCTCTATATGTTGTGGTAGTTGTGTCATTAAAACTACAGGTTAGTTGTTAATGTCTTGTTGCACCTGCGGCAGCTTGAGGATTCCTGCGTAAGTGTGGTTAACATGGAATTCCTAAAGTTGTTGTCAGAGATTCACTACCCCTTGCTTGCAAATATCTCTCTTCCGAGCACGACTGGCCTTTGGAACACACATGAATTTCATGCATTTCTGTAAATATCTTCCAATTAAAATGCTCTTGCTGCATGATGTCTTTAGCATTAATGGAGAGTTAAGTTATTGAAAATTTCTCTAGATCTAACAAATAAAAAAACTTGTTAGATTAGTTTTTATCTTGATTTTTGATCAATCGGCTGTCTTAATCATTTATGCATAGTCCATTGTTTTATTTTGTGCTGTGTGATGTTTTAAAAAAATAGTTAAAAGCTGTGCTTTTATCTTCAGTAAGAATTCTTTAATATGATTGAATGC